>NC_081251.1:75780003-76403934 GCF_030490865.1 Poecile atricapillus | reverse complement strand
CTTACTTGCAGAACCAGCCAGCTGAGAAATGGAGCACGAATTCATTAGCAAATCATACCTACCAGAACTGACCTTACAACCTGCATGAATCAAAAAGAAAGTCTTAGTTTGGCTGACTTCTGTGAAAAAGCAGAGGCTAGCCGGCACAATCAAAGACAGCAAGAGTAGCAAAACACAAAATGTTGTTATCAGTCATGTAACATCAAATCAGAAACAATGAAAAGAAAAAAATATATATATACAAATAAGTCTCTGGGACTATTCCAGTGAATTTGGCAGTTGCTTACTAGCTTAGAAAAATAAAGGTAAAAAAACAGGTAGCCTTTATCAGTGTGGAACTGTAGTCACATAATGACAGCCTACACATTTTCACTCTAGAGAAGTAAACATTTTACAGCATGAAAGAAATTGTTGTAGTGACCCAGGGGAGTTACCAATGTTTCTTGGATGAGGACAATTAGCCAAACCAATATAGTTAATTTTGAGACAGGTTTTAAATGATCTAGAAAGCAGACTACACACTTTGCCTTAGTACACTTAGGTACTGCAACAGAAGACAATTCCAGTAAAACCCCACAGCAGCCAGGGCTACAAATGAGAAGCCAAGACACCTGCAGGAGTAGATTTGCATGGATCTTAACAACACCACTGAATTTCTGATAGCCTAGACCAGCACAGGCCAGGACTGCAATACACCCCAGCTAGCACCTCTGTCACCACCAGAAGTGTGGAGAGACAGATACAGCTTTAATCACCTGTGTGCAGTGCCTTCCCTCCCAGGAAGGGTCTCCTGATGTACACAAAACTGCATCAAAACAGGCTATACCTTAAGTAAATATTAGCTCCATACCATAGATTAGGAAGTAGAGGTCCATGGTTTGTCGCTGCATATACAGCAGGACATTCATGCAGTCTCCAACAACATCCCCTGCTGAATCTTGATTCCCACACAGCTGTGCTTAAAATGATTTTAGAGATAAGCATCTTTGTGAGCCACTCACCCTCAGAAGTAGTGAAGGAGGAGAAGCACCCACAGCTGCCCACAGCAATAAGAGTCACAGCATTCAGGGAGGCACACTCCAAATCTGTGCCACAGTGGCCAAGGCATGTGCATGCCCAAGCTGGCTGTAATGGTAGTGGTTTAGATGTAACTGTGCCAGGGAGCTGCTGCCTGCTGCTGCCCTGTGCTAACGGAGGACAAGGCTGTGATGGATGCATGCTCCCCGTGCTAGCCAGCCAGCACACAGCAGAGCTACAGCAGCAAAACACCACTTGCACAGAGCCTGTGCCTTTGTCAGGAGCATTTCTTTCCTCCTTTTTAACTAGATGACAGGGACCAATTAAACTAATGAGCCTCACAAAGTATTTCCCCTGGCTAACAACAGCCTGTATTAATGTTTGCAGAAGTGCAGCATTTGGGCCGTAAGCTTTCTTATTAGATGTTAGTGCTTTGCAAGAGGCTTAAGCACCCCATGAAATTCTCCATCTCTTAGACTAGTACCTTTGTCAGGTGTATGAGTCCCCTCTCGTTTCCCCTAGCTGACTGTACCCCAGCACGCTGCAGGTGTGGGCACCCAAGCAGCACAGCTGTACCTGCCCAAGACCCAGTTTCTCACAGAAGAGCCACAGAGGACTATATGAATCCCAGCCAGGCCTTTTCCCTTCTGTGAATACAATTTTGCAATTGTGTCATTTAGTGTTTTTGTTTGTGGAGTGTTTTTTTTTGTTGTTGTTTTTTGTTTGTTTGGGGTTTTTTTTGGTGGGGAAAGCTAAAGTTAAAAATGTAATCCCTATCAGTTTAATAGCCCTCAACCTGCTAAATCAGATTTGGAAGAGAAAGATGTATGTTTACTCTTTCAAGATACCGTGTTTTTATAACTTCTGTAATAAATTACAATGAAGAAAATTCCTGTGTTGAATTTGACAAGCTTCTGCTTAGAAGAGAAAAAAAATAGGAAACTATTGACTTTGGCTTGTATTCTTTCAGCTTTCTCTAATTACCAGTCTTATTATATTCCTGTAAAATGCCAGACTTTCAAATGTGTTGTAAATGCAAAGAGTGAAGAGAAATTAAACATGGATCTAATAGCAGAAAAAAAGGAGTTTATTAGCTTTTTCAGTTCATATTTCAGTGTTCCATCAAGCATATGCCATATTGCAATGGATACAGGCCCTGGAATTTAGACCTAGGTCTGAATCTGCGTACCTTCTAAATCAGGGCCTTTCCAGAACTGTGGCTGCCCCCCAGACCCATTGCTGAAGCTAAAACCAAGGTACCATTGTACATTCTAGACTCAATTTTTATAACTTGTGGGGAATTTTTTTTCCAAATTTTTTTTTTGCCCCTTACTAAACTCTTAGAGTGACAAGCAATCATCACTGAGGTTGCAGGACTGTAACAGATTAGCTACCTTATGCTCTCCAAGTAGGCCTATGCTGTAACTTTTCTACTTGTGTCTCTTTCATGTTTTTACAGTGTGTTTTACTCAGCATTGCTGTCAGGGAAAACTGCCTGGGAATTTTGGTGGGGAGTTGGTACAACATGATCCAAGGGCTCCCCCAGGGTCCTTCTTCAAGGACCATGTGAGAATCAGGATGGAAACAGGCAGACATGCAAGCAGAGCTCTCCATTAATGTGGAAGAAAGCACAGAGCACTTTCAGAATAGTCTAGCACTTTATGCATGAAAACCAAGCTAAAAAGAAAAGAGGCAAGAGGTCAGCATATCCTTGAATATGGGCACGACCACAAACTTTCAAAAGGGCTATGATCAGACTGAAGGTGGAATAAGACAGGATATTTGCTCTTTTGATGAGGCTTGTAGCTTATGCAGTTAATAAACTGGAATCAACACATTTCTTCAGCGAAGGAACTTCCAATTCTGGAAGAAAACAGTTGGCTGAAATCAGGTTTCAGACTCCAAGGATGCAAAAGCAATATGAACAAGGCACTTTAGCAAATTTAAGAACTGCACTAATCCCTCCAGCTTTTCATCTTACCTTAAGGTGCATAAGTAATCCTCTATTAATCACTATCCTTACCTTGTTTCACTACTTCTCAGCTTTAGACAGAGACTTCTAAGCACTTTGAGAGATTGCTGCTGGCAAAACATTACACTGGAACGTTCCCCAGTTGTCCTCCACCTTGCAAAGAAAGGGAGTTAGCCCTTCCCTAGAAAGCGCTCAGCTCTTAGTCAAATAGATCATTTAGAAGTCAATGAAAACATCTAAGCAAGAGAACTGGCATCCTGGGAAGCCAGATGTCTGTCACATCTGAAATGATATGTCAATATCACAGCAAACCCTTGCATTTACATATCACTTCATCTCTAAACACAACAGAACATACAAAATTATTTAACTTCATAGTATCTGCATTAGCTCATCTGTTCTAAAGATGAAGATACTTACCGAGATCCTGGACCTGCAAGGAGTTATCCAGACGACATTACCCTGACACCAATGGCAACAGTGTCTGCCACTTTGGCAAGATGATGCCCTGACTGATAATGGCAAAGGCACAGAGAACAGTGATCAGAATAAACATTTTAATTCTAGAAAGCAGCTTCATTCAGGACAGAACCTTAAATTTGAGTATTTGCTTTGCTGTTCCAGGAATAGGATACAGGGCTCCTGATTACTAGTCATTTGCTCAAAACATTATTCTTGTAATTAAATATAATGTTAAAAGCTTGAAGGCAATAGTTCTTTCAGCTCATTCTAAAGAGCAATTTTATCTTGCATTTTGGTATTGCTTTTGAAATCAGTGAGAGTTTAACCATTAATTTCAGTGTGGTAAAGATTAAGCTCTTAATACACATACTAACTTTTAATTGACTAAAGTAAAAGAAGTAGGCTATTGTTTGCTTTGCACTCACCTGAGTTTTTTTGAAAAACAATGCCTTTCATTTTACTTCAGTGACTGCCAGCTATTCTGAACAGTGTGTACTTTTCCGTCTAAAAGCTAAATATAATGTCAATTACAAAAACTCTCCAAAGACATTTTTCAGGCTTGAGACTTCTTTTAACAGACAGTCGGTAACAGTTTCAAGTTGCTCACAACACTCTGAAACCAGCTACAGGCAATGATTGCTTTTATTGAAGAAAATAAAATGATCACAATTATATTATATTGCACTCTCTTACACTTGGAACTTGAAATTGGAGCTGTGCTGAAAGGAACAGATAGTGCACAGACCCTGATTTAATATACACCAATATTTGAAATTAAAACCCACAAATTACAGCCATCATCTTTACTTACACATTGGTCACTTAATAACGTTTAATGATCATGCCAAGGGAAGACAACTACATGGCAAACACTGTATTACTGCTGCAGTCCTGTCCCAAATCCCAGTTTGGGTAAACAATACCCAAATAGCCTGTGTTTTGATATGACATGCTGCGTTCTTCATTTCAGCTTACGTGCTGATGATAAGCATTATTGAATACTTTGAGATCCAGTCCTCACATCATTGCTGCTGAGGTCCTCCTTACTGTAAAATAACACCATGTCTAGGTAGCTACACTCAGTAACTTCAGGCTGAAAATTTGGCTCACTGAATTTAGATAGGTAAATGACTAAATTGGTGTAATGTAATAGCAATAAGAGCAAATTAATTACAAAAAAACACCCAAACCATGATTTCACAGTTACTCTTGCTGAAACTCACTACAGACAAGATGTGTTCCTGGTGTTTTTGGGAAGGTAAGCATTACAAACCTGATTGAAGTGCTAGCGTTTGGGGTTTGGTCGCTAGTCACTCTAGAAATCACGGCTTTAGTAGAAACTTGGTGGAGAAAGCTTTTTCAAACAAAAATTATATGTATCATTTATATTTGAACTGCCATCCTCAGAGCTCACTAGCATATGAACTCCCTGAAAGACAGATCAATTTTGAAGCAAGCTTACACAAGACCCTGCAACTCTGCAGGGCACGGAACACTTTCTGCATGACCCAAGGGGATACTGTAGGCACCAATCACCCTGCAGGTGTGTTCTATATTACAGCATAATGAAATGGTGTACAGGAGGCTCTACTTCAAGCAAATCACTATCCACAATCAACCTTTCCTCAACCTGTGTATCTCTGCACACACACACATACAAACTAGTAAGCTCTTGTCAGCACACTGAGGCACAGAACTACAGCATTTCTCTTTTTGTACTGCAGAACACTGTATGGCATACAAAGCCTGCCTTTTCTGATTATATTCCCTCCCTGCTTAACTCAGCTCTTTCAAAAGTAAATTTCTTCCAAAATTTGCATTTAGCACATTTCTATATTAAGAAACCCCAAAAAACCAAAGACCCCAACCCAAACTAACCCCAAAACCCCAGAAAGACAAACCCTCAAACACACAAAACAAAAGCAAACAAAACAACACATGGTTATAAACAGTTGATTGAAAATGAAGTAGGAGAGACCTGAAAGCAACAAACAAATCCCCTCAATTTCAGAATGAAATGCAATGAAAACCTACATGTTAAGAGAGGATTTTCTGATATTTTCTGATGCATTTGCCTAATATCCTGCCTCTCCTAGTGTTCCTCTATATTGTCCCTACGGTCAGTGTGGATAAAGAGACAACAAGCAGAAAAAACCCACCTCATCTACTTTAGAAATTTGTGCCAGGGAAAAGGATTGATTGATTTTTAAAGGTACTTGGCTCTCTCTACTGGTCAATGAGGGAGATGAGATAATTTGCTTTGATGAGATGGTCAACATTTGCTGTTTTTGAGGGAAGGCCCACCCCTAAAACACTTTCTGAAAGGGTCACTGTTTATATGAGCCTAAACTTCTTCAAAAAGGTGGTGGATAGATATATTACATGCAACTGCACACAATCAGCACCACCCATCAGCTCTGCTTTCTCCCTTTGTGCTTCTGCTGGAGAAGGGAAGCCCAGCAAGATTTCTTGGTCAAGATAATGTTTTTAATGATCTTCTGTTGAAGATCAGAATGTTAAAAAGAGCCTGTTTGTATTGTTTCATGAAGAAAGGATGCAGAAAGGAACAATTCTCTCCTCAATACATTTGTACCTTAAAATAAGACTTGTAGGAAAGTCTTGCCTGCATAATTGACAGACTGAACTATCAAAGGTGAAAATTGCACTCCTGGCTCCCTTTCAACACTTTTTTGAGGGGGCAAGAGAGGAAGCCTTCAGAATACATTGGCTGTGAAACTCCAGTGAAGTATTTTTATTATTATTATTCATTTTGCTTTATAACTTACTGGTTTGGGATATATACACCTAGCTACTGCTTGGAAAGAACAAATAGTGTGTGAGGTCAACAAGGAAGAAATGGCTTGTATAATGCTGTTTCCTTTGATTTCCTACAGAATCTCTCAAATCTCCCTCTTCAAAGGTATCATTTGCTATTGATCTCTGCTGCAGCAGAAAGCATATCCTAACACATATGCTCAAAAAAAGCTGAAAATTAGAGCAGGGTGGTAAACAGGAATCTCCTTTTGAAAATCAGGCTAATATTTTGCCTACAAACTTGTTCTTTATCCAATAAAAGAAAGAGAGGAAAAATCCCACAAGCCAATGTTTAAAATCTGCATCCAAGATGCACAAAAGCCAGCCTGAATCTCTAGCTGGCCTGCCCACAGCAGCTTTCTGAACACTTATATTGCATACTTTTGCTTGCAAAGCTCCGACTCCCATTGAGTCTGTTATGGATTCAAACACTCTCAATGCTTCCATTACAACTTTTCCACTCCATATAAAAAAATTAACTACTTCTTGGCCCAGACAATGGATTTGGTCTTTCATCTCCCAAATCACAGATAAGATGCTGAATCACTTGGCTGTGTTTAGTGCAAACTCCAGAAGAGATTAAGAGAAAGGCTGACTACAGATTGCTGTATAAAGACACTATTTGGTCTCAGGATGATCCAGGTAAAAATGTGCCTTTTGTTTTAGTATTTTAATGCCATTTTATTACGTTTCAGAACCTAAACACTGGAGTCTTGATAATGGTGGAGTGAGTCCATACCTCTGTCTAAGCATCCAGAATCCCACTGAAAAATGCTCTGTGTTTTTCAGTGCTTGTTCAAAGTTGAAGAGAACATGATACTAAAATTTTGTGAGCCACCTTAGTGCAGTTTTGATTATCTTCTTCTGGCAAATAGCATATTTATATACGTTGCATAGAGCAATGCACTATGAGTTTATTAGCAAAAGTCAAAAAATTCCATCAGTCCCAAGATTTACATTTCAGTCACTCTTCTGTGTCCAGCCTTTAACAAATTTGAGGTAGCCAAGACATTGTGAAAGGAGCTCTCTATACCTTTCTATATGTCAGTTTACCTACATGTCCCAAGACAAAAAGAGAAGAGCAGCAATTATCATCTGCTGCTGCAGTTTGTTTTAGGAGGAATTTCTTGAGATGAGCTGGGCTGAAGACAGACAAGGACAGGCAAAAATACCCACAGTAACTTCAAACCCTGACAAAGTGCCTTGGGGAACTTTTGTACCTTGATGAGTAGCATGAATTTTAGAAGGTTTTGTGTTTGTTGTTTGTCTTGTTAAAGATCCCTTTGGATTCTGGTGGCTGTGGTTTTATTAAAACCTATCCTATTGTTGTGAGGGCTCCTGAGCTGATGGCCTTGGGTTGAATGCATGCCTTTACAAGTGACTTGAAATCACTCACTGTCACACTGACTCTTCTGTTTCATTTTCTGCTTACTGAGCACAGAGTGGAGATGGATGCTTTCACTGGGTCTGTCACCTGCAAAGCCTTGGAAGGAGGGCCCAGAAATAAACATGGTGATTTTTCTTTCTGTCCTACTGATCCCAGTGGAAGTCAACATTTTCCAAACCCCCCTAGAATATTCTGTGGTTAAAGGAAAGGGATCATCTCACCTATCTTTTTGCACATTAACAGCACATGAATACTTTTTCAGTAAAGCTACAGTACAGAGATGGCTCTTTGACTTGAAGGTAGCCAAAAGTAAGCCATACTGTGCCATTTCCCATGTCACTTCAGTGTTTGCCCCACTGCACTTCCAGAATAGTTCATATCCATCCCTCTGGCAGTAGGAACAGAGCCTCACTCAGTACTACCTTTGCTGTTCCTCAATTTATCTCACATTTTTCTTCAGTGCCTATTATTTTCCTTTGAATCTGTGTGTTGCCAGTGATCAAAGCTAGCTCCCCTTTTCCTCCTCCGCATGACATCCCATCAGTGAATGACCCTGGGGGTGTGCAGCTCACAGAGCACACACCCCTCAGGTGGCTCCATGAAACCAAGAAAATCCAAGCAACTTCTTTAGTAGAATTTCATCAGAGGGCTGTTAAATTCTAAAACAAACAGAGAATAGCAGCTCTGATTTTCTATGGGTACATGGAGTTAAAAATCTGAAACTCTATAAAGAAAATAAATGTGGGAGAGCCCTTCAAAGATGGAAAGAAATGGGAGAACAAAGATAACTTATCTTAGAAATGTCAAGTGAATAACATGTTACTCTGAACAAGACAAGGTTGGAAAAGAGCCACTCTTTACTCTGGCATGTCCCTCACCAAAAAGTGCTGAATACATGGTACCAGGGGTGGTGCTACTTTTATGTTGTGCCCTCACTGCTGAGTGGTAAAGTAAAATCTTTGTTTGACTTTTTAAAGCATAAAGTGCAGTCAGAGGGGCAAGTTGCCTCCTTGACTAAACTGCCTTTTAGGGTGAGGACTGCCTTTTCCCATGTATTACAATCCACAGAAATTTGACATTTCCTTCATAACAATTCTTCTTTCTGCATATTTTTTCTTTATTTCTTGTTTTATAAAAATTGCATGAATCATAAGTCCTTACCTAAGTCCAGGGTAAGCTGAATTCTGTCTTACCAAAAAAATCCCCAAACCCTTCACTTTTGACCTTAACAAAAAAGAAGGTATCTTATTTTATAACCTTTTTCCTCTTCCTCAATATACCATCTCCTTCTGGAGCGGTTGCTACTGATTTTGATGCAGGGTTTTTAATATAGGGATTTCTTTTTGGTGATGTATTTTTTATTAAGACAAAAACCAAGAAATACTTTCACACTAATCATCAGGTAGCTTCCCAGTCTCTCCCAACCTGAGTCACAATTTAGAAGCAAAAACCTATAAATCTTATAACCATTCATTTGAACTTCTGTGTCCCCTAGGTATGTTAGCACTTTTTTAAAGCTGGTCAACTGCATAACTAATCACCTCTTACAGAAAAGGTTTTGACCTTTTTTTCATAAGAGAAAGTGTTCCTCTTCCAGTTTACCTAGGAGAAAGATCTGTAAAATTTAAATTATAAATTAATTAATTGGATAATACCTCACAATTTTTCTTTTTTTGGTAAAGGAAAATCTCTCTCAAAATTAGTCATCAGGGACCAATGGAAATGTTCATATTTTCATGCTGAAGATGGCAGCTTTGCTGAAGTTCTGGAAAACTTGAAAGAGCAGAAATTGGTATGCAGACAGAGGAATGAGAATCATAGAATCACAGAATAACATTGGTTGGAAAAGACCTTTAAGATAATCTAGTCCAAGCATAAACCCATCATTGACAAATCTACCACCAAACTAGGTCCCTAAATGCCACATATGCACACCTTTTAAATACCTTCAGGGATGGTGACTCAACTACTTTCCCCACTTCAACCTTTTTTAATGCCTAATAACCCTTTTGGTGCAGAAGTTTATTCTAATATCCAATTTAAACCTCCCCATGCACAGCTTGAGGCCATTTCCTCTCATCCTGTTGCCTGGTACTTGGGAGAAGAGACTAATCCCTACTTGGCTACAAACTTCTTTTAGACAGCTCTAGAGAGTGCTAATTTCCCCCTAAGTCTCCTTTTCTCCAAGCTAAACAATTCCACCTTCCTCAGCTGCTCCTCATCAGAGCTGTTCCAGACCCTTCACAGTCACGATTCCCTGAACTTGCTCTAGCACTTTAATGTTTGCTTGTTTTAAGGGGTTCAGAACTGAAGACCAGGCTTAAGGATGGCCTCACCAGTGCTATGTACAGAGGGGCAATAATTGCCCTACTGGCCACAGTGCAGAAGCCAAAAATCATGTTCATTGAAACTATGAAGCAGGAATAAAGATAGAATAGAGTGAAAAGTTGTTCTAGGAGATACCTCTTGGGGTACATCATATATAGAGCAAGAGAATGGTCAAGATGAAGTTTTGTAACCATTTAGAAATCAAACTCAGCATACAAGTACTTTAAATAGTTCCAATATTTTGGCTTCTATGTAGTTACCTGTTACCTGCTTGTTTCAGAAAGAAAAAAAGCTCCTGCCTCAGCTCCTATCACACTTCTACTGCAGCTATGGAAGAGCAACTATACTCTCTCTTTCACCATGCATCACTGACAGTGGTCAGCTGAGTCCCCAGCTACAGCTTCTTTATTGGGTGGTGATAATGTGAGAAGCAGAAGGGAACACAGCTTGACCTGCAGAACCCAGGCTACTGGGTTCCCAGGCTATATGAATTCTTATTCAAAAAAATAATCCCTTTATTCATAATCTGAGCAAAATTGATAATGGGACAATAAAAAACCAATGGGAAGCCGCTGCAGTCGATCATAAGGGGTTTCATCTGACTCCACAGGATGTGCAATACAAAGCAAAGAGATAAAAGGAGGGTTTACTAGGATCAAATCCAATAGGATTGCACAGCAGGTATGTACTCCCTATATGGCAAAATATTTCAGAAAACTGTGGAAAATCATGATTTATTAGTATGCAGTTGGTATGAGAAAAACAAAGATTGGACACAGATGAGATATTCTGTTGCAGTCTGCAACCTCAGGATCTCGTCCAGGGAAGCCGCAGGGTTCTGGAGACCAGCATAGGACACCAAGACAGGCCTTTGTTCATGAAACCATTTATTCAGCATGGGAAAAAACTCAGATCCACAACAGAGAGCCCTGAACAAAGGCAGAGCAGGGGTTTTTGAGGGACAGAACTCTTGAAGGTCTCCACCCTTGAGGGTGGAGTTCAGGGTCAGGGACCAGAAGAAGCACACCAAGGGAGAAACCCCCAGGGACTCAAACCCAATCAGAACCCCTGGGCCATCCTTCACAAGGGGTTTGGAGTGGTACAATGTAACTCTTTGCCTCCCCTGAGGCCACTGCCACATCTGCTCTGATTTTTTTTTTTTTTTTTTAAATTTTAATTAGGACCTTATAATGTTTCCAAAACTTACACCATAAAATTTCACTTCCTTCACAGAGCATCCGCTTTGCTTTGTGGAACACTAAAAACTCAGTAACAAAACACATTAAGCAAACAAACAAACAAACAAAGCAAAATTAAAAACAAACAAATCTCGGACCACAGCCGGGCAAATTAAACAGTAATGGCACTTAATACAAACAAAATGTTTTTTTTTTTTAGTTCAGTCTCTTCCAGTTCTGGATTTTCTTTCAGGAAGGGTGCAGCTCTTAGATCTCCTCTCACGAGGGGCAGAGTTCTTCGATCTCCAGCTTCGGCTCTGGTTCCGAGGGTGTGGGCGTTGCCCCTTCAGATGTTCTCGGTGAAACACTGGCTTTGGGAGCTTGGGTTACAGTTTCGATTTCCCCGGAGGGGGTTGTTGCCCGCGATGGAAAAGGCAGAGCCCCCAGGGGTGGAGCAGCCGCAGAAATGGGTGGGACTGAAGCAGGAGTTGCTGGGGGAAGGGAAGGTTCGGGGCTGGAAAAGAAGGAGCAAGGCGGGAAACAAGGGATCCCAGACCGCGTGGCCGGTGCCGTCTTGGGGGGGTGGGGGGGGGGTCCGGACGGACTTTCCCGGACAGGGAACGGGGAATATGGAAAGACAGGGTGTGAAGGAGGACACGGAACGGCGGGCAGACGGCAGCAGACCCGCATCACTCTGGATGTTCTCCGTCCCTTGCCTGCCTTCAGGAGAACAGGGGATGGGATGGCAGAGACACCGGGGTGACGGGGAGTCGGCAGCAACCCCGAGCCATCTTGGCTTTTTTCACCCTTTGTCCTGCCCTTAGGAACAGAGGAAAGGGGAAGGTACAGGGAGGAATACACCAAAAGAAAGTTAGGAACTTCACAGAAGACAAAAAACAGTCCACAGAAAGAGCCATACCATCCATAATCATCCATAATCGTCCATAATGTTAATATCATCCATAAAGGTCCTTTCCATGTATATAAAAAAAACCAAAACCGTCCATAATACGTCTCGTTGGGTGATGTTAGATGTTTGTCCCGGTGTCTGGCCTTGCGGCTCCCCCACCTCTGTAATCCCTTTTCTTCCCCCATGCCTGAGGCACTCTCAACTTGGCCCTCCTTCCATGTCTCTTGAGTCCTCCTTTCCAAGGCGGGGGTCTCACCGGCTATCAAGCCATCAGCCGGGGACTTACGAGGTGTCCATGGAGCTGGGTCCTGCTGTTCTCCTGGTACTTCACCGGATGCCCGCATTCTTCCACCATATATTGCAGTCCACAACCTCAGGACCTCGTCCAGGGAAGCTGCAGGGTTCTGGGGACCAGCATGGGACACCAACAAGACAGGCCTTTGTTCATGAAACCATTTATTCACCATGGGAACAAACTCAGGTCCAGAACAGAGAGCCCTGAACAAAGGCAGAGCAGGGGTTTTTGAGGGACAGAACTCTTGAGGGTTTCCACCCTTGAGGGTGGAGTTCAGGGTCAGGGACCACTAGAAACACAGCAAGGGAGAAACCCCCCAGGGACTCAAACCCAATCAGAACCCCTGGGCCGCCCTTCACAAGGGGTTTGGGGTGGGACAATGTAACTCTTTGCCTCCCCTGAGGCAGGCAGCCACAATATTCTGCCTTGCTGCTCACCTCAAAAGATTGCCTTTCTCTGGACAGGCTTGAGAAGCAAAATACGGTTGTGCCATTAAGGAAACCTGGCCTGACTGTGTGAGTGAAGTGTGCAGGGAATCAAGTGGGCACCCATTGGCTTACTGGAGTCACTTGCTGAGCAGTGGCTTCAATCCCAGCAGGTGGTGGGAGTGTGACTGCCAGTGACTCCTAAGTGGTCAGACAGGGTAGTTTCTTAAAAAGTTCTTATCAAAGACATTGTTAAAGACCACAAACATGCCTCAGTTTGCAGTATAAACATGCCAAGAGCGTTTGTACTCACAATTTGTTTCTTATGCCTGCTCCTCGTTTTTTCCAGCCTTCCTTAGACTAATACAGAGATAAATTCTCTATCATTTTAGTGTCACTTCCTTACTGCAAGTATAGGTAACTCAGAGTTTTGTGTTTTAAACTGAATGTTTGGGAAAATGGAACTTTATGCTCATAGTTTTCTGTGTTTTGGGCAATTCACAAAAAATTCTATGCATCCTTTTTTCAGCTCTTTAAAATAAAGGCAATCTTTCTTCTAAATTTCTGTAAAACAGCCAAAAACTACCATAGCAATATTAAGCAGAATAGTATCCCAAAGACTTAAAGTTTCCCCATGAAAAAGTTAACAGATTTTGCATCTTCCTATTTCTGTCTAAAAACTGCTTCAAGAAATGACCCAGTAACAATAAATCCATATTTTCAGTACTGAAAGCTTTGCCCTGGCTGAAAGACAAAAGCACAAAAGTGTGTCAAAGTGAAAAATATTTCAGGCTTTAATAAAATAACTTTTTGGTTTTCCCATGAACATTATGGAGAGCTACTTTTTTTCCATTTAATCCAGCCAGTTTGCCCATTTCTCTGTCAGTACAGACACACATAAGACCACTTTACATCTGTGCAGGATGTTTCTACCCACTGTGTTTAATTTTTCTGTACAAGTCATAATTTAAATACATAAATAAACACCTTCTTTCATCTGTGCTCCAAGTAACAACTGCTTTCATTAAAAAGAGCAAAGGTTTTTCTGGGGAGCTTGCACCTTTAAACCTAGAAATTAATTACAGGTAGTCACTCCTGCTGTCAAGCCACACTACGTTTCCCTAGCTGAAGCCCAAATAACACAAAATCCAGTTAGAGACTATTATAAAGCCATGTTTTCATCTCCTCATTGGTGAATGTTGTTTATCTTTTTCAGCTTTAACCAAGTTCTTTATCATTTAGAATACTTCTCTAAGTCACCTTGAAATCTTCCCTTTTGCAGAGAAAAATCCATCAGCATTTGCTTTTCCTCTCTTCATTTCCCCTGAACAAATATTACTCATTTATCTCAAACTGCCTTTTCCCAACAAGTCTCACAAAAAGTCACTCAAAAAGCTATAGCACAGATGTTCCACAGGAAAATCTTTGTTCAAAGATATTTTTACTTCCTTCTCATATTCTGAACTTTCCCAGAGCTATTTTGAGGGCTGGGGTTCTGTGCTGTTGTAGGGATATGTATATATATATATATATATGTATGTATATTAATTGTATCATAAATTTTTAAGTAGGTTCTTGAATGAACTCACTGGAGATTTCTCCCAGTGACTGGCCTTAAGCATTTGTCATTCATTACATTTTCACTGCCATAACCTGCTAGAAACCTTCCAAGTTAGTTAAGACTTAGCTTAAGGCTCCTTTCACCTATGGCTGTCTCAGAACAAATTATGCATTTTGAATTGCAAGGTGTTTCCTCCCTACAGCCATGCAAATTGTTTCTAATACTATAACTGCAACTGGTAGCTAGGAAGATACTCCGTAATTGTTGCTTATGATATCCTTTTGTAGACAGTGAGCAAATGACAATTTCAGACAGTAAAAGTCTCACATATATTTGGAAACTTTCAAAAATTTTTCTTGGAGTTTTGCTAATTTCCATTCTCCCTCTTCTTTCAGAGGGACGATTTGTGCACCATAAACTGTCATCACTGCTCACTGGAGCTGGAACACCGAGGAGAAGCAGGAGCCTCTGGTACCTGTGTTTCTCCTGTTTGGTTCCTACAGGGGAAGCACATGAAGATTGCTGTGGTTGTACATGGACACACACATGCATGCACACCATACTGTAGGTACCATTTTAAAAAGAACCGTTTGGATACTGACTGCAGCAACCTTCTGTGTACAGTGCAGAGATTGGTTACTTCTAACATCACTGTGTGGCAAGGATGCCACATCCTAAATGACCACCACCATATATACAAGCACAAAACAAACTGGAGATAATTATAAATGGCTGTGTACAATTAAGAAGACTATTTTGACCTCAGGTTATTCCATTTCGAGAGTTTGCAATTATACTACTAACACTTTACAGGTAAGAAAGACAGGCAAGCCTTAGCAGATGGAAAAAAAGTTTTGCTGGCACCTCACTTAGAAGCATGAGATTACTGCTTCCTGTAGCTTCCCAAAGAAGCTGGACAGACCCTCAAAACAGACTGGAGCAATAACACAGACTGGAGTTGTGTCAGATGTCAGACATGTCACCTCTCTAAGGATCTCTCCTTAGAGAGGTGACACCTCTCTAAGGTGGCCACAAACTGCCACCATGTGTTTGTGGGGACAGTGGTGCCCACCACCACAGCTGGTTGGAGAGCTTTCTCAGTCACAGATACCCAAGCTGCAAGCTAAGAATAGCTCTCCTTGCTGATGACTTGCTGAGCTCTTTATTGAAGATTGTCTTGGAAGGAACCATTAATCTTCACATAATTTCCGTTCTGGAAATGGAAACCTACTCTGAAAAAGCCAGTCATATAATTTTTCATCATATGGCTCACTTCAGTCCCTTCCATTGAAATGTGAGAGGTTCTTAGTGTTTTATTTTTCCCTGCTTTTTGGCTTCTTTGGTGTACGCATGCCCTTTAACAAAGTAAAAAGATTTTCATATTCTTTAAATTTGATAAGAAAACAAAACATCAAACTCTGTATTTCTTCTTTTTTCTTATACTGTCTTTAAAGGAAATAATCTCATCTTCTAAGGTGCTTGTTCAGACAGTTGTCCATTATTATATCTCCAAAAAGACTTGTGATTTTGTAGGTCACAATTAAAAAAACAGCAGAAGGAAGCAATCCTTTAAATAACTACAGATATGTGCTCCCCTCTTTAGAGCGCTCATAGTTATTATCATGAGCAATGTCCAAGTCATTAAACCCCATCTGAGATCAAAGCTCTCACCTTAAACTTCTTTTATCTCTTAAGATCTTCCTGATATACATGTCCTAAGTGCTCTGGGGAGGTATAGAGGAGTCTCAGCATAGCCTGACTACATTAATTATCTTGAATTTCCACCAACCTATCTACACACTGGGGAGAGAGCTAAATTTCATACCTCCTTTCACCTTGCAAATCTCATGATGTATTAGGAGAGCAAAGCAGGCTTTAGTTTTAGACCGCATTTCTTTCTCAGGGTATCTTAAAGGTTCTTTGCAACAAGAAGTTGAACGTGTATGACCCAGAATCCATGGCAGGAGATGATTTAGAAATTCAGCTATTGGCTGATGTCTGGTAGCAATGCTTGTATGAGATTCCTCTGGTCCAGAGGTTTTTACTAGAAGCAATATTTTCAATAATATTTTTTCAATATTATTTTTTTCCACCAGGTTGTTAACATCCAGTGAATTGTTTACAAAAAACACTCAGAAATTAAATCAATTTAACTATTAAATTTAACAATTAATTTAATTTACAAATTAATAAAATCAATTTAATTGATTTAACTAATCAATTTATCAATTTAAATTTAATTTTTAGCTGAGCAGTATTCATTACTTGTGTTTTTTGGCGCTACCACCTGACAGTGAATCTGGGTCCTAGGATAAAAAAATGAAACCATGGGTCACCTGTGAAGGAAGGAAGATAACATCAGTAACTCACATAACATCAGTAACTCAGTTTAGATCACTGCTTACATTCTTTTTCTCCTACATTCTCAGCTCATCAAGTCCTTTTTCAAACCTGTACAAATCAGTATATTTCAAGATGATTTTGAACTGGGTTCTGAGCAGCCTGGTCTAGTGGAAGGTGTCCCTGCCCATGACAGGGGAATTGGAAGTAGATGATCTTTAAGGTCTCTTTCAAGACAAATCATAGATTCTATGATTAAAGCAGGACATGGAACAGCATCTAATCATGTCTGGCATTCCAGTCATAACAACCTTATCTTTGAAAACAAATCCTGAACAGCAACTAGATCACGAGCACAGCTACCACGGTTTGATATAACGAAACCATTTTGCTTCTCCACATTGACTTCTCATTGGTTATCTTCTAATAATTTCCTACAATGCTAACCACTGAATATTTTACCAATACCTCTAAATTTTCTCTAAAGAACTAATTTTATCTCTTTGATAAATATTCACTGAATTAAAATCACAGTAGGATATGTATGTCTTTGCTTCTACTTGCTGAGATTTAAGTTGTCTCTCTCATCTATTGATAGATACATGTATCATAATGCAAGCAGGATATTAAAAAGGTTTTTTTTTTTCTTCCCCTCTTTGAATATCTTAGCTTTCTTTTAAAGGCTCAACTAACTCAAATAGCTCCTCTGTATTCCTTTATTAGCTTGCAGCAGGCTTTTTTTAAGCATGACATGGCAACCCAACTTAAAAATGAACGTGATCTTAAAGGTCTTTTCCAATCTCAACAAGTCTATGATTTGAAGAATGGTCAGGATGAGTATGTTCTTTACAAAAGACTAATCCACCACTTAGTCTGACTTCCCCTTTCTGGTTCTAGTTTTTTGAGTTTTTTTTTTTTTTTTTAAGCAGGCAAATGGCAAAATTATTTAGGAGGTTTCTGGAAAAACAACAATTCAAATAACTAGAACTCAGATCATGTCTGTAAAAATACTAGAATGGTTAGGTTGATGTGCATATCCTGAAGTAAAGTGTATTTCAAATGACTGTGTGCTATAGGGAGAATTCAGTTTCATTTGGGCACTAGTTTGATTTCCACTGAAGAGAGTATGATAAATCTCTTACTCGTCTCCTCTTCCAGCAGGAGAATGTGAGACACAAAACTAGTGGTGATCCACTATTACCATCCATATCGGGTCAGTAGTGTTACATCTGTGCACTGTGAAAACAAAGTTCTCTCTTTGCTGTTGTGCCATCAGTTCACCATGACAGCACATAGCATGCTAGGCTCATAGATAGAACTATCCAAAATCATGGGCAATGCTGGCTCAGTCTCTACATTGGTTTCCGTTCACACCAACCATTCTCCAGTGTCAAAGTGCAATGGCTGCCTTAGGCTTGATTTGAGATGAACAGTTCTTCATCAGCACAGCATTTGACAGGATGAAGTTAAACTTAGGAATAAATGAAGGAATCAAGGAACCGGTAGCAGTAGTCATGTTGAAGGTCATCTAGTCAGATATTTTTGATCAAACCAGGTCCACTAGAGCAGGTCACCTATGCCCTGTCAGGTGTCAAATATTTTCAAGGATGGAGATGACTGCTCTGAGCAATTTGTTGTGATTGGACACTTTAGTAGGATGGTATCCTGTACATTTACAAACATGAGCAAATAAATAGATTAGGCATGGGTAGAATTTCCAAGCAGGTACATTCATCTGCTTCTCTGGGAAACTATGGAAACAATTCTCATCCAGAATATAAAATCTCAGGCTTAATAGATATTGTATGGAAATGCCATGGCCAATACAAACCATTTGCAAAGAGTTTGTTCCACTGACTCCCCATTCACAGTTCATACTTTGATGCTTTGTTACACAATTCAACCTCTTACTTTCTGGATGATTTGTGTAATTCTTCATCCCAGCAGAAAGTCTAAATAGGACATTTTACACTATGTGAAGTATTCTCCTGGTAAATGTTTGTGCATTTCAGGCTGATGTTTGCTTTACACAGTAATAGAAGACCCCAAGCACTCAAATAATCATGAAAGGCAGGCACAAATGGCTTGCAATCAAAACCGTTAAATCTGAATTCATACTCAAATGTGAATAAATCACAGAAAAACTGATCCTAACCTTCACTGAGTACTCACTAATTGATGTTTTGGAGGTTTATTTGCTCATGGTCCTTTCTGGTCATTGCATGATTTTGAAAAACACCTTGCTTTTCTTCCACTTCTGCATCTCCTAATCTATGCAGACAAGCTCACAAACACTAGCTGAAGGTTTGCCCCAGGTTGCTCCTACCCCATTTCCCACCCAGAGACCTTAGGTCTGCAGTAGCCTGAACTGTCAACACAAGAGGAAAGATGAACAAACAGACAAATACATGTGTAGGCCTATGTAAAATTTACCTAAACCATTGAGTGATGGTTAGGTGATGAATGCCCTTACTCTAATTGATATTAACAGAAGATGCTAAATGATCTGTGCAAATTTAAGCCCAACTTTGGGTATCTATTTTTGACACACTTGGCCAAACTCTCCATGAAGAGAAACAGTGTGAACTGAAAAATGTGTTGTAAGCAACTGCTGCATTATTTGTAATAAAAACAATAGCAGCAACTTCACAACAGGCAGATTCCTCTATATTTAAGGGCTTATAAAAAAAAAAGAGACAGAAGGACACTTTCGTTATTGTGCTTCTCAGAATACAAGTTTCAGAGGGCATTTCTAGAAGGCTTTTACAGTATTACATGACATTACTGGCAATGTTGACTTAGATAATTTAAACTAACTAACTAAATGGGAATTGACACTTTTTTTTTTCTGATTTCTTCCCATAAAGCATAATAATCACATAGATCAAGAGCACTTCCAGAGAAGCAGTGAATAAACCACATTTGATATCAGCTGTATATTCTCAGATGATGTTCAAGTACTGTCCTGGACTATCTAAATGTTTTGATAGCATAACTGAACCAGAAATATCTTTAGGTTAGCATGACTTGTACAATTTCATATTTCCCTCTTTCTGGCCATTTTTCAAGTAAGCTGTTTTATTTCATTGCTTATTGAAATCAATGAGATTTACACCTTTCTTTAGGTTAGGAACAGCCCTAGAGTAAGCTTTCTCCTTGTTATTTGGAGACTTGCATTTCTGTTCTCAATACAAAATAGGTATTACAGACATGTCTTTACAGAGGAAATCATAGAGATAATTTGCATTTTGGAGATTCAGAAAAGATAGATTCTGGAAGGTGATATGTATCTGGGCCAGGAAGCACATCCCTTATTGAGAGAACACAGGTGAAGAAGAGACACCATTTCACGGTTCTGTTATTACCTGTAAAATCTACCTGTAGAATCTACATAGCTAAGTTCAGCTGTCAAAATGCATAGAGGCCTAATTGTAATTTACAGCTCCATCCTGGTGGGACTGAACCATGCAGTAAGTCAGTCTGTGCCCAGATGGGACTTCTGTCTTGCATCAGCTGCTGCAAAAATATACTTACTTTCTGTAATAACCTTTTCCACAAGAGAGTGAAGAAATTGCATCTCAGACACTGATCTTGCTACATGACCAAGTCCTGAGTCTCCCATGAGACTCACACACAAAGTCTCATGAACTCCACAGTCAACTGGAGCTAAATTCTTTGGCCAGGTAACCCTGTTACTCTTCCTCATGGTGATGTGCTTTTGCTTTGTGCTTTGCTATGCCTCCCTGCTCTGCCTGCAGGTGTGGGCAGCCCACATTGGTGGCTCCTGATCTCAGGCAGTTTTGCCTTGCAAATTGAAAAGACCAATTACCTGTTCTTGTCTTCATTTTGGTGCCTTTGATTTTTTTTTTGTTTGTTTTACTTGTGGGGTTTTTTTTGTTTGTATGCTTGTTTTGTTGTTTTTTAATTGTTGTTTTTTTTTCTCCAGTGCAATCTTACTTCATCTGCTTAATTCATCATTAGAGAGCATATGAAAACTGTTGTGTAAGGAAGAAGGAAAAACACAATTAATATGTGGAAAAGGTAAAGGAGACAGAGTTTTTTTAAACTTGTTTCAAAATACAAGGAGAAAAAGACTGAATTGAAAAGTGTAAATCCAAAGCATATAAAAAGCCTCATTGAGGCAGGCAAAGAATAACTCATTTCTGTAATTCACTGGTACATTAAGTTCACACCTGACTTTTAAAAATTAGTTATTTTGAATTTTGAGAGCTTTTCTGAAATGAATCACATTAGCTTTTATGCAAGTTCACACTGGGAAAAGAAAATCAAAAAACCAGTGATCTATTAATAATCATGAATATGAACTTTAATACTTTCTACAAAGTTGATTTTTCAAGCACACTGTGTAGATCTATTTCAGATCCTGTACCACTTAGCAGGTAAAGGAATTATGACCTTCTTTCTTATCAGTTTAGTTGCTAATATTGTGTGTTAATTTCACATGCTAAAAAAATCCTAATAACTTTTTTACTAAGTATAATAATACAGCAATCTAGCCACAGTAACTGGTTTTTATACTGTGGAGAAAAAAACCATGCTTAAATTAATTTTATGCAAACAGTACCAGGTATCAAACTTTATTAAACTAATCACACATTTGCATTACCATTCAAATTCACTTTAAGTTACTCAAATATAATTTTAAAACCCTAATCTATATTGCTCTATTTTAATGTATTTATTTATATAATCAGTGACATGGAAGAGGCATATAGTTTAGGATTTTAGAGCTGGGTACATTTCTTTTTTACTGGCTAAAAAAAATCCTATTTTTTTTTTCTGGTCTTTCTCTCTTTGTCAATCACCTTCACATACCACTGCCTTTAAAACAGTAAATGATCTTCCCTTCCTTTTAGACTCAGAATGGATTTTTCTCTGTCTTGATCTCATCTAGTTTTCCTTGTGTGTAAGTACATGGTAAGCAGGCTACACGCTTCTCCATGGTACAGGAAGAAAGACAAAAGCCTGAACAGGCATCATGGTCAGTCTTCTAAACAGCTTCTCCTTCAGGTCAAGAGGGAGAAAACAGGCCAGAAAAGCTTTCATTGCAGGTGTCTACACTGTTTAATTTTGCAGATGCATTTAAGGTAGCTTTTTAAGGGGTCAGTATTTAATTACTTTATGGACCATTATCTTTAGTTGAAAGATGAACCAGCTTTAAAAAAAAAAAAAGGTATTCTTAGTAAGAATTCCCAATCTTTGTTAAAAATTCCATGCTGTGTGTTGAAGAGAATCAAACAGAATGCAAGGCAAAAGCCTTCTTGGTAAAAGATTGGAAAGATACTTAAAATAAAGCAATGGAGAGGATGTGACCACTTTCATTTTTGTATTATAATTTCTTTTCCCCCAATTTCTTTAAAATCTTCTGGAAGAGAATGGAAAGTTCCCATGGAAATAGAACTTAATCTAAAGAACATTGCTTTATAGTTTTTTACTATGTTTTGTGTCATGTCACTGTCTTCTATGGCTCAACATTTGTGATAAAAATAAAATCCAAAATCTTAATTAAGTCCAGACACCTAAAACATCAATTTTCAGAGAGGCTACCTGATGGAATTTTTGTACCCTTGCTCTTTATACAAAGTAAGAAGCTGCAGACTTTGTACTCTACTTTGTGTTATTCAAGCTACCAAGGATGACAGATGTTTTTTAAGCTGCAGTTAGCAAGACAGTGTAGCTTGAAATGCTTTTTTTATTATTATTATTGCTTTTGATGCACACAAATCCTTTAAGAAGAATTTTAGCAATTGTTCTATTATTGAATGTCCCCTCTCCCCTTCAGATGAATTATTCATATGTTGTTGTCATAGCAATCCTTCCTCTCTCTGAAATGTTTAATTACTAGTCTTGACTCCCAACTAGACAATGAATCAAGGTGTAACAAAAGCTTTATTAACTAATGTGCTTGTGGCAGGCCTGTTGTTTGTCTTCCCCCTACATTTGCCTTGAGCTGTTGTCAGTCCAGTCCAATGTTAGTGATGACAGCAAAGATGCCTGTAAGGAATGCCCTTTACATAAATTGGTTTCTTGGATAGCATCCATCTCCTTTGCAGAGTGGTGAGCCTCTACCTTTTCTCTACTTTTCCAAAAGCAGTGGCAGGCAGCCACTGCTCTCTGCAGAGGACACCTCACTGTGACAGATGGGGATATGGGATTTAGTGGACTTTAAGAATCACGTAAAGCGTCATGTCTTAAAAGGTAAAAAAGGGTGACAGTGGCATTTTCGCTGTTTTAGGCCTATGTCTACATTACTCACCTGTGCTGATTTACTCTTTAACTATGTCCTACAATGCAGACCAAGTAGATGTTGATCTTACTTGTCTATTTGCCCCAACATTATCATGATTGGCAAGACTGATATTTTGCATCTGAGCACTGTATTGAAGAACATAATAACCTTTCCATCTACCATACTCCTGAGGAGGAAAAATCTGAGTGCAAGCAAGAATTCAGAGAATATGCAGATCTGAACGCTTCTACCATTTTTACAACAGTGCCTTTGGGGAATATTACACAGATGGAATAAACAGTCCCTTTAACTTTTAATTTTCCTTACCGATCACAGAATGGGTCAGGTTGGAAGGAACCACAGTCGGTCATCTGGTCCAACCTTCCTGCTCAAGCAGGATCATCCTAGAGCACATTGCACAGGATTATGTCCAGGTGGTTCTTGAATATCTCCTTTGATAGACTCCACATCCTCTCTGAGCAATCTGTTCCAGTGTCCGGTCACCTGCACAGTAAAGTTCTTCTTCATTGGTGGAGCTTCCTATGCATGAGTTCCATCCCACTGCCTCTTGTCCTATTGCTTGGCACCAGCAAGCAGAGCCTGGCTCCATCCTCTTGGCACCCCACCTTCAGATACTTAGAGACACCAATGAGGTCCCCTCCCAGTCATCTCTTCTCGAGGCTAAGCAGGCCCAGCTCACTCAGCTTTAGAAGAGAGATGCTCCAGACCTTTGATAACTTTGTAGCCCTCCACTGGACGCACTCCAGAAGCTTCATGTCTCTCTTATACAGAGGAGCCCAAACAATGGTGTCACCTCATCCAACTGAAGACCTAAAGTCATATTAGAGAAGGCATTCTCCCTTTCTTTAGTGGAATGTTGGAAAGCTGATTTTGGGTGATGACCAGCAGCTGGGGGTGATGCTTAGCTGACAGAAGAGAGGAGTGAGGGAAAGCTGGAGGGACTTCCTCCTCACCTGCCTGGATATTCTGGAGCATTTTCCTTTTCCTTGCAGCCTCCTTCTTCAGCCACTAAAAGTTTGGGAATGACACAAATGTTTTGGGGAGAAAAACAAGGTGTGAGTATGTTGGCTTGGGAGTCCTTCTGCCCAAATCCATCTTCAGAAGTCATCAAGTATCCTGTGAACAGAAACGCCCCAGAAGACTGATTCATTCACTTCCTCTGCCTCTTCCTCCTCCTTTAGCCCTCCTCTTCCCCCTGCTCCTCCTCCACCTCTTCTCCTCCTCCTCCTCTATATCTCCTCCTTCTTTCCTTGGAATCTCATCTTCAGTGGTTCCTAGCCTCCAAACCCAGTCTCACTCAATACAAATGCAATTCATTCCCTGCACACTTTTTTTTGAGGTCAACTACAAGATACTCCAAAACTGATTCTAAGTTCTCTAAGAGCATTCTTCATTTCATTCAGTCTATTATTCCCCTGGCTTCATAGTTCATGGGAACCCTGGAATGCCATTCCTAAACCTGAGAAGGTGGTACAGTCCAAAAGAAGACAGAGGTAGCCCTGTTTTAGTTTGGTTCAGTTCAGTGTAGTTAGCTTTACAATCCCCATGTGTACTCACATTCCAGTTTCATATCCTTTATGAGTTTCCCCTTGGCAGAAACAATGGACACTGTTGGTTGTTAAGCAGTTGACATACTGGAACTCAGACAGAGCTGTGTGAAAGTTGTGGATAAATGAT
Source organism: Poecile atricapillus (assembly GCF_030490865.1). NCBI lineage: Eukaryota > Metazoa > Chordata > Aves > Passeriformes > Paridae > Poecile > Poecile atricapillus. The sequence continues at coordinate 76,379,297 of NC_081251.1, read as the reverse complement.
CTATAGGTTATGTCACATTCTTCTGAATGTCACTGAAAGGACAGTGAAAGGCCCAGCTCATGGCATCAATATTGGCCAAAATCCATCTGACACTCAATAAAAGCCATGTTCTAAAAATTCTGTGTTTGGTCTGAAAGAGATAAATCAGTTAATGCAACAGTCTTTGAGCAGTATTTCTGGATTAAAGACCTGACAGAAGTGTAAATGACTAGAGCTTCTGATGATGGTACTAATTCAGCCAGGAATAGCAGTCTATTTTCTTGGAAGAGGGTTCATGGGAATAACAAAGGTTTATATTTTAGGACACCAGCTGCTTTCAAGATTGAGCAAGGCATGTGGGATGAATGTCTTATTTTTCTCCAGCCTGCTGGGATGACAAAACCCAAAGCCCTTGGCCAACAAGGATTTGCTTCCAGGGAGGGATATGGAACCAATTCTGCTATGCTGGCACAGCTCTCATGAGACAAAACATGTCATTCAGGGAAGTGGTGCCAGAAGCCAACAGACAACTTCTTTTTTTTCACTTCTACTTGCAGTGTGTGTAGGGGAGAAAAGGAGTGACTTTGCCAATACAGGTATTAGAAAAACTGCTGGGGAGACCAGTTGTTATCCCAAGAGATGGGCATGGGGTCACAGCACCATTTAAAATTTATCCGTTCATATTTTCTTTTGGCTGCCATTACCATTATTTACTACTTTACCCTGGATTTTGCCCATAGTTTAGGCAGTGTCTACAAATAAGCTATTCTTTTCAGTCAGAAAAGATTCAGAAAGCTTCTCCAGGGAAGGTTCTGACCTTCTAAAACTTCTCTTTTTATTTTCTATCCACATGTTGAGTGGTACATTCAGCATCATTTACTCATCCACAAGTTGCTACGTATATTTGATCTAACAAGTGCTTTATCTATTCAATGTCCTGTTGAAAAGGTCTCCTGAGTCCTTTCCAGCCCTCTGAGACAAAAATATTTAATATAAGGCAGAATATGCGTGACTGGGTTTGGGAATATTTTGTGACATTAGTGCTCATTATATGTGGCCTAGGCCAAAAACTCCCTGATTTTAATATTTGTCATAAATCATCATTTGCTGTTATGCATCTATTTTACCTCATGAATGTGTAATGAATGGTCTCTGGGTTAGACTGAATTTGACTTTTGTAGCTCATTAATATCAAAAGAAGTGAGGTAAAAGGAGAACAATACTTAAAAATAATTCCTCTGGCTCAGAAAAATATTGAAAAAATGCAGAGGTTTAAAAAAATGTTTTCTTAATTTAATAGATATTTCAGAATTGTGAAGTAATAATTTTCTATGCAAAATAGAATAAATAATATAGTATGCAATATGTAGCTGTGTGTCAATTTGAATACATATTATATTGTTTTCTAAGCCACATAAAAATACAGGTCTTGCCCAGCAAACTGTACTAGCTTGTATGTTCCCTGGATTAATTCAGCTAGTCTACCTAAATCATCTGTCATTACAAGAAGACAAGCTAAAGCTTTGTTGGACTAGGCTTACCTAGCCAGACCCAACCTTCTCTTTCCAGCCCTGTCCCTTACTATTATATTATTATTATTATTATTATTATTATTATTATTATTATTATTATTATTATTATTATTATCCTGTTAGGCTTGCTTTTCTCCTTATTTTTCCCCCCTTTTTACTTTTTCCTTTTTTTACCCCAAGATCACTTATGGAATATAGTGCCAGAATGATTTTGCAATTCAACTCTTGCTCCTGTCCCTCAGCATTCTAACATTGCAATACTTCGGTACACTGAGTGGTTATGAGATTTTTGTGATCCAGTGAATTAAAAGGAAATTTCTCTTCCTTTGAAGTAAGGTTTCCTGTTTCTTCTGTGGACCTTTCAATATCTTGTGGGATCACTATAATGGGAAAGTACTACAAGTAATCGCCTTTGCAATGTGTTAGATGCAGTCCATCAATATCTTGGCATTTGTTAATCCTCCCAGACAGTTCCAAAGCTGTAAGACTGAGATCAGAACCAGAAGCCTGGAAACAAGATATTATTTTCATACTGTGTTCTTGGTGTCTGTAGAGATGTGAGCATAGGTCCACATTAGAAAACAGCCCTTCTGTGGTCTGAAATGCTCTTGCCTTCCAAGACACAACTCAAAGTATCTGTTATCACATTTTTGTTTACAGGAAGCAAGAAAGAATTAGAAATTCTTCCAAAGAATGGGTTACTTGTAAAAGTAGCATAGAGAAAAGCACCAGAGACTCAATACCTTTGTACTTGAAAGAGACTTGTGTTTTCCCAGCCTGAAGGAGAGGCCCTCATCCGTAGCAGGCCTTTATCTGCGTGTGCTGGTTTGGGCTGGGGTGGAGTTGATTTTCATCACAGTAGCTGGTATAGGACTGTGTTTAGAATTTGAGTTGGAAACAGTGCTGATAACACAGGGATGTTGTTGTTCTTGCTGATCAGGGCTTTCACTGAGTGGAGGCCTCTTCTGCCTCAGCAGTCCCTCCCTCAAAGGCTGAGGATGTACAGGGAGTTGTACAAGGACAGAGCAAGGACAACTGATCCGAGTGACCAAAGGGATATTCTGTAACATATGGCAAGACCTTCAGCATATAAAGCTGGTAAAAGAAGGAAGGTTGGGGGGACATTTGGAGCTATGGATGCTAACTCTGAAACAGAGAGCATGTAAAAATTGCAGGCCACATAGCTTTCTCAGTCTTGCCTGAGAAAGTGGCCTGGGAAATCATGAGGAGGAATTAAAACAATCCTCAGAGACAGAAAACAGCTTTGCAGGTGCTGTTTGTCTGTTCCTTGTTTTCTTGCAGGAGAAGGTCGAGGGGTGGTGAGCCCCACTGACTAATGATGATAATGCGTTAGTTTACTAACCAATAAGAGTTTCTTTTCTGTACTTTCCACGTATTGGTCTATAAAAAAGATCTGAAGTAATAAACTGAGAGAAATTCTCCTGATTGACTCCGGAGAGAATCTGTGTCGTTCTTCTTGCCGTTCCTAATAGAGCGACATGGAGCAATGACATTTGTATTCCCAAGTAATAATTTCTGCTTTCCTGGTGGGGGCTGTACACCTCTCTGCCCACAGGAAGCAGTGAATGAATTCCTTGGCTTGCTTTTCTTGTTTGTGTGACTTTTGCTTTACCTATTGAACTCTCTATCTCAACCCACAAGTGTTCTCACTTTTACTTTCATATTTTCTCTCCCATCCTGGCAGGTGGAAGTGAGCAAGTGGCTGTGTGGGACGTAATTACCAAGTGGAATTAAACCACCCCACCACAGAACAATCTGCTGAAAGGGATACTGCTGTTTTTGGAAACAAATGTGTCTGGTTCAAAATGGAAATCCTGTACAATTTTTTTCAGGACTTTTTTTGAAAACTTACTAGTCACTTGATAAAAGAAAACATATCACCATTTTTAGGGGAGACAGATTATAGGAACACCTTGATTTTGTTGTCATTTCACACATCCATTTGACATAATTTAAAACTATTGTCAGCGGTAGTGACTCTAATCCATGAAGCAATGCTTCGCCATGGGCACTCAAAGAGTCAGTTCTACGAAGACAACGTCACTGGTTATATTGCTAGAGGACTGTGGGTGTGCAGCCCTCAGCTCTTGTGTACTTTTGGAGGACTCAGAAGCATGCTTGAGCCTCAGAAGAGGTTGTCAGCAGCAGCAGCAGCAGAGGACAGCAGGCATGCCAAGCTGCTGCTGAGTGCTCTTGAGCCCAGGACAGCTGAGCTCTTGAGCTGTGATTGTCTCTTGGACCTGTCTACATACCTGTCCTCCCACAGAGTTCAGATATAGACTTTCTTCTAATTTCCAGGAAAGGAAATGGCTGCAGGCAGAAATGTATTCATAAACATAATCTTTAGTCCTCAAGTCCCTCCTGAACTGACTGTTCTTATGACTTCTGCCTGCAAGACTTCTGCTGTCCCTTCTCTCATTCTCTTGCCTCAAAGAAAAGCTCAATGGTTATACTTCTGAGTTAATGAGTCGGCCTGCCTGACCTGACTGTCAGGATGAATCAGCAGTTAGTTCTGCACCTCCATGCTATACTGACACTCTATCTCAGGTTGATTTGGCATCATTTAATATTTTTTTTTTTCCTGCATTAGTCCAATGGAGATTCTCTCATACCTTAGAAGTGTGAGTTGATCATTAATGTTGTTTCACTTAAGGTGGGTCTCACAGTCCAGCTTCAGCCTAGGTACAAGATGGGTTTTGTTCTTTGTAATATCCATTGTTAACAGTTACTGGTTGATGTGTAACCTTTTCTGTTCTTTTTGCATAACTCTGTAAAGAGGATTCCAGAGTGGAAGTCTACATTCAAAACAGATTCCTAATTTAAATTCCACCTACATTTATTAGCAAACATATATAAAATTGCAACTTAAATACTAGCAACTCACATCCATACCTGCATTTATCATAATTCATGAAAATATTTATATTAAATAAACATGAATGTCATTGTAGTAGGTGTGAACTGGTAAAGACCAGTTCTCTAAATAAGGTAATTCAGGAGTTATGGAGCCCTAGATCTGAATCTGCAAATATTTTGAGGGAGTTAAAAAGCTTTAGATTCTTCTGCAACTGCAAGGATAGTATTTTCTGCATTTTTATTTGTTTAGTTACTTAAATTCAGTGGCTAATTTATTCATAGCTGAGAAAATTTTGGCTGCTGAAAAATGGGATAGCTTATTATCCCTCTTCCAATCCATAAATATAAATGAGGTGTAATAGGATGAGATCTGGTAGTTCTAAAATCATGACAGACATGACAATCAGAAACTATTAGTACAATTTGTTAATTGTGGACAATACTTCCTTTGTTTAATGAATCAATTAGTTTCAAAACTCATTTCGATAAATGAATGTTTTGCCTAAGTAACCATCTATTTAAGGTAGTTTAATTTCACTAAAACAAACAACTTTATGAAGCTAGGTTTGCACTTTAATTGATTTGCAAATTCCATCCAATTGCACCTTGACAAGAAACACAAATATGAGCATTATCATAAGAGGGTAAATAGTAAATGTATCTATCACAATCTTTCTAAATTACTTTCTAATCATAACCCAACTAAATGTATATCAGGCTATACCCTGACTAAATGCATATAATTTATTCACCTCATTAAAATAAGTACTTTATTTAGCAGACAAGCTGTATTTAGGTGGAAATCAACACCCTCCCATGGTTACTAATCAGTAGGTTCAATATTCCTTTAGGAAGGTGGCTAATAAGTAAAAATGCAAACCAAGATTAAAATTGATTATTTAAAACTAATTTCCCTCTTTTCTGGTTTAAATGATGATTAAAATTGTTAATCCACAGTAGTCAACTCCTGTTTTCTATTAGAAACACAGCTTTAATTGTTTTTCTGTGGCAGAATACATCACAAATGAAGAAAAAATCACTTGTTGTGATAATCTATCTGTTGTGGTAATTTTGAATCACAAAGAACCCTTTTTCTGCGCTGGAGAAGTTTTCCAGACTGGAAGTTAGTGGGTAAGCATCCCTTAGGATTGGCACCAATCCAACATGATATCATTATACCGTAGACTTTCTAGCTAATTGTAAGCCAGCTTTAAGATCATTTACATGTATGTAATTCTTTAATTACCTAGAGCTCTCTGTAACATTAATATAACATCCTGCAATATTATTCTCATTTCTGTCATTACTATGGATGCTTACAAATACCATTGTGTATGGAAAGCTGCCAACTTCATTTAAGCCCCTGAATTTTTCTGTCCATCATTCAATTTTCTTGGCATACATTCGCAAAATAGAGGCATTTTCAAGGAGTAAATGATGGTAACCTGCATTGTGCTGCTTGAAAGAAAAACCTCTTTAATCCCAGCTGTCCCCTGATCACCTCTGTAAGAGAATCTCTTCAGCATCCCTTCTCCCCTGTCCTCTTGCTCTAGTGAAGTGAAAGACAGCCAAAGTCTTACTATTTAAGGACTGAAGTGATACCTCTGAAGACTGCTAAAGACTGTAACCTGCTGTAGACCCACCTAATAATAATAATAATAGGGTTAACAGAAATTCAAAATTACTGTCACACTCTTGACAAGAGTCAAAATATATGGGATGAGTATCCCATTCAAATTTTAGTTTCCTTCCTCATGTTGCTCAATGGAACCATGAAAATACTTTATCAAGCAGGGATTCTTCATATGGAAGACATTCCAAATGCAATACATCAAATGGTTAAGTTCAGTGTACTCCAAAGAGGCAAAATAAACCCCACTGCAAGTCAATCAGTACATCTCTGCTGTGCATGGAGTGGAGGACACATTAAAGGAGAAGGAACAGTAACCTATGCATAGACCAACATCGTGCCTGCCCTTTTGCCCTGCTTTTTCCTGTTGGAATGGTGAAGCTTGGATACAGGAAATATTTTTTAATGTGAAACCTTTTACTTCTCTGTCCAGAACTCACGCAGAGGTCCACAGAGACCACAGTACCATTGCACTCAAGTGCTGCAGAACAAACTCCTACCTCTACTACTCCATGGGCATTATTCTTTTTCCCAGTAGCTAGCCAGCCCTGGAGAGAGTCTTGCATCTTGGCTTTTTTTGAACAGAACAGAGTAAAAGAGAATGCTTTAATGTTGGGGAAAAGAACTCAATATCAAATTGTCCCACCATTTTTCCCATTTCTCACAGCAAATGATCAGGAGTTTTGCATCAACCACTGAGAGAAATCACTGAAGCAGTATCAGAGTGTTTGTCATGAGCTCCCATTCCACCACAGCCATCTGTACCCAATCTGTACTTAAACAATCCCTTCATTACCTCAATCCCTCTTCTACATAGATGCACATCTACTTTGTAAGAGACAGCTCCTCTTAAACAAGGACTCAGATGCAATTCACTGAAGAAAAAAAAGAGGAAATTACACCCCAGATACTAACTGCTTTAAATTTCCAGGAAAAAAATTATTAACATTTAAGTAATCTTGCCCTCTAGATCATACACAACTGCACTTCAAAGCCAAGTAAACAAGAGGCTGCTCCACAATTTGCATCTGAATGCAAGGAAAGACTAGCATATGATCTCTGCAGCTCTCTGCTGGTGATATTTAATTTTAGAGTTACAGAAAGAGGCATTTTTGTCCACATATGCTTATAGCTCATTCTGGGTCATAAATTAAAAGACAGCCCCTTTGCAGTGCTATTCAGATGGGTCTAATAAAAACAGTAATGACTTTTGTAATGTTCTGTCTTGGTGTACAAGAAGCAGAAGTGTTACTGAATGCCCTGTATGTGTCTATCTAAGAAAAAAATCAGAATAGGAGCTCTTTTATGCAAACTAGCTCATCCCCACAAAATTCTTTTTCCTGTTTCTTCTACCTTGATATCTTCTGTCTAATGTTTAACAGAAATCTAAAAGAAAACTGGAATACTCTTATGATAGGATATTCTAGTATTTTGTTACTTGATTTGTGTATAAATGCCAAGTGGGGGGACAGGAACAAGTAAAAAAGAGGGAGACAGTGGTTTCTAGCAAGAGGAGAAGAGAGAATTGGCACAGACTTACAGACAGGAAATTCAGTGAAAAGAGTTTACTGTGAAAGTGGTCAAACCCTGGCTGATTGGCACAGGTTTCCCAGACAAACTGTGGCGTTTCCAGCCTTTGATATGTTCAACACCAAACTGAATGTTACCTTGAGCAACCTGTTCTATCCTGGACCCTGTTTCTGACTAGAGACTTCTAAGGATCTCTCCCAGCTTCACCTGCTCCATCATTTCAGTCTCAGCAAGTTTTTAAGGCAACAGAACAAAATATTCCACTCCAATATTTACAATAGAAATAATTATGTCAGTATTTTTGTACAGAGCAGTCTGGTTTGTTGAATCTAACTGACAAATTTGTTTTCAAATCTTTTTGGTATTAAATTACAATTACCCCTTTACTTGTCATTATCTTGGGGTAAAGTATTGCTGTTTTGAGCTTCCTTTAACAATCCATCCTTTATTTTTGTATCATGTGTTTTGTTAACATATGACACAGCTAGACTATGGGAGAAAGACATAAGTGATTGAGTACCCACATGGTAATTTTAAGAGTTAGAAAAAAATCTTCTGTAAGTCAAGAGTAAATATTTTTGTTTTGCTCAAGAAACTGAAATATTTTAAATTCATCATGCAAACGACCGAAGCTATATAAATTCAATTTTCCTGATAGAAGAAAATTTAATATCTGTAAGCATTATTCTATTCCCTGTAGTTTGTAGAGACTGTGTTTCCCTCAGGAAAAAAACCCACATAGATACAAGCTGATAATAAGAACTGGGATAGCAAAGTACAATGGGAGACTGTTACAATCATTTCTTGAATCCTATTGCCTATTGTGTCATGGAAAAGGGGTCACTTCAAATTTGGTAACTCCCACAGAGGTCTATGAAGAAAAATATTGGGGATGGGGAGTGTCAATATCCCAATCCTACTGTCACATGGAAGAGCTTGGTTATGTTGTATTTGACAGAAGTTAAGAGCTAATAATAAGCTAGATCATCTATTCCATCTGGAAGCTCATATGCAAAATATTTGTTCCTGTCCTCACTGACATAAAATCTAAGAGTCAGTGGAGAATACACATCCCAGTGAAAAATGACAATTCAAATAGTTGCTCCACAGCCAGATAAGTTGTCACAGTCCTGTGCCCTGCTCTGACACTTTGCTGGATGGCACTATCCCTTTCTTCTGTAGTAGCACAAGGAGGCCATTCCAGTCAAAAAGCAAACCAGCAAAACAAAGAGAAGATAATTTTTCAAGCTGTTCCATTCCCTGAACAGCAGCTGCACATTCACAAGGAAGTCAGCAGGACCACACAGCCAGGGAGCACAAGGAGCAGTGACAGCCTCAAATACATCAGCCTAAGTGTCTGCTGAGCAGGTCTCTGTCTCACAAAACTGTGTTTGTGTAAGGGAGACCTTTATCTTTTCAAAGCAAAGAGCTGTTAATTAACTGGGCAAGTACTGGCACAAAGTGAGAGAACTGGCACCTCTCAGGAAATGATATTTAGTTCAGTTAAGAGAGAAATCATGGAGAGGAAGATTAAATCTATGTGTACCTCCTGGAGGACTTCAGATGGACTATAAAAGCTAGCATCCGCAAGGGGTTTTCTCCACAGCATACAGCCCCAGGTGTTAAATAGACACAAGTCCAGCACTCCTAATGAGGTGTACATGAGAAAAAGCTGCAGCAGGTTAGTTGTGTTGAGGGACAGACCCTCTGGACTGAGTCTCTGGGAAGCTAATGACACACAGATCCTCTAGTTCTGTCTTTTAAAACTCTGCTGTTTACCTTGGATGTCCACAGTCACAGCATTTTCCTTTTACCTTACCTGAGTCATTCATGATCTTAGGGCTCCAGCACAGCAAGGTATTTCTCACCCAAAGGCCTGGCTAAGATCCAAACTGTGACACAAATCACCCACATGAGTATCCCTGCTTCCAGCTTCTTCCCTGGAGAGAGCAAAGGGCAGCAGAGCAGCTGCTGCTGCAGTCCTGATGCCACAGTGTGTGTCTGAGCACTGTTCACATCATTAGTGCACAGTATCTTTTTCAAATAGTGGAATCCCTTATCTCCTCTGTTCATAAGCATATATAGCTTTTTGGAAATTGAATAAAAATGTCTAAGTACCTCAGAGAGACAAAAAATACTCAGCAATTGATCTTCTGTGACATTTATGTACACAACTAAAGATCAGCCACCATATATTAAACATAATATACATTGTAGATATATTTTATTCCCTTGCTATTCTTGAGGAATGAAAGTGCTTCAGAGGACAGGTGTGAGAAATGAAAAGTGCTTGGATTGTGTAGGGAAAGATAGTTCTGAATAACATTAAATTTTAATAACTTGTGAGTTTTGTCATCAGCAGAGCAGCAGTAGATGTGAGAAAGTAGGAGTAGGAACCACATGGAAATCTTTTTGCACATATCACTCCTGTTTACTTTCATTTTTTCTCCCACCAATCTATTCGAAGGATACTGCTGACTCCAAGTGTTCTGCTGTTGTGTGTCACATTGTGTTGATCACCTGCCAGCATCCAGGTGATCTCTAGGCAAGTGGCATATTTCAGTCTGGGAATAAGATCTGTTTGAAAGGAAAAGTCAGGTCTCTTTTTTTCTCCAGCAGAGCAAGCAGAAATGGTGATGATTTCTCTATGGCAGAGCTACCTTATTCAAAACACACATCTCTTTTCTCACTGCTTAATAATAAAGAAATACAATACTGGTCTACTTCCTAGTAGAAATTCAAACAAAAATAGGTTTAGTTATTGATTGTTCTTGTATAACCAGCTGTTACAATTATCTTCTCTCATCCTGTTAATCTAAAGAGAAAAACAGGAAACTGCCAATTATACACTACTGATACAGGAAATCTACACAACATGGGATGTGATCAGTTCCCACAGCTGGAGTTCAGTTGACCAGTTGTGTGCTGAAGATTGGAGCAAGCTGGCAACTGTTTAAACACATCTTCTTGTTCAGCTGGTCAATTATTCATGAGAACAGAAAAGCAGGAAAATAGTTTCTGTTTGTGTGAATTGTGCATACATATCTATCATACACATCTTGCAGTGAGATCTGTGGCTATTTCTTCCCTCCTCTGTGCCCCTGGTTTTCCTTCCGCTCCTCACTCTTTGCTAGACCAGGTTCACATGCCGTGTAATGTGGAGCATGAGGCCCTTGACCTCAGTTAGGTCTTTAGGGTTCTGCTGTTCACAGTTAAGGAATAGCTGCATTTTCTTCCCTGCTGTAAGCTACGATATCTTCCTTCCCTTACAAGAAAGATGCTAAGATGGAGCTCCAGGTAGGTTAAACAGTCCCCACCCTGCCATGGCCCCTCTGCACACCTCGGGGCAGCCCAAGGTAGCAGGAGATAAACATCTCACCATCTTTATGTACTCAGTAATTCTTGAAAATCAGAGCAGGAACAGTGGTTTATCTTTCAGCTCATGGCCCACCTAACTCTCTTTTAAAAAACAGACATTGTAGGCTACATTGCTTAGCACAGCTTTTGTAAGTTCATTAGTGTTACAGTGTTCAGCTTCTTCACTGTTGACAACCAGAGACAAAGCAGCCTGTACAATTTTTTTGAAGACCTGTTTTTGACACAAAAAATCCCTATTAATTCACAATAATAATTTATTTCAGTCTCACACCTCGGCAGGAGGTCCTGTCATATTGATAAGACTGAAATCTCACTCATGCTTGTTTGAAGGTTTTGCAAAGCTTTTTACCTTTTTAATTTATTATTTAGGGAATATTGTAAGCACAAAAAATTCTTTATGAAATACAGTAGAACAGAAGGTCTCTGGCACCAGAAGTCCTGTGATCTGCTTCAAGTACAGTACATTTAACATCAGTTTAGATGCAACTGGTGCCAGTTATGTGGGAAACACAATGTGCAGGTTTTCACTAAAAGACAAAAAAGACTTAAACTCTCGGAAGACCTCCACTGATTTTCTTCCCTTTGAAATCATGCAATGATACATAACTCACTGATCTATTTTTACACTAAAGCATTATTGGGAGCTGGCAGTGTAGTACATTTGTTGCAACATAGCAAGAGGCCAAAAGTTGAGCCTATTAAAAAGAGAAGAAATCTGTGCTAATGCAACAGATTTCATATTTAAGTGTAATACGATTACAGAAACAAATAAAAGAGACTCATCCTACATGCATACTAGACTTCTAGAGGAAAAAAAAAGTTGTGGAGGTTTAATTGCATTTTTTTGACTTGAAAGAGTGATTTCATGATAGCAACATGTGGAAACTGATATTCTGGCTCCACTCTTCCACAAAGCTCTTTTCCTGTGTACTGTCTCCAGACCTGTAATAGTTATTGTGCTTGATAGCTCCTCTTGCTAGAAGTTAGGATCTGGGAATGTTGCATATGATGCTTTGGTTCTTCAGACTTTTTTCATATCACACCAGTTAATGCTGACTATTAATTGTGAATGTGCATCTCACATTTAACCCTTAAAGACTGAATTTGGTGTTACAAGTTAATATATAATATTCTTTATATTATGATACATTATATATATATATATTTTATACAGCATCATCACAACCAATGAGAAAACTGTAAAACTCTCCATTCTGTAGAACACTGCACAAAGAGGGAAAAGCTGGAACAGAGAAACTTTTCTAATGAACTACTCCTGAAGAAGAAAAAATACATTATTGAGTGGCCTGATATTATATGAACAGCAGTATGAAATTAAAAATTTAGAAAGCTGCCTTCCCAAGACTGAAAAAATAAATATGGCAAATGACTTTTGCCAACATATCATTATTTTCTGTTGAGTGGAAAAAAACCAGACATCAGAATACCAATTGCTTCACCTCTCTAATATATTCTTGAAAACTCTTTTTGTTTGCATTTAGATAAAAATGAGCTTTTTGGAAAAGGTTGCATTTTGGTCACTCTTTAGGAGCAGATTTTCCTGGATTTCATATGAAGTAGCAGGTTATTAGAAATTAAGTTGCTGTGAGCTCCAAAGGTCACAAATATTTCAGTACTTCATTCAAACTAATGATGGGCACTGCTACAGGCAAATGTATTTTAAAAAGAAAAAATACCCAAACCCAAACCAAACCCCTGACCTTTCCCTGCCTTAGAAACAATCATTTTCACTTTATGTTCAATAGTGGTGCATCTTCGGAGTTTTTGCATTAGAAATACTGTTTATTTACTTGCATGGACACCTGTAACCAGCTTCTTCTCATTAGAGTAGCAGAGGTACAGTGTAATCCTATTAAACTAATTCAAGTAACTATAGCTTCACATGGCTGTAATGTCCACCCTCCTAATAAAAAAATATACTTGTCTGTAGATTTGTATCTGTTCTTTAAAGTTTAATGGGCAGAAACATATATATTGAAGAAACCTAAACTGTAAGACTAAATACTTTCTAAAAGAGTCAGTTTTATCTCATCTCTAGCAATTATTTTGCCGATCACCATTGCACAATTACGTGAATGTACAAAGACTTAATTTTGTTCTCGCACAGCAGTGGGAAGTTTGCGTGTAAATGAGTATCACAAAGCATTACTACAGGACAGAAAATGTGTCAATTAGGCTATTTCAATGTAACCTGAAGATTGTGATGCAAACCAGTATAACATGTCTTTACATCACGTGGCTGGATTTCTGACCCTTTTGTCACAATAATTAGGCTGAACACAACACTGTAAGCAAGGAAGGGAAGGACATCTGGAATATCACTGTGTTAGTCTGTTACACATGTAGCCCTTTGCTTTGCTGTTTTAGAGCCATCTACACAGGAAGACAAACTACCTGTTTGTCTGGAACCAGCTGTTTGACCCAGAGAATATTAAGGCACCAGACCTTTATAATAAAATTTGGATGAAGAAAAGCCTAATAATCAAGTACTATGTCAGATGCATACCCCAGGAGTTGGGACCTGATCTCTGATCAGAGAGATCAGAGATTACTCTTCTGATCTTGTACCATTTTAAAAGAGTAATAATTTACTTCTGATATGTATTTTCTGCCTCCCTGATAAATTGTTATAATCAGTTTCTCACTCTCTAATCCTTAATTTTCTTAATAACTTCTTGTGAGTAACTCTGCCTTGTCTTAATACCATCTTTTTAATCAGCACAATTAAGATTAAATTATTAGATTTAATCACATATTACTCACATTACACAGATTTGGATATAATTTACAAGGATCCCTATCGAATCTGAAAACCTCACCAAAATCAATAGGGTTGTGGTTTTTATAAGTGATAGCAATTAAGGCCACAGGCAGCATTGACTTGGCATGGAAGAACAATAAGCACCAACTGGCATTCAGCTTCCTGATGCCTTGAGCTTCTGACCTTGTGCATTTTGACTGTCTGGCCATTTTGGTGCTTGTACTATGATTAATGAGGTTGTTAAATAGTGGGAGACTATGGAAAGGTGATGAATTTTGAGAATTTCAGACTTTAGAAAGATATTTGAAATTTAACTGACAGCTTGATCTTCTGGGAAAAAAGGTTAGTAACCAGAAACAGTCAGGTTAAGATATGATTTGCACAATTCAATTGTTTGGTGATCTTCTTGAGCTTCATCACAAAAATTACAAGAAGACAGTTTTAACAAAATTCTGCTGCTCACAGCCAATGGTTTTAAAGGTTTAGGATTCATGCCAAAAGAATGGTCTATAGGTGTAATGAGGAAAAACAAACTGGAAAAATGTTCATAATCTTAGTTGCAAAACCTAAGGACTGACTTTTTTATCTCTTTATTTCCTCTTAGAACAAAAAGTAATAGTGAAAATAATATTTTTTCAAGCATCCTCAAAGGATTGAGGTTGTTAACTTGTTAATATTTATTGTGCAATGAAATATCAACCTTCATTCTTTGTATGAAGCTTTGCATCTTAAAGAACAGCCTGTAGATTTTTAAAAGGCATCATAAAGACCAGGTCTAGAACTATTCATCATGTTTTAATGTCTCCTTTCAAAATAACATCAGTCATGACATCAGTACTGAACTATTAAGTGAAATATATTTTGTTTGGTACTTTCATTTTCTGTCATGGTAACATGGTCCACTAGTGTGTTAATACAAAGGAATCCCAGGGACTCATAGCAGCTTTTTTTCTCAGCTGAAACTCATGACAAGAGTAGAAATATAAAACATAGAGTAACATTTCTATGGGCATGTCTGAACTTTTGTTTGATTTTACCATTTCTGTATATGTTTTAGGGCAAATATAGTGCTTATAGAAATGCAGTGCACAAAGCCTCTCGTCTGGTGAGAATGCCTGACCAGTCTTGAACAATTCTGTACAAAGAACACATGATCACTCTCTTTGAAGTGCTAAATCTAATCTAAGGTCTATATTTTGCTCAACTTCTACTCAACTAAGCTTTGATGTATCACAGCAGACCAGCAGGTATCACTAAAACATAAAACATCACAAATTACATTGGCAGTTCTGCTTCCCAAAGCAGAAGATCCCACAGTGAGATGTAATTTTGATTCTAAATTAGCACACACTTATCATAGCACTGTAATCTGTCATTAAAGTTTTTATCTACATATTTTATCTTTGTTTTATCAACAACTTGCCCACTAAGAGCAAAGCCCTTATCTCTCAGATGGACAGATTAAGAGAATGACAAAAGGGTGGGCAAGCTCAGCAGTTATATCATTACATCAATAATAAGAGGGAAATCAATTGGCTTCAATAAAATCAAAATTAATCTTTAGTTAATCATTTCAGAGAATTTATGATTTCGAAGTATTTTCTTTGAATTTTCCCGTCCTTAAGATCCCAGTTTTATTTAGGCCAGAGAAAAAAAAGCCTTTTTCTATATATTATTTTAAACACAGGCAACTAATCCCAGGACTGCAGAACCAGCTGGGCTGGAACAGGCCTCTGAGATCACTGAGAACAGCCTATGACCAAACACCACTGTGAGAACTAGACCATGGCACTGAATGCCACATCCAGTCTTTCCTTAAACACATCCAGGGCCTCCACCACTGTGAGGAGCTAGGGCCCGGCGGTCGGAAGATATCGTGGTGTACGGAAAGATAGAGTCACCCCCCTCCTCTATAGTTTATGGTAATTACCCCCCTAATTAGCCAATAGCACCTAGCTGTGATGAAAGCAGATGGGAATAACACTGTAAACCTAGGTTATAAAGTGTCAAATTCTCCACCAATAAACACCATTTTTGCCATCCATCACATCGGTGTTGTGTGTAAATGGACCAAGTGACCTGGGTGGGGTCACTGTGCCGTTCCTGAGCCAGGTCCTCTGCCTCGAAGAAGGCAGCACACCACCTCTCCAGACATCCCATTCCAATGTCTAATCACCCCTTCTGTGAGGAAATTCTCCTTAACATCCAACTTTAACCTCCCCTGGCACAGCTTACAACTGTGGCCTCTCATCCTGTCCTTGGTTGCCTGGGAGAAGAGAGTGATCCCCACCTGGCTACACCCTCTTTTCAGGTGACTGTAGAGATCAAAAAGGTCTCCCCTGAGCCTCCTTCAGCTCCCTCAGCTCCTCCTCATCAGACTTTTGCTCCAGACCCTTCACCAACTCTGTTACCCTTCTCTGGACAAGCTCCTGCACCTCAATGTCCTTCCTGAGTTGAGTGGCCCAGAATTGGAGGCAGATCTCAAGGGGTGACCTCACCAGTGCCAGGTCTAAGGAGTTGTTGAAAACTTCTCCCGTTACATTCTCATGAAATTTCCATTTCAGTTTCCAATCCAGATAATTTTAGACAAGTTCAGATACATTAGTTTAGATATGCTAAACCATATGAACAGGGTTTTTTAAGCTTCAGATAAGAAGGGATAAGACCTCCTTAAAATACAAATTAAAAAATTGATAAAACTGTCACAGTTCATCTTCCTGAAACTATCATTTTCTCTTCTACTTAGAAAACTGCCACCATTTTATGATAGACTATTCAAAAGACAAGATTTTTTCCTTTGCTCACAGACACTAGATATTCCATCACATTCATTAAGCGCATGAAGAATGTGAAAAATATCTTTTGTTGTCATTGTCTTTCCCTTCCTCTAGCAAGCTCCATAGAGGGACTGTCCATGTGGTTTGCCTGTGGAGCTGAGTGACTCATTTCTTTCCTGTCAACATGGATTTCTTAACTGACTCTAACAAAAGCAGTGCTGAGCCTTAGTTTGGGGTGCAGGTAAATGATAAATGTTTGGTGTATGTATATTTGGAGTAGGGGTATATGCACAAAGATTACCCTACCTCTACCCGTCCAAGATATGTCATATATGTGCTGTACAATGATTTTCAACTTCAAGAGCAAGAAGTAAAAGGAAAATAGTATTGCTTCAGCTTTTCAATATTTATGTCAAAACCAAAGAGGCAATGATTTACGAAGAGAAATTGTATTTGTGTACATGACTCCAAAAGTCTTTGAAGTATTTCTAGCAAACCCTTGTGAAAGAGATCAATATTAAGCAGCAGCGATGGAATTTTCAGTTCTACTAATGCTTTAAGCTGATAATCCATTTGGAGTAAAAGTATGTCTAAATTTCTGTTCTAGTTAAGTAGCCCTTCCCTCTGGCTTTGTAGGGCTCAGGTGCCAGCTGTGCTTACTCAGGTGCCAGCTGTGCTTACTCCAAATCAGCAAACACAGTCCAAACCTAGAAAATTCTCTTATCAGCCTGCTCTAAATTCCCAGGAATCTGTATTCTGAAAGTTGATTTTTCAGTATCGCTTCATACATATCCCAATAGAAGGCATTCTTCAGGATTAGGGATTTCATTTAAGAACTTTACAAATAAATTTTTCCTCCACTCCCTGCTTTATATCTCCATGTTTTAGAAACCATCAGAACCCAAAGCAGCAGAGGGCTTTCAAGTTTGCTTATAGCTAGAAAATCTAGTCTGTGAGACCCTGGTGTCCTTTTGCTATTTCTGCTTACTGTTGCTGTTTAATGAGCAAAACACAAATCCACCCAGACACCTATCAGAACTTCTTCATTTATTCCAGATTACACAATTTTTGTTTCTCTTTTCTGCTTGTTTTTGTTTGAAAGACATGAGGACTTGCTGAACTTTACTCTTTAAGTCAGTTTCTAAACAAACAGGCGGGTTTGCTTCCTTTTCCCATCCTACTCTGAAAGAGCAGCCTTCATCCTTGCTGCTTGTACGACTTACTATTGTTCCCATCACAGACAATGTCTTTAACAAAACATATTGCATTTATTTAACACCTTCTTACAAAAAAACAAAAGCCTGTAAGCAGACTGGCTTTTCTGTCATGAATTTACACCCAAAGACACACAAATGGAAATTATGGCACTTTGAAAATTCCAGTTCGTAAGATTTAGGATAAACCAAGTGGAACAAAATATTCTCCATCAGTTTTTCACAAGAAAAATTGAAATAAAATTGGTGATATTTCTAAAACTGAAACTTTTCTGTTTTTCCAGCCAAAGTGAATTGTTTTTTCTGGCATCAGTTCAGTGCTGATCTATCTCCCTGTCTCCCAGGAGCAGCAGGTTGGTTGTCTGTAGCACATATTCCTTGTCTTTGGTAGTGCTTCCTGTCTGGACTACTGCTTCTAAGATAAACTGCAGTGTCCCATCTGTCTTCTGCACTAATTCAAGTATTTTAATTAGAAAATTATTTAAACCAGCTTTTAAAGATACTCAGTCCACCAAAACACTGAAAACCACTCCTATCACGAAAAATCAAAAGGCAATTTAGGAAATTATTAAAAGCAGTCAAGATGCCCAGTTTAACTCTTAAGTCAGCACTGAATTTTTCCTATAAATAATTAAGAACAATATAGATACCTTTTTCAAGGATAAACAGCAGTAACATTATATAAAATTTGGTAGAAATTTCCTGTCTGAGAAACTGGATATAAATGCTTTCTTAGTCAATTTGGTGGTCTTGCCACTTCATAAAATGACTTTTGAATAAGTAGAGCTGTTTAATAGCACTGTCATTGTTATTTAGCAAAAGTATTCCTTCACTTCTGAGTCACATAATTGTCTCTGTTTTAATATTGACTGCATTAATTTTTCTACTATTCTAGTATTCATTGTGAAATGAATGTATATAAGATATGTGGGTGGAGATAGTACATTGTGGACATAGATTAGTCCATGGAGAAATCAAACATTTATTGTTTCATAGAAGTACCCATTTGAATATTCCAAAAGCTTTAGAATAACTTTTGGGGATTTGGCTTAAGTCAGCACATGCCCAGGGCACTTCTTCCCACCACCTTCCTTCGTGTTTGTGTGTGAAGATGTGGATGCATACCTGAATCCCCTCAAAATAAATTCCACGAGACAAGCCCCACCATGCTGTCCACCTCAATAAGAATGAAAAAGAAGTCTTATGGAGTCCTGGACATGTCTTTTCCAGTGCAACAGCTTTAGATACATTTAAAGATATTTAAAGCTAAATGAGAACTGAAATCCTTCCTCAGAGCCAGCTACAGGGAAGCTGTGTCAGCCCTCAGAGTGCAGGAACATGAGCTTGGTTGCCCAGATGATATAAATGTGCTGAGCCTGCAGAGACCAATTGCCTTAGAGGATTTCATGGTGAGACATTGATTTATACTGTTCCATGAAGAATGATTTAGGGTAGGGTTTTTATTTGAGTGAAAACAAATAGGAAAATGTATGGCATAGTTTAAAAGATAGAAGATATAATCCGTCTGGTGAATTTACTACTACTCTAGAGATAATAACAATATGCTAAATTACAAATAACAAGGAAAATAATTTTCTCCTGAAGAATATTCATTCACCAGTATATCCAGAGGTTGGTCTGATCTCCTTTGAATAAAGCTATATACCCCTGGATGGATAGTATACAGTTATTTTCATACATCTTGTAGGAACCATAAAGAGATACCTTTTCCAGAAAGTCTGAGCAGCTGGTCTGACTCAGTGTTTGAAAGTACTATCAGATACAAGGTCTGCAAGGTAGGCAGTCACTAGTCAATGAGCATCAAACATAAGTATTAACTGCATGTACTGAGGACCACCTTTCCCAAAAGCAGCCTGTCATCCTCCTCTGCAGTCAGTCACGAATAATCATATGACAGAAGCATGGTATCATGCCATGTCTGCTCTAATAGATGTCCTTTTAAATGATAGGGTAATTTTTAGTTTTGCATAACCCCTTCCCTAAAAAGGGGTTTATGCACTGGGTATTAGTAATTGCCAGTTACATTTAAACTGTGTTCAAGATAATTTGCATTTGACGTGTAAGGACTTCCCACTGTGCAGAGGAGATGCATCATATTCCCAGGGCTGAACAAGGTTCATCCAGTAGATGGAAATAGAAAGAGCTGGTTGCTCTCTCACTTCTATTTCCTCCACTTACTCAAGACTTCCTAACTTCTGTCTCTACAATCATGGGGAGATTGGTCTGATCTCATGCTGGCCACATGAAAGGAGGAGTGGCCATTCGATCTGTCATACGATGTATTCACATAAGGCAGGAAGAGTATGGGTGGGAGTGAGGCATACCATCAAGAGATATTGACATTTATGATCAACACTGAAAACTATGCTGACTGTGAACTTGATTTGGAGACTGTTTAAACCTTACCATGCCTCTGTCTTAATGTACATTTAACAGAGAGAAAAAAATCATGATTTTGCACTTAGGTTCCATTTCACTCACAAAAATTCCTTTTCAAGAAAATACTTTGGGGTGATATTTAAAATGTACATGTATGTATATTTAAGCAGATGCCAAAAGCATTTATGAGAACTTTAAAGAAGTCTAAATTCCTGATTTTTTACTGATTCAATAGGAATTAGAGAGTCAGGAACTTTTAAAAAAATCTCCTTGTATGATTCTCACATTTAAGACCATAGAAATTAGAAATTAGGCAAAATATTTTCTGTAGTATTAAAAAATGAATCACTGAAAGATCACAAATAAACACTTACTGTCTATGGCAATGGCTCCATAGAAATTCTGGATTCAACTTTCATGGCCTATTGCAGATTCTTGAGCCATCGTGTTCCACTTTCCATGAGCATACCGTGTCTGATAAGCTACAGCATATATTACTGTTCCATATGATAAGCATGTATCAATGTGAGGAAGAGTGACCTGCTCATTTATCTCGATTAGTATGCTCATTGCATGGCTAAAATCAGTGAGTTTAGATTGTTTCTCTTTCTAAGTGGGGAAAGAAAATGTGCCTGAGCAATGTAGAATGAGAGAGAAGCCATCTCCCTTTCACATCCGTGGCCTCTGAGCAAACACAAACTCACAGTCTGCAGGAAAAAGGGAAGAGTGAATCAAGGAGCCTTGCACCATTTGTGAACAATTTCTTAGTGTAAAAGGACAATGACAACTAGTTGTTTCAAGTTGTTTGCTGCCTGCCTCAGATGAAAACAAAAATATAATAAATAATTCAAGGGAAATCATGGCCTTTGACACTAAAGGAAATTTTGAAATATTTTCCCCTTATTAAAAAAAAAAAAAAGGAAAACGTTTCCTTTTATTTAATCACAGCCAATTGCACTTGGTGGCATTTTCTTTTTATTTGGCAGATAAACTAAGAAATCAATTATTGTTCTATATATTGTACAGTACAGTACATTGCTGCACCTTTCTGAATACCTTTTAAGTTATGGCCCTTACCTCCTGAGGTAGATTTACAGAAATGGGGGTTGTATTTTTCTTTCTAAGTCAATAAAATCCCAGGGGAAAGAGGAATGTTTTATGTGACAGAAATTCCCAGACTGAAATTCCTAGACCTTTCCATTAATTTATCAACCAAGCAGAATTTATGAGGTATCTAAATTGGAAATGAGATGTGTATCTTAATGGTCTGTTTCCCCTGTAAGCAAATGAATAAATAAATAAATCACACTACTCTCGTGGACAAAATGCAAAGTTACTTGCATGTTTCTATTCAGGCTCTAAATACTTGCAAATCATGATGCGAACATGAGAAAAGAAGGGTGGTAGAAAATTTGTCATATACCCACGATCCAGTGTGCAAGAAAAAAAAATTCCATTTTTTCATAAGATGGAAAGCAATAAAGATCATTAAAAGGATAAAACACTTTAACAAACAAATCACAGATTTTAGAACCCTCTATACTTCTTGGATGAAGATGTAGAAAATATTACTCAGCAAATGTAGAATGCTGCATGCCACAAACATTGAAAAAGCAGTATAACTCATTGTTATCAAGGGGTTTTCAGGTCAAAACAATTTGGTGCATTTAGATTTTCATGATAAATTAATATTAGAATCAAAAACCTGAGTTTACAAGGATGTGCGTGATGGCCTAACCAAAACAAAAAATTGCAGGGAATGGTAGCAAGAAATCATGTCATATCTACATCTCCATAACTCATAAAATTAAAAATGCCATCTACTTTTACACAGAAGTTGCTATTCCAAAATACTTTTTAATTTATTTTATTTTTTTTAGTGCTGTATTTCCAGGAATGTAATCTTTTATATTGCAGCTGATCAAATGTAAATATGTTTCTGTAACTAGCATTCTTGGAACCTGCTAAGAAAATTGACCTCCAAACCCCACTTATGAAAACTGGACATGCATGATTGCTCCACACCAACACAGAGCATGTTCAGTTAATGCTTAAATTATAATATTGTGCTAGCAACATAAACTGGAATTAAACCTTTTCACTACCCATCTGCATCTGAACAGTCATAAATTGAAATAAGTGTAGAAGAGATGTACTCAGTTTCAAGCTTGAGCCCCTGGCCTGATTATGTTATGCATGTCAATATACATTCTCTTAAGTAAAAGTGGTTCAGTGAACACTTGTGGTAAGACAAAGGGAGACTATTGTCCTCTTACTGCTACCCAAGATACTAGTAGGAAAAAAATAGGAAGTAAATTAATGGGGGAAAACATCAACTAAAGATGAAGCTGTTGTGTTATGTTATCATAGTGTTCTCCTATGCTGAGAACACAAGCAGAAAACAAAAAGTGTCATTATTTTTCCCTTGATCACCAACCACACAAAAATGCATAGCACCTCTGAGGAAACCAAATGCTACACTTAACCACGTGTCACAAATCATCACAAACAACAGGATGGAGCTTCTGGAAAACTGCAGTTTGAGAGTTGAAGAGTAGCATTGAGCCCAAGGCTTTCTACAACCCTCAGTTCTTTCTATTTCACATGTGCCTGATGCACTGCACAGAAGGCTTTGTGTTTTGATTTGGGTTTATTTTCTGCTTTCTTTTATCTCAATTCTCTTCAGTTCCCTTGTCCCTTTCTACCTCTTCCCGAATCAGTCTGCCACAGTGACACCTGCTGAAGCCATCACAAAGCAGCCATTGGGACACACAGCACATAAATGGATTCCACAGGGGAATGTTTTCATCAATATGATTTGGTAGTGAATGGTTGACACACAAAGACTGAGTTTGTAAGGCTCCAAAGAGCTGATACTTGTGTTCAAGAGCTTTAATTATATTTCTGGCAAAGATAGCTTTTTACTCAGGGTAATGCAGATCCTTGGAGAAGAAGATATAATGGACTGGAAGAGTCACTGGGCACTGTCAGAGAAACTGAGTCAGGAGTAGAAAAAATTTCTACAGTTGGTTGGTTTGTGTTATTTCTTTTTCCCTCTTAGAGTCAGGATATGGATTACACAGGACTTATGTTTCAGAGGGAATAAAACATTCTCTGGCATGGTAGCAAGCATTTGTTGCATTGCACAGATATAATCCCAGTATCTATTCCCATCATTACTGGTTGCACAGGGTAGAGAGACTCTTATTTTAGCCCATTTTGATGATTTGATCAATTCTGGACCTGAAAATAGAAGGAGGACCTGAGAAACTACCAGCCAGAAAGTATCAGCTTCACCTTCAGTCCTGGAAAGGTGATGGAACAGATCATTATGGAGGACATAGAAGAAGGTCATCATGAATAGTCAGCATGAATTCACCTAGGGGAAGTCATGCTTGACCAATCTGATAGCCTTCTACAGTGGCATGGCAGAATGTGTCGATGGGGGAAGAGCAGTGGATGTTGTCTGACTTCAGCAAGGTCTTTGATGCTGCCTCCCATGGCAACCTCACAAGTAAGCTCAGAAAATGTGGGTTGGATGAATGACCAGTGAGGTGGATCAAGAACTGGCTGAATGGCAGAGCTCAGAGGGTCGTGATGAGTGGAGCAGGATCCAGTTGGAGGCCTGTATCAGTGGTGTTCCCCAGGGATCAATAATGAGTCCAGTCTTATTCAACCTGTTTGTCAACAGCCTGGATGAAGGGGTAGGAAGCACCCTGAGCAGTTTGCTGATGACCCAGATCTGGGGGGACTGGCTGATCCACCTGAAGGCTGTGCTGCCATTCAGTGGGATCTTGATCAGCTGGAGAGCTGGACAGAGAAAATCCCAATGAGGTTCAACAAGGACAAGTGCAGGGTCCTGCAGCTGGGGAGGAATGACCCCAAGTACCAGCACAGATTGGGGGCTGATCTCCTAGGGAGCAGCTCTGCTGAGGAGGACCTGGGAATCTGACTGGATGGCAAACTGACCACGAACCACCAATGTTCTTGTGGCCAGGTAGGTCAATGGGATCCTGGGGTGTATTGGGAAGAGTGTGGCCAGCAGCTTTAGCCCTAGTGAGGCCACATCTGGGGTATTATGTTCAATTCTGGTCTCCACAGTTTAAGAAAAACAAGGATTAACAGGTAAGGGTCCAGCAGGGGGGTCACAAAGGTGGTGAGGGGTCTGGAGCATCTCTCTCGTGAGGAGAGACTGCAGGAGCTGGGCCTGTTTAGTTTGGAGAAGACTGAGAGGGGGCCTCATCAATAAATACAAGTATCTCATAGGTGGGTGCTAAGAGGATGGTGCCAGACTCTTCTGGTGCTCAGTGACAGGACTGGGAGTAATGCACATAAGCTAAAGCACAAAAAGGTCCAGCTCAACAGGAGGAAGAACTTCTTTATATCAAGGGTAGCAGAACACTGGAACAGGCTGCCCAGGGATGTTATGGACTTTCACCCTCTGGAGACATTCAAAACCCACCTGGATATGGAACTGTGTAACCAGCTCTAGGTGATACTGCCTTGGAAGGGGGTTTGGACTTTGCGATGTCCAGAAGTCCCTTCCAACCCTAAGAATTCCATGATTCTGTAATAATATTTAGGAAAAGAACATTTAAATTCAACTTCATACACAGAAGCAAATTAAAATAAATTAAAAGTGTTGAAATGATATTTGGAGCAGATCACACTGGAACACAAATCTGACTCCCTCATGTTGTATTGACTGCAGTCAGGCTTGCACAGTTAAATATGATGACAACTGATGGCTCTGCATCTTGCCTTCCAGAAACCCTGCCAAATCCTACTGACACTCTCTGCCCTCTCTCCCCTGAGCTCTTTCAATCTAACAACCCTGAAGTCTAAACATATTAGAGAAGTTTTCATTCCAGTCAATTAAAGGATACATATTTTGGTCTCATTTTTGTCTTATTTCATTCTTTTTTTGGTTTGTTGTGGTTTTTTTTTGTTTTTTGTTTTTTGTTTTTTTTTACATTATTGAACAGTCTTCAGTTAGACTACGATGGTTTCTTATATATTTGCACAGTAATTTTTTAAAACACTTACAAGCCTGAGATTTTTCACAAATACATAGTGTGATTTTCATCAAATAGCGAGAAAATCCATCACTATTTACTTCTAAATGAAACTCAGAAAGATGGTCTCCATCCCGAAACAGTTGCAAAAAGCAGCACATTACCAAGAGAACATATTATATGTGAAAGAAGAGCCACAGGCAGTGGAGAGTAAATGAGTAAATCTTAGGGTGTACTTATTTTCAATATAGAACTATGTGAAGCGAAAGCACAAACAAATAAATGGGAAAATAAAAATTTCATTAAACTACCATGGGAAAACTTCTTGCCTTTTCATTTTTTTAATAATGACTAATATTTCTTACTTCCATTGGGGAAGACAGGGACCAGTGAATGGAAGAGAGGGAAATAAGTTTCTATTTTAATCAGTGCATAGTCAAGTAAACTTCTTTACTGAAATTGGCCAAGGTAGCAAAATAGCACACACACGAACTGAGATCTGGAAAATTCTAGTTTTAGTATAGATGAAAAGAACTTCTGGTCTTCAACAGTATTACTTTGAAGCAAAGGAAATTGGTAGTAACATCCACATCTCTCTTGGCACTTCCCCTTCACTGGAGAAGATAGCGAAAAAATATCAAAACCTTAACAATCATCTTCTTTCTACAGGAAAGCCACTCACTACCACGGATTCGACAATAACTTATTTTTTACAGCAGCTCAACTCTGTGTAATGATATAGCATTTATTTTTAATTTTCTTTATAAAGGCAGCTGAGTGGTGGGTTTGGGAAACATAGAAAGGTTCTAGAGAAGACATTCAATGTAATTTTGTTATCTATGAGCCCTTCTGGACCTATAGGTTTTCACAATTCAGTTTGTCTCAGTGAAGGCAGAAAAGCAGCTACACAAACAGACACCTGCCCCACTATCTTGTCAGCAGCTTTTGGTCTTGCCAGAAACAGAAGAATCATTAGCAAAGATTAAATACAGATGTAATGAGCAAGACAAGACAGGGAAGAATCCCATATAGTCAATCTTCGCTATTCAAATAAGCAATTTACACAGATAGCGTGTTTTTACAAAACCATATCTGACACCATATTAGTTCATATGACTTCTGTAAGCCATCTAGGTTTCCCACCACATTTATCATATTAAATCCAAAGCAACTACTTATCAATCTTCAAATATGATGTACTTTTCCACATAAGACAAACCTTTTGCCAAACAGTTGATTAAGAGTGATAAGAAACTTCAGACTTTGCTGATGTTGTCAAACAGGATGCTAATTTAAGCTATTTCTGGTGATAACATTTTCTTTTTTTCTTTTTTCTTTCTCTCTTTCAGTCAGTGTCAACATTTAGTCACATGAAACCCAGACTAAATGCAAACAATCTTAATCCAATGCTAACACAGAGACCTTTTTCCCCATTGGCTTTTCAGGGACTCTGAATAGCAGCAAAGTTCCTAGAATTTTAATGGCTGTCATGTTGGTGCTTCTTCCAAAAATTTTCCTCCCTGTACTGTAAGCAAAATAAATTACTGTTCTGGTAATTGTAAAGCTGTCATATGAGCATTATAAGGGTCCTTTCTCCCCTGTTCTGAAAATCAGGAAAATATGCTTTTCCATCGACCTTCCCAGGTTAATCCAAATCCCCCCTTCGCAAGAACATCTGGAGGAAATTAAATGCAATAACACAAATCTTTCTAAATGGTTTGAGTTGATGCTTCCATAAAAGTCTTATTTCATTTATGTTCTTATATTTCCCCTGTCTTTCCACTCTCTTGTTCACAGATAATAAAAGATATTGCTTACATCTATCAAAAGACTTTTAAGAGCTTTAAGAAGCATGGTAAGTTCAACCAGTCTGGCCTTTACTGGTGAAAAAACGTCCCAAACCAAACAGTGCACATGACTTACGTAAACTGTTAGATTTTAAAGCCTGAGGTAAGTTCTGTGACACACAGTCACAGAAAGAACTCTCAATCTTTTTGCACAAACCCCTTAGACTTGGCCAAATGGTTTCTCTCTTCCAGAATGAGTTTTCCATGTACCAGGAAGCTTGCTCATGGCTTTTCATTGGTTCTGTCACCCCTTCATCCTTTGGCCTCTGCCATCACCCCCAGCACCCTAACATCTCCCCTGCCCCATAATCTTACTGTTTTCAGAGACCAAGGGTTTTAAAAAGTTTAAAATTTGGCTTAAGTAGGATATGAATCATCCAACATTAAATGCAGACTGCTTCTCCATCTACATCCCTGCTCATGTACATAGGATAGCAAATAGAACAGTATTCCACATAGGAAAATCATATAATAATCTAAGAGTAGTAACCCGTGCAGTTCAAATTTTTTGTATGAGATAAATTACAAAAATTATGCAGATAGAAACATTACTTGCCTTTTGCCATTTAGAAAATTTTCTGTTGTATCCCCTGAGATAACAAATTCAGTATCTCAATTACAAAAAAAAAAGGAAGTATCTATATTTCCCTTTCCCCTCTTTAGCCACACAGGCCCCACAGTGTTTTCTGAAAAGATCCACCTGAAATGAGTACTGCCAGTGTTGTATTGTGACAGATCAAGGGCATCTCTGTCTTATAAATTTATTTAATGGCTGATATTGAAGCAGATGCCCACAGCTGATGGTTCCATATTTTGTCTTTGAGGGCTACTGAATTGAAATTTAGAGAAAAGCAGCCTTGCTGTTGTATTTTCATAGTGATGCCATGACATCTGGAATACAAGTCAGTCAATTTTACTCTTAGTTAATACTCCCCTATGGCAATCCACCCCAAAAACAGATCAATTACAATTATACACTTGTGCTAAAAGTCTATTAGAGGAACATGTGACCTGATAGTTAAAATCAATCAAAAACAGACCAAGAAATTTTATTTCTAGTGATGAAGCTGAAAGTGCAAGGAGTCAAGTGAAAGGATACCTTTCTTGGTATTTCCCTCTTGATATTATCTCCTTCTTTTGTATCATTATTAAAGACCAGGATAATCACTTCGGCCTCAAGCTTTCACTTGCAGGACCCAGATGGGGACTAGCTCTGCATTCAATCACATGGCCTTCCTGTTTTCATGCTGCTGGTCTGACGGCAGCAGGTTAAAAATTTCTTGCCTGTGGATATGTGTCGGTAGATATGTTAATGCAAACGTGCAAAATTTAAGCCATAGATTTCTAAGAATGGCTTGAAGTGAAGCCAAATATTCTGAACAGTTACCTCGCAGATTTGACTAGAAAATCTTCCATTTTGGAAAAAAGTTACAAAACTGTCTATGCAGAACAGCATTGGACAAATTTCTTTGATGATATCAAAACTAGTGTTTCACTGAATAGGGTCAATTGGTATTTTACAAAATGAAAAGTTAATTTAGTTGTTTTGGTTTTTTTCTGCTAAGATTTATCTCAGTTTTAAAGAAATACCCTATTTCAATTTGGAGCTCCAGAAATATTTAATAATGCTCTATTTTTAAACTACTAGCACTAATTTAGGATGACAACTAAGAATCTGTAGAGCACAATCTGCATTGCAAAAACTCAATTTTTCTCTAATGACTTTCTAAATATTTTAATTTTCCTTTGTATTTTTTTTTTCTTTTTCCATATTCAAATTGCTAACAGTTTTACTAAAATGCCACTATGGTTTAAAAATAGTTGAATCTAAATATATTTTAAATGGATTAAAATTATTAAGCCATGCTCCTCACTACAAATTGAAATCAGGGGGGGCAAAGTTCTGAAAGAAAATTTGGGGGTTTTTTGTATATTATGTTTCTGGCTTGGTATGGTTTTGGCCTCAGCACTGTTTTACCACAATGAGTTTTAGAGCCTTAGAAAGAGCTTTTCTGTATAACCTTTGTACAATCACATAGATGCCTACTGAAGCTCAGTAACTCTGCCTCTTAGTTTTGTGTGCAATTTCTGCCAAATTTCACATTGTACACCTGTGATTTTGTAGGCTGATGGGTCTAACACAAGAACAAGACTTGGTAATGAGATGTCAGCAGCCTGCAGATAAGGAGGTTTGACCTTGCGATAGGAAATTGATGACCACATTTTCTAAGATACATGATTATAGATTGAGAGTCTTTTGGAAAGGAAATGTCACTGTTACTTTGTCAATAAATAACAAATATGATGAAACCATGTAATCCTGTAATCCTCTGAATATCAAGGTCCAGATCTGCTCTTTCTGAAGCTAGCAGGAACTTTGTAAACAGTTTGAAGAAATTTTATCTTAAGAGAGAGTAACAGCTTATGCAAAAACTGCCACCATTTGAAAACAACCCACTGATCTGGGTATGGATAGTGGTTCTGGAAAAAAAGAAATCTCAAATCCAAGAAAATTTGGCCAAACACAAGATACATAAATAAAAACTTCTGAAACCAATCTTCACCTGGGGTACTTCAAATAAAAGGAAATTTTAAGAAAGTTACATCAGAAAAAAATAATCAAAAATAAGGGTGAGAGCATGCAGAAATGCAGAGAATGTAGGGATAAAATTTGAGAGACTGTTCATAAAGAGTGTAAAAAGTTTAGTTCAGGAAGAGTTTACAAGACCTTCCTTGACATTCTGAAGAAAAGATTTTGCAATGATTTCTTTGATAAGCTTTTCCTGAAGTATGTAGTACTTCTTGATAGGAAAAAATCTAAGCCAGATGGAAACATAGTGGACTATTCGAATATTCTCAGTTCTCACAATAAGAACCATCTGTCACGCTCCAAGAATCCCATAATATGCCACTCCTTCAGAAGATGTTACAGGTTGGGGTTTTTTTCTTTGTCCGTGACCAGTTCATTATTATTAATTAGCAACTTTCTATGTATTTTTCTGTACTGTATTTTCAGTACTTTTCTGTATATTGGGATGGCAAAACTGTGTTTATCATATCAAGGACGTCCCAGCACTTAGCCAAGTGGAAATTGAAGAAACCATAAGGTATTATATTGTTGGGGTGTGACACTGATAGCTCAGTTCTTTTCTTCAGGACTAAGATTAACGAGAGAGAGACTGCTTTTGTGTTAAGGCTCAGTTGTTTCTTATTTTCTTATCTATATTACATATTTACAGACAGTGAGCAGCTATGTACACTAACTAACAAGCTACAAAATGGAGGGATGAACTGTCTCTCTAAGGTCTTTTAAGTGTCAGCTTGCCCAATAATGAAATGCCAAGTAACTTATTATCATTTATAACCCAGTAACCAAATACTTGTTTTTGCAATGCGGATTCTTCCATCCAATCACTTAATATTACCTAAAAACTCTAGAAGAAGAAAATTAAGAAGAAGAAGAAGAAGGAGAAAGGGACAACACTCTAAATCCTCCATGTTGTCTCTTATTCACTAATATAGCTTAAACTCTAAACTCTAACTTTCTCACCCAGTGACTTAATATAATCCTATCTAACTTACATGTTCACATTCTTAGCTTCTCCACTTAGTTTTAGAAGCTTTCTCCATGGTCTTAGGGAAAACGCAGTGTTTCCTTGAGTGTCTGAGCCTGTCAGCATAGATAAAGGGATATTTTTTGTCCTTCTGACTCCAACATTATATGAGAAAAGGTTGAAGTGAAATGCTCAGCTCCAAAGCTTGAACAAATAAACAGAGCAGATAAAAAGCAGTTTTCTTGCTCCTCTGTGCATTCAGTGGAAAGAAACTATCAAACTTTTGCACCCTACTGATCCAAGATGCATTAAAAATCTCTCTCAGTTGAGAGCAAAATGTGTCAACCACCACTGCTATTCTGGTTCAATTTAAGGGGCAAAAAAAGTCTATTTTTTGTAAAAGCTGTCAGTGGAAAAACTCTCATCCAAACATTCATTCATGCTCTAGAGTGGTCATGTATTTCATGTTTAATGAGCCAAATTTAGAGAAAACAGATGCTGATAGCCAGCACTGACCCATGCTGAGTGTTGACAAAAGGCATATAAGTGTGGCACTATTTTTGTGTGAATGTAAGACAGCAACTTAATTTAGGGCATCTTCCAAGCAGTTTTGGTTCTCTCTGTTGATCAGCTGTAGGATGCACATACACAGTACTTTTTGTATCAGATCAGTGAAGACAGTGAGCTCAGAACTTTCTTAGGCCACTCCTGGAGGTTTCTAAAAGAGATTCAGAGCCCCCAAAACCTGAAAACAAAGCATACACAGTAGGTATGGAGGTGACATTAGGCAAAGTGAGGAGCTGAATCCCTTCTGCAGTAATCAACTCACCCTGAAGTGAGAAATTCTCTTATTGCTACTGCAACACATGACACTTAGCAGGGTTATTGCAGAACACTCACACAGTTCCTCACATGATAATTGTAATTG
The DNA here is from genome assembly GCF_030490865.1 of Poecile atricapillus. Lineage (NCBI taxonomy): Eukaryota > Metazoa > Chordata > Aves > Passeriformes > Paridae > Poecile > Poecile atricapillus. The sequence goes on along the minus strand of NC_081251.1, from coordinate 76,347,854 downwards.
TAATTGTAATTGTAATTACATGTGTTGCCTGTGCCTCTGATCAGGTAGAGGCAACAGGCATGCAATGGTCATGTATTAATAGCTGAGGAAAAGCTACAAGTGATGACAAAAGAAGGGATGGAGGAAGAATATGACCTTTAAATATTAAAGGGGATATCACATTGCCTCTGTCAGTGTGTGAATAGATGGAACCCGTTCCTTTTCAGATGCCTTTTTTTCCTTCTTTTATGGGAATACACTGGAGCTGAGCACTAATGAGTAATGCTTGGTGCAAAACAAGGATAATATTTCTGAGCAATAAACTCTAATGTGAAACCCTGTCTAGGAGCACTGTAAATACTTATACATTCTCATCAAACCTTTTTTTACAAACCTTTGGTAACAGCAGCAAATATTATGATTTCAACCTAACCCCAGTCTAAATCTTTACTTGATAAGAGTGCTACACACAGAATGTTTCCCCCAGATATCTGCTTTTATTATGAGGCTAAATTAGAGAGCCAAATGTAAGGAAAATACCAGCAAAATACTTTTCTTGAGACTCTAATCAGAAGCTAATTTTGTATTCATATCCATTCTTGTTTTCATCTACTCATAAAAGAGGGTGGGGGACCTTTGGACCATGGATTTTTTTTATTTCTTTCTTTCTCTGGAAACAAGGTTTTTAAATTCTTCCAGTAGTTTTTGTTTATAATAGAACCAAGATAAGGCATGCTGTCCTACAATGTATTTCAGCTACAGACATTTTTACCAAGATGCGACAAATTTGAAATCATCTCAGTTGTATATGCCAGCTGCTAGGGAATGAATTTCTTTTACCATTAGGTCAATCTACTTCTAGTGTTCAGAAAGCCAGGATGCCCTGCTTGTCACTGCCTGTGAACAAACATGGTTCATACTCCCAGTATCAGTAAACCACCCCAAAATTGAGCTTGTCCTTAGTATTTCCCCGTAAAGTGACCTAAAACCCACACAGAGACAGATGTCCTTTAGTATCAAAATTAACCCTTGACGTGTGAGAAGAGTTTAATCCTAAGGATTGCTCAATTCTGCAAAAAAACCAAAACATCATCTACTTTTCTTCTTATTTTGCATTCTTATTTTCTTTTTTTTTTTTTTTTTTTGGTGTATTTTCCTATTTGATTTCTAACTTTTAATTAATTTATTTGTTTTTACTGTCTGACTTCCTTGTCATACTTAATAGACAATAAGCCTCATTCCAAGCCTCATGCACATGGACAGCCACTTTGTCAGAGAGACCAGCAACACTGGCTGGAAAACTGGCTAGAGGGAAAAAAAAATGTTGCTTCCAAGAGCTCTTCTCTGTCACCAGCTGCATGGGGGACAACGTGCTAAGGGTCTGCTTTGTATGAGAAGGGCACTGTCTCCTATGTTTCACCTACTTTTCTTCTTTTATTGTCCACTAAAATACCTGCTAATGTTGTATACCTAGTATGCATCTCCAGTGCCTATTTACTAAACATTCAAAAAAGTTCCTTTTGTATTTCCCACACATTGTCTCTAATGTTTGAAATTAACAACCCATCAAAGGTTTGCTAAGGTGAATTAGCTGAGACAGAGCACATAACCAACATGTCACACAGTAATTTAATTAACTGTGAGCATGTGTGTCACAATATGAAACGGTAAATCCAGACAGATATAAGTTGAACACTTCCTTATCCATCATATTTTATCAACACACTGGTTCAATTCCATATTTTTAATCCAATTCTGTTTAAAGGCAAAAAGTGTCAAGCTGCCCAAAGTTTGGAACCGAGAAATAGTAAGGGAGCTTTCCGTCCTTGCCAAGTCAGACTGCCATTAGGTGGTCTTATTAATTCACTTCAATACACCAGGATATTTCAGTCCTCTCTTTTCTCTGGTTAAGAGGGAGCCATCAAGCTTTGCATCCTTGGGAAATGAAGCCAGCTGAGACTTGTGAGGTCCAAATACTGAAGCTGGTTGATGTACTGTAACATTATTACTTCCAGGACTCTAGCAGTGAATACAATGAACACTACAGAAGAAATGCTGCACTTAAACCACACAGTTGCATAGAGTGGGGTTCCACCCACCAGGTGAACTGATACTAGAAAGTTTTGCACAGACTCTAGAAGGAAGCTCAGAGAATAATAGATGAGTTCATTTTCAGGGTAAAAATCATGAGAACAAAGGAAAACTCCAGGCCTTCAGCTTCACATTCATAATCAGAGACTTTACATTACAATTTTATTCATTTTCCTTTTGATAAATTAAATATTATATTGGAGGTGACTAAACAACTGTGTTCAGTAGAAATACTGGAAAAATAATGAAGATGGCAGCCAATTCTTTATATATTATTCACAGACACAACATCCTATATATATAATCTTAGATATGCTCTTTTGGAGCCCAAAACTTAAATAACTTTAAAAAAGCAGCAACATTGGAGAGAAAAAAGAAAAAGAAAGCTAGTGCACTTATCACCACAGAAGGGAGACAGCAATACCAACAGTAAATGCGTGCCTAAATGGCTCAGCAGAAACATCCTCCTACGTCTGATAACTCTCCATACACAGAGCAATTCAGTGCCCTTTGAACATATACACAGTGTTTCCCGAAGCAATTATGATGCTGGCGTATGGTCCATTTACCAAGTAAGAAAAAGACAGACATTTTAAAAGCATTGTCATGACCATTATGACAGAAAAAGTTGGGCACTATTACAGGTCCTGAGCCAACATTTATTTAAATAAATGGAAAGACTTTCCCTGACTGCAGAGTGTATTTTGGATATGGTCCACAGTACTTGGAGAGTGTTGCTTACATTCCTGGCCTCATAAAGAGCCAGAGACTAGAGCACCACCAACACTTAGCTAAACAGAAACTGTTCTTTAAAAAAAAGCCTATAAGAAATAATAGGGAGGAAAACAAAAGGTACCCTTGGAATTCAAGAGGCTTCTAAAAATGCATGACATGGCTCTTACAGAAATTTTAATAAACCTGTGTTATTCAATAAAGTACTGTAGCTGTGTTGCAATATTCTACTGATAAAATTACTGAGTATGATTTTATGAGCATTCTCCAGTAAGTGGTATGACAGTTTCTATAAAACTGTAACAATATAAGACCACATGCCATGTCTTGTTAAACACTGTCCAAGAAGTCCTGAGAGAGATTTGTGGATACAGCATTGTGCTTACAAGTCCTAGAAAGTGTTTAGTTTAGAGTCAACCCTAAGGAAGTGTCTGTTTTCCAACTATGCTGTAGTGTTCTGCAAGGCCCTCACCTCAATCCTGAGCAAAAGTTCATCTCAGAAGTGGAAGTTTGGTTGACGTCAGCCTGGAGTTTCCTGCCTTCCAGTATCTCCACTCCTGGCATTGTTTCCAGCCACCCTGCAGGCCTCCAGCATGGAAGCAGGAAGCTCATGGTTCCTTGTCTTGATTTCCTCCCTCTGTGTTCCCTTTCACACTCCCGAGCTCTCTGACAGCCCTAGGTAAGGACAACGTTTTGGAAGCAAACAAAGTGTGATTGCACCACTTTGTGCAGTGCAACAAAGCCCCAGAGGTATCTAAATGCCCAGCCGGAGATGAAGTACAGATAATTCTGGTTAGGAAGGGTACTGAAGATGAGCCAGCTGGAACTTATTCAGGACAACACCAAGACCAACATGAAATACTACAGCAGACAAAGCCCAAAATGAGACCATCAGTCCATCTGAGGATGGAATTTGGAAACATTTGCATTAACAAGGTTCCGCTCTGCATACAGAATTTCACATATATCCCAAAAATGGATTACCAAACTGATGCAGTTTCTTTTCTTCCTCATTTCAACTACTGCAGATCAAACCCTCAGTTATAAAATTCGTAATTCTCTAGGTACTTTCACTGCCACCCCAGTATTTCAAATAACTCTTAAACTGTGACCCATGTGTTTCTTTTTCTTTCTTGCAGCTATTGAAATGATGCAAAGCCCAGGTTTCAAAAAGGTGTGCAACTCTTGTTCTAAGCAGCAACATTTTTCAGAACAGTGTTAAGCTCTACCAGAATCTCACAACCAAGTGTGAAAAAAAGCCAGCACAGAAGCAAATGACAAGGTACCTAGGAATGTGCAGGCATCAAAACCTGTGAAAAGGTGCTAGAACTCACCTCATCCTGTGCTAACATAGCACCAATCCTTCATGGACATGAATTCCTCAGAGTTGTGACTACATGTGGTGTGCTTGCTACATTCTCTCCTCCAGCTTTGCTGCGCAGGGATGTTTCATCCTGAAGTAAAATGAAGCATAAGAGTGTTTTGGATGAGAAAAGAACATAGACATGATATCTATAAAATATGACCTACTCAGTACAAGTGCAAAGAAAGAAAAAAGCAGTTTCAGTAAAAGGTTCTCTAAAATAAAATTTAAACAAACAAATCAATGTTCAGAGGGCAATGGAACAAGAAGAATTGTTAAACTTACTCTAAACATTAATTTCTGATGTTTCTTTTTATTTAGATTGTAAATTTATGCAAGATTTTGACACAAAGTATACTAAAACACAACTGAGAACCATTAATTGAGAACTAAAGTGACAGAACAGTTTAGAGAAACATAAATTCAGCAGTGATATAGCCAACAAATCTGACTGCCAGTGCAGAGCTCCTTACATCATCCAAGCATCAAACATTGCCAATAAAAGAGTTTAGGTTTCATGGAATATATAACCCAGAATGACTGTATAATAAAAATATATGAGTGTTCAGAATTTTATATGGATTTCAAGAAAGCATTTCATATTGTATCAGCAGAATTGGAAAGATAGAGTGGTAAAAAGAGAGAGAATTATTACATTGACTTAAACACTAAAGTGTATAAGTAGAAGATGGTACAGTTAAATTATGTACACTGCTTATTATATTACTTATTATGGTCTCCAAAGAGCAAGCCAACACTAGTACACAGCGAGGCTTTTTTCTTGGAAAAATGGACTCCTGCCTTCTTGCTCTGAGAAAATACGTCCTCTCTTTTAGAACTGATGTGACAACAGCTACTTTAACACCAAAGTGCTTTAAATTCTTTAATGTCTTCATTTCCACATGCCTCTGGAAATGATGTTATTAATGTTTAACAGATTATTAATTGTTGTTTTAAAAGACTACTAAGTTATTTTATTGCCTGTTTCTGTTTAAGAAAATTGTAGGAGCACAGGTCTCACTGACTGGAAAGAGACCAAATACAAACAAATACAATCACAAACTTTTAAAATATTTTTGGATAGTTGTCATGACAGGGAACTTAATACAGATTACCCTAACCCCAGACTGGTACTTTAACTTCTGAATGATCTTTTTTTCTATGACAAGATGACATTAAGTCAGCAGACAGAAAAGTGGACAACCAGGCCATATTCTCAAGAAAGAAGAAGAAAACAAAAGCTTTACTGCTAGTTAAGCTCTCCCACTTGTGCTGCTCCACAGAAACAGTCTTTTTTTTTTTTTTACTGAACTTAGCAGGCACAGAAAGATGAAATAACTTCAGCCTTAAAGTGGTGATGATGATGAAGAATACCAAAGAGTAAGAGAGTGAGCACTCCATAAGTAAGTTCTGCTAACAATATATATAGATCTAAATGCTGCTCACTCACACAGCTCACTTCCTTACCCGTCAAAATCATTGGTTAGTTAATCCTTATCATGCTGCATCATATTCATAGATAACTCTCACAAGAATCAATAGTAAAGAAGCTTGTTCTTTTAACTTGGCTGACTCTTAATTAATTTAAATTAATCATTTTGAATGAACTTTATTTAGCAGAATCATTCTTATAGCAATTACCATCTATATTTGTGGGGAAAGGGGTAGAGGGATACAAAAATTTAGGATATAGATTTGGCATAAAAAATGGTAAAAAAGAATTTGAACAACAACAAAAAAATAAATAAAAAAAACTTTATCCAGTCACCCAATGGCTCTTCTTCAGTTTAAAATAATCAAGAGTGATGGGGAACTGAAGTAGCAAGTACAGTCAGAGGAACTGATTAGAAAGAATTAATCTTAACAATGATAACTCATGAGGAATGAGGGAAGGAAGCATGACAAAGAATGCTATTCAGAGATTCAGAGGTAATGTATTGGCTGGATCACCTGTACTTCACCACCTTGGCCTCCAGGACAATATTAAGAGAGACTCTCTCTGATCTGGAAAGAAACAAGCAAAACCTAACAAAAGAACACTCTCTACTTGGCTTCCTTGTGCCACTGGTAACAGTGATGAAAGATGCAAAGGGAGCATGACAGCCCCTGAATAAGTCTGTAATTATTTCCTTTGAAAGATGCTACAGCTTCCAAGGCACAGTGCAAACAGTTTTGAAATGAGTGACATTGCATACATCTGGCAGAACAAGAGAAACATTAGCCAGACAGAGGAGATTAAGCTCTGAAAATGTCAGTTTTAAGACTAAAAAGGGTTAAGACTTTAATGTCAGTGATTTATTCAGATAACACCCATGAACATTAAAAGGGCATGAGTTATGCTTGTAACTTCCCATGTGTCAAGAATGACAAGACTTTCTCAGACTGAATAGAGGAATCTGTCAGATTGGAAAGCAGATGGGAAATCAAATTTTGCTGAGAAACAGAAGATTCTGATCTCCTCAACAGAACCTACAAATTACTCTATGAGCCATAGCAAAATAAGAAAGACTGTGGACAAAACTTTAGGAGAAAAAAGAAAAAAATCAGCATGTGTGCATCTGAGCTGCAAATAGCTAGTTCGTGTCCCTCATCATCTGTGTTCTGTGGCTTTGTATACACCTAAGTTTATGAAACTTGTTGCCTGTCACTAAAATAAATTCCTTCTGCAAGCCAGGGTTATGCTGTGATGTGGGATGGCACAGTGCAGAGGGTTACACAGCACAGGTCATGATGAACCTCGAATGTTAAAAATAAAACAAAACACAGGAACAAAAAGTATTGAACTGGTGTAATTTGTGCACTCACTTGTGAACACCCTATGCTCAGCACGACTGCCTTTTTGTTCCTCCAGCTCTGAAATAAACAAAGAATCCTCAGGGAAGGGAAACTCACTAAGACAACTCTGTAAAGATAAGGTAACTAAAACCCTGCACACACTCCGTGTGCACCCCACTCACAAGAAACTTGCCTAGCCCAGGATACAATCACCTCTTGAGTATTACAGATTCTGAGGGCTATCTATGTGCAATAACCACTACTAGGTACTCTCAGGCCACTTACAAACACTTTCCTCTGGACTGTGCTATACAGACCTATGTTCAACTTCTCCTGTGGCTTTCTGTCTGGAATGGAACAATAAAGAAGCAAAGGGTTGGAAAATTACAACTGAGTAATTGCCTAGCTACAAAATACCACCTGTGTGAAAAACACAGCAACTGAAATTTCTTAACATCTCCTTTTATGGATATTGCTCTTCACTGCTCACTGGTTTGCTAAAGTTTTCCTCTGTTGGTTTAAAAATGAACTGTTGAAATGAAACGTCAGTCACACAGTAAATAATCTTCTAAGAGATGCAGCTTTACTCCTGCTGACACCATTTTTGCAATTACAAATTAGTTGGTGCTGGGTTCCCTGTGTTTAGTGCTGAGCCTTTTTCTTGTGGTAAGTCAGTCAAAGCTTAGCTGTGTATGGACTTTAAAAGTTACAGGTGATATGGTGGAAGCTCACCATTTAGAAATAACATTTCCTTCTTCATAGAAGAAAAGAAATAAAAAGCATAATTTTTTTTACCCCTTACACGGGATGTTCTGCGTTAGGTCAAGTGGAGTTTTCCTCCAATTGCAAGGCCTAAACTAAGAGCATTTCTCTTTCTACCACTGTCAGAGCCCAGAAGCTTCCCAAGAACTGGATAGGAGAGCATCCAAAGTTACAAATAAATGTGGGGAGGAGATGTGGACTGGAGGAATTGTGACTATGACTATGCCAAGGAGATGTGGTCACTGGCTGAATAGGACTGAAAGATTTAGAGGAAAGGACATCGATTTTGTGCATTTCAGGCCAAATGTGTCTTGACAGGTAACTGAGACCACCTATACAAGATAAATGGGAAGTGGGAGTCAGTGCTGCAGGGAGGATGTACCAAATGAGATCCCAGTGTGCAAGACCAGGCCTGAATGAGCCAATTATCTGGATGAACAGCAGGGTCTACAGGAAGAAAAAGCAAATTCTGCAGGTCATGCCAAAGAAAAGAACCTGGGAAAAAGCAGAGGAGGAACTCAGGAGTGGATATAGATAACCCAAGAAGATGAGTAGGTAAATTATCTGACCAGAAGGATGTATACAGGTAGAGTTCCAGAACCTGCCAGAAAAGGTACCAAAACAGGAAGGCAAGGCAGATGAGACTGTGTATAGATGAGTCAAGCAGGCTGAAGGAGGATCTTTTTCAGATTAAATCACACTTCGATGCACGGAAGGGAGATGCTGAATTCAAGCTTCCCCTTTCCCTCTGCAACCAGCCACTGTCCTTGCATGGCTCACCCACAGAAATGTGCCTCTCAGCAGGGGTTTTGACCAGTGTCACCTCTAGTGATGAGTTGGGTCAATAATGAGCAGATGATGTTTTTTTCACAGATATTTTGTCATAATTTCTAGAAGCGAAATGCACCACCACACAGTTAGTAGAATGATCAAATTTAAATGATAATGCTCAACATTACAGAAAATTCCCAAATTAAATTTACTTCTGCTGAACACAATAATTGGCAAACTGTCCCTGAATACCCCAGCCCCATCTTGTAGGGATGGTTGTAATTTGCACTTTTCAGAAAAGCAACAGAAGTAAAGGACAGATCATTTAACGCTATCTTCTCCTTTAGGAACATAAGAGGCACCACCAAAGCCCTTAACAACAACATGCTTCAACTTCTGCTGAGCCCAAAATTGTTCAGGCACATAGACAAGATGATCACTGTAGGTCCCTTCCAACTTAAGTACTCTGTACTCTTAAGTACTACTTATCTTTTGCAAGGCCAACTTAACTTGAAAAGAAAAAGCACAAAGCTTTTTCCCTGTGATAAAAAGGACAGTAGCCCTTTTATCACAGCTACAGCAGCTCTATTACTACAATGAAAACACAGAATTATAAAGCAAAATTCTCGGTTCAGACTATGAAAAGTTCAAGGCAGAGAAAGATAATGCAGACAGTATCCAATAACATGCTTGGCCAGACCAAACCCTTTACTGCGTATTTTCATCTACTGGTATGAAAGTTTTTGGGTTGTTTTCCTTACTAAAGTGAGGTAGTTGCCATTACAAGACTTTAAGAACTACTCAGATTTTTTGTGTTCATCTGTTTTTTTCTTCCCACATAATTTCTTAGGTAATACATCATCCTTTCCACCCTTTGGAGCTTCTGGTGTGATATTATCGAATAGATGCAGTGCATTGATTCTGGACTGCTGGGAATTACTGGCTGGCACAGTGGGTAACAGGAAAGTATTAACTGTTGCAGATAGAGTAGTTTCTTCTGTGCAGAAAATGGCCCCCTCAGTTAAAACTAAGTATTCTAAGCATTTCTTCTTTATATTTTCCCAATTTCCAAGACTTTTGAAGTGGATCCTTGTAATTTTTCTTCTTTATGCAACATTACCAGATAACTACTATAGAGGTTTTTCTGCTCTGTATTTATGTCTGATCCTTAGCTCAAAGCTCTGATTTTCACAACCTGCAGATATATTCAGAATTGATTAGTGCTATGTAACATCTTCCAAGTTCCACCTCCATATAAGAAATGTCAGATGAGCCATGTAGCATTTGGATGAATAAAGTGCAGTAATCCAGGCTGCAAGAGGAAGATTTTGCAGTGTCACAATCAGCACGTATTGTTGTAAAGCCCCTGTGTTTGCTGGTTTACAAACAGTGCAGATGGCGACACAGGTTCTAACTCTGGCAAGCATATATGAGATTAGGTGTTTTTTTTCCCATAAGCTTTGTTAAGCTTGCCTCCTCATGGACATAAAACTAGCAGAGGCACTGTGAGAGTGTACAAACCAAGTCTACAGGTAATGATAAATAAGTAGCTTTAAGGTGTAAATTAGTGCTGTTCTCAGTAGACCCCTCCTCATTCCAAATTGTATTTCAAATGTTTGTGGTGCTTCCCAAGGGAGTGTCATCATTCTGAAGAGAGGAAGTAACCTGAATGTACCAATGGTGTACATAGGCCATCCAATCTTAATGACATTTGCAATAAGACATTGGGATTGTCAGTCACAAATATCCCATTGCAAAAAAACAAATAGTTACAATAAATTGAATTTCCATAATCTGTATATTAAAGCCTCTTTATTAAGTGCATCTCATTAGTGACTGAAATGTTTATCTAATGAGTACAAACACTATCATGGGAAGCTTTTAAATTGATTACTTTTTCTTTTAAGTTGCTTGAATGTGATTAAGGATCTAAACTCTAGAAGATGTTCTGACCTTTTTGGAGCTTAACTGAGATGTAACTTGAGGAACAAACAGTAAAAATTATTATTATTCAGATTTAAATTCAGTAATGATGAGGCAATGCATATCATAGAAAGGGTAAAGCACCAAGGGGATGATGCTAAGAAAAATTATGGTTAATAACAGGAGAATCTGAGCTAAAATGAAGGAAAATATAACAAAAATTATAAAGAATACCAGGAATACCTTTCGTAATGAGCTCACAATAAGATGTAGCTAAACAGGTTGAAACGGCTTTTCTGGTGTATAAGAAGAAGAACAATAGCCCATTATAAGGGAAGTTATAATGCCTCATTTCATCATTTCTCAAAACTGATAAGGCACATGCAGAACAAAATTGAAGGTACTTAAGTAAGACAGTGATGTTGTGTATTGGGAATTGGAGGTAAAGATTTCTAAGCTGATGTAAGGCACAGACTGTTAGATTAGATGAGTGGGTAAAATGATTTTAAATTATTCCTTCTTCATTCCCCCTATTCTTTTTTACTATCCTTTCCCCCACACACACTTCCCAGAACTGTCAAGCATCTCCTTGCAAGCATAAAGGCCCTAAACTACTGATGTGTACCTTACACCTCTTTACACATCTTAATTTGACAATTAGATGAGGGATGTGAGGAAGAAACATAAAATTGCCCCGCAGAGAGCAGTTTCATGATATAGCTAAATTATCCTAATGGCATTCTCTGTCAGTTTAGCTACCAGAACTGTCACACCACTCAGTCACATGTCACATCCATATTTGGGCCAGAACCACTGCAAGTCAGGAGAATGGAGGAGGGGAAAAACCCTTTGCACCAACAGTTAGAGGATTAACGTAGTTATTATGTAAAATGCAGTGGTTTGCAGTAGAATGTGTGTGTTGAGGCATGGAGTTTTAAGTTAGAATTTCTCCTTGTAAGCAGCTCTGTGTTCTGTCACTTCTCATGGACATATTAGCATTATTAGTAACAGGAATGGGGGTGCCAGAAGGGATGTGATGAGAAAAGAACAATCTTTGATCTGGATGCCTCTGTTGCTGTTGAGCTGTGTCAAATTCAAGAGGTTCCAGAGTCAGACATGGAGTGGAGAGTCTTTCATTTAGCAGATTCTTGCAAGATGTCATTCAGAAAAGAAAACAGAAATACGACAGCTATACCAGGGCCACCACATGTGATCAGGTTATTGCTCTATTTGGCCTTTGGATTTCACAGACTTAGCAGAGGATTTGCAGAGTTTTCAAAGACAAAGAGCCCATAATAGACTGACTACTAATTGGAAATATTATATGCATATATATGTATATGCATAAGAAAATTCCTGCTCCCTCAATGAGCATTTCCCTCATTCAATGAAGAGATTCAAGCTTGAGTTGTTCTCTTAGCTTGCATAACTGCAAAAATTATTTGTGATACTAACATTATCAAATGCATCAACAAGATCTGTCTGGCTGACCTCCTAAGGCCCTGATTTTCAAGATACAGTGACTATGCATTAGTCATAAAAAAGTAATTTTTTTTTATTAGTTATATTACTGCCTTTTGGTTTTATTATCTGTCTGTTGTTTCCCCCATGTCCCGAAGGAGGTTGGTCTGTTTTCATTATGTTCATCACACTTCAAGAAAATATGAGATAAAATACACAAACACAGACATTATCATGTAATAAGAAACAAGGAAGAACCCTATATCACACTACATTTAGGCAAAGATAGTTTCTCCATGTTTCAATCAATTTTAACACTAGGGCAGCTTTGGTTTTAATTCATTATGGACTTCTTCAGGGCTTGCCATGCCATAGCTTGAGTCATAAACTTAGAAAGGTCTCCCTGAATCCACCTCAAAAATCCCACCTAGGTATTTCAAATCACTTCAAAATAGCTCTCTGATGAAAGCATTTGTCTGATATGTCAATTTATAGATATCTTTCACTGAGGTATTCCCTCCCACATCAAGTATCTTCACTTGATGTCATAGCCATAATATGCTTATGGAATCAAACTATCTCACGTGCATGCATACACTTATATTTTCTACTTCGCTGAATCACTTGAGAATTGCAATACTGCCCAATAAACATTCTCATTGATGTGTACAGGTAAAGAGGCTCTGGACAAATCATCTATTGGGGTGCCAGATATTATAAACACAGCAGAATGAGCCTTAGCTCTGCCAGATTAAACAGAACTCATCCAAGAAAAAAATCATTTAGTCATCACAGACAGATAGCATATTTCAATTTTACTCAACAGAATTAGCATCTTCATTTTAGTTGGTATGGGAAAAATAAATTATTTGATGGAGCAGATCCAAGTGTATCTGTACCCACTGTTCTTTAATTTGAGGCAATTTTTTATACAATAAGAACTCCAGTCACACTTTATTCCAATTCTGCTACATTAAGTAATGGATTTATTTCAGCTTGGTTTAACCAAGAACATTATGCTACTATTGGCAAAGCTTTTCTTTCACTTTGACATCTCAAAAGCAGAGTTTTTATCAGCCTAGGATGCCTCCTGCAGATGAGTTAGGAGCATCTGCATTTATCTGTAATCGAAATTCCTCCTCTTTTTCAGTCTTAAGATTGAAAGCAAGGACAATAAGAACCATGCTTTGAAGCTCTTCATTCAGTAACTTAGAGCAATAGCTGGGATTAACAGTCTCCACAGTATTTTTTGCTTTCCTATCACCTGACTTCAGGAACAGTTAGATAACACCAAATGTTATTTTCCTCATCTACGGTCTCATCCCCCTGTCTTTCATCTTGTACAAAAGAGGCACTCCTGGCATCTAAATCTTCCACCCCGGCCTCACAGTCCTCAGACTGGCTCCGTTCCAGCGCCTTAAAAAGCGCCCCCCAGGTGACTGCCAGGCTGGTCACACTGGTATCCCCATCAGTCAGTTCAGACCATAGACGGTCTCCTACCGACAGCCAAACCTCGAGATCAAAGGCATTATCCATAGTCACAGCAAAACCTTGCTCTTTTATCCACTGAAATAAGGCACGCATGGCATCTTCAGAAACACAGAGTCCCATACGGGGCAGGGCATCCTGCCAAGCGAGGTAGGCAAGCTGTTCATCAGCTGAATTACAGTTCCCCATTATGAGAACTTTATCTTGGTGGCTCCGCGAATGTAATTATACAAACGCTATTGGCTTGGACCCGGGATTTCAAGCTCTGCTTCACCAAGATAGGCCGTTCCAAGCCCGCTCTCTGGCAGGCTCCACTATCCCGTTGGTTAGAAACCAGCTTCCTCTTGGGAAGCCCGGGAGAATTCCACTTTCCCCTCTAGGGGGAAGGGCCGGTATTTTTCCCCGCTCGCTGCTTACCCTCAGGGGATTAGCAGATGTCTTCACGTCGGTTGCTTTCTGACCTCGGGGGTCGGCTGCACATCACGTCGGGTTATCAGACCTCGGAGGGTCGGTCCGTCATCACGCGGGGTCACCAGATGTCGTTCTAATTGGGAACGGCGGAAAGAACGACACGGACTCTCAAAGGAGTCAGAACAGGAGAGAATCTCTTAGTTTATTGCTCCAGGCCTGTTTTATAGACAGATACGTGGAAAGTACAGAAAGGAAACTCTTATTGGTTAGTAAACTACTACATCACCATCATTGGTCAGTGGGGCTCACCATCCCCCTGACCTTCTCCTGCAAGGAAAACAAGGAGAGCAAAACAACACCTGCAAGACTGTTTTGTTTCCCTGAGGATTGTTTTAATTCTTTCTCATGTTTTTCCCAGGCTACTTTCTCAGGCAAGCCTGAGGAGCTATGCGGCCTGTAATTTGTACAGGCACTCTGATTCAGATTTAGCATCCATATGTATATATGCAACAGCAGACAGAAGAAAAAATGAATTAAAGCACAAGGATTAAGTTACTGATTCTTCATTCCTAAGTTGGAGCATGTAACTAACCTTCCTAAACTAGGAACCTGCGCTTTCTGTACATGGATGATGAAAGTGAGAGAAGATGAAGCAGGGAAGCCTTGTGTTCTTCCCTGCTTGTTGTTTACTAGGGTCCTGGCTGATGCAGTTTGATGCTTCCACCTGTGACGCCAAGCCACAGCAATTTTCACTTGTTTTTTTGGTAAATCAGTCCCCAAAACTGAGGTGGAAATTCAGATTAGAGCTCCTCAGTCACAAGGTCTGTCTTCATAGGCAGTTTTCTAGTACTGTGAAATAGTACTGGTGTAGTTTCATAAATGAATATCTAACCCAGAAAGAGAATACTTTTCTTTAAATCCATTTGAGGCAAAATAAAGCAATAAGTTAAATGAAAAAGAGACACTCCTACATAAGTAGAACAATGCCCACATGGTAATTGCAGGGTGTTTGATTCATATCACAACCTGAGCTGGCAATAACTGCCCCGTATAGCTAAGTTATGATCTATGGCCTTATCCACAGGAAAATACTGCTTTTTAAGAGACATGTAGGAGTGGTGTCATACACTGAAACATAACTCCACAGTAAAGATAAGGACTCTGTTTCAGATGCTAACCAAGGCCAACTGCTTCAATTCCTTGTACTGCCAGCAGAATACATGCTGTATCCCTTTGAAAAGAAAAGAAACACCTGCACTCTGTTGTAACCATCCAGATCTGAACGGAGACATCCACAGAACACAGAACTGATGTTATAGCAGAAAATCCCTCACAGTGCTGCCTCTGAGCAAGGCCCAAGCCAGTGGGTCTAGATTTAGAAGTGTCTGCCCCCCAGAGTGAAGTAAGAGTTTGTATTCCAGCATGTATAGTGATAAAAATGTATCATGAAACTGCACCTGGGCTAAATTTCACTACAAATTCACATTGTATACATTGAATATATTGTACACTGTCCCAAATCTGAAGAGATGGGAATATTACTTAAGAACCAGGGCTCAGAAACACTGACACTTTCAGAACATGAGCACCACTCAGCATTGTTCCCTCCTGTCCTCTTTAGCAGCTGTACCCAGGGCCTGGTACCTTTGCATTTAGTTTTGCGCTGCCAGTGCCTGGGAGAGCCCATAGGTCACCATCCAAATCAGTGGCTGATTTCAGCCTCACCCTTGGTCCAAGTAAGAGCCCTGCCCATCCCTAAATACTACAGAAATGGGACAGAAGCTCTGCATAAACTCCTCAAAACAGGCAAATACCATTTAGAGCCACCAAAAAGCTCACTTCAGCATATGTCTGGAGAAAGAGCCATCCCCACTGTGAAACATCCAAGGCACAGGGTGATGGAGAAGTCAGAAAAGCAACCTCTCGCCCATGAATAACCTGGCAGGATATTAATCTGTCTGTCAGAAGCAAAAGTGATGTCACTTCTGTTCTAGCATGCAAGGAGTTATTTCTCATTGCCTCTGTTTTGGTTAGAACATGAGATTTAAGCAGGGGGAAAGAATCCAAAACCGCAAAGCACACCATCTCAGTGTTCCCCTACGAAATTCTCACAGGGTCGAGATTAAATAATCAAACAACTGATCACAGTTCCAGCCCATGGCTCCACTCTAAGAAGCACATTGACTACTTGTCAGCAATGACAACAGGCATTTGGGAACCTCCAAGCACAGAGAGCACTCTGGGGTCAGGAAAGTGCATATCCTCTAATTCAAGGAAAAATGGGAACTTCAATTCCCCTACAGGAAGATCAGGATGGAAGATCTCAGTTTGCTAAGAATTGTAAGGGAAGTTAAAAATTAGTTTAGAATAATTAGATAAACACGTAAATATCGAGGCTGAGTTCCAGGGCAAAGACTGTGTTATTCATAGTACTTGAAATGTTAACTATTCAAGATTTCACTTAATATATTTTTTCCAATAATAAGATAACAGAATAATAACAAAACAATGTATGTTTATGATCCTTCAAGATTGTGATTTGTTTTGGTTGCATCAAACAGCATCTGCTCTGCTTTCTCTTTACTCAAAACACCAAGAATGTACCTAATAATAATATCACTGTATTTTGAAATTTGTCTTTCTGCATACTCATTAGAGTACATAGAGAAATTCTTCCAAAAACAATTTTATGAAAATATAAAACAAAACATGAGGAAAAATCAAAAAACCTGTCAAGAATATTGCAGATTTCCATTTGTTTTATACTTTTGAGAAAAAAGTATCTCTGCTACACCTCAGACTCTGCCTCATCTGCAGAGAAGTCCTAATCTTATGTTTATGTCATGCATTGGAGTAGTGATGTGAAGGCTGTGATCACTGTGGTGTACAATTTTTAATTTCCTAGCGGCAACATTTTTTATTGCGACTGGCAGGTTGTTTATAGTTGTAATTTTGAGATGCATTTTTGTTGTTGTTTTTCTGGTCTTTTATTAACATACTGCCAGATATCACTCTATGATGGCCCATGCTGGGTTAGTGATAATGTTGTCTGCACTGCCAGGTCTACCTTGGCAGATTACGGGCATAAAATGGGCAGGGGGCAATCAACTTGTCAGAATATTTACAAATTTCAGATTGCTGTCTACACCGTTAATGACTTGTGCAATGAAAAAGATTGCTATGTCACTGTATCTGCTCTGTATGAAGAATGGTAATAGTTGGAGAAGATGGGCTGGGAGGGAGACAGCCCTCATTAAAAACAAAGAGCTGTGACTCACATGAAAATTTGCCTAAGAAGCCAAAAGAAAGGTAAACACGTTTAGATTTAAGTGGCTTTATCGGGGAGGGGGGCTTACTGAACCAAGAGACCTTGCTAGCCTTATATAGACTCAGCTGCAGAAACATGTATCAGTCTTATAAAACAGCTAACCGCTGCTGGTTGTCCAATTTCTCCATCCCATATCAATTTTCTGGGATACCTCACCCTTCATTGCTATCCTCTCTGAACTCAGGTGAGAGGGGGAAAATAATTCAGTCATGGTAAGAGTTAGTATGAAGAAAAGTTTGAAAAAACATGTATCATTTCAGGTGCTTTGAAACAACTGGATTACACTTTATCTGAGTTGCACTTATGCACACTCATTGTCTGCATGGAAACAACTGCTGAGAGACCCATCAGCATTCCTGCTAACAACTTCCTCACCCAGCCCTCCTGCCTCTTCAGAGTTTTCAATATTATTCTTGACAGAAGCCAGGTATGGGACCATGCACCCCACACCAACCTAACCATTCCCTCTGGTGAGTAAAAATTCTTCCACTGACCACAGCAGAGGTCTGTACTCTTAATGAAGGTGTTTTGGGTAAAACAGTGCAAGGTCACTTAGGCAGCAAGATGGTGATGGTGATCACACATGTAGCTGCTCCTATCACTTCTATCAACACAGAAGTAAGCACTTCAGTAAAATGGTGTCATGTTAGACCACTCTTTGAGATGGCACGTGAAAGATGAGAGAACTGCTCTGACAAAACCAGAAGGATAGTAGTAGAACTGGGTATATAAACCAGGTTTCCTAAATACCAAACCTGTTTCTTATCCATGCAGGAGTGCTTTCTTCCTGGTCTGTTTTTCTATACACAAGTCCTACAGGAGTTTTTGATAGCATAAGGCTTTTGCAGTTTAACTTTAGAATTACAAAAGAAGAACAGCTTGAAAGGTACTGCCTGAAATATGATCATTTACTTCTTGTTTCAATATAGTTTACAGGTACCATTTATCATAATCTTTGAAAATGTTAAAAATAAAAACGGTAACAGTCTGAGCATCTGTTTTTTTATGAAATTAAATACATTTACCTGAAAATGAAAGATTTACAAATGCTTCTAATGTTTCTACAGAAACCAGAAAATCATAAGCCACTTGTGTCAGAGCTGTTAACATAGGAATCGCATGTTTTCTCCATATATATGCAAAAACATATTTCCAGCAGAACAAAACCTGCTTTGACTTCAAGGGAAATGGAAGTGATGGAAAAGTCTTGTGAAATCCAGGACCACTGCCTAGCCATGGAACAACAGCAACATGAAAGAGTCACAACATCTGCCAAAATCCCTCATATCCTAAATCTTTACTTTCACTCACAGTCACGTATTTCTTACATTTGCTACATAAGAAGCCATCACAACACACACACTTCAACATTAATAAGTACTAATTACAAATTACTTCAACTTCATCCCAAGAAAAAGCACAAACCCATTTATTTTGCCATTTCTCCCTCCTTTCATCTTTTTAAGTATTGTCAAAGGTGATCAGCAGATATTTGAAAGTGAGGGCATTTTCTAGAGAGGTAGTCTTTATGAAGGAGGTACTCTTTATGAAGGAGGAATTAATTTCATTAATTTGACATGACAAAAGTAGTTTGAATTTCATGCAAAAATTCCCATCACAATAAAGATGCCAATGCACAGTTGCACCTGTACAACCAACCTGAGTCCCATGTACTTCTGGCATCTCAGTGAAACCTCTGCACTGAGCACAGTTATACCCTAGATCCAGAGAGAGAAACCTGTGTGTCTCCACTGGTCACCAGTCAGGTGGAAAGAAGTAGCCTTCCATCATGATCATACATATTTACTGACTGTAAAGGGAGAATGAAGCAACCACAACCCTAATTGAGAGACTCACTCAAAACAGGGGAATATAATTCCCCATGATGATCACCATTTGCTGCTAACAAGGACTTTCAGACATGGAACAAGCTTGACCAAAAATTAAAAAAAAAAAAAAAAAAAAGACAAAAAAAAAATCCATCATATCCATCATATATACTCATTAAAAGCTTCAGTAACCTATGGTTGTAAGTCTCTGAATTTGTAAATAATTTTATTTTTATCCATGCAAGTTTGGATTGCATATTGAGAAATACCTGAACTTACCAGAGTACCAAGTGAGACTTGTGGGCAAGCTACATTTCTTGCAGCCTAAAGAGGCAGTTTATAAACATTATGGGAAGTAAACACAGATGGCTTCAGTTCAATCCAGTTGAGTCCTAAATATTAAAAACCATTCATGAAATCTTGACTTCAAGAATCAAAATCTTTGTTAGTTATCTCTGCTCTGATATCTGATCACTAATAGAAGACTCGTGAAACTTGCATGTTTTGAGATATTTGTAAAAAAGAGCAATACATAAGCAAGCAGTAACATCACCATTAAAGAGATTTTCAGCATATCTTTCAAAATATTTTTTTAATGCAGGCCACAACAGTTGTTGGTATTAACAACTGATAAGAAGGATGAAATTCTCATCACCCAATTTCAGCTGTCTCACAGTTCAGTGGCTTATTAAAGCTATAAATATAAGATTCCTGTAACATCAACACAGAGAAAGAATCCCACATAAATAAAATAGAACTAAGTACACTTGGGAGCACACAAGCTTTAGATGAGAATAGGTGATTAGACACCTGATTTTTAGATGGATAAAATTAGGTGAAATGAACTCTTCTCTGTGATTCTCCCCTACCAGATTTCAATTGTTAGCAATTTCTGTGAATTCTGTGTTACTTTCACCAGTATGGTAGGTAGTAGAATGGGTTTAGAAATTACAGCCTTTAAAAAACTGCTGGAATAGACTCAGGAATTGGTTTAGTGGCTGATAAGGACACAGAGAGAACAGCATATTCTTCTGGAGAACTGGAATTTCTACATCAGTGGTGGTGTTAGCATGCTAACATGCTAACCACATGCCTCTGAAAGTCTAGGTCAAGTAGACATATGTCACAACTATCTCATAATACATATCTCAGCATGCTTTTCTAAGACACGTTGGTCAGCATAAACTTATAAGAAATAATGCAAATACTCTTCCTGAAAACAGTGGCAGTAGTAATATGAACAAGTGCTCACTAAAATAAGTCATCCACAGTGTGGTACAGGAAGGTTGCCACCTATCAATCAGAGCTCTTGAAAAAGGCAAGGTTGAGCATTTAGTTTTCCTTCAGTTTCCCATGGTTATTTTAAGGTCTGTAAATGACCTCTCTAGAGAAATTAAATTAAGTATAGAATTCTTTTTTTTTTAAATACAGCAATCATCATGCTTCAGAAAAGAATTGTGCTATCTGTAACTTCATTAACACTAATATTCTTATACACACATAACAGGTATATAAATTATTTCATTGATATCCTGCTCCCTGGCATTTAGAATTAATATTTTATTAGTAATCACCCAAACACAATACACCAGGACTCCCAGTGAACTTTTGCTACACTGGAATGTAGCAATAACATACCAAAATTCCTTACTGTTATTTCTGTCTGTTCATTAACACTGCCTCCAGTACAACCCTGCCCACCCTGTTGTTCACAGGAGAACTGACCATGTTGCCACAAAAAGAGCTGCTTCAGGATAGAAGCAAAAACAGAAGAGAAACTGTTCCCCTTCAAAAACACCAAAAAATTACTGTCTTTCATATGTCTGCAGCTATTTTCTGTGTTTATTTTCTCCTCTCATTAAGGATGTTGTTCTTTATTATTAATTAAATGGAAAATATCCACAGCCAGTGATTGAATTACCCCAAAGTACCTGCTTAAAAAGATCGATATTGATCAAACTAAAGGGTAGAAAGTACCACTAGTCTTCTTAATGTGATTTGGCTCAAGGAAGGTTTTGATCAAATTAAGTGGAGGATCTAATTAACCTGTGATTAAATTAAGTGGAGGGCAAGCTGTATAGGCATAAATCCCATACACACTGAGATGAAACTAATAGTAATGCACATATTTACAGAGGCTGCCAGGGAAAAACATGCAATAAATTCAGCAAAGGAAAGGCAAGTCACAAAAAGAAAGGGAAAATAAAGCATGAAGGGATTAGAATACAGAAAGAAGATAAAGACAGCCACAGATAATGATTACCATTGGAAGAACATTAGCCAAGCCTAGGAGATTAAAGACTGAATATACTAAAGCATGATAAAAATTCTCCCAGTCTAAAAACGTAAAGCAGTGCAAAACCTGGTGATCTATACTGAAATAGAATTCCAGAATCTACTAAACAGGCTCTTGTACAAGGTCAAATTATATCTGTTGGTGGCTTGTACCTCATGGGCAGCACGTGATGAGATCAGTGCTATGGACAAGTTGTCAATTCACAACACAAGCAAACAAACTCCATGCCATTCCTCCACACAGCAGGCCATTGCTCCTTGAGAACTAGGATTTTATGGCTCTACACTCACTGAAGAGCCATTTACAACAATTCAAACAGTCAGATATCCTTCCTTACATGACCCACTGTCTTTTAAGAGACCACCATTTCTTTCTCAGGGCTCACCATAACCTATTCCTGAAGAAGCCTGAGCATTTCTCACCCACTGCCAAAATCCTGTTACAGTAAGACTGAAACAATAAAAGTCAGAGCTCTTTGTGACTCCTCACCACCCAATTCCAGAAAAAAATTATGTGCCTTCCAAACAACTGGCTTCAATATTAACACTCCGTTTAAGAGAATGAGGAAATCTTGAGCTGGATGCCAAGACAGGCTGAAATCCCAACAGTTTATTGTCTTTATCTCATAAAGACTTGCCTTCTTTTTGAAGTTTTAGACACTGTGCAGCTTCAAAAAAATAAGGTCCATGTATGTCTTTCACTCTTATTAGACCATAATAATATATTAATCTTGAGGCTCGTCTGATGATATTTTGAAAAGCTGTTAGTTTTCCCTGCATTCAATTTGCAGTTACGCAAATTTTGTTTAAACATTGCTGAAACATTCAATAGATTAAGAAACTGTGGAAAAAATGATTGCTTGCAAATTATTCAAGAACAATAAATATGAACAATAAGATATGGAAATTGATGACATTATAGAATTTCTATATTTCTGCCAGCTACTTGCTAGTTGCAAACGATTACATAAAAGTGCCATTCCAGATGTAACAGTTCCATTCTGCCAAGGCAGTGGTGGTTTTGTCAGACAAAATTCTTGACTGTTATTTTTTCTTGCTAGACAATATTGACTTGCCAGAAGTGAAAGACAATCATCTAGCATATACAAGCCCCATAGTATTTCAGGGCTCAGTGATTCTCCATGAGACACTTCTGTGTCTTCTTGAAACCTACCTGTTCAAAGACCATAGGCAATTACCTTGGTCTCCATTTTTACGTAGCAACTCTGCTTCCACATCTATTGGCAATTTTCCACAGTTTTGAAGGCTTGTAAAAATACAGCAGAGAGTAATTTCTGAGAAACAGAAAAATAAAGCTCATAAAGCTGAAAATCCAGCTAACCAGCACCACTGCCAAACTTGAAAACCTGACATATTTTTCAACGTTCCAGTAAGACATTAATATGGATTTTTGGTTACATTGTGTGCACAGCGATGATTTCTTGTTTTAGCCAGTAACAGTAGCCAGTAACAGGCAGCCTTTTTTTTTTTTTTTTTCCTTTTTCAGCCAAAGAGATTTACTTCTACACAAAATAGCCTCCGTTTTGCAATCAATAGCAGCACTGAACAATTGGATTGGAAATCATAGTGTATAATCAACTCCAAGACTCAAATGGAAGAATACCTATTGTTCTTTCCTGAGCAGACAAATTGAGATCTCTGTTATCTCTTAAGTATCAACAATTATGCAGTGAAGATATTAATTTTCCTTTAACAGGCATGGAATTATACATCTGGCTGCTGTCATCTTTTTTATGCTAGTAGAATAATGAATTAACCTTGCCCCATGCTGGCAACTCTGCAAAATTAAATATTATATCAAGAGCATGCCTTTCCTAACTCAAATGATTGCAAAAACTTTGCATCATAAAATCTTTTAAAGCAGTTTAATCTTCTTTTATGTATGAAATAACATTTTTTTTTAATATAGCACCTCTTCATTTCTGTACATCTAATTGTAACAATAACTTAACACAAGTTCTAAGAATACTTTCCACTTCATCTCATGTGGGTTGCAGAACTTGTTGCAGCATCTTCAGTCCCCTTTGACAATTCTGTTGGTCTCTTCTCTATAATTTATTATATCCCAAAAAAATTGGCATGTACCCTGCCAACAATCAGGAACATTGGAAGTTCCCAAAAAGACCTCTGGTTTTCCACTGCATTGCACATAATCATGGTTTCCATGACCTTCATGACATTTTACCACATGCCCTGAAACAAGGAGGAAAACTAGATAACAAACCTAAGGAAATGGCTCAAACTAAAACCATTATTTATCTGGGTTCTCATGACAGCCATAGATGAATGGACAAATGACTTCACACAATTTCTCTGTTTAGCTTTTCAGACAGGTTTTGTTTAGACCTTTGAAACTTAACTCCTTGTTCCTCAGAAGACACTCACTTTTCTGTCTAAATTCCAGCTAAAGGGTATGTAGAAACATTCTTGAAATTGCTCTGAGTTTATTCTCACTGGAAAAAATCCCCAGGTGTTAATAGCTACCCTAGGTCAATAAAGAATGTATTTGCTTCTTTAGTGGAGGGCAGTGCTTTGAAAATTCCTTATGCTTTTATTAACTCCTGTGTCTTACACTATTATCTCTGCCTGTGGAGGATAATCAGCCCCTTATCCTGCTACTTACTGTTACACACATTTAACACTGTTAGACTTCAGCGCAAGTGATTTGATGTTTATTCCATAAGCAATTTGAACTTACCTACCAGGTTTGGGGTTTTTTTCCCAAGTATTTATCAGCACCTGTGTGTACTAGCAAGTTAGCTGTACCTGTGTGTTGAGGGTTAGGTGTTCTTTTTTTTTTTTGTTTGTTTTATTTTTGTGTTCTGGCCTGCCCAGGGAGTTTTTACCCATTATGTGCTGGGACAACCTAACTACCGGTACTCAGGGGTGCTCACAAAGGACAAAGAGTGGCCGGGCCCAGGGTGGGGGGGGAAGGGGCAGAAAAAGGAGGGTGGGGACAGTTTTTAGCTGGCTTTTCCTCGGCTTCGTGGAAGGACGTTCGTGTGCTGGGTTGCGGAGCTGCTGCGGTGGAGAGAAGGGAATTTCACCATCACCCAGACAGAGCTGCTGCTTCTCCTTCTCCCCTCTTTGTTGGTGGCCTCGCACCCCTTGTCCTGCCGGGACGTGTGGCAGTGCCAGGCACCGCCGCGGAGCTGCTGATCCACCTCATCCACCAGCCCAGGATCTCAGCTCATCCCTGCTGATACACCTCATCCACCAGCCCAGGATCTCAGCTCATCCCTGCTGTTCCAGCTGACTGTTTCCTCGGAGCCCTGCAGGAGCACCGGGACTGACTGCCCGAGGGGTTTGTGAAAACAAAGCCTCTCCTTCATCCCGTCTCAGCCGAGAAAGCTGTCACGGGGTCCCTGGTTCTGTGTTCTTGTTATTGCTGTAGTTATTGTTTGTTTGTTTACCTGGTTATACTAGTAAAGAACTGTTATTCCTATCCCCAGATCTCTGCCTGAAAGCCCCTTGATTTCAAAATTATAATAATTCGGAGGGAGGGGGTCTACATTCTTTCATCCCAAGGGAGGCTCCTGCTCTCCCTAGCAGACACCTGTCTTCTAGAACCAAGACACTGTGGCATTTTAACCCTGCATACATAGCACCTGTTTCTTAGGAGGCAGAAGAATTAGTTTTTGTATTTCTTTCTACATCTTTTCAAGACAGGTACTAGGAGCATCAAAACAAAGGCAAATTTTGAGAAATAATCATCCACTTAGCATGTTCCTAACCTATAGTTCACTTTGAGAATAATCTTTAATATAACACTCCCACAGAATACCTAATTTAGGCAAAACAGTGAGGAATTAATACTGAATTTAAGTCTATGAATTCTTCTTCCCTCATCCCTTCCTTAGATATAAAACAATTAAATATTCTTTCTGAATTAATAATTAATAAAGAATTTCAGCACATTTTTATTTTACATTGAAAGTGATGGTCTTAAACCAAAGGTTTCTCCTGGATTACAACCTGCTGCTGCTGCCCTCAGGAATGCTCTTCTTACCTTGTGTATCTGACCTTGTTCTGTTTTGGACAGAAAATTTCTGGCCAAAGAAATCCTGCAATTCCTCTCTCCTTATGGCTTCCTTGCTCACCAGATCTCAGGACAATGGGAAGATTATTGAAGAACCACTCACCTCAGATCCAATACCAGGATGCTTCAGCCAAGCAGAAGGAGCAGATGCATGGAAAAAACTATGGTCAAGGCAGAAGTCCACTGTGTCTGGAGCTTTTGTTTCCTCCCATTCAGAGCCTTCCACCAAGGAAATAAGGGTTCTTCTCTCTTTTGAATTGTTAGATGTGGTTAGATTTCCATAAGAATAATATCAAACAAGATAATCTGTCTGACATTAAGTGGAGAGGTAGTTCAGTTTCCCAAAAAATTACAGAAGTGCTTTCTATCACTTCATAATTGAATGATTTTTCCCTGAAGTTCATACCTTAAAAACAGACAAGGTACATTTTTAATGTATTGAACCTTACCCCCGGTGTCTATTTTTAATTTTAAATTTGTTTTAGGTATTTTAAAAATATAGTGGATGAAATTAAAATTCCAGGCCTACTAGTAAAATCTTTGCAAAACTGAAAAATTACAATCAAGGGCAGATCATCACTAAGGGCTTCCAGAATAAAAATCCTTACTGCAGGTTCTATGACCAATAAGTGCATACTTTTTGACATCTCTCTATCAGTTTTGTCAAAAAAAAAATACTGTTAAATTAATTGTGAGTTTGAGAGACCCAGGAAATAATTGCTGCCATGATAACTTGTACTAAGAAGCAGCAAATTTCTTAACATTAGCAAATAAAAATCAAACTATTTCAGTACAAATTGATACAGAAGATAGTAAAATATTTTACTAAAGGTTCCTTCCGTCCATTCTATTTCAATTCCTGGGCAATATATTCCCCTTCTTTCTGAGACAGAAGTCGGTAGAAACTGCATATAAAGAACTAGGACACTATACTGCCCTCTAAGGAGTTTGGATGCCCCAGGCAACCTGGAAATCATCCATCCTTCCTTGTTTTTAGTCTCTCACACAGCAGAGATACTAAATGTTACACAGCTTTTAATATGCCTGTTCACACAGATCTCTAAAGAATATGGATATAATTGGCAATTGCCTAAGAAAATAAATGAAACTAAAATACACACAAACTCATAAAAAAACATGACAGAAAACTTCAAATATTTGTTTTACTTTCTAAACCTGCACCTCAAGCAGAATTGTTCTAGATGCCAGACAGCATGGGACAAAGACCAAAAATTCTTTGTTTTAGGATTAAGTTTCATAAAAAGATTGCCTTTCACTTGCATCTCACTGAAGGACAAAGTGGACCCACAAGAGAGAGAGGCCTCTTCTCATTATTGCACCTGGCATGATGAAACATCCTGTGACCTGATTTAGCAAGCTGAGTGATTCATCTGATGCCTCTTCACTTGGCTAAGTGCCACACAGAAATACCTCAGCTGGTGTTTGAAGGACATGGTTTGTGTACCAGACACTTTGTTAGACAGAATGAGCACACTGGGTCATGGCAAAGGGTCAGCTGGGCCAGTAGCCTCTTCCAGGCAGTGGTCAGCAGCGTAAGCCCAG
The DNA here is from genome assembly GCF_030490865.1 of Poecile atricapillus. Taxonomy (NCBI): domain Eukaryota; kingdom Metazoa; phylum Chordata; class Aves; order Passeriformes; family Paridae; genus Poecile; species Poecile atricapillus. The sequence goes on along the minus strand of NC_081251.1, from coordinate 76,321,023 downwards.
AAAACATCAGAGGCACATAAGTATTTCAGGTTCAGAATAAACTCTCATCCACAGTGATCTGAGGGTCAGGACACACAAGCCAGTGTGGCATCTTTACCTTCCACAGTTCTCTGTAATCTTTTATCCTAGGAGTTTGTGCAGCTGTTTTTCTAGTTAGCACAAAGCCAAAAAATACAGGAATATTGTGATGTGCAGAGCACTGTGCTAATTGTCCTTTCTTCATGTAGAAATAAAAGTAAAATAGCCTTTGACCATATGCATAGAGACACTTAACATAGGATGCAGTTGGGTATGAAATTCCTTTATGCTCAAATGACTGCTATCATACCCACTGTTCTAAAGTAAATGTTTATATGTGTCATTACAAAAGACAAAACAAAAGGACAGAGAGGAACTCTTGTCCACAGGAGGAAAACAAGTTCACATCTTAAAAAGTGGGCTTGTCTGTTTTGTTTGTAGAGTTAGGACTGTGGTCACAAACACATTTCGCCACTTCTACATTTCAAAGCTAGAGTACAGCAACATCAAATTAAAGCCAAAGAAATTAAAAATAGTTTCATTTAAACCTAATTATATCATTAAATATAATTTTTTTGTATTACACAAAAGGTTAATATCATAGCAACTTATTAAAAGAATTTCTGTGAGCCTCATCAGGAAAGTTAATAATTTAGATACCATATGAAGTACCAGAAAAATCTCTGTGATACATTTGTCTGTATAAAATAGCAGTTTTCAAGGTTATTATTTTCATATGTCTTAATAGAGGTGAATGCTGCTAAGTGGAAAACTAAATATACTTTAAGATTTATGAATCCAGTAATTGCATTTCAGGTGCTAATTAAAAGCAAAGCCAAGAAGAATATTTCAGAAGGGGATAAAAAGTGTCTTCTGAATACGCATGTATGCATAATATATAGTACACATATAATACCACCATTTAGAGTTTCTCTGTCTATTGTCTGAGGAGATGTACATGCAGACCTCCTGCAGTGAAGCTTTTCATGAGCAAAAATGCTGCCATTCCCTTGCCTGGTGGGCCACAGAACACAAATTAATCCCCTACATAATGCAATACTCTAGACATGGCAGAGAGGAAATGAAGAGACAGAAAAGCCAAAGCAGATTCTTGATTTTGACTCATGTAAAGTGCAACAAAGTTAAACTGCAAAGGTTGCTACTTGGAAGTTTTAGAAAGGCTTTGGAATCTACAGTTCTAGATTCCAGATTTGTGCAGAAAGAGACTAGAAAAGTCAGGAAAGAGAATGAAGGCACTCACAAAGAGAAAAGGTAAAAAGTCTGGTAGTAAGGGGAAACAAATGAAGAAGAAACTCAAGGAAAACTGTAATAGGACCTAGGAAACTTAAATTGCATTCTCCAGGCAGATGAGATTCAGGTATGTTAATAATCTCTGAGTGGAAGGAGAACTATTAGGGTAGTGGTTTGGATAACATTTCTCCATTAGTAATTAGTGGTATCTACTTACCACCATGCTGTATGTTCAAATTTTACCTGAGCCTCTGATTTTCTGCCAAAGGGAGCACAACATTGTCTCAAATGTTCACCAAAAGGATGAGGAAATAGCCTGTAAGGATATTCCATGAATCATATTAATACAGAATCTTATTTAGGGGAACATACTATGTCTCTTTCACAATCACTTACCACATCGTGGCAAAAAACTGTTTGCCTTTTCATCTGTTTTCCCTTTTCTGTCCTTGTTGCTGGCTGTAATCACAACCAGGCAAAAGGAGTTATTATAGCACACTTTTCATCTTCACTGGTATTATGTTTATATTTTAAAGAAATGGTTTTGAACTAGGAGAAGTAATGGATGAAAGAGCAAAGTTGAATACAGGGGGAAAATAGCCACATAGTAGAGAAGAAAGCCAAATGGGGGGGTAAAGATGACTTTATTTGTTCAAAAAGCATTATGGGTTGTTTTTCTTTCCTTCTTAGCCTCTTCCAAAAAATAAATGTTTTTAATTTTCTTTTCTCATTTCAGACTTTTAGTGCAAGCATAAGAAATATCTTGCTTTAAAGGAAACAAAAACTAAAAAAAAAAAAAAAAAAAAAAAACCAACAAAACCCACAAACCTCATTTTTTCATTATCCTAATGAAAAAATAGTATATTATCCATTTCCTCTTTTTGAGAGACTAGTTCTTACACATGATGAAAAGTTGCCTTTCATCAAAGTAACTTCACAAACAGGAATGTAAAGGTACAAAATATCAAGGGAAAGCACAACCCTCATCAAAAAAATGTTGCAGTAGACGATGTTGCTGGAAATGGACATTCCAATTTCTTTTGATCTTTGCAACTTCTTAAAAACACATACTAAATTCCCTTCCAGCTTTAAAACTTTGTAGCCACTCTAAAGACAGCAAGGCCATCCAGGCAGAGGGATATTTTGTGATATATAACTAAAGTCAACATCACTCTTTATATAAGTTTGGAAAGCTGAATCAGAGCTCACTTGCATATGAAGATACAGGAAATGTAAGTGAACTTCATATCAGCTTATCACACAGACTGAGGAGTGTGATTGTTGCCTTTTATTGGTTATGAAGGTGGGACAAACCAGTCATGAAGTGCAACCTGCTTGAAAAAATTGCCAATCTAATGGAAAACGCATTGCAATCACGACCTCATCTATCTACTATATACACCTGAAAATATGAAACAGCATAGAGAGGGCCCATTCACAAAAAACAGGGCAATGCAATATGGAACAAAAATGAAGCTAAACATTTTTTTCCCTTTGTACAGAAGGAAAACATGTTAAAGTACATAGGCATTTATTGAAAAAGACATCATTAATAAAAATTGGAATTTATCTAGTGCTACTCATCCCAATCAGACTCAACTTAGACCTCTTAAAAACATAATTAAAATAAAGTTTTCCCTATCACAACATTATAGTGGCATTTTTACATTGCAGTATTCAGAGCATAAATTCATTCCTTGCTGGCAAGAATACACTTTGACATTTCTTAGAAACATACTTTCAATCTTATTGACTATAAAAATTATATTTAAAAAAACCCCAAAACACGACAAGTTTTCCTACAAGCAGCAAAGATGCTTTAGTTATATGATTGTTAATTAGATTTAGGGGACACTGCAAATTCCTCATGGACCATCACAGTGCTGAGGCGATGATAATATTAATTGGCAATGGTCAACTGTTGTCCATTGTCCAACAACTCTCTGCTGTTTATTTATTTGATTAAAAAAAAATAATAAAATATTTGCTTGGTAGAAATACCTGACCTGTTGTGAAGGTTTCCCTGCTTTGTGGGCTCAAAGTTTTTGGGTGAGATTTTTCTTTCTTTCTATTATATAATGCAATATCTGCAGCAGGTTCTTTCAAACACAAAAAGACCTTTTAATTAGAAGTGTCCTAATGAAGATATGGGATAAGTTTATTTTTTTCATTTTAGTGGAACATTCATACTTAAGCTGTACATTTTTGTCACCAGCATTTTCAACTTCAGCAGCTTTAAGAGTAGATTCCCCCACCTGGAAAAGCCAGTTCCAGTCTCTCATGATACTCCTAGTTTCTGAAAACTGGGGGATTTTCAAAAGGATTTTTCTTTAGCAACTCTGTCTGAAACAGTAAAACCACATCTCTTTTCCCATCTCAACAACATTTTAAGATTCTTTATTTTTCAGGACTGATGGGTAGAGAAGAAATTGCCTAAAAATTGCATCTTGTGGCATTTTGCAGGAGGCAGGTACACATCATGAATCTTGTACTCACCCCAATGGAAACCAGTCCTTGGCAGGGACATTCTGTGCTTTCCTGTCAGATACAGGACAGAACTCTACCCACTCTCTATTAACAGCCAGAATCATACCTCTGTTAGGGTAGAGGTATGCAACACAAATGTCAAGGGACATGGGATAGTCTATGGAGTCACCACCCAGGTACCTTCCCCTCTGCCCATACTTCTTCTTTGGCTTTTTGAAGAATTCATTAAATATCTCCACTGTGTTTGGGTGTTTTTACTATGTCGCCATCATCTAGGTTTTTGTTATGTTAAACATTAGAATCTGGTTCATGATGCTCTCTCAGAGGTTATAAGAAAAAAGCCAGATATCTCTTTTCTCAAGTAACAGGGCAGTTGGAACTTCCTAGTCTTCTAATGCGGTTATCAGCAAAAGAAACATCAAGGTTGATTTATGGTGTCAGCTCATTCCCAATGTGGTGATAATATATTTAAAAAGAAACATGAGAACAGTCCAGAGGAAAAAAAAAGGTAAAGCTGTGATCCTGCCAAGATACAGGTGCTTGATTTCAGACACATGGACAATAGGACAAGAAGTGCAGAGAAAGCCATTGAAAACTAAGGATGCAGCAAAAACATAAAAGAGCTTTTCTAAAGCTGATTCATTTCACAATCCATATTATATTTTTGTACACAATTGTTGCTGTCAGTTTATTTCCCCAGGATTTTTGTGGATTCACAGTTAAAAACCATCCATCATTACAGGTGTCCCACAATTCAGTCTGAATAAAAAGGTGCTGTGAAATACTATAAGCAAGGCACTTTTTTTTACACTGTAAACGACCTGTTTTAGACTAAACAAGGGATAAACAGCAAGCTTCAATGAAATGCAGCAATTTCTTTTCCCCTCTGGCTGCTCACGCCATAGAGCATGATGACAGAGAAAATGACAAGTGAGTCACTAAAACAACATTATTGGAATTGACAGAGATTGAGACAGTCATATTTGACGCTAAAAGATGCAGCAGTCTATGTTTATCTGACTGGGCTGGAGCTGACGAGTTTAGGTACCTGCAGGCTCACATCTGGTTATGTTCTAATCTAAATTCCAATGAGGTTATTGATTCTGTTTGTATAAGAACATGGGTGAAGCTGGGTGGGCTTTACAAAGTAAATTGTTGGCTGAACCATGCTAGAAGTGGCTGCTTGTCCCACGTTTATTGATGTAGGCAGTCGCTTATGGAATATGGCTATGCCCATTACAGATATTGCTGGCTTTCTGGAGATTTAATGTTCTACAGTACTAACTCCAGAGATTTATAGCTCTTGACAATTTTATGGTTCACCTTAAATAGTTGCCCTCTGTAAAAAAAGCAGTGTGTACTTAGAACAGGATGTAATGGTAAGAGATTCTTTACAGAGTTTTTATAGAACACTGGGTAATGCCTTAAGTTTTAGCTTTCATATTTTCCAGATTCTGTACTGCCTTAGTGTGTGACTGAACTTCTTATAAAGTGTTAACAAGTTCTCTTCACAGTTTAATTAGACAAAACAATCCTTTTCCAGACTGAGAACCAAGGACACCGTAACAGCTTCAGGCCCAAAAAGTATAAACAACAGCAAATTGAGAAGACCAAACCAGGAGGATGTGACTTCATAATCTGAAGCTGTAATTAGACAATTAATACTAATATTTAAATGAACCAAAACTTATAAAACTGTGAAAACTCATGGCTAGTCATCCATCTTGGGTCCATCTTAGGCAGAGCCCTGGCCAGGCTCTTGTATCGCCCAAGGTGTATCCTTCGAAGGCCTTTTAATAAATATCTACTCTATTCCTTTAACTCTGTCTAGCCTCTGTTCTAGGTAAGCCTCTCTAGGCATCAGGGTATCAGATGACAATTCACTCTGAGACAAATATCAGAGCCACGAAGGTGGAGTTAAAAAAACTCCAACAAGTGACAGTCTTGCAATAACCTGTGCAGAGGCTTCTTCTGTGCATTGCATAACAGCAGATCAACAGTACAATTCCAAATATTGAAAAAGTCATCTTAATATTTGTATGCTTCTGTATAATCCTTCCTTTCTTCATGAGGGTGAAAGTCCTGTGGAAAAAGGAACTGAGTAATCTACTAACAAATGGTGTTCTCAACAGGTAAAAGTGATTAAGACTGAGTAGAGCCAGCACACATGGGTGCCAATGTAAACTCACTTTTCTTGAGGAGAGTATCATGGCAGAAAGCTATATGATGAGGAGATGAAGTAGCAATGTATGTTTTCCCACCCTCACATTTTTTAGCAGAGAAATTTTGTGTCTGTGTAGCTGATTAGCATTTAAGAAGATCCTTCTCCCAGGGACTGATATTTATCCTAGCACCCTCACAACACATATAAAAACCCAGGGACCACATAAAACTAAAGGGCAGAGGGCAAGGTCTGAACCAAGGTGATCATGAAGACCTACAGTCTGAATTGTTTTCTCAATTTGACCACATACAACATGGAAAATTAAGATGAAAGAGAAGGCTAATGTACACAGGTTGGAGAGGTTAAGGCAAAACCACAGAGATTATAAACTGAATGAATATACTGGAATTTACATTAGATTCCATTCAGGCTTTTCTGAAAATATTGTGTTGGCAGGTTCTATGTAAAAGCCCATTATCAAGGAACTACTTTACTAAGTAGCTCCTTCACACATCTTTGAAAGTCTAGCTTGAAGTGGAATCTGGCACGATGCAAATTGCTAAAAAGGCAGCTCAACAACTCATTCATGTCCAAGTGCAGGGGTATAAGATAAATCTTATAACCCTTAACCAAGGCTGGATTTAAGCTCCAGATAAAAGAAAGCAGAACGACGACAGAAGACAAATTCAATACCGGAGATCAGGTGCTCCTATGGTTCCATTTCCCCATGGATGCTATTTGCAGAGAACAAAGGTTATAATAAAGCAAAACAATTGCAGCAAATTACTGTGAAGCAAACCAAATACATTCAGTGGAGAAAGGACTCTGAGCTGGAAAACAGCTTCACACAATGGTATAGTAAGTTAACTTTGACATTGCTCTCTTGCAGTAGAAGTGCTGTAATGTATGTTATTATCCACTGATATTAATGAGATCAAGAACATTTGAAAACTGTTTATTGCACATGAACATCATACTTTCAACCTGGAATGCTTATGCTTATGGGACCACCATAAATTTGTTCTTTGGTGAAAGTTAAGGGTTTTACAGAAGTCATTTCTGTGTAACTTCTCATCAGGTAAAACACAATAAATACCTAAGAGTTTTTATTACACTCTTTATGGACTTGTTAGGATGCACAGAGTGCATCTGGAGGGCAAGACTGCTGACATCTCTTCCATCTCTACAGATGGCATCAGCTATCTCTGGGAGCAAACGGCAGAATTTGAAATCAAATACTGCAAAACAGGCCAATAAAAATGTTGATGCATGGAGACGTTCTGGGGTTGTTGTTTGTTTGTTTTTTAATTACTTGATATTACCTATGTTTTGTTCTGATCACTTGAAATTGCAAGCCTCTTAAAAAAGACAGTGAACCAGTCTATAAGTTTCAGGTCAGACATGGCAACTTCTTTGCACTTCAGCTATTTCCCACAGGCAATGCTCTTCTAGCAGTACAGCATTTTTAATGAAACACCGCCACATGCCAAAGGAAGCATGCAGCTTTCTCAAAACTGACAGGTCACTAAAGAAACTGTGTCTTTAACTTAGTAAGTCAAATAACCTGGAGTTTTAAGAACAACCTAAGTTTTCCTGAGCCTTTGTGGGTGTCTAGAGCCAGTAGCACTGGGGATATTTCCCCTCTGCAGAATAAAACTGTGGTTTAACCCACCTCCCACTTTGCACTCCTGTGATGGACTGACATTTAAGAAACAAAGAGAAACACCTAAGGAAGTTTAGGCTGATGAAGGCTGATGGGAGTTTTTCTCCTGGCCAATAACTGGCCACTTCTGAAAACTGACAGTAGTTTTGACTATTGAAAAGGGAGATCAACCTGTGAACACCACCTTAAGACCTAAGCCCGGGAATTTCATGTTCTTTTCAGTTTCTGGCTGTGAAAGGTAGCAGAACTCCAGCTGGCTCCCTGGCTCCTGCCCAGGCCACGCGGACCAGGCAGGGGCTGGGCTGGGCCTGCGGCAGACCCTGGGCAGGAGATGGGGCCTGCGGGGCTTCTCCTGGGCTCCGGCTGAGCTGGGCCTGCCACGGTTCCCGAACCAGGCAATGGAGCCTGAGGGGCTTCTCCTGGGCCCAGGCCGGGGTGGGCTCTGCTGCAGCCTCCTGGGAAGCCTCCAGGGTGGCTGAAGTTTTTCTCAGGGAGGTCCCCAGCTCTGAGTGCCGCTGAGCTGAAAGCTGGCACCATGAACACCTGTGGCTTGAGCAAGACTTTAACCCTTTTGCCACCCAGATGAGATTTGCAGATTAATCTTTTTTCCAGGAAAAAGGCAAGAAATAGTGATCAACAGGTAAAGAGACAACATAAACTATCAAAAACAGTGAAGAAAGGAATTAAGCTTCAGCTAGGGGAGAGAAATAAGGAGATGCTTTAATAAACTGAAATATTCTTTTGCTAAAACTATGGAGATGAACAATAGTGTTCTGAAAAAACTCCTTTAATTCATGAAAGAGTATTTTGGGGGGAATGGAGTATTTCAAAGTGTGGATCTAAGCAAATGGTGAAATAGTTGTGATCCTATGAGATGCTGGAACAGAAAAAGAGAAGTAATAGTTGTTGAAGATTTGTGGCCCTTAAGAGGCAAAGAGAAAACTTCTGTTTCCAGGGAGGCTCACAGAGACAGATGAAGAGAACTTTTGTCTTTGAATAACTCATCCTTAAAATGACATCCCTAAACTCATTTGACCCATTACACACCTCAGAGTGGTGTGAAATGGGAGGAAAGGACTGATGACAGAGTTTTCTGGGAGGCTGGCATCAGAGAAATAGAAAGCCATGAGAAAATGGTTTTCTTGTGATAAGCTCCATAGATTGACAGAAGAGTACTTCTTTTTCTCTACAAAGACTGATGAAAAGAGTATAGCAAAGTTGAGACTGTTTTAACCACCAAGTTTTTTTTTATCTCTATGTTGTCATGTATACAAGGAGAATGGTTAGGTAGTGGGGAAAAAGAGTTTCTGGAAGTTTTATTCTAGTTTCTTATTCTTGTAGTTTTGTTAATAAATTTTCTTTATTCCTTTTAAGTTTTAATCCTGTTTTGCTCTTCTTCTAATCCATATCTCACAGCAAAAAAAATTTGTAAGTTTTCTAGTGATTTTGTAGCTAATGCTTTAAAACCACGACATTTATTTGATGCATTCGCTGGGAAACAAAATTAGCGAATCTAAACTACTACAACTCCAGTGACAGAAAACCAGGAAAGTAGAAGCGCATCCAGGTCCTAGAGCATTCAGTGGAAACATTAGATCATATTAGCTGTTGGAAAGTTGTTTGTATGGCTGAGAATTGCTACCATATTTTGAAAGAGCTCTCATTCTTTTGTAAGGAGAGTTGGGGAAAGGATCACTTACAAAATACATCTCCAAATCAAACAATTTGTAGTTTTCCTTAGAACTTTTTTTAGAAAAAGAAAATATTTCCATTCGACTTTACAGAATTTTTCAGAAGACACAAGACAATTACCAGACTCACCCCTCCTTGAAAATTAAAGACTTTATGGATCCCAAAAGTTTTTCTTTGATCACCCATTTATTTTCTGAAAGGTTGCCTAGGGGCTTTTCAAGCATCCACTAAAGGTATACCAGTTTTGTAATGCATGACAAATGAACTGTTTTTGTTTAACACACGGATGAATCAGCACCTGCCCTTATGCTCCTCATGCACACAGGTGACCATGCAGATGCAAAGTCCTCACCACCCGTGCAGGAAGCAGCACTGACTCTCCCTGGGGTTTGGCAGGTGGTAGGAGGCAGCCCTGACAAAGCTGCTTTTCTCAGAAATATGCAAGCAGCACACGCATATCTATGGAAGGACCAGAGACAAGGTTCCTGTCTAAGATGTAAAAAAAAAAACAAAACACATCTGCCTTATGAGCAGCCTCATCATAGATCCTTCCTTACTTGGGGGAGACTATATTATAGATTAACCTTTGTTCCAGGCAGTATTTAGGGACATTGCTTTGTCAGTAGACAATGGGAGGAAACTGAGAAAGTGGGAAAAGAGCATGGCATATTAAGAGCTTAATCACTCAGGGCAAATTCCACAGGGGTATGAGGTTAACACACACAATTAAAAATTAACCACCGGTGAATTAAGGCCACCACATTTCTTGGATGACAACCATGCTTTAGGGTTTAACGGTCACTTGTTCCTCTTTTCTAATCTACTTTCTTGTGGTTTCATGAAAAAAACCAGTAATGAAACTTGCAAAAAATGGCTTTTCTAATGCATTTGAAAGATTCAATAGGATGCAATAGGCATGAAGCATTCACTAAAATCATACAGATGTAAAAGTGAACAGCAAAGAGTAGTTGAAAGTACCATGAAAAATCACAACAAAAGTTAACTGAGGAGAGACTTTTTAGGTTATTCCCTATTTGCTAGCAAAGAAAAATAGCAGCTCCAAGTGACAAAGCAAGTGAAAATCTTGCAGAGCTCTTCAGAATGGCTTATTATCACCTTACCAACCCTCAAGCACACATAATTGATAGGCAAAAGGGAAAAAACAGCTCTTGATGCCCAAGGCAAAAACAATAAAAAAAAATAAATTTACAAGTTTTGGCATATAAAATCTGCAGGCACTTTGACTATGCTGATTAGGGTAGGAAAATTAGATGTGACAGAAACAGAAAACAATCTGGAACATCATCCTAAGGAAGAAGAGGAGGTCTCTAACAAGACCTGTAAACCAGCTGGCTCAAGGTGTTCCCCTGAAGAGATGCAGAAAGCCTTTGAGATCACACCTGTATGAAGAAAAGACAAAAGAAATGCAGCTGTTTGGGGCAGCCCCTGTTTTGGGTAGGCTGAGAAAAAGTTTTCTGCAGAGTGAAGAGGAAAATATATTTTAGCAATGGAGATAATGCCTGAAGACTTGACAGGAACTTCCCAAGGGACACCAAGTACCAAAGAAAAAGCATCAATTTGCTGCTCTTCTAAGTAGCTGTGGACTTCCCCCACAAGTACTTTGGAAACCCTTTTTTCTAGGAAGCAGCACAGACAGTAACAAGTGGTTCAGTTGTGAGATACTCCTTGAACAAACAAAATGCAATGTGCTACTTTTTAAATTCTCCTCTTCCAGTTACTCTATCTGGAATAACCCATGCACCAAAACCACCACACTGACTTTAGAATTTATGTAAGATGTTTTTGAAAGAAGGTAGGATGTCCTTGGCTCACATAGCAAAATAAAGGATGATGACTAATATTCAATGGATGAGTTGGATGAAGCATTTGTACTTTGCAAGATTCTGCCTACCAAAATCCTAGATTAACATCCTTGAGCCAAGATGGCCAAATAGGACACAAATCCAACTCATGCCCTGTTGAAATTTTTAGCCTTCTGAATAGGTATGAACCATCACCGGTCATATCCTGTGGTAATGTGCTAAGCTGAGAAACAGAGTGGCACATGAGTTCATATTCCAGATCTTTAGCCCTTCCTGTTCCTGGTAGCTTTTTAGAGACATAATGTAAGGAGCTGTTGATAGTAATTGTGAGTTATGATTAAGTCTACCACTAACATGAACCAGAACTCAAATTAAACAGTTGTATAAGTCTTGAAACTATGCTCAGTTCCAAGCAAGGAGATAAAGAACAGGTCTCCTTGGGTAGATGGCATACATTAGATATCTTATACTTCAGCCATTCAGTTCATTTTTCCACAGTGCAATCCAAGAAAGGTAATATATTTCATGAGCTGATCTAGCTGATTGGCAGGTTTTTGGAAGGCGCTCCACTGTGCAAGGCAGACATGCCCTTAACCACAATAGACACAATAAGCAAGGAAGAATGCTTGGTTACTTTTGACAGACTCACCATAGTTTTAATTTCTTAATAGGTTTGAGAAACAGAAAAAAGTCAGAATGCCTTCAAGTAAATTTTCTGACAGAGCATACACAGAACATGCAAATAAAGAAAGAAAATCCACTTATTGAAAAGATATCAGACTAAGACAAGATGTTCAACTCAATATTACAGGTGAGCAAAACCCAGAGTTATCGTCCCCAGTCTCTTTCTTGTATTACCACCTTGTTTCATCTATGGTCAGAATGTTTCATTTGCAACCCTGAACTATGTATGCTTAAACTACCCCTGTGGAATAATTTATGTATTCACTATGCTCATACTGTCTTCCCAGCTGGATTGCATTTCACATGAGGTGCGGGATGTGGGTGTCCTATGATAAATTCCATCTGAAAGAACTTTGATACAGAAGTAGTCGGGTTGAATGTAGAAAAAAAATAATAGAAAAGTGTTTGCCAAGACCTCTCTTAAGTACCTTAAAAAAATGATGATAGTCATTTGCGGTCATCCCTGACTTCAAAGGATTGGCTCATTGTTATCCCTGTAAGAAAAATTAACCTGCAAACATATGCATTTAATATATATAGGTAAATATAACCAAATACCTTAAAGTAGGCCAATAATTAATCAGTGAGATGAATGCTGAAAACAGTTCTCAAGAGTTTGGGAGTTATGTCTTAAAACTAAATTTAGTTCTCAAAACAATATACCAGCTCTGACAATGTGCCAACTGCCCACACAGATGATTTGGCCAACACAGGAGGACTTTGTGTATCTGTGACTACCCTCAGGATAAACCCAAATTCTCCTTGATGAAGAAAAACTTAAGTAGGACAGATAACCTACAAGATGAGCAAGATAGCAGAATTTTGACAGCACAGAATAAATCCCAAAATTAACAGAAATTTTTACGGTTGACATTTTTTGGGAAGAAGTGGGTGATTAATTTATCAGACAAAAAACAAAATTCAATGAATGACAACCCTTTATTGAATGGTCATCTACAATACTTACTCCGCTTATTGCTCCCATGTATTTAGTGACCAGTTAAAAATATAGCTATGGACCAAAACAGAGCTATATCCTACTTTGCTATGTTTTCACTTGCTGCTTAATACACCAATATATCCTCCTAATCCATTGCTTGGTCTAAATTTCCTTACAATTTAAAAAAATCACCGACACTTGGGGTATGGAAATAATAATGGAATGCTCTGAGGCAAACAAGGATTAATTGTAATTGTCAATTTTTCTGAGCACACTTAAAATAGCAGCCACATGCTGCCTTATTCCATGAATCCAGGAGACTGTTAGAGCAGGCAGTGTTATATTACTCTGGGGTGGGAATGAAATCATGTGGGAGCAGCAAGCACAGCTCATGGAGAAAAATTACCATTTTATATTTATTACTTTGACTGGTTTAAGTGCCACAGGAATAGACTCTCTAATGCATTTGAGTGCAATTCCCCAACAATTTTACTCTGTTGCTTTGTAAACTATTTTTAGGGAAAGTCTCAGAAGACTTTTAAAGGCACAAGCCATCTGAATTTAAAAGGTTATTTTGGTGGTTTATCAAAAGGATATAAATAATATGATACATCTTTCCAGATTAGATTGATTCTTCAAATTCAGGTAGGAGAACAGAACTTTGGGAGAAAAATTCTTGTTTTAAACTTGCACATCATTTTTGTTCCATAAACTCAAATAGGCTTCTTCAGAAGGCTTATCATCATTCTGGATTTTCATTGGTAACTCTACAGTGTGGATTCTTCATGCTTTTAAACCAAGATATTATTATAAGGAAACTACAGGCTTGAACATACATAACTGCATAATTACTGTTCACAAGCTAATAGCAAAAGAGCATAAGGACATTCTATTTTAGAGGAGGAAAGTTAAGGAAAAAGCAGACAGGCAAAAGTTCATGTCTGTAAAAGGATATTTAATCAAAACTACAATTTTTTCATTAAACATTGAGGTAATTTCAGGTTCCCTGCTTCCCTACCTTTCACCTTCACACAGCCATAGACATTAGACATAACCATTTGTTGGCATCCTCTTCTCCATCATCCTGAAAACCTGAAATCTGAGTGTCCAGCATAAAAATGTACCTTTCAGTTGCTAGCAACCTACTACAGGTGAATTTTTGTGTTGACCTTCCAGCACAGGATAATTAATACCTTGAGGAAGTATATGCATTCTCCCCATGTATGTAGTAATAGCTGCACAATGAATAAACCACATGATAAGGCTGAAACCTCTTTACTGATTCATGGCATAATAATAGCTCAGAGGTGCTTCCTGTTCATTTTCATAGTCTTTTCTATCTTAGCCACTGATTCTTGGGCTGCACATATTCCAAGGCATCAGAGCATGCTCTGAGTCTGACACCTGAACAAAGCCTCCTTTCCTAGCTGTCCTTTCAGCAAGCACCTTCCAACCCATCCAGCTGGCTGCCAAAACAACTGCTATGCCGTAATTTATGAAATATTTATAGTGCTTCTTAAAGGACACAACAGGCCCTCAAAACAACTCTAAATCTTTTCTGTGGGGAGCTTGCACACTCTCCCCTGGAACTGCCCAGGGCATCCTTAGTCTTCCCTGTAATCCTTCAGGAAGCACAGGTGTGGGAGGAGCCAATGCCTTTTTTTGGCCACTCTACTATTACACCAGCATCAGGAGAGAAAGTGAGAAAGGCATTGACATCTAGCTGTTATCACACTGGAAAATTCTAAGCCACCACAGTGACTCTAATCCAGAGTCCATGCCATTTCATCACAACATACCAGTTTCAAGCTCTGATTCCTTTCTGGAAGCTGGATGCAACAAGCGCCAGCTCACTGTGTTCATCAGAGGAGGACAGCCATGCCAAATCGTCAAGGTCACTGAGCCTTGCAGCCTCTGATGGGAGCTGCATGATCACAGCCAGACTACAGAGTCCTTAAGGCTGCAGCTGCCATCCATATGAAAAGACTTTTTGATGTCTTTTCCCTCTCCTAGCCCTTGGATAAATCTGTGAATTGATACAAGGATTAGAAAAAGGTAAGCAATTTCTCCTCCAGTCACACACATATCACTCATGCACAGACTTGGAGAATGGTGCTGGAACTGTTATATGGCAGGTATTTGGAAGTGAATCTCACTAAACAAATCAGTGTAGACCTAATGACTTTGGTGAATTACACTGTTTTAAGATAACTGTAGCTGTAATACACCAAATAATACAACACAATCAGCAAACGTATTATTTTTGTTATTGCAGTCAAAGCTACCCCTGTTTTGTGAGATATACGAACCAATAGTTTTTTCCAAATTTTGCATATAAAGATACATATAAACTATCCTGGAATGGGATTAAACTCTGTGTTAAATGCTCTCCAAAGAACACTGCACAGAGATCACTCGACAATCTGCCTCAGTGTTTTATAACTGGCCAGATCCTCCTTTCACTGCTTTTATTCACTGTTCAATTTTCTTTAATTGGATTACTCAAGGAATGGAAAAGAGGTCTTCAGCTATCGTATCTAAAAAGTAGTGCCTTCACCACTAGCATCTTCAAAGCTGCATGGATTTAGCAACAGTAGGAAAGAAAAGGATCTTCTAGATCTTGTCCTTCATTCTGATGAGGGTCAGTTATACAGAAACAATTCCAACACCTGCAAAATCATTGATTTTTTTTTCTTTAAGTGATATGATATATAGCTGATCACAAGGGAGAGGCATAGCAAATAATTGAAAACAAATTCAAGAAAGCACCAGTTTCTCATGAACCAAACAGAAAGGTTAAACAGTACCCATCAAAGCAGTAATGTCAACACACACACTCTCCCTGCCCGCCCAAATCAGCTCCAGAAAGTTGTAAAAACGTAAGTCTGAAATAGCTCTGATGAGTCAGAAATGTAATTGCTTTCTATTTTACTTTCTCTCCCAGCCCCAGACATATTCAGGTAAACACAAAGCCACATCATGATGAAATCAACAACTTGCAAATGAGAAAAACAAAGGCTAATGCAGAGACCAGTGCAAAGATCAGCAGCAGACCTTGCCTCTAGGAAACCTCTCTCCTTCCAAACTCCAGAAACTGCATGCAGTGAACTACAGACACTTAGGGATGAAAACAGAAGTCAAAAGAATCACAGCAATGACAGTAGATGCAGATAAATAATGAGTCCTACTGCAGCACTGTCTGGGCTAGGAAGACAGGAAGGACACTCATGTCAAATACCTGCATTGGAAAAAGACACTTCAGACATTTCTTCAGATGTTTTCTTCTCATCATTTCCCACTTAATATCTGTAACTATGGGAACACAAAAGAAAACCAAAGATTTGGGGAAGCAGGGACTGAGAAGAAAGACATCAATAGTTTCTTACAGAGATGAAAAGACAGACCAGCAAGATCAAATCTAACCAAGAAAGAAATTGCATGTGGCAGTTCAGTAATGGTCAAATACACATCTCTGGTACAGTGTTTAACACATAAACACAGAGTCCTAGGTTTTAAACAAGGTAGAAACATTGCCATATTTGCTTCATCCACAAATAACAATGAAGAATTAGTTCTAAATAGACAGCCTATAAACTATTTAACTTGCCACAGAAATGCAAAATCTCCATTCAGTGTCACTGGCTTTTATCTAAGGTTTGCTGCTGGTTACCTCATTAAGCACTGGCTTCTGAAATGCCTTGCATCCACTGTGTTCTGTAGCAAAGCAGTTAAATTTGTCACACTTGAAAGAGAACCTTGGAAGTACTAACTTTGCTATTTGGCCAATTTTCTTTTTTTTAAAAAAATATTTTCTTTATGCAGAATGAGAGAAGTCAGATAAAATTCAGAACCTTCTTTTAAACTGATTCTGAGAAAAAAGTTTTTGGTATCAGATAAGAACAGAAAAGCCTGAGACACAAGATTAATTTACATATTTAGTTTCATCCAGCAAGTACTTTTCACTGGTTGATATTATGTGACCACATTTCAAGAAGTGGCTTTCCTCCTCAGCTTCAAAGAAAGAGAAAAATAGAATAATTAACTTTTTATTTTTTTAATTTATTTTTATTTTCTTTAAATCCACACTTATTTCAAACACAGCTTTCTTTATGAAAGGCTGAAGCTCACTTTTAGATTATAAAAATTAAGCACTTAATACTTCCTCCACAAAACAATACATAATTCTGAGCACTTTTCCTTGGTGAAGAACATACATTTTTCAAAATTAAAAGACTGCTATGGTTTTAAGCAGAGAGACTGAGAAATTTCACACTTAAAATAATGTTTCCTGGGAAACTAGAAAGAAGGTTGCAAAGAAGGTTCAGCCTCATATTTTAGCCTTAAATTATGGCGGTCTTCTCTGACAGTCAATAGTCTGACAGGTAACATGCTTAACAAAGAAAAAGTAAAAATCAAGCAAAACAATGCTCTAATTTTTTTATCCATTGTTTGAGCTTATTACAGAGCTTGACCATTCTCGCCTCAAGTTACTAAATAAAGTTTGGTTTGTCTTATGGAGACAGAATTAGACCTACAGCGCAAGTGCTAACCAAATGGATAACAGACTGGCAATGAGGGGATGCCAGGTATGTTCCCCTAAGGCTACAACACTACATTGCCAGTGACCATTTTCATCCCTGCATGTAGTCCCAAAGCTTTTCTTGACTACTTCATTTTCAGTCTAGTGCATACTGAAATGAAGATTTTCTCAGTACGCATGGCTTTCAGCACTTCTTTTCTATCGATTCAGTCTCTTACCACAGTCATCTTGCTTTGGTATCTGATAGTTCAAGCTTCAGGTGTTAAATAAAGAATTTGGATAAGGTCATTTCTGTCTCCTCACCCTCCCCACCTGTTCAGCCTCTGATATGTAACTTACCTGAAGGACTGAATGGCAGCCTCAAACCACAGGAAAAAAAAGGACAGCCAGTAGATCTTGTTGTGTTTGATTCATGACCCACTTAACAAGTGCTCTGGTGAAACCTCAATTCATTTCTTTAGGCCTATTTCTTATTTCTTACAGCACAATCTGTCTTATGGCTCAGTCAGCCCCATGAGGCAAACCCTGGCAGTCCCATCTCCCAGCCCATGCAAGTATGAGGAGGAGGAGGAGGAGACGAGCTACAGACACTGTCAGTCAGCCCAAGGAACATATGAAACATCCCACTGCTCAGTCTCAGGCACCAGAAACATCCTGTATGCTCACACTGACTCAGCCTGCAGTCAGACAGGGAAGGACAGAGCAGCCTTCTCTGGTTCTCAGTGGACAGAGGGAGGCAGACGTGCCACTGCCCAAGAGTCCCTGAGTCAGCACTGATGAAGAAACACCTTGACTGCCTCACAGATCAGTCAGCACAGCAACCTGCTGTAACAAGTGCCACTGAACACACACAGGCTTGTTTCTACGGGAAAATATTTCAACTACACACGCGGGTGAGCATTTTGTAAAACTGCCGGCAGATGATGTGATCAAAAAAACCTATGATGGTAAGAATTTTATATTAAAAAAAAATGTAGTCCAAATCAATTAGAACATTAAAAATGCATGCCTCAAAATACCAAAGGGATGCACAATTTTACATACAAAAGCCCCCAGAATGAATGAGACTGAATTTTCAAGAGGCTCTTATAAACCCAATAAAAAGTAGCTACAGTAAAGGCTGGCCTATTTGTGGTGTTTGGGGGATTTACTTATATCCCTTTGCAGACTGCTTCTGATTTTTATTGGATTTTTCACGTTATTAACAGATTTATCCCTCTCAAAAAAAAAACAAACCAAAACACTACTTTTTTGCACAGGCCTGAAATCAAAACTCTAAGCAAGGGCTGTAGAGGTCCCTGTAGAAGGTGAACAAGCAGAGTAGTGGGAAGAGACTATCTCCACCTCCTAGCAGGAGCCAGAGCTTACAGCCTTACCCTTTTGACAGAATCCATAACTGGGGGCAGCAGCCTGTGCTCCTGTGGTGTGAAGTGCAGGGCGTGCGGCAGGCACGGTGTCCGGACACTTCTGTACCCGGGGCTGAGGGGAGAAGCACAGGCTGCTGGGTGGCTTGTGAAGAAGAACAAGGGGAGGAAATCACACACAGCAGTCTTTCTGACCTCCCTGCCTCGCGGTGATCTGTCCTCCAGCTAAAACACCAGAGCAGACACAGCAGCTCTGCTTCTTCAATTGGCTACCTGGGCATCCCCAGTGACAATGGTCACCTCTTTGCAGGATGGGCTGAAGCTGAAATCCTAAGGGGATGGGACATTAATCATAGAATATGCTGAGCTGGAAGGGACTCATCAGGATCATCAGGTCTATGTGTATCATCAAGACATGTGGATAAACAACTTGGATAACATGATTATTCTGTTTATATATATACATATATATTTATATGCTTTCTTCACTGCAAATATTTTTCCCGTTAGATGACTTCACCAACAGAAAATCAGGGCCAGATAGTGGTATCAAGGCATTACTCACATGGCCGGTTTCTGACCCTCTTTGCTCACCACCTGGCACTTTATTTGTTAATTGACATATTCAAATGAATTAGGGCTGTGGTTCACAGAATGGGACTTCATGTACAGTATGAAAGAGGATGGAATAATTTAGAAAAAAAATGAACCACTATAAACAATGTAAGCTATTTTGACCTCCTCCAGCCTCAATGAAAGGATAAATAGTGCGGTGTTTGGTAGCACACAGCAAAACTGATTCTTAATTGCTACATTTTCTTCAAGGCTTATATGTAACAAATGGATAAACATTAAACTATTACTTCAAATACATTACAGAAAAGCAAGATTCTTCTTTTCTTTTTCTTTTGTTTAATTTTTCAATGTTCATTCACAACCTTTGAAAGCCTTAAGCTGATAGAAGGAAAGGACAGAGGATTTGGGGTTCAAATTGTTGTAGAAGTTTTGATGTAAGGATTTGAGTCTAGTACCAGTCCCATTGCCTAATTTCATGATCTGCCCAAATGTGCAGAAGATATATAATTTTAAGGTTTGTGGTCTAGTAAGAACAAAGATCAAATAACTCTTTCAGAGGTGTGAATACTCTCCTCTGAGGGGAGCTGAGTGACAATGAAATAAATAAGGGATCTAGCCCTGTCCTCAGAAAACATTTTAATGGCAGCAGGATTAAGCCACAGAGTGAAGAATCAAGAGAATGCCTTTATTAGTGAAGTGATAATTGCCCTGGCAGTACACGTAATGCTGAACAAGGACGAGGAGTTGGGTTTATCACGGAGTCAAAACCAGCAGCTCAGTTTGACTTGTGGGAGGGAAACAAACGGTGCCTGCAACCTCCAGGTGATGTTCTGCCTTCTGCAAGAAACTTCTCCTGATCTGTCCTCAGAAGAGCAGTTCCAACTTGCTCACCCTTTGGATTACCATAAAGGGCTGGTAGTAAAGTAAATAAAATTAGCTGCTTCCCACAGAGAACTGAGGCACAAATAAAAATGAAAAGCAAAAATATAAAATTAGGAGGCTTTTTTTCTTTTTGTTTTTTTTTCCTGTTGTTTTTTAAGGAGAAACTAGGAAATAAAGCAGCATGAGGGAAGCAAAGGCATTTTCCATCATGAATTCTTGAATGCTGTACACATGATCTCATTGGTAATGGGTCAATGCCTCCTGTGGTGCCTTGGGCAAGATGGCTGTGATATATAAAATGCTTCTAGTGGCTGTTGACATTGCAGAAAGCTTTTATTTCTCTCTCTACCTTTTTTTTTTTTTTTTTTTTTAAACTGCATCTATGTCTCCATCTTAAGCCTATAAAAATGAAGAACTTCCTAACAGTTTGTTGACCTAGTAATTGTGTATTGAACCATTTATCACAGGTATACAATCAACAATTGCCACACTGTTACTAAAGAGCGATAAATTTAAGCACTAATGAGAACATTCATGGCACGTTGTCATCAGTAGTCCTGATGTCAGAGACAAGTGAAACCTCGGGGTCTTGTAGCCATCAGCTCACACCCAAACCACCTGAAATCAACAGAAAGGCACCCTTCCAGAGCAGAGAAAAAATAGTGAGTGGTGTAATAACAGAGAGGGTCTATTTGCTTTCATAGTTCATTCCTCAGAAGTGGGCAGAAAAAAAAGAGGATATTTTTCTGTCATTCTCCTTCTAGAAAAGATGCTGTTTCATACACCCAATTTCCTCAGAGAACTACAAAATCCTAAGAGGACTCAGCTGAGTATCCTAATGCTTCTAAACAGAAGGTCATAAGCAGTCATCAGTTAGTATTTTGCTTTTTGCTACATGGGGAGCAACAGAGGTTGATGTAGAAATGTCACAGAGAAGAACGCAGCAAAACTGTAAAATACACCATTAAAGCATATATATATGATCATGATTACTGATGGCAAAAAGCAAGTGAATTTTCTAGAGTGCTAGTGGCATTTCAGTTTCCTTCAGGTTATTGCAACACAGAAATTTCGTATATAGTAAGTAGATAGAGGTGATTTTTCTGTTTCCTTTGCTTTCTCTATTTAAATAGTAACTCAGGTAGGAATAGACTTGAAAACAGAGAAAAGAAGCCATATTATCTGCATATTTTATACTTCATCCTTTTCTGGACTCACTGTGGTGTCCATCAGTAAACAAGGATTGATTAGATGACATAAATCCATCATTATTTATTTTTATTGTCTATTACTTATTGTAGTTTACTTACAATTCTTAAAAGTAATGCAAGATATCACTTAAAATTATCTATACCATGAGTTTTACTGCACTATTCTCTCCCCATATATTACTATATGTGGGTTATAATACACAGGCAATGAAGAATTTGAGGCTAGACATTTCCTAGGGTATTGAGCTCCAAGGAAAATGGTTGATGTCAGAAATTTCAGCAAAAATATACCTCAAAAAACACAGGCAGATTGCCTGTTACTAAATATTTTTTTCTTCCTTTGTGATACATTAATACTTTTCATTGTATTTTTTCTTCTCTGTATGTATGTGTGTGTAATATTATTTCATACTATGAATGAGGCATAAAGATATAATTCCCTTGCAAAAGTCAGTGTCAAAGTGGCACAGTAAAAATCCGTGGCTGTCAGAATATTTGCTGCACAATACTGTTTTTCATGAAAAGTACCACTGCAAACAGTGACTAAGAGTAGTCAGACCAATCAGATATTTTCCCCAAAGTGTAGCAAGATCTTTTTTTTTTTTTTAAATAAACAGCTTCTAATCAAAAAAGTAATAAACTTTCCACACAGAAAAAAAATAAAAAAAAAATCTAACAAGTAAGTCAGAAAAGCAGAAGAGCCCATAGATTTAACAGGAGACACTTCAAGCAGATCCAAGCTCTCTGAAGAGTACTTAGTACTCTGTGAAAGATCTTAAGGAGCTATAGTCACCCCAGTTTCCCCAGAAAAGAGACAGAAAAATCTGTAAATCATGGGAACACCAGCCTTTCTGGTCCAGACTCACTTCACTCAAGATTTGGCCCCAAGAAAAGAGAAACTGAACACAATTACTTGGCCTCACTTCAAAGCTTAAACTAGGTGATCTAGTGACAACTCTAAGTCTTAAAAATAGAATAGCCTCTTCATATTTTTTGTCCTTTTCTAAGCTCCCTCCATTTTTTATTCTCTCTCCCTCCATCAGCTTGCTGCATCTATCCATATACAGACAAAAGGAATAACCAGAAGCTCTGCAAATGCATAGTGTGAACATATGTGTGTGTACCTACATCTTCCCTCCATTCAGAGCCAGAAAAAGGGATGTGCAAAAGGCATTCTTCAAGTATCCTGACAAAAACAAGCATAGGATGAAATTCAGTATATAGGATAGGTGGTAAGTTAAAAATAGAACCCATGTTACTGTAGAAAATACAATTCCATGTGTTGTATCTGTTACAGTTACCTGTTTTTTTGTCTTGAATTCTTTCCCTTTCAAAATAACAAGGAGTCAAATAAAATTCAAAAGATTCCTAAGCCACTGAGAAAAACCTCATTGCTCACTGGATAGTGTTTCCTTTCACAGAAGCATTACTAGTGTGCCATCCTTGACCACTCAGCAATGAGGTGCAACAGATGATGACTGCATTTTAAAAAGTATGTCCTACACAAAAACTGAATAAATAGGTGATGAAATGAATGACTGATTCAAAAAAATAGTAATCCAAAATACTGGTTCATTTTTGTCCCACACGCTACACAAAATCACAGCTCAAAAATAAGGATAGTACCTTGATAATAAGGAAATACCTTCCCCTCAGGCATTGTTATTTTGATTGCCTCAAGTTATACTTTCTAATCGAGCACAAGCGAAATTGGTGAAATAAGGGTAAAGAAACAGCTGAAAATGCTAAACTTTTCAGTCCAGAACAGAAAACCAAGGCCAAGTCTAGCTTCTACAAAATCTAAAATGCAAAAAGGAAAAGAGCAACTATAATATTAATAATTAAAATTGAATTAAAAGTTGTGTAAGTTAAGGCCAAGAGAGTATTTTTACTTTATAAATTTTTTATTGTTTTTGATCAGTTAGAACCACAGAAGGCTTTGAATACAGAAATATGCATGTAAATGAAATAGTATGTACTAAGATGTCCTAACTGAGGACATTTTTTTTAATAAACCATAAAAGTTGTATAATTAATGTAATAATATATTAAAGACACAAATAAGTAATGAGAATTATGTTTAAGTAACTGCTGCATAGGCAAGGGTCCAAGAGGATTAAAAACACAACCTTGAATCCAGATTCTCATTTTGTCAATGCCACAGCAATTACGGCAGAGTTACACTGCTATGAGGACCATAGCCATACAGCCTCAGCCTGACTCTGGGTTGTTATGGTGTGGAAAGACTCAGTTTGACTTGAACTGTCAGAATTTCTCAGAGTTTCTTCAAGAAATTTTCTTCTTTCCAGAAGAAAAAAGGCAACAATCACCCTTAGATTAGGAAAGAGCATTGGTTTTCCATTGCCTCCAAAGGTTCATGTCAAGTCGCAAGCATAAAAATGAGGGAGGGACAGTGAAGAGCTCTATCTCACAAATCTCCCTCCTAAACTCCTTCTGGGATGTTTGAGTACCCTCTCCACACCCACAGCAAGGTTTATTACAAGTCTCAGAAAGGCAGGGGAGAGGCAGAGCTGGGGGGCTCAGAAGAGGCAGTCCCCGTGCTCAAAGTGCTTGATTGCAAATCTCAGTATTTATCCAGCTCTTTAAAGATGAAAGGCAGCCTCTGATCATTACAATGAAATTTAATGTGTAGACTTCATTATAACAGATGGTGCCCGATGCACTTTTCAAATGTACATTATTAGTATTTTGGAGCATTAGGCAAAATTGATTTTGTAAAAGTCTTACCCCTATTGTAACTGTAACCCACCACATCCTCTCTGAGAATTCTATCTGAGAAAGCCCAGTTGCAGAGGATTCCTCACAAATACTCTGGGCTTTGTGCAAGCAGAAAAAAGTGTCTGTCTAGAGCTGTCACCACAGCAATTATGGATTAAAGATGAGGCCTGAAATCCAACTGCTAAAGTACTTAAACAGTGTTGCTAGCAACGTTTATATGGTAATGAGAGTTTGATGCTTCATAAACTAAAAACACAAATATTTTAAGTACTCAGCAGTAGGAAGGTCAAAGTGCCAACTAGGCCATGAGAGAAGGAAAGAAGGAAGGAAGCAGTAGTACTAAAAAAAGAATTATTGTCTGACAGTGAATCCTGCCCATCTGAAGCACAATTTCACAGACAACACGAGTGTAGCTGCTCCTCTAAACAGCTGGACACATACAGTGATCCTGAGAAAGTTATTCCCTGCTGACAAAAGCAGGGTCAGTCGGTGGGAAAACAATCCAAACTTCTTGGCTAGTTGGCCGTACTCTTCCTAAATAATCAACTTTATCTTCAAGGGCTCTCACACATATCTAAGTGGACTCCCCTTGGAAACTTGGCATTATGTGGATAAGTTTGTACTCTTTTGTACTGATGCTCTAATTTATCATTGTTCATGAAAATATATACATAGATCTCACTTGCAATGTCTAAAAAAAAACCCAAATCACATTAAGATGTGCTTCATGTCAACATTATCTCTAATGACACTAATAGTGTCTTTCAAATAAAAATATTGCTTACATGTAGATTGATGGCTTCATCTCACAGAGCTGAGGAGTTAGGCTACACCCCTTTTTAGTATGATTCTCTTTTGATACCTCAAGGATTGCAATTACAGTAGTGATATGCCATGAATGAAGTGTATGCTGTGGATCTGAGATAACCATGCACCCTTGACCTTGTGCTTTGGAGAAGGAAGAGATAGGTGACAGACTTCAGGTGGCATATTCATGTTACCTGAAAACATGTCCTTATTTTACATGTAAGATCTGTCTAAAAAAAACCTGCCAGGAATTTGATATTACTGGAACAGAAGGGTTACATGGGGACTTAGGGGCAACCTCCCCCTTCCAAACAAAAGCAAATGGGAAAGAAAAATGAAACTGAATGTGCAGATTTATTCTGAACAGCAATGTAAGGAGCACAATTTTGACATGTACAAAGGCTGTGTTTATTATCCCCTGGAGAGAAGATGAGTGGAGAAGCTGACATTGGTTGCATAGTGACATTTCAGGATGGAAGAAGGCATATAGCCAATTAAGTCTAGCATTTGTAACCTGTAGTGCTTTTCCCCTCAAGTGCTTATCTAACACTCTTTAGAATATGTTCACAGCTGCAGCTTCTATTTCTGCCATTAGTAAACTTTTCTACTCTTCCTTTAAAGGAATATGCTCTAAACTTCCTTCCTGGTACATTTTTTTAAGGATTTGCAGGATCTAGGCCCCCAGATGAAATGCATTTTTTGCTACTTATTATTTTCAACTCTCTTCTAATTTTAAATTTCCCCTTCCTATTTTAAAATGAATTCACTGTCAGTCTAATCAGTACTTATTTATTCATTGCCCTTGGATTTCAATCTTGCATTGACCAGACATATTTTTTCTAGTGTTATCCCAGATGAAAATGAAGACCAAATACAGTATTTGTCTCTCTTATCACATTTGCTGTCTCTCTTTTACTGTATCTACAACAACTTACCAGCTCCCTAGTCTTCTGGACACGATGTTTTCATAGAAGTTGACTCTTAATTGATGTAGGTGTGCATTATTCCCTTGATCACTGTACATCAAAACATCCTTAGCCAAGAAGAATGTTGTGAGGATGTGTGTTAGGTGAATTTTAGAGACTCAGAACCTGAAATAACTCAAGAGTCCAAACCACTTTCCCCTTGAAAACAGTGAAATTACAAACCAGGATGCAACTTGGAAAGATTCACAGGCCCTACCTTGCAAGTTTACTTTAAATCATATGCAGCTACTTCAGTGCTGAAGAATCAACAGTAAAGCAATATGGGACAAAATAATTGTAATGAGCGGTAGAATCAGCTCACACTAGCCTCTTTCAGGACTTACCTTTGGAAAGCACAGGCTGATAATTAGGAATGTTGATTTAACACAAGGATGAGGTACATGGCTATGGCTACTCAACAAAAAAAATTGTAGGGTTTTGTTATTGTTGTTTGGAGTTTTTTAACCCAGCTATAAAAGATAATGAGATAAAGCCCTAGGTATTCATCTTCTGACAGTAAGAATCATTTGTGTGAAGGACTAAGAAGATTAGAGTAGATAAATGCTTTTATAAGAGCATTGTGGAAGTGTGCAATAGACCTTACAATGTATGCTGATATTTTAAGATACTTTACAGAACATTTTAAGGATGTTCTTATAAATTGCAATGGCTCTTGTATATGAAACTGTGTCATCTGTAAGAGCCTATTTCAGGAGATTATCTTCAAATTTGCTCCTACTTGCCATTGACAGTAAATTGCTGCTATTAAACAGATTTCTATATTAAAAAAAAAAACAAAAAAAAACAACCAGCTTGTGATTTAGTCCTTGTGTAGGCTGTGATCTTTCATTTGGGAACTATACAGACAACTGTATGGGGACTAATACAACAGATCCATATGCTTTTAGACTCTTTTGTGTAGAATACACTCTATCTGCACCCTCAGGACTTGATAGTATTTTTAGAAAGCATCCCCTATATTTGTTCAGAGCTACTGCACTTGTAAGGCAACACACAAAATACAGTGAATGAGCAGTTTCCTGCCTTCTGCACTGGGCATGTTGGTGCTTTCAGGGGTCTCATTTGTCCATGATTTCCTTCTGCATGTTCACTGTTTTCCTCAGTCCTTCTTTCCTGTTCCAGCTACAGGGCAAGTAACCTGAAGCAGACCTTGTCCCTCCTGAATTTACTTTGCCCTGTCCTAAGCCATTCTCTGAGTTAAATTTGCAAGGAAACCAATCAGTCTGCCACCTGTCTGAAACCAGGAAAGCAAGTATTTCCTGAACCTTAGCAATAACTCTTAGATACAACTGGTATCACAAAGGCAAAGATGCTGCGTGTTAATGACTCTTAATAGCTCATCACTGTTTGCTCCCTTGCATCAACACCTTTTGGAATTACAGTTCAAGTTGAAGACTAAAAATAACAGAGAATGCACAATTAAATTGCAAAACAGAACACATGTTGATACCCTCAAACATCCCAGTGGGTCATATATATCTGTCTTGTGAAAACAAGTTCATATCGGAATTAAACATTAGCTGTTTAACTACAGGGAGTTCCTGTCTCTGTCTCTCTTGCCAGAGATGCTAAAGACAGACCATTTCTTTGACCAATATGGCTAATTAGATACACAGCAGGGTAAAGAATAAGGAGGTTTATGAGATCCACCTCTAGCCTGAACCACAATGACAAGTCGGTCTTTAACTTACTAGTACAGTTCTGGAGTTTGTAATGGCTTCATGGCCACTTATCCTCCCACTAGCTCAGTTGATTTTCTACCATCCAGATTTTTGTTGTGTTTTGGGTTGGACTCAATGATCTTGAAGGTCTTTTCCAACCTAGTAATTCTGTAAGTTCGAAGATATCCCCCAAGCCAGAAATGGCCACTCCAGTGTTTTGTTAACATAACAGGTAGTGCTTCATGGTTAATTAACTTTAATTTTAATCCATAGGAAGATACAACTTGTAAATATATGTGAGAGCTAGTATCAGTTTCAAGGATGACAAAACGTAACTGCTTACTCAAGTTTGTGGATGTAGTAACTTTTTTGTTTTGATACTAAGGGCTTAAGATGTTTTTCTTACAGTGATGATTCCATTGCAGATTTGCCTCAAATTGACCTCCTCAAAGCTGATTGTCTTCAGCTCAGTTCAAGGCTATCACTCTCTATGCCTTCACTCCTCATTTGAAGGGAATTATCTATTTATTTATATAATCTTGCCTGCTTCTTCATGAATACAACCCCTTAAGGACCTGCACACTGTTCAACTGCTCTCCTTTGTAGTGTCAGATTGCTGACTCTCCACTGCATCCTAAAGCTTATCATTCCTGTGTTGCTCAGACTCCTTCATTTCTCCATCCCTCCTACTCTGACTTTCTTGCATTAGGCTGAAGTTTCCCATGGTGTTTTTAGAAGTAGTTCATTTGAAAGACAAAAATTACAGCAGACCTTTATTTAAGAAAATGGAAGGAATAAATATGACAGGGATGAAACATTAATGTCTCCTCTTTTTAATTTTGTTTTTGGTTTCTCATCTGGTTTAAAGCCTTGTCCTCTTGCTTGAGGAAGCAGTAGAAGTTTGATTCTTCTATTAAGGTTGTTTTGGCCATCCTTCCACACTAGACTTCAAAATATATCCATGATCCATTCTTACACTTACACATGATCATCCTACAGACCCTGCAACCACCATGCAAACAGGTCAAGGAGCTGAGGGGACAGAGCTACTATGAAAATACAACAACATTATAAGTTGTTCCCAGGAGTCAGAAGTAAGGTGGCAAACTCAACAAAGTGACACCTTTTGAACTCCTTATATACGGAAAAATGAGTATTCCTCCTCTCTCTTAGAAGCTTTTATTGGTCCTTTCCAAATAGTAATGGAAAAATGAGGGAAGAATGCTGAAAATAGATCACTGATGATTTTTTCTACAAACTCTTCAAGAGGATGAGATCATGTAAACCTTTCTAAACCTGACCTACAACTAGGCCAGTTGAAAATCAGATTTTTTTGCCCTGGGCAAACTAGGGCTACTAAAACTTGAGATATCTCTGACTCTTCCCTAAGTATCAGCAAGGGACTTTTGACAGTCAAACTAAATATTAATAATATAGTGTGAATTGATACAAATCTTACTATAAACACAACTATCTTTTTCACTAGTACCTAGATATAACACTAATAAAAAAATCAGTTGTGATTTTTGTGTTGTCAGTTGTTGGTATAAGGCCAATAAATATAGCCACCTACTGCATTGCTTTTAACCAGGAGTTGTTTTGCAAACTGGATCAGAGAGCAAGCATTAAAGTGCTAAAATTAGTTTGTGCTGCAGTAGTAGCAAATTAAAAGTGGTACACTGTTACACCAAGCAGTGTATAGTTCTGCCAATTGATTTACGAGCTCAGGAGAAAAAGAATTTATCACCTGGCATTATCTCTGTCCAGATTTAGTGGCTGCTCTGTCATCAATGCACAAAAAAATTATAGAAGTTGAAAAATGTCTTTTCAAAAGACAGGAGCTGTTTAGAAAGGAATGCTTCTCTCTAAGATGCCTTAATAAAATAATAGCCTTGGTGGCCTAAATCTTTCAAGCACAATGAGAAATCTAGATGGTGGTGGCTTTTGGCTCCAGGCAAATGTTTTTGAATTCATGGCCAAATGGCTAGAGGACTGTCACGCCACCTCCAGCTGTGAAAAACATATTAAGGTCTGGACTGTCTGGCATTTTTGCTGCCCCTTTGTGTCCACCAGTAGCAGAAATTTAATGGCAAACTGAGATCCTTTGCTGAAGTTCAAAACGACATGTTCGCTATAAACTCAAAGTCTCTTTTCAAAAATAAGCACTGACAAAGGACAGAGAACTACTTTGGTTCCAGTATTAGAAATCACAGGAAGAAAGAAAAAGCGAAAAAGTAGTTCTTGATTTATGGTGAGACTTAATCTTGAAAGATTAAAAAAAAAAAAAAAAATAAAGGAAGCGATCAGACTACCGTCAGTACTTTAATGTAAGAACCAGTGCCATGTTTCACCTCAGAGGTGACTGCACTTCAGTGACAGATGAGTGGATGAATATGTCCCTCTCTAAAGTATGCTGACTGCATTCACATGCTTTCTGGATTAGAAGACAGGTTATAAACAAAAGGGTTTATTATAATGGCATTCATCTGAAGAGAAAGAAGTATGTATTCAGGAGATCATAAGGAGTTAATCAGCATTACCAGGTTCTACTCTTATTGTACTCACTGATATAAGAATGATTTGGGTGTCTTCCACTTCCACTGTCCCTAGGCACTCAAAATCACAAGAGTTTTAATTCACAGTCTTACAATAGACAACTCATGCCCTATTTACTGCTCAGAGTCCACGAAACTCATTGCTGGAAAAGTATCAGGTGATTCAGATTTTAAAAAGGAAGATGAGGAATTCTGAAGACTTTGTTTAAACCTAATGAAAATGTTGGATATTATTAAATCCTAGGGGAAAAAAAAAATGCTTCAATATCACCTCATTTAAAATTATGCTTAATAAAAACTACAACCAAAATTGTAAAATTTAATATCCAAAGTCAGCGAAAATACTTTTATTTCTAAACTCTAAGTATATTTTTAGAGCCCACTAAATTCAAAATCTACTTAAGACCACATAAATTGCTGCGGTCAGGATGGCAAAACTTAATTCTCTTTTATGGTTTTGCTGAGTGGTATGCTGCTTCACTACATAGAGGACCTGAACTTTGCTACTGGCCACTCTATTCTTAATTAGAACAGAGTCTTCCTCTCTGAACACACTCAGACTTTGGAAAAGATCAGCTTTGGCATTAGCTCGTTTCTAATTACAAGTCATACAGTCTTAATGGAATACAGCCAAGTGCAGGACCCTTCAGCTGCCTGTCACTATACAATCATTCATCTAAAATTAACTTTGGGAATGGACTTTTAATTAAAATATATTAAAAAAATGTTAAGATACCTACATATGGAGGTGAATTTTTTTTTTTAATTTCCTCATTTTAAGGAAAGCATCAGCTAAGCAATTAGAGGCACCACCTGAAACTACATCTTAGAGACTCTGAGTCATAAAGGATAATGTAGAAAATAACAGTTTGCTAGGAGTGATTGGGGGAAGACACATTTCAATCCACCTACTAGGGCCTTAGCTCAAATCAAATTTAAGCACTATATTCAAACAATTCGTAATAATGAAAAACTCACTAATTTCCCTCACATAGTCACCGTACTTGAGAAATTCATTACACTTGATATTTTGTATCTAGAATTGTGTTGCTGCTGTAGGCACTACAAAAAAAGGACTGAGTTCCATAGCCTTATGGCAGTAAAGGAAAATAAAATCATCTGTATATGTATTTACTATTTTCCATTTAATTTTTTTTAATTTCAAAATTTGTTGCTGTTCAGCAACAAACAAACCTCAACAGATTTTGCAACCAAACTCAAGAAAATTTTAAAACCATAGAAGTCCAGTAATTTTAGAAGAGCTTTTTGTTACACAAGAACAGGCATCAAGCTTATTCTACATTCTACAAACTATCGCTTCTATTGCAGAACAAGACTAGATTACATACACTTCTCAAAAACAATACCAGTATTTTCTCTTCCAGTATGCAAGCAGAAAATCAAAATATGTCTTTAGTTCTCAAAGAAGAATGCAATAATGCACTATAGTAATGAAATTGTCCCAGGACAGCATATTGGGTCACACCCAACATATGCAGAGTCTCTCCAAATACAACTTTGTATTAAGAAACCCTCTTTAAAAAGCTCTTCCTGTCGAGTCTTTAGACGTGAGAGTTTTCAATTCCATGAAGCAATGTAGTGCAACACAGTCTGGGAAAACACTCCAGATCCTATTACATGTAGATCTGCTCCAGGGGATTGGGAACTAGACAAATGTGGTTGTGCTTGATCATAGGTTTATGCAGTGATCAGGGTTGAAAGTTTGGGAAAGTCAACCAAGCACCCCCATAACCAGTTCTTTTTCTTTTCAAGCATATGTCCACCTTTCTACTTGCAGAACAGAATCTGTTACACTGGAGGGATAGGCTGAGCATCTTCTCTGTTGTTATCTGTACTGGCTTGTTCAAGGGCAACCCAAAAATCCTGTCCCAAGAGTGAATGAAATCATTCCACTTGAAGCTGCGAACACCACTGGAATTTGGAGACTTTCTACTGCAAATAATGTAAAATATCAAGAATAGCATTTCATGTTGCACCTGAAGAGTCCCAGTGCACTTCACACATCAAAGCTCTTGGCTTTATATTTGTAACTGAGACAAAGACACCCCATAGGTCCCTGCTGGAAATATCAGTTGAATACTGCCACAGGAGACGGTAGAACAACCAACTAACAAATGAACCACTAACAAGTTCAGGAAAAAATGCATGCTGTTTTTACATAAACACAAGTAAAATGCGTAGGCACATTAATGGGTGTTTGTGCATTTCTCAGACATGCATACACATGTAATTGAGACATCATTACCACAATCACAAGGGGCATGAGTTAACCGAACTCCCACACACCTTTTGATATAGAAAGTCAGTGTTTTGGAGTAATTAGTGGCTAATTTGCATTGACACGGGTGTGCTTGGAAAGTTACTGAAGGTCCCTGATGTGCTCTAGCTCACTTGGTTTCAGTAAGGGTAAGGGCCACTGAGCCTGTGCTGCTGTTATTTCTGTAAGAAGAAAGATGTTTCAAAGAGCAAGTAATCTCCAAGCCTAGCTTTTCATCTTGGTAGTGAACGTTTTGTCTGACCTTTGTCATTTTACATCCCACACCTTTTGTTATTTCTGGGCTTTTCTAAGAAGCCCCAGCAGGAGAAGAGGTTACAGTGCCATAAAAATACTACTGTTTTTGAATAATTTATTTCTAATTTCTGCAATTTAGAACATCTCTCTCTGCTGTGGATCCTACTTTCCTCTCCCCCATTCACAAACGATATTTCATTACTCCACTCTACTCTAAGGAAAATCTTTCAGCAGCCAGCTTCCAACAGTGCTAAAGCCTCAGCAGAATGCTAAGGTATCCAACAGGGCAACCCCCTACATTTTGAGAAAGGAATACAAATGATGAATCTCTTTGTAACTGGACCAAACATTATCAGGAGTGCATTTACAGAAAAAGGTACAATCAACATTTTATTACCCAGATTACTAGGTAATAAAGATAGACCAGGCAGATATAATTTTTCAATGTACTGGCTCAGGGCCAGAAGGCAGCCATAGCACAGTCCCTTGAGGCTCCTCCAATGAGCCCCATGAAGGCAGTTAAAACTTTTACATATCTCTCCCTACATATATATTTATGTATGAAAACTTGTCTTGTGATTTTTTCCCAAATTAATTCAGCTATGTGTTGACCAGGCAGACGTAATGTATGATTGCAGAATGGTCTTGCACTAGGATGTCTGAGCATTACTGAAGTTTTCTTCCATTGTTAAGTGTTTCTTTTGCTTCCATGCATTTTACATCCAGAAGCATCCTCCATTTTTTAACACAGCACAAGTAATACAATGAACAATGTTCTTCAGGGTTGAAGCTTATGTGCTATCACTAATTAACTTACAAGGCTTCCCCCCTCAAGGGAAGCAGGAGGTAGACCTGGGAGTTAGTGACTTGGAGATTAAATTCATATTACACATGTGGATGCAATGTATTTAATATGTATTTCCCAACGCATTCGCAGGAAAGTACCAAAGAGATTCACACCACTACTAATGATTACTTTATCAGGACTAAGACTATAAAAGGAACAATAGGAATATTTTAAATAGCAATTGCCCTCCTAGAAATTTGGATAACCATTGATACCAGTTCAAAAGTTCAGTGTGCTTTTATATTCTGCAAAGAAGCTTTTTACTGATGATGGGGAGAGAGAAAGAGGCAGGGAGGAGAAGAGATTGAAACCAAAGTGGCATGGATCAAAGCAGCAACCCTGAATATGCATCATGGGACAGGAGTACTCAAAGGCTTAACTGGGGATTTCATTACTTAGGAAGATAAGCCAGTAACTGACAAAGTATCAAACCTTTATTTTTGGTACCTAATTCCCACACAAAGTGATCCTAACATTGGGGTATTCCTAAATGCTTGGATTGTTTCTGCATTTATCACTTGGCACTTCCAACATTCTTAGCTTCCCACTGAAGAGCCAAGGCCAAGATTATGACAGTCTGCAGATCTATGCTAACAAAGATCTTTGCACAAACCCTGTTAAAAGTGTCTGCCTTAACAAAAATATAACCATTAGAACCACCCTCCATCATTCACACCATGCAGATATGAACTGCTTATTTCCCATGTGAAAGATATTGTGTATATTTCCACATTAATCTTATTTGATATTACTTGATAGCCGTCCTTTTAGATTGCTTTACTCCTAACACCAAAAGACAAGAACACTTTAGGAAAATTCTTTGCCATAACTCTTGGTACAGCAGTATCTCTGCCAGGATACCAAAAATTATCTTCCTCCTGCTCCTGCCTCTTCTGTTGTTAACAATAGAATCAGAGATCTTGTTACAGGAAGGTCTTATACTTCATCAAAATAAACTCTGACTTGTCAACACTGTTCTTCCTCTAATACTAATTAATAGAAATTTAAATCATCCAAGAAACACAATTATTAAATTATTTGTTTCATCTAATTGCAAAACTTCCAAAAGCTCACCTTTCCAAAACACTGAATCTCCATTGAATACAAAGCCATGTAAAAATATACTATTGCATTATTTTTGTTATATCTCTGGAACTTTCTCCCTTCTTATGGTAATATGTCATGAATAAAACACAATTGCCAAACTTAGAAGAGTTAAAAAGCATAATTTTCTGCAGAGAAGCACTATTATCATTTTTTTGTTGTGTTGGTTTTCATTAAAAGATGCCCAAAGTTAAAAAAAAACAACATGGAGGATAAATAATGGAGAGAATTGGTGAGCAGTCTCTGTTGACCCAGCTGCGCTGAGTCTGAGAGTGCCAACAAAACTCTGTAGCACCACTGGCAGAATAAAATGTTGCCCTGTAAGAGTAGGGACATGACAGACTAACATAGCTGCATTAATCCATAGAGTGTTTAAGTAGCCTGGGTTGGTGGGTACTCCTGCTGATAAGCTGTCACAGTTGGAAGGTCCTAGAAAAGAGTCAACAGGTATGGAAGCAACTGGATTGCATAGGAAATGGATTACAATTTTTTCTGGCTGAAATTTGCCTCTTTGAAATTTCTCACCATGAAATAGAAGTAATCATGTCCAGAAGACTCCTGACTGTGGTATATCATATTCTTTTTTGGTTTTTTTCCCCAAATAAATTGTAGGATGCTCAGATGCATTAAAAACCATTCAGAGAAGTACTTGTGCAAGTAGGTCATATGAGGTCTTTAACCCTGTTACACTTTCAGCCACAAAAGTCCTTCTCATCACATAATTCTAGTGGTGAATTTTGGTTATGCATATAAGAGAAAAAAGTGAAAAAATAGTCTTACGTTTCCTTCCACTGTTTGCAATAAGCCTGAAAAAACATCTCTCAATACCAAAAAGAACTTTCCCAAGAAAAAAAATTCTAGATTTAGCTGAAATAACACCAAAGGGCTTCAGTGATTCCTATGGAATACCCAGGGCTAGGCTCTGCTAATCCATAATGTTTCATTTTTCTAACTCTGTCACTGGATCCAATTTGAATGTCTAGAAATTGAAAACTTGAGTTATCCCAGTCTCAGTTACAGCTTACAAGAAGCCCTGGGGAAGCCAGGTCTTTAGAGGAAGTCCTGCTGCATTGCCTATAACCAGCAAAAAATAGTAAGGAAGAAGGTTGCAGAGAAAACCATGAAAATGGTACAAAATATAGTTAATGTGGCAGAAATATGATTATATGTAACTTCATTCAGCTTCCTGTTCCTTAGCTTTTTTGCTACATTTCTCAGTCACAGTGGCTTTAATATTTCTGCAGGATCTGTGCTTTGCTCAATGTAGAGACAGTTTGAACAGTCATTCATTACTGTGGTGTGTGTTCACAGGATATGGCCTGTCTCTCTGTTCCTAAAACAAAGTGATTAATTTTTCCTTGCCTTTTCTACAGCACATGCCCATGGCAGGGCCTGAGAAGGAGTTATCATTCGCAGCCTGCAAGTGAGGCAGAAGCACTCCCTATGTTCCAAAGATGGCCAATGAAGGCACAAATTTTTAAAGAAAAAACCTGACTTTGGACTCCACAGCTGAGCACTTTTTTTCTAGTGTGCCCAATACCACCATCACTTATGTTCACAGCACAACTCCAAGGAATTCAGCTGAAGATGCCCCCATCTTCGACTGTTAGTGGCATGCAAGACACTGGTGGAAAATTCCTTGCTAGCTATGACAAGAACGACCTGAAATCCTCTCACTTAACATCATACAGGATTTCCATGGCAGAAGGAGGAAGAAAGTGAATTTCTACAGCCTGATACTCTAGGATAGAACCCAAGAAACTATAATTTCTCTCCTTGCAACTGCCTGATTCACTAAGCATACTTAAAAGAACATCAACAACATGCAAAGCACATCTGCGGAATAATTTCCTTTGTTACATTTTCTTCAGTTCTCTTTTAGATAGGCCCATCCTAAATACAAGTCAGAAATCTTAAAAAAAAAAGGTAGTGTCTGAACACACAAGTAGGCCACTATATTAAGTGTGTGTGCACTGGAGCACACAGAAGTTGTACTAACAGATTAATTCTGACATTTTCTAGTTTTCGTACATATCATGGTTTTTGATTTATTTTTTTTTTCTGTCTTTTCACATGGATCTATTTGTTTATCTGCTTGGAACTGTGCATGTGTGAGGTTTCCATGGTCTTTAAGAGGGTGAACTACGAAAGAGAACTTATCCCAAGGCATCAGACTGTTCGACAGCAGGGTTGTAACCTTCGTATCATTCACATGAACCTCTGCTGTTTCAGATGAAAGACTGGTAGCAAGAACATCCTTTCATCGTTAGCACAGATCAGGCTTAGAGGTCAAAACGATTAGCATTATTTTTGTGATATTTTGAATATTGTAGAGAAAAGTCTACATATATCTACATGAAAGACAGTCTTGATTGGTGTTTTTCCCCAAATCTAGGCAAGAATCAATTTGGAGCAATTTCATACTTCATATTTGTAGGCATTCTCTCACTAGGAGACTAGAAACTTTGGGTACTCTCAAGGAGACGTGGTCCCTTCCCACAAGGATGCATGCACTCATCTTCATAATCCTGTTTTTCCACATAAGTAGATGTGCTACTTGCTCCACCACAACTCCCTTTCATGTCTATCTCCTCTGATAGCAGAAAAATGGATATATGTAGATGATATGGATGATAGATAGATAGATTAGATAGATAGATAACCTTGGTGTTGCCAGAAGACCTACAGGGAACCAAATTATCTTTTATATGACAAAATATTTTAGATTGTACTAGTTTACACTCCGCTGTTTGCAGACTCTCATCTTCATCACATAGAACTTATTAAATTGTTTTTTTAGTAGGTTTTCTGCAGCAAAACCCAAACTAGAATAGTCTTTTCCACAAGAAAGCAAGAAAAAGTACTTTGGGACATAGTGGAAGTGGGGGTTGAAATTCAGATGATATTAACCAACACACACTGTTGGTTGGACTGTCAGGCTTGTTATTCCTGTTTTTCCTATTCCTCTTTGTTAAAGGACTTTTTTCTTTAAAAAAAAAAAAAAAAAAAAGAGGCAAAGAAAGGTGAAACTTAACAAAAATAATACAAAATCAACCCCTATCCCAAATCTCCAACAACTATGTTATCATGCCAAAATCTGTCTCAACTCTGCTCTGTGTTACTGGTACAGATTAATGATTTGATAGATTACCATTTTAACAATATCAAAATTATAATCCAAACCACGTCAGAATTTTAAAATCACAGCACAAAGTTATATAGGTGTCCTTATTTTGTTTCTCAGAGAAGCTAAAGGTCAAGTCAATAAAAGGTCAAGCTGACTAGTATGTATTGAGATAATATTCTTAACCTGCCACAAGATCGATAATTGGTGTCATTATTCATTTCCTATAACTAAAGAAGTTAACACTATTATTCTAAAAAGAGAGTAGAAAGTATATCTATTTCCTGCCATTCCTGTTTTATTAGAATTGAAAGTTTTGAATTCAAAACAGTAAAAGAAAATAGCATGTTTTGAATTCAAATCAGTAAAATAAAATAGCCTACTGAAATCAAACCCCAAATGTTCTGTTCTTATACAGACAGGATATGACCATTTGATTAATAACATTTTGGAAAGATATAGCACTTTTTTCAGAGTTTAGAATATAACATTGAAATGTACTGGGTTTTGCAATAAATTCATCTTAGTGATTTTTAAAGCTATAAATGTGTGAGATCCTTTTTACTCCCTTAATTCCTGAACACCTCATTTCTGTTGGTATTTTTTAAAATCATTACAGGTAGTCAGAGGAACACTATGGAACTGATTCTCCAGAACTACACATTTACAGAGGTACAAAATTATAATATTAAAAAAATGTATATTGATTAGTAGAACATCAGTCTTAGGAGGTGCTATTCCTTTCCTGTTTGCTTTACTTACTGTCTAAAAACCCAAAAAATAAAATTCCTCATTTCCCCAAGTCTGAATGATCCAGTTTGATCCAAGCCAGCATGCAGCCCACCTAAGTGCTCACCCTCCCATAGAAGTTTCTCAGGTTTTTTCTTTATTGTTCACTTTGCTTCAACTAAAGGTCATACAGGAGTGGCTCGACTACACTTAAAAAGATTTCTTGGGAGAGCTATATGTGCCAACACTGCCAGGGAAGACCAGGTTTTACACTGTCAAAAGCTTTCTTTTGATAATGTAACCTAAAATAATCCCTCACATGGCACTCTTTGCAAAGAAAGAGGCAGAGTACGAGTGTCTCTGGTAAGACACATATATGCATAGTTGCATCACATACAACTTTCTGGGTGGTAGTTTAAACAACAGAAGAATTCATATAATGAATTCATGTGAATTCATGTGATCGCAGAAAATCACAAAACTAACAACAAGCCAGCTTTGCAAGACTGAAGTTGAAATTGTATACCTCTGGAAGGGAATGGAGTATCAGACTCAAAATAATGCACAGCAGCTCTGTAGAAGATTGAAATGTTTGGGGGTTTTTTTTGCTGTAGATGAAAATCTGTATGAGATTCAGAATAAGCAAATGTGAAATAGTGGGAGATGAAAGATGATAAATGCATTGTATTGAATACTAAAAAGATAAATACTCTCCCTGCAATAAAACAAGGTCATCCAGAAAAATAGCATAGATGAGCTAAGTCAGCCTTAGGAAAGTCATTCAAATTTGGTGCTACTACCATGTAATATTTTGAAGTCTTGTTTTTTTTGCAGACTTGACAAGCATCAAGCCCTTTCAGGCAAAAAATCCAAATCCACCACCCAAACACTGTCAGAAAAACAAGCACAGGAGAGACAGTTCAGTCTGGCAGGCTTGTGGGTGATATACAGGCTTTGACGTAGCATCACTCTGTGCCAGGACTATGGCATCTAAAATAGCAGTATCAAGTTCCAAGATTTGATTTCACGTTTGCCAGATACAAAATGGAAGCAGAGCTGTGCAAAAACTACGTACTAAGACAAAACTTTGATGTATCCAAGAAATCTCTCTAAAGTTCTTTCAAATATGGCTATTAGTTTTATCCACTCAAAATTGCTTTTGCACATTTACATACTACTCAATTTTAATTTCAAAATATTTGCTTTAACTATTTCTTTAATATAGACAAAAAAGAGTAAAATAATAAAACCTAAAAATATCATGTTAAATTTCATGTTAATCGCACAAAAATACAGTCATTAACACTAGTGTGCTGATCTATTCAGCTCTGACTGGTTCCAGACCTACACCTGTATGTCCAAACTCTTTTGTGATGGCAGAAACTGGTACTTTAACAAAATTTCAGTCAATCCTGAGCCCAAACTTCGGATGACTATTTCCATTTCTAACTGTAATAAGAAAGTTTTTCCAGTTGTGGTAGCCCAGAAACCATAACTACCAGTAATAATTCCTACAGCACAAGACAAAAATGGAAGATTCAAACAAAAACTCATACCCATGCGACCAAAGAGACCACTGAGAACAATGAAATATGTCCTGCACTAGATTTACTGTAGCTGGATTTTAGTAAAGCATTTGATATAGGGATTCTGCCTTACAATCTTAATTCAAATTGCCTTGGATATGAGCAGAGTTACATGGACAATAAATTGTTTGAAAAAAATTTGTAAACAAAGTGATTAATGCCACCATACGAAGCTGAAAAACTATACAGTGTATTGATATAGAGATTAATGTTCAGCAGAACCTCGCAATTTTCATCTATGTTTAGATGATGGGCAGTAAGTACCATTTTTTTATATATGCATGCATCTATAATAAGTATATGTACTCACACACACAGAATAGCAAATTCATTAGTAAGAAATCTGGAATATAGAGGTCCAGAAGGCATGTAAGGGCAATACTGAACACTACCATAGATACAAATTTCCAATTCTGTGTGTAAGCAAGAGGCACAGCACACCCTGGGGGATGCACATACTGAGGAGATACACAATCCAGCAAACCAGGGAAGACTGGCCATGATGCTCCTGGAATATCACATTCAGTTCTGTACCCCTTAGAATCTAATACTGACAAATTAGTAGTAATTTAGAGAGGAAAAAAAACCTGCTGCCTAATGGTAGTAATATCTAGGCCACAATTATACTCAAGTCAATGACAGGCACCTACATACCTTTGAGGATCAGGCCCTGAATCTCATGTAGAAGGATTTTCTTATGAAGATTAAAAGGTCTAAATACGAACAGCTCAGCTAAGCTCTGACTAAAGGGAGATGTGATAACTGCCTATAAATATTTGAAGGGTATAAACATTAAGAAGGGTGATGAATTATTTAGATTGGTACAAGGGATATAACGAGGAGTAATGGGATGAAATTAAGAAAGTGAAAATTTAGGCTGCTCCCTGACAGCGAGGTATATTTCATCTGTGGAATAATTTACACTGAACACCATGAAAAACCTCTTCTGTGCAAGACATATTAACCTGTTATAGTCTTCCAGCAGTAATGGCAGAAATCCCATGGTTTGGGGGTGGCTAAATTTAGATTAAAAAGGCATAAGAAAATGAGTAGAGGATTACCTCGCTTTGGCCAGGAGGCTCTCTGGATAACTAATAAATCTATTTCCCTACTTCCCTCTCCAGCTCCTGTTTGCTTTTCTATGCAAGAGCACACATCATTTCCAGCACCATCTCTGCAACCCAGTAAGAGAGATTGTACAATCTTGGGAAGTGGGTATAGTTTGCTTAAGGAAGAAATAATACTCACATCTTTAATTACAAGTGTACAGCAAGTACAAGGTAGAACAATGAGTGTCCTGAGGGAAGCACTCCAGCATTTGCATGTAGCATTAGGACAGACTAACAGCGAAGACATGGGTAGATAAAAGGCCTAGCTAGAAAATGAACTTTTACATCTCAGAAATACCACTGAAGAGGCAATCTCATGCCTCTAAGGTCATCATATGAAATTTTGCACTTTCACCAATTGGTTGGCATCTGTTCAATTATAAGTGGAATCAATCTAGTTAGAGCACAATCTTGTCCAGTCACAAAATAGTGCAGTGTTGTGGAAAAGAGGGACTGCACTACTTAAAGAATTTCAGTGTGCAAATGAAAGTTACAGAAAAAAGAGCTTCAAACTCTATTTAGAGCATTCTTTCAAATCTGCAAGCAGTGCTCAGCTACTACTGCAGTTTATAAAGTTTTTATTGTCACTGTCTTCACGATGGATTCACCATCATGACATCATTATTTGTTAAATCAAACTTGGGAAAGAATTCAGCAAATAAGTTCTCAGACAGACAGTATTTTACCATGAGGCTATTTAAAAAGCACAACAATACAAGAACATGGAGGGGAAGATATAAAGTGTTTCTGGGTGAAGAATCAAAGTCTGTGTTGGATTGGTGTGGCAAAGTTTTGGTAGTGAGATGTGGCTGCAGGGTTGGCTTCTAGGAGAAACCTTAAGAAGTTCCCTCACATCATCCAACAGAGCCAATGCATGCTGGCTCTGAGATGGACCAGCTCTTGGTCAAGGCCATCAATAGGATGCAGCACTTTTGGGATTACATAGTTTAGAAGGGGGAAAATTCCTGCGCAGCAGCAACTGCAGCTAAAGAAGAAAGGGCTAAGAATATGTGAGAGAAGCAGCTCTGCAGACATGAAGATCAGTGAAGGAGGGGGAGAAGGTGCTCCAGGTGCTGGAGCAGAGATTTCCCTGTTTTCCCTTGGCCCATAATGGGCGAGTGATCTTTCCTGTTCCTATGTTGACCCATGAACCTTCTCGCCTCTATCCAGCTGAGTGATAGAGCAGCTTTGGTGGACATCTGTCACCCAGTCAGGGTAAATCTGCCACAGAGAGATGGGAAGAATATTTAGCTATTTAAATTCCACTGTAGGAGAAAAATGGTTCCATTTTTAAATAATTCCATTGCTTTTTATAGTCAATTAAAATGGAAAGCAGTAATAGCATATCTGAAGAATTCATCTTTGAGGAACACATCCTGAAATTTTAAAGTTCATAATAGGCTCGATCTTGCACTGCACAAGATAGGGAATGATAGCAGAAGTATATCTCACATCACCTCTAACACTCAGGTTAGCTCACTGGCATAAAAAACCAGACACCTAGGACCCAGTTTTAAAATGTGTGCATTTGTGTATGAACTAATTTTTAATCAGTTCTCTAATTACAGCATTTTAAGGACAACAAAGAACCTTTATAAAGACTGGCATGAATTTCTAGCAACTAAAATGGCCACAGAAAAGTTTTTTTCCTTATTAGCATCTAGCAGCAGAACTCAAATGACCCAAATCACATTTTCTAACTTAGTGTGCATAATTAAGTTGCAAATGTACCTTTATCTATCAAATAAATTGTTGACCAGGCTAAATACTTCTCACTTTCTGATACCTGGCAAACACAAGGCAGCAGTGCTATAGTTTAAGGACTGTAGCCAGTACTCCAATCTAATTAATCCTGACTGTACCATTACCAGCAGTTTTCCTTTCAACTCTACTCTTGGACAGGTTATCAAAAATTTTGGTACTTCTCACTCTAAAGAACTTGTGGACCACAGCCACTTATTAAATAAAAGTTCTTCTTTCATAGAATTTCAAGGAAGCATGTTGAGTGAGACACATTTGAAATTAACTCCATAGCACCTAGTTAAGACCATATATTGCAGGAAGTAAAGCAAGCAAACCTGATAAGATTTTTCTCCAGACAATGGGTACAGTTACAGTAGTTTTGTTCATTCTACAGTAGTCACTCCTAGCCTAGTGATCTCACACAGTTTTTTTTATATTCAGCTATATATGCATTTAAGTATTGGATTCAATCAGACATATATGAACAAAACCATTCTCAATTCATATTTATGTAGTCCCAGAGAAGTCAGTGAGTCAAATTCCACTCTCAGTTGCACCTTCATCAATCCAGAGAACTTAATTGGTCTCAGTGGCTTTGCTCCAGAGCATGGAATATACCTAAGCATAACCTCATAGCATATAAATCAGGACAGGTGTCCTGCAATAAACAGTGAAATAGAGTTTTCAGACCAATTTTTTGACAGCCTTGCATGCTTGCTTTATGACTTCAAAGCTTGAGAGACCTACAATTATGTTCAGCAGGTTTTCTTGATTTTCCTACATTCCACAGAAACAAACCATTCATGCCAGAAGAACAACTAATGCTTTATTCTAAGTGTAGATTACAGAAAGTAGAGCTAGAAGTGACTTTAAGTTCCTGTTCTGTTCAACCCCTGCTCCAAGACAGTCTACTTTATATAAATCCATCATGACAGACCTCTAATACAAGTTAAAAAAGTCTGATAATTGAAATTACACAACCTTGTTAAATAAAATCAATTTCAGTGTTGAACTGTCCTTCCTGCTAGAAATGACTTAAGCCCAAATCCACAAAAGGATTCTATATTTAGAAGTAGGATTAAAGTGGGATTTAAAAGTCCAGAACTGAAGTCCCCAGATTACCTGCTTCGCTGTCACCAACTTTAGAGGTACAACTTTTTTTGCATCAAAGTTCCCCAGACCTAAGAGTTGCTCATGCAGAGGATGCCATTTTTGGCAAGACTGAGTGACTCAGTATCTGGTTCATTTTTTCATCATCCTGGAGTCAATCAAGAGGAGAAGCAGACGGAAGATGGAGGGATTCAGTCTAGAGCACATGGCCTTTGTAACACCGTCAGATAAATTCTTGCAAACCTACAGTGCCGACTGCCACCTTCCTTCAAATTGGGAAGGACAGAGGAAAGAGAGGAAAACACAACACTTCAGCATGTCCTCTCTTTCTATTTCAATCAATAATTAAAGCACTCTGAAAATCACAGTTATGGAGATTGATTTACAGTTTCATTCTTTCAATTAAAAAAAAGTATTCACCCACCAAGGTGGTTAATTCCAATATTGTTCATCCACTTCCACTCAACAGGCTGGACAATGTGCATAATCAAAGATTTTTAAGACCTAGCTCTGAGATAAATGATAAAATAAAAAAATCTATTAAAAGTCCATTTGATAGATCATTAGAGAGTCTTTTTGAGTCACAAAGGGCCTAGAAACTGCTTATGAGACCCCTCTGCTAAGCACTTCACCTTTGTGACATGCAACAAATATTCATGGAACAAGGTAGCGACTGAAATGAA
Source organism: Poecile atricapillus (assembly GCF_030490865.1). Classification (NCBI taxonomy): domain Eukaryota; kingdom Metazoa; phylum Chordata; class Aves; order Passeriformes; family Paridae; genus Poecile; species Poecile atricapillus. The sequence continues at coordinate 76,276,412 of NC_081251.1, read as the reverse complement.
CACTCGGAGAAAGAACAGCTCTTCTGTGGACCACAGAATCGGAAGGTATTGTTAGCAAATTATAATGATCCAAAATAATTTACAGTCAAGGTATTAGGACTCTCTTAAGAGAATAGGACATGGGATTTGGACCCCAAGGTATGTCATGATTCTTAGCTTTCACCTTCCCCACTCATACTGCTGAGTGATCTTTTCTTCAAGAACAAAGCACATGACTCCAAATTAATTTTCAGCCTATGGCTATTCTCCACTTCCCTTGTGGGGAAGTTATTGTTGTTTTGGGTCTTTTTTGGTGGGTTTTTTTGTTGTTTGGTTTTTTGTTGGTTTTTTTCCTGTTTTGGTGGGTTTTTTGGTTTTTGGTTTGAAAGGAGTGACTTTTGTGCTATTGCATTTCCATTACTCTTTCAAAAGGCACTTCCTATCAGAACCAATTCTATACAGTGAATTCCAAAAATGGTAAAGAAGTCATTTGTAAGCAAAGGATGACACATTGAATTTTTGCCCCACCTCCCAGAGTGTATAAAACAAAATTGTCACTGGTAGATAGTCTCTAGAGCATACAAGCTTTTGGTATGGTTATAGATTCTCCTGCAGCAGTCAAACACCTAAAACATTGGTGTTACAGCACAGAGGGCTATAGCAGATTTCATGTTCTGTGCATCAATGAAGTCTGTGTGCTGTATGCTCTATTGTAATGAAAGTTTCGGTTAATAAAACACTAGAAAAATTCTAGACTATTTAATTATTAAGAAAGATTAATCAGGAGATTGATTTTGTATCTAAAAGAAAATGATAATATTTAAAAGAAAAAAACTCAAAACTTCTGGAACTCACAGTTTGTGTGTGGAGACCATGCCTAGCAGCTCACCCGAGGTGATGGTGGGAGTGTTTCAACACAGAGCACTGATTTCATCCATACTATCTTTAAAGACCTAAGCACCATGTGAGCAATTTGGACTATAAACAGCAAAATCATAACAGGTGCATAATAAGCACTTCTGCAAAATGTTATGGACCTCTATCTCACACACAAATGATGCATTTGTAATAGTTATAGGCAGATAACTGCAGGTTTCAGACCATCCACTGTGTGCCCTCTTGTCATGTTCATCTTCCTAGAAATTTTTCTGTGTCACCCACAAATAAAATCATGCGCTCTTCTTTTTTCTTAGTGGCCATAAAGATTAGGGAAAAAAAATGTGTTTATCTTAATGTGTTTATCTTGCTTTCAGACTGTAACTTTCTCACATAATTTTAAAGTACCAGGTACAAGGAACTCCCTTTAGACAGAAAGTTTTAAATCAATGCAAAACTATATTTTCTATTTTACTTTGTGCAAACTTGTGTTAACAATATTAGATATGAATTTCATGCATTAGTAATGATTAACTATGCAAAATCAACAATCAATCAGTTCAGACATAAAAAAATATTAAAATAACCAGACTACATATTTCTCTGTTTTACAGAAAATTATCAGTATAACAGAGGAAGAAGAAGAAAAAAATAAAATAAGAAAGCTTTTGCCATATTTCTACAATGCAAAAATAGTAGGAGCTGTGTCTAAACCTCACAAACAGCCTTAGTTTTAAAAAGAAATCAAACCAAAATAATAAACTTTGGTTTTGATTACTGCTAGCACTCGAGTCAGTCAGTGGACATCAAGATGATCAATATGTCTTCAGACAACAAAATGTGTTTTCTTTCTTGCTCACTTTTTCATAAATTACAAGGATGCATCAGTTTGGGGAGATCACTACAGCTACTAAATGATTAATAAAAGAAAAACACCTGTAAAAAGTCACTACCCACTGCACAGGGCAATCATGGATATGACCAATTGGGTGCCTATCAGCTGCCCAGCAGTGTACTGGGCTTATGCTCAGCTAAAGAAATAAAACGAAAAAAAAATTAAATTCCCCATCCAGAAACTTTCACTTGACAAGAACACCATGCTTGCTCTCTCACAAAGCTTTTAAGGTGAGGCACTGGCAGGGATTAGACTTTAGCAAATCTTTACAGATGCTGTTTCTCTAGAAGGAGGCTACACTGAAACATTAGTTTTTTACATACACTCTGCACTGGCAGAAGGAGCTGAGTAGCTGTCAGCACTAAAGACAAAACTTAGAGATGCACCTGACCCATGAAGTGTCTCACCCCTGGGAAGAAAACAAAGATGTGAGCAAAACGCTGAAAACACTGACCTGGGGACTCGGAGTAGCCGGATCCCAGCTCTGCCCTAATCTCACCGAGAGAATTTACGCAGCTCAATGGCACCAGCTTTGCCCTCTTTCCTGACCTCTGTGGGAATAAAAGCAATCGCTAATTACCTGCAAAAGATAGAGTGAAGCAAAAGAGCTGAAAACTACCTCTTAAACACAGGATTAAAGTAAAGGGCATCGCAGCTTGAAGACCCATGTAGCAAATTAGACACACATTTTACCTGGACAATTGCTTCTGATTTCTGCACCGACTAAGTTTGCCAATTAAAAATGAACCAACAAAAAGAAATGTTTCTAACTTTTTGTCACTGGCAAGAAAACGATCCCAGCATGAAAATAAAGCATTCTTGTTTCCCAGCAATTCTGGCAGGGGTGTTCCAGGACTTTTCTTGCTGTTTCAGATCTTTCATTAAGTCACCAAGTGGAGAGCACTTGGGCTTTTACCACTTGCAGCCAGTGTTTTCCAGAACACCAAAGAGCAAGGAATCCAATGGGGTTCAAACCAGGTTGGCTCCGTAGTTTGAGGAAGCTCCCTGCTGAGCAGGAGTAAGGAACGCCGAGCATTTAAAGGGACAGCAAAACACAAATATAGGGAGGAGGTAAAACTGGAGCTGTCTCTACCACATTAGGGAACAAACTGACAGCTACTTGTAGCTACCCGCTCAGCAGCAGATGTCTTGGAAGCAGATGGGTGTGGAGACTGGAAAATACCTTGTGTGTATAGACCAAAACAGGGAATTTGGTGGTGATTCCACCCAGTCAAGGCACTAGTGTAACATATCGAAGTAGCTCAAGAACATCATGAAGTCCTCAGTGTCCTTTCCCAGAAGCCTGTTGTGAAAGGAGTGATTTCTCGTCTAAGCACAGCTTCTCACTACTGCCAACACCACTATTTCCTAGTGGTTCCCAGCTATTAAGTATATGGCATGTTTCCAAGACATGCACATCAGAGTTAAGAGTCACTGGTTTTACAGAGAGAAGGAGAATTTGAGAAAAGGGAAGAAATGAAGAATATTAAAAATACAGGAGAAGAGAGCAAACATGACATGGATTAGAGAGAGGAAAGCACAGGCTGGGAAGAAGAAACAAGTTCAGAAGACAAGTATGGTAAAGATGAGGGAGTAAAGTTAGGATTTGGAAACATATAAATGCCTTTACCAGAAAAATAATAAAGAAAATGGAATCATTCCAAGTGAATTAAAAGGCTTTAAAAGCTACATTGATCAAATTTAGGCACATTTCACCACTATTTGTCAAATTTATTCAACAAATACTATTTGCTGCCATGGCTGGTCAAGTACTCTCCAGTAAATATATTGTTAAAAAATATTAAGTAATTCAATAATCTATCCAGCTGTTATTTATCCAGTTATATCATCCATTCCAAAAGGAAGCTGCATTGTTGTTAAATTTGTTAACAGGAATGAGTGTTGTGACAAAGAGAGGTTACCCCTTTGTAGCTGATAGGTCCTATCCACAGGAATAAGAGAATGAAACTGGCAGCACTACAATTAACTATCCTACCCAGCAAACATAAACAGGTTTTTCTTCCTTTATAATATGCAGACATAGGTGATTTTCCTCTTGTGTAGTAAGAATAGTCCTTTTCCTAGTAAGTGTCAACTTTTGACATCCAGATTACAGCAATTAAACTCCTTTGGTGCTAAATTCAAAGTTACAGTTACCAGCAGGAAATTTACTTCTAGTCTGTTTAAAAACACTGGTGCTTTGTCAGATTATCCTGTTCCCTGTTACTGGAAGGGAAAGTAATTTTCACCTCAGAATATATTCAAATCAATTTTCACTACTATTATAAGGCAGCATGTTTTCTCCACATACCATGTTTTTCATCCCAAAATATATAAGGAATGAAGTATGAGTTCCTAATATATTTTTTTCAGGGAACATTGTTACTTCTCTAAAATGAACTGTGTTAAAAACTGAAGAGATACATTAAAATAAAGTTTGGATACAGAGTAAGCTATCAAATATTAGGAAAATGTCACCTTTAATGCTCTACATGTGACCTTATTTAGACCTCAGGTATATATATATATATGTACATTACAATCTTTATAATGCAATTGCATAGGAAGTTTCCACACGACTCTTCCTTCAATCAGTGCACAAGCTGGATGTTGCTCTGGGACTAAATTAGCTATTCAATATTTCTTTTCATCCTCTTCATTCAACATGTAGTCTCACCTTATTTACTGCATAACATCCATTCCCTGCTCTGAATACCTAATTATTAATTTCCTCATGGGCTTTTGTGTGGCACTCATCACTATGGTGTCTGATGTTTCACAAATATTAATGAATTTATCTTCTAGGCCTGTGAGACAAGCTAATAATATTTTCCTCACTTTGCAGCTGGTGAAAGGGGAACAGAGACCTTGGGAATTACCTGTGTCCAGAGAGAGAGTAGGGAGCAAAGCTTAGAGCTGCAGGTCCCCAGATGTGCAAAGCAAGACTTCATTCTGACAGACTTCATTTCCTTGCCAGCAGAAGGACTCAAAGATTGTGCCTTACCTCAGTCACAGCTGCCTGTGCTCAGCACCCACCCAAGGGCAGGCACCCATGGCTGCAGCTGGTCCAGGGAACACACTGCCCAGCTCTTAGCTCCTGTAGCCCTCCCCATAAATCCACATGCCTAACTTAAAAGCACCTGCTTGACTCCAGCTAACTTATTTTGTTGTGTTAGATTGAAACCACAGTCAAAAACTGCTGAGAGAAAAACTGGGAGAGCAATTTATCACTAGACAGCAGTAAATCTCTGGGGCCCTCCATTTGTTATACAGGTTCACTGAAATGTCTGATTCTGGATCCAGATCCTCAGTGCCTCCTGCTTCCCATAATGAAAGTCACTATGCTAATTCTCCACCTGCTGCCTGGCAGAATTAGAAATGGATTCCCATAGCTTCTTTGCAACTGGTACCTCCAGACAAATACAGCTGGGAGCAAGGAGAGAGAAAGTGGATGTACATATATTTGGGGAACTGAGACTGTAGGTGAAGAAAGTCTCAATTTACACGTGCAAATTCAGAGTTGAAGTTATCCTCATGGTTATTTTTTTTCCTTATTCTAGCCAGAAAACTGCTGTTAAAAAAAAAAACCACACAAAAATCCAAGTATTACACAATCTTCCAATGATCAGCCTAATGTCATTGGTGACTTTAATAGCTTTGAAGATTTTTTTTTCCCTCAAAATGCTGTTATTACTTCCTATTGAATGTATCTATTGTATACAAAAGAATTGATTGTTAACCCTGCCTCTGAGCAGTCTGGACTAATTTAAAACTTTGCAGGACAGATTCTCTACATAAAACTCTTCTGTCTTCCCTGCTTTAGCATCATAAAGCAAAACAAATGTGAGTTTAACTATGCAGATGAGGCCTTTGAAGTTTCAAATACCTTTTATGTGCCACTCAGAGAGTGTTGTTTTTTCAGGGCAAAAAAGGTGAGCAAGTTAGGATATATGTTGACTCTGGCAACCTCACCTGCCAGCAAGATAACTTTTTACAGAGGAGGATTTTTCCAAACGACAAATAATGCATTCTTGACTACCTCAAATGGATCTAAATGACCAGAGCACCCTAAAATTATTGGAATGCCTGTAATGAATCTTGCAGCAAGCAAATAGAGATATTCCTGCACACGCAGAGACCATAGATGTATTCCAGAGAGGCAATGCAATAAAGATAATAAAAATCACTGGGCAAAACAAACAAAATCCAACACACAGAGTTGAAACTAGGGATTCCTCCTCTAGCAAAACCTAGCTGATTTCTACACTCTCAAGTTTACTGTCTCACACAGGAAATAATGAAATCTCGAGAATTACTTCCTCTGATAAACAGCGCACCTTTCCATCAGTCTGACACAAAGTGAAATCTCTGCTCTAAAAAGCCAAAATGCTCTGTGATGGAAAGGGGGAGGAGGAGATGCATCATCAGCCAAGTAGTGATGGCTGGAGACAATTTTCTAAGAGACCCAGGGAAGGTATTACGTCTTCATGGGTTGCTGAAAAGCATTTCTTTCAACAACCATGCAGAGGCTCTCACTGTATTTTTGTCTCCCCCAGGGAAACCCTGTATGTGCATAGCCACATATTTTCCTTATACAGGTGTGCCCATGAGGATCACTGCTGACACTGCAAGGGGACTCCTTCCCCTCTGTGCCCTAGCAGACACAATTTAGCTGTCCTTTCACAGTAGCACAGGTGGGATGGTCACTTGATAGCTCTCTGAATCAGCTCTCAGCACCCCAGGGAGCAAAGCCACGTTATGACGAGAAGCAAGTGAGCTGCATGAGCTAGGCTTTGAAACTGGATCAAAGCACACAGCTGTCAGCACCAAAGATTTCAGCAGATACAGCAGTTATCAGATAGACCTGGAGCATTTCTCCCTCTCTTTCACCCAGAGCATCCCACATCCCAGTGCCAGGCCCTAGGGTCCTTCAGCCCCCTTAATTGAAGCTGTAGGGGTTTTTTACAACAGTTTCAACCATGAAGAAATAGAGACCTCTATCTTCTGTGTTATCTAGGAATATGTTTTCTATCTAAACAATTTGGACAATTTGTGAGCTTTATTTTCCCCCAGTCAAGTATTAAATTTCTCTCATTTCCCAACTTCATCTCCACTACATGTAATGTATTTCCAGGTCAGCTCTCACAAAGCTCTAAGAATTTCTATTTTACTTGTTTAGGAAAATCAGCAAATAGCATTCAGCCAGCTTGCTCATGCTACCTTACAGCTTGCTGTGGTCATTCGTACAGCTGAACAGTGTGTTCAAGAAAAACACAAGGTAAATGTTCTCTTTTAAAGCTCAGAGTCACTCAATCCACTGGATCTGCTAGACTCTTCTTTCAAAACAAGTACTCTACAGAAGACCTCTGCCAGCAGCACTCTGTCCTCCTTTATTCCCATGTCCAGGGAAGCAAACACCCCTCTAGGTCCAGGATTCCTTTGGTTTTAGTAACTATTACAACAAAAACCCCTCATCTACACAACAATTTCTTTCAAATATTCCCTCTGGTTACTAAATATTTAGCTAATCACTGACCCATCCAATGCCATGTCCCCGCTGCTCTAGTTGATGAGGGGCACTACATCCAGGCTTCTCTACTCTTCCATGAAGAAAGTGGTAGAAGCTCCTGTGTCCCTCCTTGCTACCTTTCTTCTCCCCATCAAAAGCAAGAAGACAAGTAGGCAGCCTCCTTTCTGCTTTCCCACTGCTACACACACAAACAAAAAATAATTTTACTTTTTAACCATATTTTTGTGTAGAGTAGAAAAACAGTATCAGTTATGGATGACCCAAGCACATCAACCATCAGGTTTCATTTTACTGAAATGCCATATCAGCTTGTTAGTTGGGATTTTACATTGCTTTTTCTCACAAAATGGAAAAAGTTTGCTAGCAGTTGCCCATTTGCTAGATTTTTTTTTTCTTTCAGCAAACAGACAACTATTTCACTCCTTGGAAAGTTTCTAATTAAAAGTTAGGTTTCTCCCTCTTTTCCTTTCAAAAGTACCATAAATTATAAATAACTGACTAGTCATTCATTGTCTCTATGCACAAACCCAAATATACTTTTTCCAGTTTTTTCAACTTTGCTGTCAGAGGGATCTTTTATATTTGGGTTGGGAGGAGACAGGCTGCTCAAGAAATCTGATGGAACCCCAGGACTGAAAATGCTGTGTCCCTTTGCTACAGAAAGTACATTCTGAAGGCAGCTGCAATGCAATCAAAGTCACCACACAGTATGGGCTCCCTCAAATGATCTTCCCAGTGACATGGTGGAGGTTTTTTGAGCACAAGGTAACACAGTGTTCATGCTAGCTCTGTCCTGGGCCTCTGTGAAGCAGATGCTGCCAATCATTTCAGACTGTGTTGAACTGAATGTAACATCTGAAATATGGTGTTTACAGTTTTCCAGAGAAGGTAAAGCTGAGACAACCAGTGCATTTTACTGAGTAGAACATTAGGCTTTCCTTGAACTGTGCTGGGGATTTGAAAGAGCTGGCTAACTACATTTTGGTCATTAAGAATTTGGTTTGTGTGCCATATTAAGCATTCTATCACCAAGGAATTAAAGTCTTCAGCCCCTTATTAAAAAAAAAAAAAAAAAAAAAAAAAGAAAAAAAAAAGAAGAAAAAAATGAAGTGTGATGTCATCAGGGTTTGGATCCTGAAACTACTGCCACATGAAAAATCTTAGCACCACATGCTGAAACAAGGTAGTTGATTACAGAAAGCTCTCTCCCAGCTCTACGCCATTGTTGTGTCAGCAAGACTTAGTAAGTATTAATAAATGAGCTACAGCCTTTTACTCTGGATTCAAACCCAAAAGAAGGAGTGAATGTAAATATGTGACAGAAATGACCAGTCAGTGGGTGTTCAGTGAGAAAAAACATTCCTAACTGCAGGTGGCTCATTTTACACCTCCTCACTGTGGGACACTGAACTTGCAGTCCCAGAGAACATTCTTGGTCAGGGGATTTCAGCACCTCTGCATCTGGCAGGGATCAGAATAATGAGCAGCATACACAGAGGAGCCTTGCGAGTCATATCCCCTCTGGTGCTTCAGCCTCAGGACTCCTGTCATCCGTCCATTCTCCCACACTCTGCTTACAAACATTTTTCCTGACACTGTGCAGAAGGGATGCTCCATAGTGCCCTGTCTGTCTCTTCTGGATTCACATTTAAAGCATGCACCTTCCCCCATATTCTCCATTACAATGGTAAGAGGTGGGATTGCACTCTCCTGTCTGGTAGCAGCACCCCAAAGTTCCTTGCCCACACACCATCCTTCAGTGCTCCTCATATTCAGACTTGTGAATATTTCTCCATGCAGCATTACAGGGCATCTACAAAACCCTTTTAACTGAAGTCAAGGACTAGGAACCCATCATCTGAAGTAAAGGAGATTCTTTTTCCCTTGTTTTATATCCCTCATTCCTTTCCTTCTTGTGCTGTCCTTCCCCTGCCTGCCCAGGTTTCTCCCCACCCACAGCCCCCATACCAGGCCTCCCCCCTTACCCCTCTTTTTCTGTGAAGAAGTTGCTCAAAAAAATTCTGACATGTGACAAAATAGAGACTTTGCTGGGCTGGGCTTACACTCAACACATTTTATGTGGTGCTTAAAAGTATGTTAAAAATTATTTGTAGTGTAGTTGCAACAACTAAAGTAGTTGCACGTTGTCAACTCTCAGATCCCCGGCAGAACCGAAAGCCTTGATTTGGCAAGCATCACTACTTTCACTTAACAGATGGTAAAACTTAAGCTACAACTTGCCTGAATTTGAGTGTTTTTTAAAGAAACAGGAAAAAAAACCCAAAACTTATTTCTTTTTTTAATTCACATATTTTTTATCTTCCCTTCTTAGAAGCACACATTTGTCCCTAGGTAAGATATGGATTCTGTCATAGGAGCAGACATACTGCTACCAGAAAAGCCTGGGAAAGAGTTGCAGTTCCCACTGTACTCCTGCCACATCAGCACCCAGAGACCATCTCCTTACCTTGCTTTAGGTTAAAGTCAGCGTACTAGACTGAAATTTTTCAAGGCAAGATGTTATCTGCTATAGAGGGCAGTAAAGCCCTCTTGTACCATCCCCACTAGGTGACCCTGAAAGGCAAAAGCCTTGATTAAACATTGAAAGTTATCTTTTTGGTACTGCCCTTTTTCTAAACTGATTTGTTTTCCTATTTTTTTAATGGAAGTAATAGCTGCCTAGCACCACACACCACCTTTGAGTTGACTTGATCTTGAATTCACTCTAAAGGTTTTTGCTTCTACACTGTTCCTGCCCACCCCCACCTTCTCCTCTTCATGACAAGGATTTTTAGGGGGGCAGTGATACAATTGTTCTGACAATGCATCAGTTCCCAACTATGGGAAGCTGGAACAACCTCTGATTCTTCTGTCTAAGAGCTATTGTTTGTATACTTTGCTCTTCTATTCAGCCCATTGACATACCTCCCTTATCTTCAATCTATAATTAGAAGAGATTAAGGAAGCTGACTTATTGCAAAAGGAAATAAACAAAAGGGATCAGGGATGAGTTGAAGTGGTGGGGGGGGAAATATAAAATCAGTACAATCTCCCTCTTAAGAAGGTCACCCCAAGGAAGGGCAAGAGCAAAATCAATGAATTTTGGCTGAGCAGTGATGGGAGTCAATCCGTCAGGCAAACCGATGGCAGCCAGTCAGGCTCTCACAGACACCACCTGTCGCTGCCAGCAAAATGTCAAATTTATGAATTCATTTCCATAGCAAGATAGCACTCCCCCAGGGCAGCACTGAACAGTTTCACAGCTTCTAGAGCAACCTACTGAGCAGGGAGAGAAGAGGCAGCTCTTCTTCCCCACCAACTGAAGCAAACTATTTTAAAGAAATGGATGTATGGACCAAATCCAGAGTCACACTTTTTTTAGCATTTGGTTTCTTTAAGCTGGGTCCCTAAATCAATATGCACTTAAAGCATACCCTGATTTCCCATTTTTGTGTCATTAATGAGAGCAAAATGTTACACCCATATGTCTCTCACCCCAGAGTTTAACTTCCTTAGCTACATCAAATCTCTCAGAAATGAAAGTAACAGCATTGACCTCAACTAGCTACACCCAAGTAAAATTTCATCCCATATTCACTATAACTGTAGCTCCTTGTTAGGAAGAGTCTTGTCATGGTAGGGCTGATTCCCTTCAGTTAGTTCAAAGAGCACACTCTCAGTGATTGCCATTCATCACTGAAGACAGCAGTGACAGAAACGTCCGTGAAGTTCTCTGCTCACCCACACGGAGACAAGCACTTATCTTTCCAGCACAAGTGGAAGAACCCTGTATTCTTTTCTTCCTTTCATGTATCTTCACAGATATATCTTGGTGATATTCACTATTAGACAGTGTCACCAGAATCTCTAGAAGTGACAAACTTTTAGCACAGAAATACTTTCAGGAACCTTATTTTAAATGTTTTCAATTGGAAGTGAAACAGACTGAACTGAGAATACAGGAGAGCAGATACTCCAGTTGCAACATGAACTTTAATTTTGTCCACTAAGCATACATTAGATCATTAGAAACAATTTTTAAGTTTAGAATGATATCATGCTGGGGAAGGAGGGCATAATCCTTGCCTAAAAACTTAGGGGACACAATTTTAAATCAATGTCAAAGTTTTGATTTAGTAGAGCAGTCAGCCCAAACTCCCCAGAGTTTTCACATTTTTCTACTTTTTTAAAGGTATAATTCCACCATTTAGGTTCTTCCAACACAGTTAGAAATCATAATTTACCAGCTGTCTAACACCCCAGGTTGTCTAGTGCCAGCAGCCCCCAAATTCATAGACATGATTTAGTGAAAAAATGACAAAGAGCTGGCACAGTGATGCCAGCCAGCTCCCAAGTGAAGGAGGTTATTGCCAGTGGAGGAGGATTTAAGTGAAGATAGTTAGCACTAAATCTTTCAAAACAAGCACACACATTCCTCCCATGAATGATGTCCAAAACCAGACATGAACTGATAGGAGGGTGACACCCTGGTCCCTTTTAGCTTTGCCAGAACGGATTTGATGGTGTTGCACCCTGCCAGCAGTAGACGTGAGTGTCAGGCTGACTGAAGTTTTAGCCCCAAAGTTCTTCAAGCAGGACTGGCAGACTGGGGAGGGGAGCTCACCTGTGTAAGGGCTCCAGGATCACACAGAAATCAGGGACACCTGACCGAATGGTATGCTCACACCCAGTGGTGTAACCACTCTGAAACACAGGATCACACAGTGAGGACACACAATCAGAGGTACATAGTTCATTACAAAACCCAATGCTGAACCTTCAGATTCTTAATGTTTTACATGTTCTGGAGTTAACAAAATTCTCATTTCATGGCAATCTCTATGTTACCTCACTTAGCATCCTCATTTCAGATATTTGTGCAAAAACATACAGAGAGCTCACTGTTCTGCAAGCATTTTAATGCTTTGATAAGAGGTCTGTGATGACAAATATTGCTAACTGTCTTCACAGAAGGAGACACGCAAACAAATTGTCACACTGTCTACAGTGTGAGACAGTATTTAACAAGGTTCTTAATTTATAAACTGATATTGTTAATCTATTTATAATATATGCCTTTCAGGATTTTTTTTGTGGATTAGGGCTCTTTTTAATCTGCTTTAAAATTAATATATATTAATTTTGAATTCAAACTCACAGTATGCATTAACCTGGTTGAAGGAATAATTGTAAGGTACTTTGTCTTAATTATAGCACCATGATACAGCGCAGTTAAATATCCATATAATTTTATATTGTTGCCCTGAAGGCCCTTCCTTGAAGTCAACCTTTTCTTTTCTTTTCCTATTTTTTAAGCAAGACTTAATTTGTAAGTACTAAGAAAGTAGAGAAAATTACTTCACCCTAGCTCCTTTGTATTTTTCTCCTACTTTTATTCTCACTTTTGAAGATTAATATAAATGAGTATAGAAAAGTGTCTCTCTAGTTAATTATGCTTTAGGGAACTTTAGTCTCTCCTCCCTCCCCCAAATTCTATTTTAAGGCCCAGTCTCATTCTCTTGTTCATTAAGAAACATTAGGAAACAGCCAACTGTATCATATAGCAGCTGATTCTTCCTTTCATGCATGTCCCCAGCTCACCCTCTTTGCATTGTATAACTCAAAGACAATTCAACTTGAAATAGGTTCCTTTGAAAACAAAACTGATGAGCACCTTTTTTTTTGCTTCTCCTTGATTGCCATGTAAAATTTCCTTGATACCCACTATCTTTACCTTCTTGTATAGAAAAAGCAAAAAACAGCCCACATTTCCAGTGTCAGTTTTCCTTGTAAGGATCCAATTTTCAAATGGACCTTTATGACCACAAAATTTTATACACTCATTAAGGAGGGAGTCTATAATCAGATAACATCATCAGTCCCAAGAATTTAATAAAACAGAATTCACATCCATTTCTTCTTCTAGCCCCTTCAGAGTCCTTGTGTGGTTTCATTCTTCCATCTTTGACAATAACAGGGGTTTGTATTGGAAAAGGCCCTTATCTCAGCAGAAGGTACTCCTGTCACTCTCTGCAGGAGCTCACAAAGTCAGAAGCGAAGAAGACACAAAAATATTGAAATATGTGAGTCACATCACAGAAGCTCTAGTGGCTTTCTATCACACCATCACTGAAGAGCAAAGCTAAAGACAAGGAGGCAGTGGCTTCTGGGCATTGCTTCCTCACGTTGAGATACTTTGGGTCAGAAATCTCATCAGCCAGCAGCATCAAAGGCCGTGCTAAATTCACAAGTTTTCCAAGAGCACAAAGGCACAATATAGTTCTGATGACAGAACCAATGGATCAGTATGGTATGACATTGGGGCAGAAATAGACAGTGAGAACACCTTTAATCAGTAGTATATCCAGATGCAAATAAATTAAAATGACAGAATAGTTTGAGTTGGAAGAAACCTTAAAGTTCATCTAGTTCCAGCACCCCTGCCATGGGCAGGGATAGCTTCTACTAGATCAGATTGCTCAAAACTGCATCCAGCCTGATCTTGAACACTTGGCATCCACAGCTTCTCTGGGCAACCTGATCCAGTGTCTCTCCACACCCACAGTAAAGAACTTCTTAAGATCTAAATGAACTCTACTCTCAGTTTAAAGCCATTTCCCCTCATCATCACTATACACCCTTGTGAAAAGTCCCTCTGCAGCCTTCCTGTAGGCCCCCTTCAGATAATGGAAATCTGCTACAAGGTTTTCCCAGAGCCAAATCTTCTCCAGGCTGAACCACCTCAACACTCTTAGGTTGTCTTCTTCACAGCTGAGGATCTCCAGCTCATGATTATCTTCCTGGTCCTCCTCTGGACACCCTCAAACAGGTCCGCTCCCTTCTTATACTGGTAGCCCCAGAATAACACCCAGTACCCCAGGCTGGGTTTATGAGAGCTGAGTAGTGGGGGAGAACCATTTTCCTCAACCTGCTGGCCATGCCTCCTTTTCTGTCAAAAATAGTAATTAATCTTTGTTCTGTCTGCTGGTATAGATGGGTGAAACATCTATGTTGTCTAAGTTTTAAACAAAATAATGTGCTTTTTAAAGGTTTGTGGATTTCACTATATTTTGTTTCTCATTTAAAAGATACATTCATGTGTTCAAGGTTTAGAGAGATTTTTTTCACTTTATTTCTCTGTATTTTACCTCTAAAATAAAGTGTTCAGATATATAAGAGTCTAAAATCTAACATTTTCCCCTGAATAAAGGAAAATATTTTTGGTGGTGGTGGTTTATGTTTTTTCTTAGAACCTTCCTATTTAGCTAAGAGTACAAGAAAAAAAAGAAAAAGGGAGCAAAACCAAAACAACAAACACTAAATCACCACAGGAGGGATTTATTTTTTTTTTGGGTAAACACATAATTCTTTGTGACTAAGTATAAAAATATTGCCTAGGCCATTGGCCAGGTGTGTCAGGAATAAAGATTTGCTCAGAGTAACAGCTAATGCTGTTAATACAGCAATAAAGAGTTGTTGTTTTCTGTGAGAACTGAGCCAGCAGAACAAAGATAAGTCCAGCATCACAAACACAGCCTGTCTATTTTCTCCACTATAGGCTTTCAACCTCTAGCCTCTCTGTGCTCCCTTCACACTCATTTAAAATTATTGTGTAAAACCAAAGAAACCACATACACATTTTCACACTTTGCTTTACAGTCTTCTGCCAGTTTATAATAAGACGGCACTTCTCTGTGATACTGGGTGACATGGAAGACAGAAGGGCAATTTACTAAAACAGATAGTCCAGCAGTTGATCTGCAGCAGCTGTTAAACTCCTAAGCCAGGGAGAGCCTCAGTGAGTTATCAGCCCATTGAACACTGTAGATGCAAGTCACTGTTGCCATCTACAATGCAGACCTGTCAAGGTGAGACACAAGTCTTGATAAGTCAAAACTCCTGGTGACCTCCTTATGGGATCCACAATAGAAAACTGAGCTCTTAAGACTGGAAGAAAAAACACTGATGAACATTTAAGGACTCCCAAGTTCTTACAGGCATGAAGAGTGGCATCTACCATAGGGAGGATATTGGGCATTAGTCTCATTTAATCTCTCTCTACTAAGTCAAGCCCTACTAATCCTGGGCCCAGCTGTGTCTCTGATCACAGGCAGAGCACCCTGGCCAGTGACAGCTTCCAGCAGTAATGAATGACTTCACAGCACCTGTAGTGAAAGGAAGTAGAGAGCATAAACACTCTCATCCATTTTGAAATTCTGAAGACAAGAAGATATTGCTTCCGTAGATACTGATTACACTGTTTAAACTGGAAAGGTTTTGCTTGGTTGTTCTTCTTGGTTTTTTTTTTAATCAGTATAGCTAGATATTTCTTAACAAATTGCATCCACCTATCTAGGACCTTAATTTTAAAAGTAAAATTCTTTTGAAGATGGATATTTTTGTATACCTATGGTAAAACTCAGCTTTCTCAGGAGGTAGTTTAGCACTTTTTTCTTTAACAGGTTATTAAGATCATTAACATTCCAAGTGACTATTTTAAAGTATTATTAGTCTACATTATGTAGTAGAATTAAGGAGAGCTCTATTAAGCCCAAAGTTTACTTTATTTCTTTCAACTCTCTAAGGTAAGCTCAAATACCAAGAACTAGAAGGCACTTGTATCAGACTGCTTCAGTGAAGCAAGAAAAGGGGGAGGAGGGAAGCAGCTTTAAAACTTTCTTTCTAGTCTTCTGTGTATTTCTTCAACTTAGTCAACTCTGTAGAGGAAGTACCCTCTTATTTTTCTTCTCACCAGTGACAGCTACAATGAGTCATAGTACATGCCTACTCAAGGGAGCACTTTTGTCTCTTGCCTACCACCAATTTCAGAGATTTTATCAATGCTACCTCAGCCTACCTATTGCCCACACAAAGAGGCAGAAGCTAGTTACCATGGGTAATAATTTTCATACTGAGCTAAAGAGATTCAAAGGCTTGGACACACAGGATTCTGCTGTTATATTCTGTCAACTAGCCATTCCCATGCCATCATAAATCTCCAAGCAAATAAACAAATTATTGTGTTTACCTGTCAGGGTCCAGACAAAAAAGGCGTAGTACATATCACAGTAAGAGACTGTTAAACTTGGAGAGTTTAAAAAAAATCAAAACAAAAGTACATTGCAATTTTCTGTATGTTGAAGAGGTATTCTAACTCTTAGGATTTTTGAGTAGCTCTTCAGCCACTAAGGTATTAGGATTGTGAGTTACATGTGAGTTACACAGGGACAGTTTTTGCCAAAGGAAAAACCTAGGTACCTTCAGATATGAAGATGTTTATCCCCCCAGCAGAAATACCAAACCTTAATTACATTATTTACTCTATGGAAACTTTCCTTATTTCTTGTTTAGAAAGAGTTAGTAGAGACCATCCAGCCAAAGTGTCATTCTTTGGTCATCTAAATGACTAATACTGAATGTGAAACTCATGGAAGCTAGCCACTCTCTGGCAGTTTAAATACACATCCATCACTCTTTTGACATGTTTATTATATCTATTATAATTATAACATAATTATCTATTATATTATAATATATATATAATCTATTATCTATTGTTGAATGAAAGAATGATGTCCTGTTACAAGCTTAAAAGACTCTTTAGTACAGCAAGACAATACTAAATGTCTACAGCTCAGCTCTGAACTTCTCACCTGGGTTACAAAGCCATGATTGTTTTATTGCAGTAAGAATCAAGATCAGTATGAAATTTCTTCCTTTGATGACTGAAAATTGCAATTCAATCAAAAACAAAGAGCTGGTCATCCTTAATCTTCAGATATTCTACTAGATGTGTGTCTTTCACACATACTAATTTCAAACAGAAACATATTTTTCTGTGTATCACACATAAGAATTTTTTTCACTTTGCACCCTTTCTTTTTCAAGTAAATCCTCTATTTACAGTTTATCCTCTTTGGAGAGGCAGTGAGAAGCACAGCTGAGTGCAGCAAGGAGTTTAACCAGGAAACTAAAGAAAATCAATGTCTGTATGGATATGGTTTCCATATATTTATAAACCATCCACCCAAAAAGAGCAAGTTTATACATCACACGTGGGGAGCCCATTACTGTCAGAGTGTACATGGGGGAATTCTCATGCTGAAAAAAAGAACATCTTTGCTTCCCACAACTTATCATCAAGAGCTTAACAAAGTGTTGAAATGAGCTCTCTTGGGTCCTGTTGTACCACAGAACTAAAATAAAGTTCAGATTTTTTTTGGCTTGTTACATTTGGGCTTCTAGATCACTACCAGGCTCTAATGGAAATATTTGTAATTATTTGCAATGAGACCACTTTGCTGTTTTGTTATGTGTGCTTTTAATCTTATATTACCTTCTTGAAATCTTTTCCAGAATTTACTTTAGCAAATAGCATCAAGGGTGGAGAAGCTTCAAAAGCCAGCATTAGGGATACAGGTGCATAAATTAATCTGGAAACAGAGAATGCCATTTATCCAAAACAACTGTAACCCAGAGGACTATATGGGATGGAGAATGTCTCAGTGCATCAGTTCTCTGGAAAAGGATCTGGGGATTACAGCATGCCCTGGGTACAAAATTCATTCTGTTCCTGGAAAAGAATGCCTTCAGTTGGATTTGAAAACAGAAACAGGGCCTGAAAATACTTTTGTTCAGGACTAAGAAGGGTCCTTCTGTGTTTGGCTATCATCTTTCAAGAAGGTGAAGACAGTTGAAAGACAAAAAAAATATTCAGCCACTGCAAAACCTGTCCTCCAAGGAAAGCCTACAGGACTTGGTGCTGCCCAATATAAGGAAGGGAAGGCTGAAATGTGACATCTTCCAGATAGATTACATACTGCTGCAAAAAACAAGAAAATAAATTATTTTCCAACGTCTTTTGCCAATGAACAGCAATAGTCATGATCAATATGAATCTCTCTTGCTGTCAAATTCAGGCTAGTCTTCCCAGCAGTAGGGAGAGAAAAACACTGAAGAGGTTGCCTGAGTTCATTGGCAGAACCACCACTGGAGGGGTTTTTGACAACAGGCCTGACAAACAAACATCATTAGAGGAGATTGAGGCATAGCTGATCTGCCTCAGGGATAGAAGCGTGGACTAGGAAATTTTTCAAGGTCTTTTTAAGGTTGCCACTTTCTAAATACGAAACACATGGACATATAATGAGTATAAACAGCTGCAATGTAGCAATTAATTTGCTAAGGCTGGTACCAGATCAACAGCAGCCATAGTTTGCAGCAAGATGTTCAAAACCCAGGCAAGACTCTACATTGTTAAAACTCCTGCCACTGGTCCCAGTTCCCTTGGGCTAGGTTACATCCTACTCAGCCATGGCTGTTGGTGGTTCAGGGCAGACAGATGTTAAAAATTATTTGCACTGGGAGTCACCTAGGTCTGCATTTTCTAATCTTGGAGAGGCTTGCACGTAAGATAATAAGATCATTAATAGCCATAAGATAGTAAGATCATTAATATTCATAAGATAATAAACCCCTCCAGGATGCTATATATATATAAATCAGGCATAGGACACATACCATTACAAGCACCACACAGAACTAAGCCAGACTGTTCTGTTTTTCTAAAGGAATCTTAGAAACCTGAGGAATGCAAAGGAACAAGCACTCTGGGAGCTCAGCAAATTAACAGGATAGAGCTTTCAAACTGTAAGTAGCACTGACAGATTTCTTTGCTATTGATGCAGATCCCTGGTGTACAGTCTGCAGCCACTTTGAAAAGAAGTAACGATTATTAATTGATCACGGAGTGCCAGCAATTTACTAGGTGTTTCTTGTTTTTCATTTAGCAGCATAAGTGAAGTTGGAAGCAATCTGAAGCAAAGAGTTTCTCAGGACAGCAGAGGACACAAGTGTTTCAGAAACAACATTCCCAGAACATTTCAAGAAAGAAAGCCTGTCTGGGCTGGTTTGTTTTATTTCAGAAGAGGGCTAAACGCTACTCAAAAAGTGGGTAACTTTTGGGGAAACTTAGGGAATCAGCACACCTGAATCATGGGATCTCCTCAGGTCAGTGTGGTTCTCTGTTTCATGCGGGACTGTGCCAGTGAATGCAACAGAAGTGGTTGACTCTGTCCAAGTTACTGAACACAAAGGACAAAATTAGGATCTGTAGCTATTAGCCAGTGGTTTCTGGCCAGTGTTCAGCCAGACAGTCAGCAAACTGAAAGAATGATACAGCCAATCCCACCAGATCTTTCTACCTCTGACTCCTTTGCATAAAACTGGCACCTTGATGACAGAACAGAAACACACTTTTCCAGGTAATCCACATAGAGGGTGAAAGAGAACACAAGTTTAGCACATGAGCAAACCTCTTAACAATTTACAAAATATCTCTGTTGAAGATTTCTAAAAGTCAAGATCTGGTATCTCCAATGGAGCAATGCACTCAGTCAGATGGTTAAAGAACAGCAACAGTGAAAGCAAGTGAACAGCCATCTGGTTCTACCCAACTTCTATTTTCATTCAGGAGCAACAAGTCCAGCTCATGTTGCAACCATCTTTTGTCTTAGACACAAGAGAGGCAAAAAATACTAGGTAAGGAGCCCAGGACTGTGTCCTGGTGACTCTGTAAGAACAAGGGGTAAGACTTCTCCTTTCATTACAGAAAACTGAAGATTTTTAATACAAAAAGCTGTAAAATGCT
This sequence comes from Poecile atricapillus, assembly GCF_030490865.1. Taxonomy (NCBI): domain Eukaryota; kingdom Metazoa; phylum Chordata; class Aves; order Passeriformes; family Paridae; genus Poecile; species Poecile atricapillus. The sequence goes on along the minus strand of NC_081251.1, from coordinate 76,256,483 downwards.
CATACTTTGAAAACAAACAAACAAAACAAAAACCAAATAAAAAACCAAAATAACAAACAGACAAAAAAAAAAAAAAACAAACCCAAAAAACAAAAAAAAACCAAAACAAACAAACCAATAAATCTAGGAAAAGGCAGAAAAACTTTAAGCTGGAATTTTGCTGGAAATACAAGTGCCTGAGTCTTTCCTCAACGACACATTTGCTCAAGTCAGTTTGTAAGTGTAGGCTTTCATCTGGATTGATATTTATGGCTAGCTCAAAGCCTTTCTAGTTAACATTAACGCTCAAAGGTGATAGTTTGCACAGATTCATCCCTGATACTGCTGGTTGTTCATGGCATTTATCTGATGGTCCACATTTAATCTTTATCACTCTTTTTATTGAAGAAATCAATTCTCATTAATATTTTTAATGGTTTTTAGTAGATGTTAATGAAGTGTGGGAAGGTCCTTCAGGGACTGTACTCTTCTGTCACATTGAAAGTGACACTAAGTGACTTCATAAACAGTAGCATATTAAGAGTCTTCAGGTTTTAGCTGGGAACATCATCATGAAATTAAAAAGTTCCTTCTCTGTGTTCAATATAGAAAATAGCCAAAGAAATCTAACAAAATGCATCAACAGGCACAAAAATTAAAAGCTTCATGAAATACATAGTTAAAGTCATCTTGCATCCCAATGAAAATTCCCCATAAAAATGTTATTAACAGGTACTCCCTATTCTCAAACACATCAAAAAAAAACACTTATAGATGAAGAATTGAGGCTGGATATACAGTTTTCAGTTTCTAGCTAGTATATAACAAGTAATCCAGTAAAGAGACAGTCAAGTCAATGGCTCATCTTTTTTCAACTATCAGTTACTTTAAGAAGAATTTACTCCTTTTTTTACAGAGCTACTTTTCAAAACAACAACAAAAAAAAAATTCAGAAAAGTAGTTTTTTTTATCAAAGCTATTCAGATCCCCCAGTGCTAAGCAATAATAAATAAATAAATAAATAAATAAATAAATAAATATAATGGACTATAATGGTGATGTTAATTTTGTCCTTGTTTTATTCTATAATGAAAATGTAATTTTATCTCCTTCTTTGATACTTTATGTAAAAATAAAGCATTTAATGTACATGCTTAGTATTTTAAAAATTCTGTTTATTCACCGTATAGATAAGGGAATATTCACTGAGGCAGCATTATTTATGCCATAATTCTCTCTTTTTTTCAGAATGTCAGTAGTAATGAATAACAGATTTAAGAGGAAAATAAAACAATTGAGTCAATGCCTCAACACCATTGGATAAGAGCTGCCTATCTTTCTCATTTGTGTTTCACCTGTACTGTGTCTGAATTAAAACATCTTTTCTCAGCCACTAATGAGATATTTTTGAGAATTAACAGCAATACACTGCATTGATTCAGTGTGCCAGCTATTGAAACAAGGGTTATCAGAATGCAGCGATGCATCAAGTCTATATGGAAAGCAAGAGAGAGTTTCCTACAAGAAGTCATGTAGGGAATCAGTCCTAGAGCTCCAGTTTACCAAAGTCCTAAAAGCCAATGCAGAAAAGGCACACATTTTTTGCTTCACCTAGGAACTATCGTGACCTGCAGAGCTCAAAGAACTTCATACAGGACCAGATCCCACACCTGCAGAATAAGAGTCATTGCCTGAAAGGAAGCAGTGAGAAAGAGAGTTGGAATAATATGAAATTTGACCCTAACAAGGCATAATATCTACTGAATGGAAAAAAAAATTCTAGGTGACCTGCAAGTAGGAAAAATATGGAATTATAAAAGTACTTGCTTCAATTTCAGTTCATTCACAGATAAAGACCTGCTGGTGAAAGTGATGATATTAACAGCAGGAAACAACTCTTGAGAGCCTAGTTTAATGTTAGAAAAGGCACAAAGCTGATAAAGATCATATATCATGCAGACACTGCCCTTATCACCAAAGTACCAGGGATGACTGGTGCTAGGATGAACCCATACTTTATAACTGGAATTACAGTGCAGTTGAAACTCTCCCCACCTAAGAAAAGAACTGGAGACAATTTCAGCAGGCAAAAGGATTTTTGGTCAGCCAACTCTTCTCAAATTAGCAGTTTATTTCCTTTGCCTTGCTTTCCAAGCAACCCAGTTCTGAAATAATGTGTTTTTACATATTAGTTTCAATCTATATTCAGATATAGTGAACTACAAACTTTACACAGTAATGGAGAAAAACATTAATTTAGCTGCACCAAGTACCATTTTCTTATGTTCATTCTGGAACTTTTGAAATGCACTAGTTATGGAGTTTATGGGAAATAAGACAAAAACATCATTGAAACAACTTCTCTGGGAATTCTGGCAGTGCACCAGAAGTACTTCTCAATTAAATTTTGCAAGAGTTGTGAGGTTATGATAATGTATATGGTGGTGTCATCTGCTGCAGTCCTAAAAAAAAAAAAAAAGAAAAAAATTTTAAAAAAAGGAATGGTGATGTACAGTGGCATAAAAATACAGAGCAGACTGCAGCAGCCAAAGCTCTCACTGCTTCACTGCCATGTTAAAAATCTGTGATTAGTGGAGGCAAACTGGGGTGCACAGGAGGGCCAGGAGAACATAATAAAACCCAACAAAACCTGACAAACAAAAAAAAAGACAACAAAATGTCAACATACCTAGGCAAAATTTTCTGAAGGAATCATATGATAACCCACCAAACTGCAGGCCAGTTGAGAAGCTGAATCCCCCTGAGCACAGCTTGTTTCCTTTCTGCCCAGCCTAAGTCCTGACTATTCAGCAAGCAGGGCATGAGGTGCCATATCCACAATATGGATAAGCAATGGATCACATCAGCTGCTTGTCACAGCGCTTTAGTTCCTCCTTTTTCTTTGAAATCTGTAATCTTGTCTCTCTCAATGAAATGAACATCAAATGAGATTGTTGGACTATTCTCCACACAATTGGCAGCAAGCAAGAATTTGGTCAAATGCCATACCTGAAGTTCAAATTTCTGGGTAGAACATATTTAGGGGGAAAGAAAGTGAAATATTTAGGGAAGAACAACTGAAAAACTACTAAAAAAACTTGAAAGTCTTCATTTGAGGGGCTAATATAACAGAAATATGGCCATGCTCTAACACAAAAAACAGAGTTAGAAAGCAGAACAGAGACAGCTGAGAGAAAAGATCACAGAGGTATACTTCAGTAATTATGCTCCCTCTTATCAAAGGTCTACAAGACCAGAGTAGTCATTTTACAGTTGAAATGCAGTTGCTGCAGTATGGACAGCATATTAAGACAACTACACAGTCTGCTCTGTATAATTATGCTAATGGATACAGCACCAATTATAGATTTTCTTTTATTCCTCGAAGTCCTCAGAAAGATGAAGGTGAAGGAATGATGAAAATAGGAACACAACTAGAAATATAAACCACAAGTAATGTCACAGTATGACATTTTTCCAGTAACCTGGCAATATTATTAGACAGAAACAGAATAATATTAAGTCAAAAGAGCTTTCAGCTGACCTGGCTAGAAGCAGCATATTGTTTTCCCCTTTATTCAGGTATACAAAACTAAAGACAATTAGAAACACTACACATATTTAAATAAATGAACTTATGGATAACTCAAACCCCTAGCCAAGAACTGAAGATATTTGGTGATAGCAAAAATCTTGTGGCATATCATCTTCAGAGGTCAAAAAATTCCACCAACATGTTTCTGAGAAACAGTGTCAAAAGAATTAGTATAAATAGGCTTTATGAGTCAGACTTACTAAATGTTTCTTATCTTCCGCAAATTTAGCAGCTTAAGTTTGTTACTTTCCATTTTTTCCTAATTTAAGAAAAATTGTTAACATTGGACCTATATAAAGATGGCATTTAAGAGGTAGCCTTTTTACCAAAGCCTGTAGTGACAAGAAAAGGGGAAATGTTTTTAAACTGTAAGATGCTACATTTAGATAGGACATAAGGAATAATTTTTTGTTTTGTTTTTCACTTTGAGGGTGGCGAGCCAGTGGATTTAATTACCCAGAGAAATTATCAGAACTGGAAGGACTGGGGCTTTGAGCAGCCTTACCTAGTGAAAGATATCCCTACCCATGGTGGGGAGGAGGGGAGGAAGGTGTGTTCACAAATATTAAGAGGTCCCTTCCAGCCCAAAACTTTCTACAATACTATGATAATTATTACTGAGGCTACTCACACTTTTAACACATTGGCATCACTACAGGTTGTGCAATTATTTTAGTCTGAGATGGAAATATTTTTTAAAACCCCAATAAAATTTTGAAAAACAAGAATTTGCAATAAAAACATTTAAAAGGAAACTGTAATAATTGCATTTATATCCATAATTTAAATTAGTCTTTAGAGAACCCATTGTTCCTGTTAAGAAGCAGCAAATTCTATAGCCATAGGTTGGATATGCAGTGTTCCTGAGTGTTTTTAACTGTGTGAGTTGTTTAGAAGAGTACATATTCTGAACTGAATGTTCTGTTTCTCTGTTAAACAATTTAATTCTTAAATCTTTAATTATAAGGGGCTATGATTGCTCAAGTGCCTAATGATTAGACATCATGATAGTAAAACCACTTGCCACTCACAATTTCTTCTCACATGATATTTAAGCCTTGCAAGTCCAGCACAGAGCACACAGTGTGCCTGGTCACACTTAGCCAGCAACAAGGAAAGAGATTTTGGATTGGAGACTCCTGAAGAATGCAGGGAATGAGGGGGACAGAATGGAGAACAGCAATGAAAACTCAAAATGTCAATGACAGAACATCTCTCTAATGTGCCCCTCCCCTGTTAAAGGCAAGTCTTTATCTGACACAACGACTCAGGAAGAAAATTGTCTAACTCTTTGAAAGCATTGAATTCAAAGTGTAAGTTAAAAGTCTTGTATTTAAATCCTAACGTGCTGAAAATATTGTTAAGTATATCATATTAAGGTCTGAAATAGAATAATGAAAGCAGACATTTTAGCTGTGAAAATATCCAACTTCATAATAGAAGTTCTTGATAACAATTCCATTATAAAGGCTGTGGCAAAGGTCCCATTCTAATCCATACACTGAAGGCATCTTTCCATTCATATCAGAGGGAAAGAAAAAAAAATCTGTTTTCAGTGCACATAACTGTGAGCAATCCATTTCCAAACCATTTTTTACAGAGAAAACTAAAATATTGTTCTGTCTCCATTTTCTGGAGGTTGTTTCTAACATTCCTATTATCTGTAGATTAAAAATAACTTCCATTTCAAAGTGTGAAAAAGGAAGTGTATGTGTTTTTAGATCACATAAATCTTACCTGAATGTGTACTCTTGTTTCTCTTCTTGCAGAATTAGAATTTCAGAATCAACATTCTCATAAAATTTATTGGGATTTCAAATGAGGAAAAAATAAAGTCTTAAAAAATGGGCATTTCATTCCAAGAAAAGCAAAGCTGCACTTCACAGTGCCTTTATTGTTTATGAGCGTTCATGGTTACAGTGAACAAGTTTATAAAGCAGGTTCCCTTGTGCAGTTTCAAAGTACATCGAGGAAAGACAATTCATATATCGTTCACTACCACTACTCTACAAGAAACCTCATCTGTTAATGTGTGAGCTTATTCAACAAAATAAGACACTTTCTTCGTGTGTGTGTGTGCAATTCTTTTATCATAAACCTCTGAAAATGAAAGTTTATGAATATATTTTGGTATCAGTAAACTTATTTTGAAAGTTTATTTGCTACATCTTTGTAAATTCTAGTGCAGCAATTCTCTCAAATGAAGTTTTCTTTACAGAGTCCCACATATTTTCAGATAAAGGAAATATAGTTTGGAAAAGTAGAAAATTACCTCTCTCCTGCTTGAAAATAATAAAAAAAAGAGAAAAATTTGAGGAGAGTAGGGGGAAGATAACTGACTACTTGAGTACTGGAATCTTGCAAGAAAGATTTAGTCTAACCTTTGGAGTAAGATTTCACATATTAAGAAAGGACACATCCCAGATTGCAGAATTAAGAATCTACAAGGATTAGGAAGACAAGTCTTGTCATCATCAAAATGAAATTGATTTTGTGAAGGTGAAGAAAGGATCTGGATGATTTCCGAAAACCCAGTTCCCCTGACAGGGAAATCTAATCTAAACTGGGACTCTTCATGCTGGTGCTCATGAGCACACATCCCTGCACACATGGAACATATGGTTAAGGATAGATTTCACTAATAGAAGTCCCTGTATATAATCACATTCCAGCCACCTCAAACACAAAGCACCAAATTGACTGGTCTTATATTTTGTCCTAATTTCAACAAGAATTACCTTTGCTCTTGCTTCTACTAACTAGCAGGAAGAAGTCTACCAAACTGAAATGGAGTAACCTTTTAAAAATATTTGTATTATGCTCCATTCTTCTATATTTAGTGTGTTCAAGAAGCCACAAGGATAATTTATTCAGCAATAGCCTTTGCAGTATATTCAGGCATAGATGTTGCATTCCACAATAGATCTGCCTGGGTCATAGGAACAAACAATTACCCCTAGTTCAGAGTCTCTAATGACAAGTTTCTACTCAAATATGTTGATGCAGTGAAGTCTAAGCCTTTATGGATACCACAACTATCAGAAATGTGAATGCAACAAATGCCAGACTGAACATCCTGCTACCAGAACATCCCAAGAATAGTTGTTGTTGAATGGTCAGGTTCTTCATCCTGCAAATTCTCTAGCTGTCAAGCTGACAAAATGACTATGCAATATAATCCATTTTTTGGGGGTTTGTTTGATTGGTTTCATTCTGAGGTTTTTTTTGTTGTTTTTTTTTTTCTTTGTTTTGCTTCTTAATGGGTTTTGTTTTGTTTGTTGTGGGGTATTTGTTTGTTTTTTGGGTTTTGTTGTTCTGTATTTTTCACTTGGTCTTCATCGGGGAAAAAAGTGAATCTGGGATTACCTAATAAGAAGTACATATTATGTGTTTCTTTGGCCCTTTTTTCTTTTGACCAACCAGTTCCTTTAAGCTGCTGTGTTCTCCTTGATATTTCAAGTCCTCTATATCCAAAATCTGTATGGCTGTCTTGATATGGGACCTCAACAATACGCTCAAGAGTAATGGTGAGTTAAAATTTACCACAACATGGAAACACTTTTTAAACTTGTTATTTCTTTTGAGGTTAAAAAACACTTGTGTTCCTTTAATCCACAGATGTGTAACAGAGCTTTTTAATAAATGTTTTACTTTTAAGGAAGGGATGTTGCTTTGGCTTATAAAAACAGACAAAGATGAAGAATAAAAACCCTTCATTGAATATGTTTTACACACATAGACCTAATAGATAAAGCATATTTGCTAAATTACACAAAACAACAGCCACAAAAGCTCACAGTTTCTTTATCTTCAATTTCTTGAGTGTTTCTACCTCCCTGTCCCAGTCAAGAGGCCTCCTAATTGCTTTGACTGAATTCCCTTGCATGCACAAACTCAGCTTCCTTTATTTGCAGCTCCCACACTGTCTGTCTTTTCTACAGTAGATGGGGGACCTTCTATTACCCACCAGGGTACAAATAACTTTACCAGGGTATAATGACAGCTTTCCAACTGCTGCTCCACTTCCCTCAAAAGTTTTCATTATCCATATTACTCTCACAAAATAGGGGCAAAGCGCTTCCCTTGCCAAGACAAATGCATTCTCTCCTTAGTTGACGGGGAGAGAAAGAACCAGAGAAATTCAGAAGGAGAGCTTTCATCAAACCTACTGGCCATAATGGCACTTCTATTTCCTCTAGGTTCACGTTTGTTCTGCTCATGATCCTCTTTTTTCACAGAAGAGAAACCAAAAACATGTTTAAAATGACAAGAGGTTCACAGAAGGTTTTACTTGAATATAATTGGAGGACTGACCACACAGAAGCACTAAAAGTTTAGTGTTACATGTGAGATTTTTGAAAAGTCATGATTTTATCTTCATTTTTTTATTTTTTTCATTCCTCCTTTACATTAAGTTTCATGGTGGTTTTTTTTTTTTCTCTCTTGACATTCAGACACCAAAGTTAGTATGCTACTTAGAGAGAGAATAGAGAGAAAGTTTCACTTTCTTTCTTGCAATGACTATAGCAATATTTCCAGCCAGCCTCCTTTCATTTGCTTACAAGATGCATATTCAAGAACATAATCTATTCTTGACTGGGTCTCTCCATGTCATATTTTTATTTGGAATGCTCACTTGTACTAGAAAAGGGGCAATTTGTTTCAATTCAAAAAACCATGAGAATGAGATTTCCATTGTATCATCTGTGCTTGAATGACACTTGTGTTTCTCCAGGGAAGTCTGTTGGCAATCTGTTGTGAAGGACATTGAGTGCTGTGCTGAGGGAAACATCCTTTTTGCCTCTAAGGCAGTGTGAACAACCTGAGCCAGTCCATGAAATTCGTAACACACAAGCAAACAGACAATGAAATGAAGGGCATTCAGCTGAAACCACAGACCAGATGCTTCCATGGTATATATTTACTATGGTTCACTAAATTCTGTCAAAGCCTTTATGGCAGACAGACATGCAAGTGCGTATGTTCCTATGTACTTTTTTTCTCTTTTTCCCAAGGCTGTGAGAAGGCTTTAATTGGCAGATATAGGACTCTCCTTCCAATCACCCCTGGACTTTCCTGGTTTTGGAGTCTCTTAGAGGCAGCCCATTTTTGCAAGGCATTTTGAGCTCACCAGATAAGCTCTCTGGCTTGGAAAAGACAAGGCAAGTTTCCAGAAACAGAGACTTTCCTGGTTTGTCTTCTCTTCTAGACATTGAAGAACAAACTCTTACATTTTACAAGAAATAATATGCTGTAAATGGAATTATTTGTCAAATACAACCATAACCTAAAAAAGGTGAAGAAAAAGAGACATTTGTTATTAGTTGGGAAAACATCATTTCATACCAAATATATTCTACTTATTGCAACATCCCTCCTTTAGACAAAGCTTCCTGTAGAAAAGGATATTGTAGTCCTTATTGTTTGATGAACAACTAATCCTCATTCTCATGAAGCATTATGTGACAGTATTCAACAAGTTTCTGATGCATCATTGTAATTACAGAGTGATTAAAACTTTGTTTCCTTATAGCAGACTGATTTTTCAGTAAGAAAAACAGAAGGGAAAATAAATAAGTTTCTTACACTAATGCTACATCGTTACAGCTCCAGTTCTTCCCTTGGAAAGCTGAGAACACACTGCAAGAATCTACTTCAGACTCCCAAAGACACATCAGAGTCCTAAGAGCTAGAAAATCTGACCCCAGAAACTGTGAACTAACTGTTGACTTATAACCAAACCCCATAAAGGCAGGTAAAAATGCAGACACCAGAGCAAGGGTAAGAAAGCTCCATACTATATGTTACTCCTCCTTATACAGAACTGCTGTGCTATTTAAATTGATGGGATTCTACTGCAATGCATAACTGCTTCAGCCTCCTGAGGGAAGACATAAAGTGAATGGTAAAGACTTATACTCAATTTAAACCACTGCAGGCAGTGGTTTATTGTTTCAGAGTTTCAAAGACATTTTAGAATTATATACCCCATCCACCTTTATATCTAATAACAATACCAGTCTGCCCACATGAATTCTGTTTGGTTAAAAATATATCTTCCAGACAGTTTTGATATGAAGGGAGACAGAAAGCTGTTTTTACTCATCGTAATTTGTTCCAGTGGTCAATCCCTTGCTAGAATCTTTGTGTGGACACTGATTTTCCTTCTTTAAATTTGTTGGCCTTTTTCTTTCAGCCACTAGCTCTATCTTTAACTTTTCTCTCACTAAACTAATGTATTTTAGAACCCATTTTTTTCCCCCTGTGTTTATATACTACACTGCATGTGTTCCCTAGACAGTTTTCTGAAAAACTGATATCTTTCATCTCACTCTCCCAGTGTGCATTTCTGACTGCTCTTCAATTCAGTAGCAGTTTTGTGTTTACTTTCTAGACCGCAAATGAAAGTGCTGAATAGTCAGATCTGGATGGAGTACTGGCACTTTCACAGCTTCATTCAAAAAGCATCTGCTCAGCAATGGTCCCCCCTTGCTGGGGATTTTGGTATCTGTCAGTTTACCAGTTCACAAGTCACATATAAAAGCACTTCTAAGGCCCTATATAATTTGCCACCTGGTATCAAGTCACTCTACTTATCTCCCACTATTCCCCACTCCTAGCAATAGCTGTCAAATTTCATAAATTTGTTTTTGTAAGTCTGCTGTTGCCTGACAAGTCCAGCTCTCATGCATCCTCTTTGGGTCTCCTAGAAAAAAGAGAAATTCCCTCTATGTGTGCTGCCAACCCTGTAAACATCAGTTTACAGGATATGTATTCCAGTATTTAATTCCTCACCAAAGGAAACCTCTTTCAGTTCTGGCATTTCTTTGTTGCAGATTGAAGTCACTCTAAACATTTTATACTTACCCATGGTTCCTTGCTTGACCTTTAACAACAGCCAGAAGGACCTTATCTCTTTCTGACAAGCTGAGATACAAGCACAGCTTATTGTATACACCTTGGTTTTTCTCCATGAACAGAAAAAACTCAAATCTCTTGCAACTTTCACACAGGATCCCTTGATTTCAAGCAGCCAAGGTCTAGGTGTTTGGCTCTATCTTATTAAGGGTCTGGTACCTGCTAAGTATGGAAGGCAGAAACAATTTGCTCACTTTAGCAATAACTAGCAGCAGCAGCCTCATGTCTTCAAGACTTAACATTCCCATCCCAAGAGAGCGAAGATATGAATGAGAAGCTCCAGAATTTCAGCAGGACTTGAAAAACAAGCAGGTAATCTGCAGCCTGAGCTTCAATGGTTTTATTTATGCGTCACTTGCATGCAAGCTCCCTCTGGGAACAGAGGGCTACAAGAGGCAGAGAGTGTGAAGCAGCAGTATTTTCTCTGAGCACAGCACCTGTTCTCAGCCTTCACATGGGTGGCAGAAGACCTGGGAAAGAGGCTGAGAACCAGAAAGAAAAGGAGCAGGAGCAGGGCTTGACATCTTAAGGAAAAAACCTCTCTTCAGACAACATTGGACCTTGCAGAATGCTTAAGGAACAGTGGAGCTGTCAGCGTCCCCTCATTCTCTCCTCAGCAGGTTTTCTTTTCTGCAACTATGTACTTATCTGCTAACTACAAGCCTACCAAAAATAGAGAAACAGTGAAAGCTTTCAGAACCTGGGTGTAAAAATCTGTACAATCAAAAGGTTCCCCCACTCACTCAAGCTGTCTCACATTAAAGGAAAGAAGTTAGAAGGTCTGTATCTGAGAAGATGGAACACTTAAAATATACCTGTTCAGAACTACTTAGTGCTTGATTCTTTCTGACAAACTAGATAGTTCAGTAGCCAAATACCTCAAAATAAGTGAAAACTGATGCTAGTTTATTTAAGAAAATATTTTTGTTTTGTATGCTCTGCAATTTTTAGTTTGCTTTTTTTGCTTTGCAAAATTTTATTTCATTATATCTCATAGACCACCCTAGACAACAATTTGTTTCTGCTTGATGTGGACACCTTCCAGATTTTTGTAGATGTTTAGTTGTCCTAACTGTGCTTGTGAGCCTCTGCTTAGCTGAGAATCATTGACTCTCATTTGGAACATCTCTGATGCCTGCAATATCTGTTATTTTCCAATTCCAACATCAAACTATCTCTCATTTTAGATAGCTACAGAGTGTGTTCCTATCCATAGCACACATAACTCTCTGTATTTCTATACTCATTGTATCATCAGGAAAAAATTTGCCATAATTAAGAGTCTAAAACAAACAGATCCCACTGAGGGCTTTTGAAGTTTATGACCCATCCAGCTTTGTGTCCTGCACTGTGTAATTTGTGAAGTGCTGTGTTAGCATGACCACAGAAGTCTAGATTTGGCATGGGTAGACATTCTATTCACCCTTCCAACTAATTTATAGTCTACACAGTATTTTAAGTCTCAGATGACTGTGAAATAAGGATCCACATACTGATCATCTCTTCAGTCTAATAATCTGAGTTGGAACCTACAATGATGACATTTCACAAGGAAATAGTTGAATGCCTTCTCTTCAATCTTCCTTCCTCTTCAAACTAAAATCAGAGATCTCAGGAGAGAGGCTCTGCACAGTCAGAAAGAGCAACAAACTTATTATATGGTAGGGAAAGCACTCTGTAACATATTCTGTTTTCAAGCATTTAAGGCTTGAGAAATTATTTTTTGTGTCCATTTTAATGTCCAAAATTATAATTTTGCTATAACCAAATTCAGTGAAAATTGGCAGGTTTCCCATTATTTGGGGAAGATATGCTTATATCTTTATTTTTTTATACTTATTGTATTTTATTAATAATTTTATGATGAGAAAAACAATTATTTGATTAGGAGATATGGTAAACATTGGGGTTTTTTTCTAGGAAAGGAAAGGGTTTGGCTGGCAAAAATAATGCTTTAAACAAGAACAAAATCTGGGTCCAAGTCTCACCTGCTGTGATGTGGAACAGAACATCTGACTAATGATCTAAGTACTCCACTCCTTGTGCGTGCTCTTCTGCAGGTATAAAAAATAACATGTTTTGGGCCCTAGGCATAGAAGCCTAAATTCAAGCTGGGTTTTCTTAGAGCTTTTCTTAGAACCCACAAAACAGGCAAACAGAACAAAGAGCAAAAATAAACCAAAACCAAACTAACACCAACACAGAACCAAAACAATAACCTCAAGTCCTTTCAGAGGAGAAAGAAGGGAATTTTTCTTCATGCTGCACTGTAGGTGGGATGCCAAGATGTGAGCATAAAGGCTAAGATGCAGGCTAAGGAGCACCTGCAGTCTCTAAGCAGTTCAATAACCAGAATCAAAAGAAAAAATATTCTCAGCAATCCAGGTCCGTCCCAGTAAAAGAACTGGAGATGTCATTTGCCCTCTGTCTCCTACACCCCACTCTTATCCATCCAAAATTCCTTATAAAACATTGTCACACACTGAAAAGCAGGCTGGAAATTATATAGTCTAGGAATAGTAAAATAATCTGAGCTAAGATGTTGGCTGTCAGGTGGGTGAGCCTGACGTGCGTCCTCCAGTGACACGGATCTCCACTGCCCTGTGTTGGCAAGTACCCACTTTCCTATTGACCCAATCCAAGGCCTCTGGAGGACCAAACACCTTCAGAAATCCAGCAGGATGAGGTTGGAGGGAGATTTGGGAAAGAAAAACACTCCTGCTTCTAGTAATTTCTTTTTCTCTCGCTGGCAACGAGTAGGCATTGGAGCATCCATCATCTCTCTTCACAGCCAGAAGAATTTCTGTCCCAAAAGGACAATCTTCCCAGATGGTCCTCTGCACATATCAAAGAAATACGCATCATTGAAAAACCAGGCAAAGAACTCCTGCAGGGAGATGGCTGAACACCCTGAAGCAGAAGACAAATATAGCAGCTTAATACCTCAAAAGTAATATAATTTTAATTTTGTTGCGAATCCAAATACTATTGTATGGTCTGTATCTGATTTTCCTAGTAATTTTTGGGGCCTCCAAACTCTAGCAGCAGCCTATCAATGGAAAATTGGGAAAATATCTCCAACAGTGGCACTGCACAGCAAACATCACAGCTCTACTCATCTTTCCTAAACAGATTAAAATAAAGACCAACACAGAGGAAGGCAAAGGCAAGATACAATTCATCCCAGATCCTCAACACTGTTTTGTAGCTTTACTGCTGTCATCTTCTTTCTTCCAGACCAACCCTGTGTCTGAGTTCTTCAAATTTGAATGCTTCTGCTGCTTGCACAAAGTGCTGGTGCTAGTAGAGTCAAGCTCATGCACTGGATGAACACGTGCAATATTAGCAGGAGTTCAATAAAATATGAATATTTTTGTGGAGTCACTTGAGATAATACAGACATACACTGGCTCACATCAAACAGGAGTTGATGGACTTGCCTTTAGGCAAGCCTTACAAGTTAAAGGTTACAAGTGTGTTACCACACAATCAGGAGAGCACTAGGAGTACTTTGTGTGGTCTGTGAGGAACCATGGAGATACAGAGGATTCACAGGGGTACAGAATAAAGAACATATGTGTATAAAGAACAACCCAATCTATCTGTTCAAAAATGAAAGGAGCAGAAAAACATGCAGAGCACAAGGGATTAGGCACATGAACTCATCCTAAAAATGATGGGAGCTATGCACTCACTAAGGATTACATGCTGAAAAACAACAAAACACAATGAATCCCTAATTGCACAGATAACATTCAGAGGAGAGGACACATTAACTCTGTACTATTACATATGAACTGCAGCATTGGCATTGTCTTAGGGGACAAGGTTTCATAAGACATTGTTTTGTTTTTTTTTTTAAACTCTTATAGGAGCAAAACTCTCTTCCACACTCTTTCTCTATTTTCACATTAAAAGAAGCTGCTGCATACAGATTTTTTTTTTTTCAGGAGCAGAACCTTGTCCAAGGAGACCCTATCCCTATTGGAGCCCAGAAAATTTTTGATATTGACATAACTTTCAACAGATTGACACCTCAAAACAAAAAAACAAAAAAACAAAAAAACCCACAAGGACTGTTTCTAGAATCCAATTATTTTGGACACTTTTGAGGGAAAAGCTATTCAGATCACCTTAGCTGGCTTTGAAAAATACCACTTTTTTTTTTTTTTTAAGCTGCCATGGGAATGAACAGGAGCACTGCCCTGTTGCATACAAGCCTCAGCAATTAAGCAGAGGCTCCCTACTGTGTTAGTACAGTTCCTTTCTTCCAGAATAATCCAGCTGAGGACAACAACATAAACATTATATCAAACCCAACTAAAAAAAAAACACAAAGAAGCAAGCAAACAAAAACAAAGAAGCAAAACAATAAGACCCAAACACTATAAAAAGTGAAATGAACAAAAGGGGAAAAAAACCCCAAAAAATAGACAAAAAATATTTTCCAAAAGTAACACTTTTAATATGTAAAAAAGCTATTTCTTAGCACTAACATAAAAAATCCATCAGGTCTGATATTATATTTGATTAAACAGGTAAAAGGAGAGCAAGCAGAGGTTTTGGCTAACCCCAGCTTGCAATTCCCCACCGAGCTCTCCATCTGTCATTGAAGTTCAGTACTGCAAACACAGAGGCAGCACCGACAGGTATGTGCATTGTAAAACTCAGCCTTAAACCCTTCACTGAAAAGGACAGAGGGGTTTGCTTAGTAATCGGGAACAGATTACTGAAGACATGACAAGTGCCAGCCTAAGCAAAGTGTTTTAAGTCAACGCACAGAAAATAATTACGTTTCTATTTTGGGGAAGCACTTGAGCATGTGCCTATCTCTAAGTGGTAACATAAAAGCTTTGTTGAATAGAGATGAGCCTTCTTGCATTCTGAGGATGAGACACACACTTAAGTTCTTGTCTGAATCAGCATCTACTTGAACAAATATAATCTCCTGAATTTCCTCTTCTTATTTACACACAGAAAACTTGCAAGGACAAGAGCATACTGGTCGTTCATAAAATCCACTCTCTCCTCTACATCAGTGGGGCTTTTTGACATTGGGATTAACTTTTTCCTCTCTGAGCCCATGTGTACTCAAGAAATACAGATATGCTCTTAAGGGAACTTGGAAGAAAAACAAGTACCATAAGACTTTTCAGAAATTGCCCACAGTGGGACACTGTACCAAAGATATGGCCTGAAAATGAGGAAATTATGGCTACACTGCCAGTGAGGACCTATTTACAGAAACAAGAGATCCTCACGTACATCAACCCAGACTAGTTAGCACTAAAAATCAGTGAATTAAAAGTGGAATGTTTTCAAAATGTAATTATTTAAAGCCAGCCAATAGGAATCAGATGGTAAAGGAACGTAGGGAGTAGTGCCCCTCTCCAAGTCCATCTCACCTCTGAAGCAAGAGCTCCCAAACATTTACAGATAAATGGTCACCATCTAAGATATGGGTGGCATCTCTACAGACCACCACTGTATGCAAGAGCACACCACAGACTTCTCCCATAAGTTCTCCCAGATGAAAACAAGCTAAATCTCAAATACTAGAGGCCTTCGAATATTAGAACTAAAATATTCTGCAATTTTCACTTGTTTCACATGGAAAAAAAAATCTGATTCACAAATATTCCACATCCAACACATGATCATTCTACATCAACCATCACCTGGGCACATGAAAGATTCCCAAAACAAGAGGATTAACTATTTCTTAGAGTCAGATGTCACTATCTTGTTGCATACAGGTGTAAAAGTGAAACTTGGTAACCTAAGTGTAATGATTGTAAGTGTGTCCTTTTGTCAAGTCTAAAAACATCAGTCTACTCACACTAGAGAAGCAAAAAAAAAATGCATATTGTAGTTAAGATAGCTAAAGATCTAAAATACCCTTATGTCCCTAAAAGGATATGTCTCCGAAAGTCACAATCCATCTGCTCTGAATGAAAATCACTTGGACTAAGAAGTCGCTTTTAGAGAGACAAGAAAAATCTGTCAATACACACACACTCACACAAAGAAAATGACAGCATTATAACATTGAATATGAATTAAAAGCTAGAAAGAACAGAAATTTTATGTAGCAAATAATAGACATAAAAGTATCTCTCTGACTGGCACTCAAAGATTTTTTAAGCACAACAAGAACATAAATTATCTCAATAATAATGCCTATGGATTACAAGTTATGTATGAAAATACAAAAAAGGGCATAAGTATTAAACATCTTTCTCCTGAAGATTTGAAGGAATAGTAAAAGTATTTGCATCCCTTAAAGATAACAAAATACTTCTGCATCATCTTCAGTTACTGTTGAAATGTAAATGCCAGTTTAACATTTCAAATATAAAGTTCTCAGGAAAGCAAAACAAAAGAAGCCACAAAATATATGCAGTCATGTAAAAAAGAGCTGTCTGAGAAGCAACCTGAACCACAGAATATTATCAGTAGCTTCTGGAGACCTAAAAAGTTTAACAGTGCAAGAAAATAAAGCAGCGATGGAACAATACTTTGCAAAGGCAAATGGACTGACTAGTTTAACATCAGCAATAAGTAGACCTGGCACCACTCCCAATAAAATAATGGAATGACTAATTTATGGCACTGTTAGGTATTAAAAGGAATGCAATGCAATCAAAGACAATGAACATGGGCTTATGAATTCTAAATCTTGTTTTCAAATGAGCTTTTTCTGATAGGTGAGTAAACTTGTTAACGTAATAGATTTCTGTAAAGGATTAGATTTGACCTTAATTAATGAATTACAATTATGCAAGATAGGCATGGCATACATTACACAAATTCAAACCTCCCAAAGTAATAGACCTTAAAATGTTGATTTAAATGTGGAGCCACGGTTGAGCAACAGCATTTCTGGAGATGTGTTCTGAGACCTAACATACTTACTAGATATTAAATCCACTGCTCAGGGGAGGGGAGAGGCATCCCAGATGCTAGACAATAAATTTACAGACAAACAGAGGGTGGACAGCATCACATCTGGATCATCCTAAACAGTTTTTAAACATCCCACTCCCTTCAAGCATAAAATCATTCATTTTCTAAAAATACAGACTCCTGGGCCAGGTATTAGACACAACCACACAACCTCTCTTTCCAAGTTTATCATCCAAAGTCCTTTGCTGCAGAGTTCTGGACATCTAAGTATCACAGGAAATGCTTTCACAAAACTTGCTGTGAAAGGAGATGCTTTACAGGAACAATTCTGAAATACAGGGGAAGATCCAAGCCCTATGTGCCCATGTAATAAGAGTATAAGAATTCGGATCTGGTGCATTTACCAAAAAAAAAAGGATGTGGCAATATATGACTATAAAAACATAGCCTAAAGAATGATTGAAGACTTGGAAAACATGCTGAACAATGAACAGTCAAAAAAGCTCAGGGTATTTAGCTGTCAGAGAGAATATTAAAGTTTGTTTCAACTGTATATCAACATACAGAATAGAACTTTGACAGAAGGCATTTCAATTAACAGACAAAAAGATATGAAATTCACAGCACCTTAAAGCTTTTTCTGGCTATGTTCAGACTAGAATAAGAAATGCATTTAGGGAACAGTGAAGTGAAGAGTTCACTTAAACAGCATAGAAACAGAAAAGGTCAAATGTTACGCTGCTTCTAATGCCATTTCTTTCCTACTGACAGTTTATGCAGTGTGAACATTAAAAAAACAAACCAAAACAAAAGCCACCACACTTAACAAACCTAGTCAAACTACACCTTTGATCCCACTGAGGCCAATCCACTTCTGCACAGGAGTTATACTTCTAGTGTGTGGGTTTGAAACACAAAAAAAACATTTTCTAATTTTTGTTTGTTTGGGTTTTTTGGTTTTAATGCAAAATGTCAATTAAATACTTTTCTAATAAAACTTTTTCCTGCACTTCACAAAATAAAGATAAAGTAGCAGATTCAGACCAAACTCTAACACCATCTTTATACATTAGTACCATCCTGCTACTGCTGTGGCAAAACAGTGAATTGAAACTAATTCATACCCACTGTTCTCTGTGCAAGCCAGCATGAATCAAAATACCCTGATGTCCCCAGAGCACCAAGAAGTTTCTGACTGCCTTGCCCCCCTACTGAGATCTTAGCTAGACAGTTTGTACTTTTACTAATTGCATGGCAAAAAATCACAACCCTTAGCTTTAACAATAATATCACAGACATACCAATAGCACTTCTATAATGTCTGTGATAGTATAGTGGTATTAATCCATAGGCTTAGATTTTTCTGATTTCTTACTATAAAAAAAAAACAAACTATAACCAGTAATATAAACAGCACCATATGCAATCATTTCAGTATTATCTCTCAAGTCACTGCAATTGAATAACTATATTAAAACAACTGACTGTTAACTAAGAGTTAATTTGATGTTAATCTTCAGTAAAATCACAATAAATAACAAATTACTTTGCATAAACCTTAACATTATGAAAATGATATTTCAGCTGAGGAGAAACTCAATGAAAATTTAAGACCATGAACAACAGTTTAAGCATTTGGATTCAACTCCACTTTGCATTACTAATAACACTACTCCATAACTTGAGTGTAATGATGAGTCCAGCAGATTTGTACTTTAATGAGGGCCCTGAGTAATGATGAACAGCTGGCCACCTTAAATCAGGATGTCTGCTGAGAGTGGGCAATTTGAAAAACTGTAGGCTCTCTATTGCCAACATTTCAGAAGCAATGCCAAAAATCTAAGAAATTAGGGGGAAAATGTCTTTGCTAGCATTTAACCCTCTGGCTATCCCAGGTGCCTGGAGAAAGTGACAATGTTCATTAAGTCAGCAACACAGTGACACAGCACAAGAGAGAAATTTGACTGTCCTTTCATGGCTGCAGTCAGATTTTGGTGATGGACATGAAAACCCACAAGTATTTTATCTCTCTTCCTAGGAAAATGACCAAAATGTTTTCACAGCTGTACTGCACAGATCAATGAAAGCTACTAGAAACAGCAGCTCCCCACATGGGAAAGGCTTTGTACCCTTCTTTCTATCACTTGAGAAAGTAAATTTCTGCAACACGCTGTAGGTATCAGCACTGCATGCTACAACTTATATCACAGAGCTCAGAAAAGCATTGGAACATCTTAGTAAATAAAAATGTCTCCATTAAATAAGTCTACTGACTACCATATATATTCTCCTAATAACTAAGACAAAGACTAGAATCCAAAATCCAGAAAGTTGTAACAATAACAGTTTCCATATTTTTTTTAAAATTTTACCACTTTTGTATTTTACAATTTTCATGACCAATTTCTGTAAGGTTCATCACAAATAAGCCACGAAACTATGATTAGCTATCACTGTAGGCTGAGAGGAACATTACCAAGTTACTCTGTACCTGAAAGTTTATCACACCTCTCTCTTCTCACCATTTTCTTCCATATACCATTACATATACCATTAATTTTGCTAACTTTGCTATCCTGCTTTTATACTGTCACCTCATGCAATAAATTCAACATTCTTTTCCCTAAATCAATACACCATCAGCTGCAAATCCACAGTGATTCAGCCTTGCTCTCTATTTACCCTAATTGCAATTCTCTGCTGAGCACTTGTTAAACACCACGTGTAGGGTCCAAAGAACACACCTCTTGTGTCAGAAAGGAACAGCAGTTCCTTTCAGACAGAGTCTGAAACCTCCTTGATCAGACACAAACAATCTTATGTGTGCTGGCTGCTTGTTCTAATAGCATTGTCTACAGTCCAGGAAAGTCAAGAAAGAGTGGGTGAAGGGGAAGAGAACTTCATATTCAGTGGATGAACCCTCTGTGTGGATGATGAACCCCAAATAATGCTCGACTCAAATCTCAGATTGCACAGGATTAGGAGAGAGAGTCAGTGGCCACTGGACTCCCACTTTATAGACAAATTTCTGGGTCAGTTTCGCTCTAGTATGTTATGTTTAGCCCTCATACCAAGACTGACTTATTCTAAGTTACTTTATAGGTATTGCACACTATGTTTTTCTCTAAAAAAATACATTATCTTTGACTTTTGAACAGACAGCTAAAAGCAAGGGCTACACCAACACAACAACAGAATTTTCATCTCAGCCGAGTCACAAGAAAAGGTACTCCTCCCTAAGTAATCAGCAGAGTAGAGCACAAATGACACCTTTGGAGACTGAAAACACTGACTCAGCTGATTCACAGGACCTGTCGCACTGAAAAATGACAAGGCATGAGAGACTAGAAGGAAGCTTTCACACTCCTTGCATCTATGGACACAAATCTGCCACTGGACTCAGAGGGAGGCACTCAAGTAGAGTTTTATAGAGGATAGAGCTGTCTGAAGTGATCGGTACAAAATGGCTGTCAGGACTTATATTAGACTCCATTCTACCAACTGTTAATTACTGACTCTGCCTGACCCCATATGACTGCATAAAGGAGAGGGAGGCACACCATGGATGGTATTTGGCCTGAGGTGCCTCATGCACAACTAGAGCAGAAAAAGAGCACTGTGAACCTTAATGTGCTTCTCAATGAAACATTTAATTCTCCATTTGCAGTTTTGGTTTTAATATCTCATATTGCAAGACCATACTTCATTTTCTTCTGCTTATTCCCTCTCCCAGCAAAGGCACAGAACTCTATTCTGCACTTAAATCAATTACACTTCGGAATGAAGAACGTCGAGCTATTTGACAAAATTTGCATTGCTTTAAAACTATGTATATTAAGACTGTGAACAAGAGATTCTTGCTGTATTTGATAGGTCAAGCTGTACAATGTCTCTGCTGTGCTGTTTGTGTTTTGTATTCCTGCCAGTTGTATAGCTCATATACTGGCAGTTCTGATGTGCTTGCTTTCCTTAGTTACTGCCTCAGTTAGGAGTCAGTGACAGCGTCACTTGTATGGCATTTCTTGGAAAGAGACCAAACGGCTGCATTAGGGCAGTTTGAATGTGTCTCCTGGAGAAGTAATATTTCCTCTGAAGTGACTGAGAGACAGATGAATGAAAGAGAGTCAAAAATATGGGACACAGCTGCTACAGCTCTAAATAACTACCCATTTTCACCTCATAAGCATTTGCATGGGAAAACTAGTTGTTGTGAGTACAGTGTCTACAGTATAATTTAGTCACCAGTTGGCACTTAATTTGATCCTCCATTTAATTTGATCAAGACCTCTGAACTAAATCATCTGCTGCTTAAAAATACAACTTCCACAATTTTTTTTTTCTGCTTTAGTCAGGATAAATTGCTGCCAGATAAATTGATTCTTGGTTACAATTGGTTGCTATCTAATTAACGGTGATGTGAATAAAGAAATGCTTATGAATAAATGAAAAAGGACATAATCTAAAAAATATGGAGGCTGATCAGGAAAACTCGTGGAACAATTAAGGATAGCTACGAAACTAAAAAAATATTTTTGAAAGAACCTTCATAACAACAGTCAAGGCTCAGCACTTCTCTTATTAGAGTACTACATGGTAGTCATTGACTTCCAAAGTGTTCTTGCTAAGTGTTGCACTCATTTTCACAGGTGAGAAAACACATATTTAAGACCTCTTACATGACTGTGTGGGTGATATATCTGCACCACATCTGAAAACAAAAACACTCAACACAGGACCAGTCTGTCTCCTCAGAGGCCAGAGAAGACATAGACCTTAAGATAACATAGGTTCCAGCAGCAATATCAACAATCCAGAAAACCACAGGTTTCAATGAGAAGTGTGGGAAAAACCCATCAATATTCAACAGCAAGAATGGCATTATAAAATCAAGGGACACTTTACTTTTTAACTCCGTTCTTACAGGGATTTTGTTTTTAACCTCAGAGTTCAAATATTTGTCCCGCACAGATTTAACAGAATTAAACTTTAATTTTCTCTCATACAATGTGTAAATAAGATATGGCTAATGCAGAAAACACTTGGTAAATTATGAAAGAGACATATACAGCAGGCAATGGATAACACCTCTGGTAGCCAAAAAAACCTTTTTAAATATTCTGTAGCATATCAAATTCCTGGCCTCAAATGTTTTTAGTATCACTTAATATCCCAACTAATTGTTTTGTAGAGCCAGACACATAATGTACGAGGCTGTGAATGATACATCATTCAATGAACCACTGCACAGTAAGGCTGACAAAAGTAAGAATACAAGCATGGCAGGTACTGATAACACATCAAGCATGGAGAATACTGATATCCTGCTTTCCCAGGGATTATGAGTTTTTGTTCTTCTCTGTTCCACCACTCCCACACCTCCCTCTCACAGCCTGGGACATTGATATTTGAGGCTGTTCTCCAGCCACAAAGTTGCTTGTATTCCTGTTCCATCCTGCACCAGTTCTTCCTTGTCTAATTTTATTTTTCAGATCAGGGGCTGTACTGTAAATTGCCCAACAGCATTATTTTCATTAATTCATCCTGTGTTAGTCTAGTCTGAGTGTAGCTTGTGTCAGCAGCACATTTTTGTAGCTCAGGTAATTTCCTCCTTTTTAAAATAAATCAGGGCACTGACAGCTCCTCTATTCTAAAAGATGCAATGAGATTAGACATCTGTTATTTTTCCCCAGTCAGGACATTTAAAAAAAAGTTCACTACAGCATTTTTACACCATCTTCCACTCCTCACTTCTGTATCTCAAGAGTCAAACAAACAAGAGGAGAATGCTTAATAAGCACCTGAGGCAGAGAGTGGGTTAATGAGACTTGCAGTCAAGGGCTCTCATTAGTTTTGAAGCTATCTTATTAGAGGATGATGTGGATCATGAGAGCAAAGTGAAGCACTTCACAGCAGCATCTGACTTTCAGACAAACCCATCCCAGCTACCAAGGAAAAAAAAAAGAGGAAAGTAGATGTAGTTACTACAGCACAAGAGGTGTGGCCATTGCAACCGGTCATGGACAATTTCACAGTCAGAAATTGTGGCCCAAATATAATGTGGTTTTAGTTGTTCACGATTCAGAGCACTTTACGTTGACTGCAACTCTGTTACAAGTAACAACTACTTTGCAGAAAAAGAAAGCAGCACAGCAAAGCCACACCACTTAAACTGCAGCTTTTTTCCATTGTCAGCCACAGGAAAAAGGATTGTCTCACCGAGACACAAAACAAAGGGACAGAAATTTGGGCTGCCCTTTTGCCCCAGCCCAACATCATTGCAGACTACCAGGAAAAAAGGAATAGAACAGACCTAACTAGGGGGGGGTGGCAGCATCCCAGACTGGCACCAGCAAAGTGACACAGCCCTCACTTGAGTCAAATGACTGAGGAAGAGATTTCATCCTTCTCCTATCATGGCTGCATGCCTTGCCCCATATCTCCATATGCCTACATTCAGTTTATCTCAGCTTAAGCATCAAGAATTTTTGAATAATTATTATTTATCTGTTTCCTTCCACAAACTTTGAGATTGTAGAACACCACAGCTGAATACAGGATTTCATGTGGCCCATGAGAATGGCATATTTTACTTTTAAGGAGATTTTATTGTTTTTATGTCTGCTGCTTTGCAATACATGCTGCATTTTCCATACTCCCAGCTACTGCAATTATTATAAAGTCATATATATGAAGTGGAGTAAAATTCAGACATCACCTTGGTACCTAGAAATAATTTAGATGTGCTCTAAGTAAAGAAACTCTCAGCTGGATCTACAAACATTTCTCTCACCCCAAGGGAATTTTTTTTCCACTTTTAATTAAGGAAACTGTACAAAAAACATACTTTCTGAAGCGTGTATTTGTACTTAGATTAGCAAAGGCAGCACTCTGTTTGAAAGTTAATATTTTAATATTTTTCTATTCTCTCTGAAGAGCTATTCATCAGCACACCTACAAATACACACTTCCTTAAATCATAAATCAAAGTGCTCTTACCCTCAGTTGCCTCAGAGATGATCATTTTGGGTAGAAAGTGTGTGGAGCCTGAGCAACATTTGAACTGGTTAAAAATAAGAGGCTGGGAAGAACTTTGAAAAACAGCAGGGGAGAAGGAAAACAGTACCAGCTAGCTCAGGTGAGAGATGATGATAAATTTAGCATCTAGTAGAGAAGTCCTTTCCTTTGTCTAGGGGTGCCAGTAGACACTCAGTGCCTCATGTGAAGCTCTGTGATGGACAGATTACAGCACAGCAGCCTTTAGCTGAATGACACATAGTTAGCCTCACCTCACTTGCCTCCTGAAAGAGGAAAAGAGAAGCATATCTCTACGTAAGTCTGCCTGAAGAACAGACCACTAATCATCCCTCTTCTTAAATGAATTTTGTCCTAGCAAGATTTGAGTGTGGGCCCTTTTGTTTTTAAGAATAACATGTCTGTACTAGAATCATAGGATCATTAAGGTTGAAATATGTCTCTAAGATCATCAGGTCCAAGCACTAACCCCAGAATCACAGTGTTCACATATTCCCAAGTGCCATGTTGCGGATGCCTTCTGAAAAATTCCAGAGATGGTGATTCCATCACTTTCCTATGCATTCTGTCTCAGTGCCTGAAAATCCTTCCAGTGAACAATTTTTTTCCTGAAATCCTATATAAACCTCCCCAGGTACAACTTGAGGCCATTTCCTGTGGTCTTGTCATTTTTTACCTGGTACATGAGACTGAATCCCCAGAGGACAACAACCTCTTTTCACATAGTTATACAGAGAAAT
The DNA here is from genome assembly GCF_030490865.1 of Poecile atricapillus. NCBI lineage: Eukaryota > Metazoa > Chordata > Aves > Passeriformes > Paridae > Poecile > Poecile atricapillus. The sequence continues at coordinate 76,231,313 of NC_081251.1, read as the reverse complement.
AAGGTTGCCCCTGAGACTCTTTTTCTCCAAGCCAAAAGAAAAAGTTGAACAAGAGACACATTAGTTATCATGTGCTAAACAAACATCTAGAACTAGAAAGGTATTATCATTTCTTGGAATAAAAAAAAAAACAACTTAAGTCAAGGCCACACCAGAAAGATAATAGCAGTGTCAGAAGTCCATATACAGTTCTCCCATTTCTATGCTACAGCCAGCAGTCTAAATGATTTCTGACATAGACAATTAGACCAAAGAATAAAGTAGAAAGGAGGGAAGAAACTAACTATACACAGGAAATGTGGACAGATAGTCTGTCGCTTGCTAGATCACCATAGACCTTGTTATTGCTACTGCATTACATTCAGGCTTTTAAATAATTTATTAGCAGCTCAAACAGGTTTGGCATACCCAGAAAAAACAACAGCAGATTTAACAAATGTAGATAAATATTTATGATCAAAGAGACCAGTTGGTAAATGCAATTTGCTAATAACATTATTAGTGGGAACTATATTAGTAATATTATTATTACTGTGACCAAAAAACCTAAAGCAAAACCCCACAACACCACCATGATAATATCCTGATGGATAAAACACAAAAGCACTCAAACCCAGTAGAGATCCACTGTTACCCACAGAACCAAATAAATACTGACAACAAGAAATTCAAGATCATAGTAGATGAATAAAGGTACAACCAGTACCAATATAACACACTAAAAAACCCAAAAACAACTGCAATGTTTTACCATTGTTCAAGCACCTTTCATTCACAGAAGCAAAGTAATGTAAGATTTTGAGATTAATTTACCCATTCAATTCCATAAAAGTAAAACAGTGTAGGATTTGTTCACTATTCATGAACACCTTCTAATCTGGCTTTAGAGTTTAACATGCAGAAGCGCCAGTTTTCACATTAAACTGCAGATTTAACAGAATTACATTGCTAATTCTGAAGACAGAGATTTATTTGACTTCCCAGCACATACATTTAAGTTAACTCTTTGTTCCCCAACTGAATAGCAATGGCAAAGAAAAAAACAGAAGAATCTTGTAAGATGTAGATGACCTTCCAGTCCAGTCTGAGATAATTAGCAGTGAATTTCTTTTCCACCATATCACTTGAGCACCTTAGATTTCACATATCCCACCATTTAATTTTTTTCCTTCAAATTCCATTCTTCTAGTGCCTTAGTTTAGCTTTATTTAAACTCCTTTAGCCTTCAATTCAAGCATCAGCCTATCACATCCACACTTGCCCAATAAACCTAACCCAAATTGAATGAAGCAGACCTAAAAATCATTGCTGTGGAGAGTTTTTTGCAGAGGAGGGTGGGGAATAAGTGTCAATGCAGCCATTATTTCCCTCATTGAAATAGACTTCTGAAATTTCAGAGCATACTGATGAACACTGCTTGATTCAAATGATGGGAATCTCATCAGCTTAATGACATTATAACTGGAATTTCAGAGCAAAGGCAAAGCATTGTAATTTCTCTGAAATTCCAGTATTACCAGCAAATTTATGAGGACAGGGAAGGCATCTCTTTCACATGCAAGGATCAAGTTTGGGAATGCTTACACAAGTTGAACACATGTTAACTTGAGGGAAAGTACTCATAGGTGCTGAAGGAGTAGGCCAACATCACAGTAAGAACTCCAATTGTCTTTGCAAGGTCATGGGACTTGGTGGATAAGGAAGCAGGGAGAATGGGATGAACTGGATGTTGCTTGTAACAAATTTAGTAAGGCTTTAACACTATCTCCCATGACATCATAGACAACTGATGAATTATGGGGTGGGTAAATAGACAGAAGTAAACTGAAAATTGACTGAACTGCTGGACTCACAAGATTGTCATCAGTGGCACTGAAGTCCGGTTGTGGGGAGTGCTTGGTGCTCCCAAGAGATGTGTTCTGAGATCAATACAATTGAACTTCTTCACGACAAGTCCCATTAATAATGGGAAAGAATGCAACTTTAGCAAGTTTTCAGATTATATTGAATTAGGAGGAGTGGTTGATGCATCAGGCTGCTTTGCTATTATGCAGAAGGATGTGAACAGACTGGAGAAGGGAAGAGACAGGAACCTCATGCAGTTCAACAAAGGAAAATGCAAAATCCCAGACCTATGAAGGAGCAAAGCCATTCACGAGCACATGCTGGATTCTGACCAGCCAAAATCCAGCTTTACAGGTAGGACCTAGGTGTAATGAAAGAACACATAACAGCAATGTGCCCCTGCAGAAAAGACAGCTAATTGTGCCCTGAGCTGCATTAAGGGAACTTTGCCAGGTCAGGGTAAGTGTCCTTCCTCTCTGCCTGACACTGCTGAGGCAAGTTTGGAGCATTGAGTCTGATTCTGGGCTCCTCAGTGCAAGAGATATTTGCAACAAGTCTAGTGAACAGCCATGAAGATGTCTAAATCCTGAATAATTCCATAGTCAATTAGGGGTGATTTCTCATCTGTAGCCCTTGTCCCTAGTGGTGATTTCAAATTCTAAGACATCAGCTGGGAGCACCATCCTACTGTGACAAACAGGTGTTGTAAATTCTTGAAGTTTGTGGGAGAACTTTTATATACCCTCCTAGACTTGCTATTTGTAAATAAAGAAGGATTAATGAGGGATGTGATGGGAGGTGGTTGCCTACCGAGGTCACAGTGATCATGAACTTGTTGAGTCCTGAATTTTCAGTGAGAAGAAAGGACAGCAGTGTTTCTACCTTGGACATCAGGAGAGCAAGCTATAAGCTATTCAGAGAGCTGTTTAGCAGGGTACCCTGGGGAACTCCTTTTGAGGTCTCAGGAGCCTTTGAGGGCTAGACAGCTTTTCATGACCATCTTTCAGAAGCACAAGAGGAGGCAATACCACTTTAAAAGTCAAGCAAGTAGGAGACCATGCCAGATTGGCTGGACAGGATGGTCCTCACATAGCAGAAAAGAAACAATCCCCAGAAACAAGGTCAGGCTTCGCAGAAGGAGTACAGACCTGTAGTTAGCTTACGCAGGGAGAGGGTGCTAAAGGCTGAAGTTTAGTTAGAATTGAGACTGGAGAGTCTTGTATCAGATAATAAGGAAGACTTTTTAAAGTACGCTAATAGTAAGAAAACATTGGACCAATACTTGTTGAAGACAGGCATCTGGCTTAAAGGGAGACAAAATGGGAAGCATTAGATGCAATCTTTGGCTAAATTTTTCATACTCAGAGATTGGGTTGCCCCCGAGCCAGAGGACCATGAGAACAGTGACACTGAAATTGTCAGGGATCAGTTTTATCAGAGAATATTCACAAGTCTGTTGTGTCTAATGGAGTTCACTCCAGAGTAATGCAAGAACTAGCATCTTCTAAATCAGAACTGATCATCTACCGAAAACCTTGAGGGTCTGGGGGCATCCCTCATAACTGGAATCTATCCATTTTTCCAAGTGGGAGGTGTCCCAAGCCTGTCAGTGTTTAAGAGACCTTTGGATAATTACCTTGATAACATGCTTAGACTTTTAGTTAGCTCAGAACTAGTCAGGCAGTTGAACTAGATGGCCAACGTAGGTCCCTTTCAACAGACATTCCATTCTATTCTGTATATGAGTAAAGCCTGGGAGAATTGGGACTGTTCAGTCTGGAGAAGGCTCAGGGGGATCTGATAAATGTATAATCAATACCTGAGGGGGAAGTAGGAAGGCAGATCCAGACTCTTCTTAGTAGTTCCCAGTGACAGGAGAAGAGGCAACTGGCACAAAATGAAGCACAGGAAAACCTCTTTGAACCTAAGAAAACACTTTTTTACATTGAAGATGACCAAACATGAGAACAAGTTGTGAAATGTCTGTCCTTGTAGATATTTGAAATTAAATTGGACACAGTCCTGAGCAACCTCCTGTAGTTTAACACCTCTCTCTGATCCAGTTGTGGTTGGAGGAGTGGACTATGGACCAGATGATTTCCAGAAGCATGTTCCCACCTCAGTGAATCTGTACTTCACCCTGGGAAAAACCACAGGATGGGCAGACAGGATTGTCTGCAGATATCCCGTTGCTAAATATCAAAACAGAAAGTTGGTTCATCCTAACCCTGCTCTCCATTGCAAAAGTATTGACCAAAGGTGAGCAGATTTGCAAATTCTTGCAGCAGGCAGATCTCGAAGTTGTAGAATCATCCAAAAATTTTGCTGACAAGACAAAGACCCTCCAACTCAGCAGTCAATTCTGTGAAGTGTTCACAGCTGCTTCCAACCATGCTGAACGAAACAAATTTTCTATCAGTCTTCTGTGACTGTAAACAGCACTCTAACATGGCTTTAAACTCAGCAGAATTGCATGATCAAGCAACAATTTTTCATTGTGCTTCTAGCCTGCTTGATTATTTATTCATTCAACTCGGAATTCACTGCGCTAAGGTTAACATTAGGAGTTCTTCAGATATGCCTTCCTCTTAATCTTTGAGCCATCAGCAAATTAACAAGGTTGACATGAAGGTAATGCTTTATATTGAACAGATGTAAATAGCTCATTCAAACACCCTTTTGCTCTAGACCTGATATTTAACTCAAAAATCACAATGCAGACTGACCCAAAGAGTGACAGAAAGGGTTAATAACATGCTATTTCTGTACCAGTGCAAGGACTAGTGAAGATTGTCTATGTGACTTGCTTTGTGGTCTTGCTTTTAAATATTTTAAATATACATTTGAATATTTTCTTGCAAAATCACTTACAAACCCTCAGATGAAGGGGTTGGAACTCAAACATACACCAAGGATGCACATTAAATAAAAGATTTAAGAAATTTGAGAGAATTCATGGTAATTCAATTTCTGCCTGTGTAAAGGGGAAAGAGTTAATTTGTAAATATTTTAAACAGAATAAATTTAGTTTTGCCTAATTGAAAAATCAATATTTCCCACTGGTTTACAGATAATCCTTGTTTCTTTTTTTTTTTTTTTTTTTTTTTCTACCATGCCAGGACAACAGCTTTTAAGATTTACTTACATCTCTTATTTCACCATAATTTTTTAAGTTTTGGGGTTTTTATTCCCCTAATTTTAGAGTGAGTGAGTAGTGAGAATCGAAGAAAGTTACTGAAGAGTGCTGCAGGGGAGAAAAATAGCAAAACAATGAACAAAACCCCAAGGAGCACTTTTCTTAATGGCAGTTCAGAGTGGCAAGAGCCACGCATGCAGAACCATGCTGGGCTAGCAGCTTCGAGAGAGGCTTTTCTTTCAGTTGCCATGACACTTGTTTCCTGCTACCAAGTAAACTCCTGGGGGCACTAATATAGAAATATACAGCACACATTCTTTTTAACCCCAAAACCATGAAACTGGCTTGGAAAAGAATGGTCTGGTCTGTGGAAAACAAATTACTGTGAACTGATCTTCTTGGAAGGCTTGATTGTGAAGTCAAAACCAGAGAGAGTCAGATGAAAGCACTTTGCCATCATATTTTCCATTTTGGCTTTAATATTAGAATGTCAGAACTGCAAGTGTTTAATACTAGAGTTTAAGAGAACTTCAGAAGATAAACTATTCCTACAATGTCTGTATAAAAAATTATTTTACTGTAAAAGTACAAGAGCACTATTCCTGTATAAGGAAATGAGGAGTCTAAAATACACAGATAATTACATAATCGGTATCAGTGGAGAAATCACTAAACAGCTCTTCACTAGAAGAGGAAGGATTCATGCACACACTTGTTGTCAATACTCTTGTAACTGCTCCTTTTTTTTATCTCATTGCCATTTCAATAAGTTGTCCTTAATTCAGCCTTTGATCTTTGCCTTTTGTGTCTCCAGATCTCCTCTTCAGCCACCCATGGGGGCAGAAAAGGAGGAGGGAGAGTGAACAGGCAGCAGCATGGTTTAGAGAAGCTTGGCAGGAGAATTCAGTTGGGGATTACCTTTCCTAAACTACAACAAGGATTAAATAGCATAACCAAGGAAGTCTCTATACAAAAAATAATCCACAGTCGAGCACCACTGGCCTATCTTTTTTATGAAAAAGCAGCAAATTTCCGCTACAACTACCCTCAGAAACCACACTTGGACACAGAGCGTTAAAGACAAATCATGCACAAATATTTGATATGTAATAACTCAAGTCTCAAAAGTACTGAGCACATCAGGAATCCAGCCAAACACAGGTTAGTGTTTCACCTTCAAATCTGCGGTGGAGGATTAAGTGAACCACACCTCAGAGCAGACAACCCTATTCACCCTATTCAGTTCAGATTCATTCATTGTATATTTTGCCAGAGAATGCTACATGCCAACAGAAAAAAGGTTTCTTCAATGCTGAATGAAGTTAAGGAGAGCTGTGTAGCCTTGACAAAATGATACCTGTCCTAGAAGTTCTGTGTAGTACACAGGCAGCAGCAGCAGCTGTATGTTTAATTCACAGAAGCAGCGCAGAACTCCATAGGAGACAGCTCCATCAGTGACGATACCTGGATGAAGAAAACCTTTAGTTCACCAGCTAGATGAACCATTTTAGGGTGCATATATATGTCACAAAGATCAATGGGTTAACTCTAACCTAGTGTGGAGACACCCAGTCACAAAACCAAAAGCCAAGTCGTCCTGGTAAGTTGTAATGGGTATTATCATGAAGCACCATCCCCCTTTCTTTTGTTGCCTACATTCCTTGAACATGGAAAGCCAAGGCACCTAACTCCAAGTTGTGTATATGTGTAGAAATTCAAGTTTCTCCTCCTCATTACGTGGCATGAAGGCATGCACAAAGTTTTCCAGGAGAACTCTGTCATTCAAAGCTTGTTTCTCTTACAAATTGTGCTACTCTCCCTGATCCCCAGCATCACATATCACCTCACCAGTTCTGAATAATTGTTTAGTTGTTTCTCCACCACATTTCAGCATGGGGAATGTTCAGCTGTATGTGGGAGAAAGCTCTGAGAGAGCAGGTGCTCCCACCACTGCAGAGCTCAGATAATTTTAGGTTCTGCTGTGCAGCACAAGAAATAGAAATAATTCGGGATATCAAAATCGGTTTGAGCCAAGTTACTGGCTAAAAATAAAATAAAAAAGAAAAGAGCAAAAAACAGAAGAAATTAAAAGTGAGAGACTGAAGCCCCAATAAAACTGCCCTCACAACTGGAGGCAGGATCATTAATTTTTTCCAAGCTCATTAAGAGCAGTTATACTCCTAAATTTTATCTGTAGATCTAATATTTTGAGGCTGCCTAACTGCAGGACACTTCTCTTGGCAACTATTACAGTGCTGACAGAACTTGGCAGCCTACAGTTCATGGGTTGTCACTTTAAAATAGTCAATCCTCTGAGGCATTGCAAAGTCTCTGTCCCTTTGAACTTCTCTGTTCCAGAATTGTTGCTCTTTCCTCAGTGCCACATCTCCTACCAATTACTGGTGTGCTGTGGAATACTGTTTAATAAACATTTTCTTTGCAGAGTACATCATCTAAGTGATCAATCATGAGTTGAGGAAATAGAGTTTTAAGTACTATATCAGCTTCCTGCATCTCCTTTGAATGGCATCCCATAGTCATTAAAAAAAACCCACCCTTGGCACTAAATGATTTATTTTAATCTAAACAGAGATTACTTTAATTAAACACACTTTATTCCTCTTGAAATTGACAGAGCACTCCCCTGAAGCCTTCTATCACTCCATTTATCAAATGATTTCTTTGAGAGCAGCAAGCCGCTTCTCACAGACCACTTTGCTCAGGGGCCTCAGTTTTGTTCCAAAACCAGGGAAAAGAAAAATCCACAATAAGAAAATATAGACAGATTCAACTAATTTCAGGTAGGAGTACAGCTACCATGATTCAGCTTCTGAGTTTGGAAGTGGTACTAAACAAAGCTGAAAAGGTTACATTGAAAAAAAAAAAAATCCATGAAATTAAGTGTGAGGCATAAGTAGAGGCTGGGCAGAGGATGTAAAAAGAGCAGCCCTGAGGACAAGGACTTGGGGGTGTTGGTGGATGAGAACCTCAACATGAGCTGACAGTGTGTGCTCAGAGCCCAGAAAACCAGCTGTCCTGGGCTGCATCAAGAGCAGTGTGGCCAGCAGGGTGAAGAAGGGGATTCTGCCCTTTGAGACCTCACCAGTGAAAGCTCCCAGGGGAAACCTTACAGCAGACTTCCAGTACTCAAAAGAGCCTACAAGAAACCTGGAGAGGGACCTTTCGCAGGGGCATGTAGTGATAGGACAAGGGGGAATGGCCTTAAGGTGAAGGTATAGATTAGGTATTAGCAAGAAATTCTTTACTGTGAGGGTGATGAGGCACTGGGACATATTGCCCAGCAAATCTGTGGATGCCCCATCCCTGAAAGTATTCAAGGCCAGCTTGGATGGGGCTCTGAGCAACCTGCTCTAGTGGGGTTCCTGCCCAGGGAAGGAGGGTTGGAACATGATGACCTTTATGGTCCATCCCAACCCACTCTAGGATTTTTGGTCTTGTGATGTATGCTCAGAGCAACTGGGACTTTAAAAGAAGAGGGGAGAAAAGATACATACACATGCTGTCATCTTTCTTTTGGTACCAATTTATATATATATTTTTTTTTAAGCAAAAAAATCCTTGCAGAAAGATCAAAATATTTAAATATTTAGTTGAGTCCCTTTTTTTTTTTTCACTTCTAGTACATCTGTAGGTGTAGGCTGGGGTGGGGTGGAGTGGAGTCATCATATTGTTAAAAGAAAAGACTGATTTCAATTAGTATTAAACCAAAATATAACTAGAGGTATTCGTAAACATCCTGAAATAATTCATTTCCCCTTCTTTCCAAATTCAGCATTTTCAGTCTGATTTGCAGACAGGTATCTGAAATGGATCCAAACTATTATCAAATCAGCTTGCTAGATGACTGACATTCACCCTTCACTGAAAGTCTCTCAGAAAATAGATTAATGAAAATTCTATTGCAGGTGTCTGAGCTTTTTAATGACTAATAGAACACTGCCTTTCCAGGCTCACCTTTCATTTGTTATTTACTCAGCGGTATTTACACACTGTTAAGGCAGGCTAAGCCATACAGGGGATAGATATGCACAAATATAAACAGAATTATAACGTCCTGGTTGCAATATAACTGCGACAGAAAATATACCAGTTGTGCAGAAGAACCTAGGGATGAGTCACTACTCTGAAACATTCAAACAGTTCTTAAAATATCTGTAATTATCCTTCCTGCCCAAGTATGGAATATGCCTTTTCAATTGTCATTGAACCATTTATTGCCATGCATTTCCAAGGATTTGTACCAGAGAAGGCTACCAGAGTCTTAGTTCTGCAGTAGACATCTTGGAAGACTGAGGGGTACCCAGTGGTCCTGATCTCAAACTAAAAAACAGAGGCAAGTTTTGTCTCCCAGCTGCTTTGAGTCACAATAGTAAAGAAAAACCTCCTCCCAAAAGGAACAAAAATTGTTGTAAAAAACCAAAAATACCCCAAAAGCTGAACACCAAAAAGGTAAGTTAAAGTACCTGTCTCTCCTTCTGGGCAGTAGAAATATAGAAGGACCCTGATGAAGCTGTTTATCCTGCAGGAAACAAGTCTCCTTTAGACATTTTCATTGACCAAATTATTTATTTGCACTTATCAGTATTCAGGTGTGCTTAATATTTTTTCTGCTTAGAGGGGTAATTAAACCTATACAAAGTCTCTAGTCACTCCATCTCAGGGCTCTGTCTTCCTTCAAACGTGACAATTTAGCAAATAAAATTGTGTTAGCCTAAAGAAAAGTTCACGGCTTTTCGCATGTAAAAGATTTATCTTCCCTGTTCCTTATTCTCTGCTGAGGGAACAATCAGGCTTGATAAGCACATGTCCTATGACCCAGATATCATGCAGTGGGGAGGTATAATGCACACAAGAATTAATAGTCCATTCCCCTAGATTCTACTTCTACCTTGGCTGGGTTTTTTGTTGTTTTTTTTTTTCTTTTTGACTGCCACCAGCTCCCTGATTAAGTCCTACAGAAATAATAAGCAAGTAATGTGGTAGGCAACAGCATGTTTTTCCTGCCTTCTTGGATTGCAAAAACAAGATACCTCCTTACATCAGGAAGGAATAACAGAGGGCTGCAGCTGAATCCAAAATTAACTCTTAATGAACAAGTAAAGAAGCTTCACACCTACTATCTATGGTCACTCAAAATAGGCAACAAATTCCTTCCAGAATGTTCTCTAAAATTAGTTTCCTAATGAGATCAGAAGGACAGGCTGCAAAATCTCTTTCACTGATTAGTACAAGATGCTTGTTAGTTGAATGAAATTCTAGTGTCTCTCCTGCTTTAAACTTTCTACTGCAGCTGTATTAGCTAAGTTAACACAACTTGATAACCTATATGTTTTTAAAGGTAGTATTATGAGCACCAAAGAAACAGCAAAAAACCAGCACATAACTGTATATAAGGATATGTCCCAGGTCTCCTCCCCATGAAAGCTCAGCCACCTTTTCTTGCAAAGTGAGGGTGATTGGCTGTAGCAGCATCACCTGAGTAAAATCTTAGAGCGTCTCATAGATTAACTTTTGAATTAGGCTTTGGAGAGACACTGGATCATGCCTGTGGTTTTACCAAGAAAATATCAGAAAGTAGGCCTTAATCTGAAAGCATATTAACAGAAGAAAGAAAACAATAAAAAGGGATATCTGTGGGGATGTGTAAAGGTTTTCTGATTCAAGGAATGGACTCCAGTATGGTTTGGGGATTGGAAATGCCAGAAATGCTTCTATTCAGTGCATGGTTTCCTAAATAACCTTCCATTTTATTTTCAATCATCCTCTAGAGTGTTGTTTTTTTTTACCCCATGCAGAGACATCTCTCCAGATATAAGGTTACAAAACAACAATAATAAAAAGTAGTGTCCTATATTAGAGGATACCAACTGAGGTGAAATTATGCAAAACTTATTCATAATCCATAGAAAAAAGTGATGTGTTCTCTATGAAAAAGGGTAAGGAAGAAAGGGGTAGGGGGTAGGTTTTTTCTGTGTAAAGAACTCAATCTACACATTAATCATCAATTTTATTTTACTCTCTCCTCATAAGAAGTGAGCACAATGCTATAATTTCAGTGTATTAAAAAAAAAAAAAGCACAGCAAATGTTTTTGTTTTCAGTTCAAGTTAAATACTTAAATGGACTTTGCTACAAGCTACATCTGTTGATACCTCTCAGTACAAGTGTTAAACACTTGACAAACCAAACACACAACCTTTTCCGTCTAGTCAGTTCTTCAGATTCTCTCTGCCTGAGAATTCTACTACGAGAATTAAATTAGGCAAATTCTTAATTGATATAGGCTGTTTTTCCTGCTAGCAATGACCCTTTTCATCATTGTTAGTAGTCTTCTATGATTAATTATGCCAATGGCAGCAGACTAATTTTCCTATTTCTATAGGCTACCAAAACATAACACTCATTAAAGAGGCAGTGGTGAAAAAAAATTTCATTATGCCATTCATCTTAGTTTTAGCCCTAGCTGCTTTCTATAAAATGCTCTTCAGGTCTTCCTTTCTTGCAGTGTGGAGCTGCAAGGCAAGTAGCCAAAGACAGAACATGCTACTACCGGCACTCTTCCTTTGAGTTCTGGTTGCCAGAATTGAGGCTGAGAGACAAGGAAAGAAGAAAAGAAAAATATTGTCTAAAGAATAAAGCATCAGGATTTATATAAAAGCAACATGTACAACTATACATAAACAGCCACATATGTCTAGACAAAATTTAACACATTTTTCATCTAAAAGACACAGAATTCACTATAACACTGAGTGTAGCTTCTGCCTGTTATGCCTGTAGCATTTGCCACTTTCTGGAAATAAAGACTGATGACTTGAAAGAATCAGGAGTTTAGAACCTATTCAACCAGTAAGCACGGAAATAGAAGACAAACACTTCAAAGCAGCCACAGTGAAAATTCAAGGTTTGGGCTAACAATATTTTAAAAATAAATGCCTTATCTATATATATATTAGGCTTTTTCACAAGGTAGTGCTGCCTGAAAACTTCTGTGTTGAGAGAAATCCATAAGTGAACATCAGTATGGATGGAAAGAAGACTATGACACATTGCACAGAAATGCTTCCAGAAAACCCTTACTGGGAACCACTACTGCAGCCAGTGTCACCTAAGGAGAAAATATAATCTTCTGAAGTGCTTTATAAACTAAAAGTTTACCCAAATGTAATAAAGCAACTCTAAACATTTACAAGTGAATTTGTACTTTCAAAAACTCAGTCATACTGCTAGCACAGGCCAAACAAGTTGTCCAAATTTGCTAGACTAAAAAATCTTCCACTGTAAAGATTTCTTCTTTAAAAACCAGCAAACACATACAGTTTTTCTGAACTCACTGTGTTGAAAAAGCAGTCCTTTGTAAATACTTCAAATCAGAAATACTTTGAATATTTTTATTGATATTAAATGTTCAGTCAGTTTAAATTTTCTATAAACCATACCAAATTCCCCGTTTAATTTAGTTTTTTCAAGATGAATCATGAAATGACATCTACTTATTTATAAGACTTCAGTTTTACCAGCAGAAATGAAATTGACTACTTATTAGATAAATGAGATTTAAGCATTGCCTTGATCTGAACAGCACAGAAGAAAAGTTCCATGCCAGAGGCAGAGAAATAGAACAGTTAATGGATCTTAGCCATGGGGGTAGGTAGATAAAGTAAAATAAAAATTAAAAAAACTCCCACCAAACAATGAACACATTTCCCCCCAAAACCACTACCTAACAACAAAAAAGAAAGAAAAAGAACGTTAAGGTAGCTCCCATAACTACTTCAGTTGAGGTATGATGAATTGTGGCTACTTCAGCTCAAGTACCTAAGAACCAAAGACATTTTGACCACAGTTTAAAGCTGGCTAGAACTTCAAAACTTTACTTTCTCCAGCAGACTTTTCCATGGAATTAATAAATATGTTAAATGAAACAATGTCTCATAAAATTAGAGAGTTTCTTGAGAATGTCTACTGAATGTGTAACAGTAAATGTCAGGATAAAATACTGATCTATTATTTAATGTAGCCATTATTTGTGAATACAAATAGCATTGGTCAACTCTAGAAAATGATCCACACAAAAATTTCATCTACTTTAGACATACACTTCTGTATCTGAGATCTTTTTGGTCTGTAGATTGCTATTTTCTTTTAAGAAGAGTATCAAGAAGTCATCAATAACAGCTCTCTAGGTGACACAGGATGAAGACTCCAATTATGGCTCTCTAAAATCTAGATGCCAAGTGGGAAAATGCTAAATAAAACTATAATAAACAGAACAGAGTACAAGAAGAACAATCTCAGATACATTTGGCTAATTATATGCTCTTAATTATTGGCCAACAACCTTTCCTCAGGGATGCAGAGGGAAAAAAACAAAAAAAACACAAAACAACCAAATATAAGAACTCTGTCTTCTTATATGACTCCTTATGATCCAAATAACCAAACATTTATAGCAGACTATTTCATAGTAAGTGCAATAAGCAGGGAGAGTGGGGCAGCATTTGTGGTTTGTGTTTTTTCCCCGCAATATTGTCAAAACTCCTTCACATAATGCATATGCTAAACCACTGAGTTATCCTGTATATGTGGGGCAATGTCCTTAATACCTGCTAATCCTATTGCCTTCTTACTGGCTCAGATTTCATTAGAAATGGACACAACACTGCACTGGATAGCAGCTTTTGTCTCTGGAATGGAGAGCAGGAAAAAAATGGGAGATGCCAATCTCTGTTTCAGAGATGCTGCACAAGGATAAGTGAAGTTCTAGGTAAAAAATTCATAGATTCATCTCTGCCAGTTTACATCCCCTCCTCACCCTCCAGAGCACCCTTATAGAAATTCATCAGCTTGTTAAAACTGAGAGACAGAAAGGCCTCAGTCATCTACTCAACCCCACCAGCTCCAGTCTATTGTCATGTTGACTCCCACTTATGTGCTAAACCTAGTTTGAATTTCAGATGGTTTCCATCTTTATCACTGTAAAGCCAAATTCAACCTCATTAAAATTTAAAATGCTCTGCTGTAACTCAGTCACTCAGAACACTTATAATTTTACTGTGTTTTTAAATATGATACACAGTACCACTAAACAGAGTAATTTTAACTCAGTTAAAATATTGCAATTTGAAAGGAAACTGTAACTCTGTAGCTAACATGTCTCTTTTATAAAAAAATTACTTTTGCATTAGAAAAATTAACAGGAAAGTGCTTAAAGAGATTTCCCTATAATAATAATGAGTACAACTATGCCTAATTACAGCAGCAAATAAATTTATATGCAAGCACATACAGACCTGAATCTCACACACTGGCAAGTCATGCACAGCTCTTTTAGCTGAGTTAAAGAATAATACCAACCAAGCAGCTTTTTCCAAGGGAACATCAGAACATATTAATACACAGAATTTCATATATTATTTTGAGGAAACATATCCAGTCTTAGACCTTTTATAAAGAAATTTAGGAAAACACTTTATTTTAAAATGTAAAAATATTTTAAATAATTTTGTCATCAGGCAAAATGACATCTAAACAAACTGATTCCTTGGGACCAAAACTAAGTGTTGTGAAAGGTAATCATATTTCTACATTTCACTACCTGACTGGGGACAGAACTTCATAACACCACAGGAGCTTGAAGTCATATTTTAACTCCATCCCTGTCTAGTAGCCTACACTGGTGAAAGAATCTCATGAAAGAGAATACTGATTTTTTTAAAATAGGTTTTCTGAATAGTGAAGGCAAGGAGAACAGTCTGATATGAGCTCTTTTAAGATTTCATTGGTGCTTAAAATTTGCATGCTTTGCTTTAGCACGCACACACCCAGCACCATATAAACTTTGCAATTGCAGCAAGTTTCACAGTGCATGGCACAAGCAATAAATTACAGAGTACACATTCTGATGCAGCACACCTAACTACATTTCCATCTTGTATTCATTGCAACAGATTTGTAGTGCAGTTAAATGTAAGCATAAATGCCATTCTTCAAAATAGTTAACTGTT
This sequence comes from Poecile atricapillus, assembly GCF_030490865.1. Classification (NCBI taxonomy): domain Eukaryota; kingdom Metazoa; phylum Chordata; class Aves; order Passeriformes; family Paridae; genus Poecile; species Poecile atricapillus. The sequence continues at coordinate 76,216,305 of NC_081251.1, read as the reverse complement.
AAGGGGACATGAGATCTAAGTAATGCTCCCTACCAGGTAATAAAGGGAACAGAGACAGTCTAATGCCCTATTTTCCACAGCTAAAGTATGGGAAATTGAGTGACTAATAAGACAGCAAAATTTTCAGCACTCTTATATCTATTACTTCAATTCTACATAGGGCTTTCTTTTGGGTTAGCAAACAAAATAATTCTGTTCTTGTTTATTTTGATCTAGCAGAAAATAGTAGTCAGAAATCTGGATTTACAGCCCTGTACTTCTGGTGAAATAGAACAGGGACAGAAAACAACATAAGGCAGAATAATCTGGAAGTTAGGTACATACCACAGTTGCAGCAGGAGTCACAGAAGTTCAATTTCAATTATCACTACAGATCACCATCCTCACTTACCACATTTCCACTGATAATGTGTAACATTAAGGTAGTAAAAAATCTGGTGTATGAATGCAACAACTAAGTAAACCATCTGCTGCGTGAAAAGTCAGCTGAGAGAATGGCTATGGACATATGGGGATACCAGCAGTGAATCAGTCCTTTAAGAATAAGTCAAGCTCTGGTCAAATCAAGGTCTGAAAACAAAGCGAGGACGGAAAAGAGGTCATTTAACAGCAACTGATTGCTGTTAAATTAATTGCTGCTGGCTTGTTGCAACCTCAGAGCCCATCCCAGACCTGCCACCACCTCTGGAATCAGTCTGTCTCCTGGATTTGACTTGCACCAGTTCAGAGTAGCTTAAATACTCCCCATCACTGGAGGATCAGAGCAAAAAATGGAGACACCAGGAGCAGTGGTAAAGGCACTTTATGATGGGGAGAGTGAAATTATTTTAAAGCCTTCAAAATGGAACCAAAAAGTAATTTTGGTTCAGATATTTAAAGTTCAGGTTCTGCTTTGAAAGTGAAGAGAGAGCTGGATCAACTCCTTTAAGTTAAATTTGTCCTTTTGACTTCAGCTGACAGTGTCCAGCAGAACTTCCTCTGCTTTGTCTGTTTTCATAGAAAGTGCTGGAGTGAGGTCAAAGGAGCTACTCAGGCTGATATTTTACTTCTGGGTGGCAAAAGTAGTTTTTGGGAAAGTGTATGACATTGAACACCTTTCCACATGGAGGCAGAAATTACTTTTCGGCACTTATTTAACCATCAAATTATAAGCTAGTAGGTTGATGCCAGAGAAGCACAAAGCTATAGGACCTGTGGCTGGAGGGACATTGTTGTTCAATTGCAAGAACAACAAAATAAACACCGAAGATATCCCACAGTGGGACTCAAGGAAAGCTTCCCCAATTTTCATCTCTGCCAGTGGAAACAGCGCTGAACACTTTGACTAGAGACCATTTCACTTGAGCTTATATCTAGAAACATTTATTCTCTTTCCCTTACAGGGGACATAAATTTCTGATAACATGTTCTATTTTACAGACACTATGTCTAGCCCCCAATCTAGTAGGAACCATCTAACACTAACACAACCATGCACACCAAAAACCTCACAAATGAGCCACCAAAGCCTTGTGTCCTCCCAATCACAAATGCCACAGTCTTGAAATTACTCTGCAGAATTTCCATTTCCAAAACATCCCACAGAAATATGTTCGCTTGACATTTTCAGAGGAAGCAATCTTTCAACAATTTCATATTTTTCCACCTTTTCATCAGGACCTTTAATGCTTAGCTACTGAAAAATAGCTCAAAATTTTGTTTGTGGACCAGAAATCCCCACCACTTCTGGTCTGCCATTTTTGTACCTTCACTTCCCTTTTTTTTTATCTTGTTAGAGGAAAATTTGGCATCAGTAAGAAATCAGATGCAAACAAGCCAATAGCAACTTCAGAGTTCACACCTAACCAATGATTAGAAGAGATGCCCAATGAGACATTGCTGCTTCCTGGCAAACCAATGCTTTTGCCCTTGAGCAGACCTGCCCTGAGGAGCAGCCACTGGAAGAAATGTATTTTCTACCTGAATGTCCTGCTCTCCAAGGCAATCTAAAACATGCTAAGTACAGGAGAACCAAAGAATAGCTGAGGTTGACCTCTGGAGGTCATCTGGTCCAACCTCACTGCTCAAGCCAGGTCACCCAGAGCAGGCTGCCCAGAACCAGACGAGTTTTGGATATCTCCAAGAATGGAGACTCCACGACTTCAGTAAGGAACCTGTGACAGGGCATAGTCACCCTCTTAGTAAAAAAAGTGTTTCCTGATCTAGAGAGAGCTTCCTGTGTATTTCAGTTGGTGCCCATTGTCCTCTGCCCTGTCACCAGGCATCACTGAAAACAGCCTGGGTCCATCTTCTTTGCACCTTCCCTTCAGGTATTTCTATACTTCCACCAGATCCTCCTGAGCCTTTTCTTCTCCAAGCTCCACATTAACAGATCTTCCATCTCAACAGGACATCTGTTCCCATCCCTTCAACTTCATGCCCTGCAATATGTAACAAACATTTTTTTTTTCTTTTCCATGTTTAAAGTTAAGGAGGAAAAAGGATAATTAGATCATCCACAATGCCTTTGTCCTATAAACCACCTTACTTATATAAGAATTAACTTTTAGACACATGAGAGGCCAGTACACTACATTTTTAAGAGCCTGGTGTTTTGCAGTTCTTTATGGCTGCTAGCACATTTTCACAGCATGTTACAATGTGGCACTCAAAATACTGACAGAATTGTATTTTGGCATAATTGCAAGCTTTATGCAGAGACAGAGATCCTAGTCAAAAAAAGCCAAAGCTTCACATTAGCCACAAAAAGCAGTGTGTATGAGGTTTGGTGGTTTGTTTGCTTCTGGTTGTTTGTTGGGTTTTTTTCTGTGCGTGTGGTTCTGTTAGTGTTAGATGTTTCCTACCAGGTTCCAAGTGGTGTTCCCCAGTTCTCTGTATTGGGGCCAGTTTTGTTTAATATTTTTACCAACGACATGGATAAAGGGATCAAGCGTGCCCTCAGTCAGTTTGAAGAAGACAGCAAGTTGCTCTCTACAAATACCTGAAAGGACGTAGGTGGTGGATGTCAGCCTCTTCTCCCAAGTAACAGGCAATAAGACTAGGGTAAATGACCTCAAATTGTTCCAGGAGCAATTTAGATATTAAGGAAAAACTTCTTTATCAAATGGTTTTTCAGTTATATGGACAGACTGCCCAGGAATGTGGTTGAGTCATCTTTCCTGGAGTTATTTAAAAGAAATGCAGGTGTGGGACTTTGGGACATGTTTCACAGCTGGACTTGGCAATGTTGTGTTTATGGTTGGACTGTGATCTTATAGGCCATTTCCAACCTTAAAGATTCTATGATTCTATCTCCAGACCCTGCTTCTAGTGAGACACCTGCTTTCAGCAAGATTCTGATAGAGCTAGTAAAAAGCCCAGAACAGAGAAAATATTTGAGGTTATTCCACCTTATGCTGTTCTGGATTCTACCACCCAGGCTGTGAAGCCAGGTATATATATGTAAGTGAAGGTATCCCTTGCAGACAGCTTTTTTTGTTCAAGAGGAGCTTTCCTCTTCTCAATATCTCTTTACAGAATACGAGTGAAAAAGGTTATAGAAAGTATTCAAACATCTATTCTGCCTTCCACAAAGGCTACAGAGCTTTACTATACTACTTTGTATCCATCTGTACCACATTCGCTGCTAGTCTGAAAAGAAGCTTTATTACTGAAGCAAAAATCTGTTCACAGAGAGTAGGTTTCCTCTCCTCCTTCCTCCTGCTATTTTAACTCTCCTCCAGATGTTTTCTTTCCTATTTGCAAGGCAAATGGTGCTAAATGAGAAGATCAAACTGAAGCAAGAAAGAGATGTCCCTCTGAGACACACTACTTTATGACAACCCAAATTTTAAATTTGAATTAGAATGATTGCCAGAACAGCTGTGCTGACTCTATACCAATGTGTATAAGAATGGGATTTCTTTATATTTTAAGTTCTTGTTTTGTTTTCAGTTCTCATCCTTTTGTATTCCCTTTGCCCCTTTCCCATTACTGTCTTGTGTCAATTGTTCCGTTCCAGTGTCACTATTGTTTCTGTCACACAGGCCCTCAGTTTCTAGTAGCACAGGATCAGCAGATCTGCACAGGTCCTTCTATCCATGTAAAATATTCTTGGACAGAAAAACCCCCAGGACGTGGATGTTGATGGCTGGCTCAGAAATGAGCCACACCGCTAAGGAGCCACAAACCTCCAGGTTTCATTCAGGTTTTCCTAAAGTTTGTTCTTAGAAACTCAAGTGTCCATCCAAAGATTTTGACAGACCATGGTCTTCTGCTGGTTATTTGGATGGAGGAAAGTGGCCAAAGCATCAGAATGTTTAGAAATCTGTGTTGAACACTGGGATACTGTTTGGCACTGTGGGTACCAGTCAGATCACAGCATCTGATGAAGGATGTTAGTCCTATTTCCTTTATCTGTAAAGAGCTTGTTTTCAACTCCCTCTGGACCCTTGCAAGAAGAAATTTTGTACAATATAGAGTACAGGTGTTTCTCAAAGGTACCAATAGAAAAATCTTTTGGTTTATTAATAATCTTCCTAATCACTGGTACTTTAATAGATTTTTAATCAGGGTGGATTATTTTAATACCCACTCTATTTTAATTACAGTTCTTTTAAAGAGATTGTTTTTAAACAAAGATGGCTATCATTATCTCTGAGACAGTACCAACAAGTTGTAGCCACTGTGTCTTTTCCTTCCAACAAAAAAAAGTCATCCTTATTTGGACTACCATAGTTGATTGGTGATTTTTCTTAGGGCTTCCATTAGTCAGCAGCAGCAGAAATAATGCAAGCAAGCACTCAGTCCCTGCTCCAAGAAAATATTTTTTCGAGCAGATAACATGAAAAACATCATTGCAGATTAAAGTCTTACATTTTTCCACACAGAGATTCATGAAGGTGCCCATTGTGCAGCTTTGTGCCTCCTAAAGAGCATATTTGCACTAAGTTAGAGCAACTAAGTAAAGAACTAGTGACAACAGATTTTGAAATTAAGTGATTCAAACTGCATTCAGGAGGATAAGTGGGGACCTGAGGTTCTGGATTGCTACAGTTTGACACAAACACAAGTAGGTATTTGAAAAATCTGTCCACAGTTTTAAAACTAAGATTTTGCCCACACTTTTGAGAGCAGGAAGGACATTTTGTTGAGGTCAAAATCCATTTCATGAATAATGAAAAAGCACATCCTTTGTTTGAAGTCAGGAATTTATGCAACTGAAATTTTAAATCTGATTGCTCCCAGTGCAAAACTGGCTGTTACAAAAAAGGAAAAGACAATAATATCATTAGTATACAAAAAAATCCTCAATAATTGTAGTAGCACTCAATATTTCGCACACACTCCATCTATATCCCATTTCTTGGTGTTATATTAACCCTACACTGCTCCTCTGAGTCATAAAGTTGGTGCTTTAACTGTGCAGTTGATAGAAGCAAGGAAAAAGGTATTACAGCAAGCTATGAGCATCTGGGGGAATATATTTTTTCATGGGTTTCTTTGTCACTCCATTTGGAGCCCTTTTTATATACCAGGTAACACAGATTTACTCTGTGATCCCTCCTTCATCAGTCTGCATCTCCATATCACCTCTAAGTATGCTATTTGTGGTGCCTTTTACATCTGTCAGATACTACTTCTTTATTCTCTTTTTATACCTCTGAAGCCAGTTTTCTCTAGCTTCAGCTTTGTGGTTGTTTGAGCAATGACTGGAAACTTGTCAATATTTGTTGGGTTTTCTTAGCCAAGCCACATCTCATTGCTCCCTGTCAGTGCCCCTCCATGTCACTTCCTGCATCTTCAATTGACAAGGCCTCTTCTTTACACTACAATAATCCATTAGTCATAAATTTCTGCATCTACTCAGAATAATTGCTCATTAATCCTATTTATACAAAAGTTTGTACCTTAGAAAGATAATAAAAGTTTTAAAAAATTGGAATAGACACCCAATCAATTAAAGAAACCAGCTAAATCAAGCAAAATAAATATTCCTGCAAGTAAAAAATGTTAAACAAGCTTCATAAACACCAATCCTGAGCTATACAAGTTCAATACAGAGCTTACAGCTTGATACTAGCAGTGGCAATGCTGTATTATTGCACCACATGGCTAGAGAGCAAAAAAAACTTTAAAATGCCTCCCAGTGTGCCACAAGACCTTTTACTAACTTAACAGGTAGTTTCTTTAATACAAACATGCAGATATAATGAATCTTACATGCCATTCCCAGACCAAGAGCACCCAGCAATCCTGCAGCCACGTTACAGAATGCACCATTCAAGGATGGAAAGAAAACAAGTATCTTGTACCCATGGTCCTGCAATTATTACCTGTAAATGCAATCTCACACAAGTAAGAGACTCCTATATTTATACTCAATAGTAATTCTCAGAGTTCTCAAAACTCACAACTCTCAGTAATTCAGCTCTATACACTGTCCAAAAAAGCTCTACAGGTAAAAGCTTGATTGTTTCCTAGCCTGAACATTTGAAATATTAACAATTCCACCATCTAAACTGTACCTGGACTCCAGATCATTGTATTCGCACCAGCTGTGGCAAAGGCACTGTAATAGCTACATTTCCATCCTAAAAATATACTCTTGCTAAATTAGCATGTTAATTGAAATCGAAAGGCAACCTCTGAAGCTGACCCAGATGCAGCAGAGAAAGACAAGGATATACACCTGGGCAGAAATTCTAGGAAAATCAGATAGACAGGATCCATAAGACTGAATTCACAAGCTCTTAATGAAGTCAAATATGAAGTGTTACTGCCGGGAAACATGAGCAGTATGCATGGATTTCTGGAAAGCCTGATGGAGCTGATATTTAACTGATGCTATATAATGAAAATATTAATATCACTTCAGCCTTCTTGTCTAAGGAGGCTTCAAATATTAATGTCTTTTTCAAAATCGATTTCATCAATATGGTTTGTGCATGAAATGAATGAAATGTAATGAAAAAAATTAGTTACTTGAAGTATTCACTTTTGGAAAAAAAAAATATATGAGGGTTCATCTTTTGAATCCCAGCAAATATTCCCTTCCTTAGACAACCTTTTATGCAAAGACAAACCCTACCACTAATCTAACTCTGCTAAACCCACTGAGGAAAGATTATGAATTAGGGGACATGCTGCAACTCTGAGAAGTGCTACCATGGATTTCTTTTCTACAGAAGTCACATGAAAAATCACTTTACAACAAAACCTCATGGTGCCTTATTCATTTTCTTCCAGCCCAAAGTAATATTTTGCTCTTTGACTGATACGTTAAAGATGCAGGGGGAAGCAAAGTGTGGTTGCAATTTCAAGATCACATTCACTGACACATGGGGAGACACTCTGACACCAGACTTTCTTCTGTCCATGCAGATATTTTACCAAAGTCCCTAGAGGTCACCCATGCACAGCCACTGAATTTGTCCACTGTGCCTCTAGCTCTCTTGAGGCTTTGCATTAGTAAGACAAATGAGTAATTCACTAGAGAAAAATGCTGTGCATTTAATGATTAAACACAAGCCTCCTCAGACTTGGCTTCATTTATTTCCTCTGCAATGAAATATGTGCCAGTTTATATTTTCTCATTGCTACTTAAATACAACCAGTTTTTAAAAGGTTGGAAGAATTATCAAAGTAGAATCTTTCATTCTAACATGAAAATGAGTTTTGGTCACTATATTTTCTTGCTGCCATATAGTTATTAAATGACATTATTTAAATGTGTTTAAAGAATTTGAATAGTTGCTAATGATCCTTCCCTTAGGAATTCAGTTAAACCCAAATCTGTAGACATTAATGGGAAGACTGAAATCTTGCTCTTTTAACCAGCTATTTATATTGAGATTTATATAGGGTTAATTATCAATAATCCCTAATTATACAGTTTTCAGTACTATCATAGTTAATGAGAAACACCTTGTAGTATACTCATGACTGTAAATACTTGTATGACTGATGACATTAAATACTGGGGTCAGGTGTTCCTTCTTTGCTGGCTGGGGCTTTTTATCTTGTGTTGTTTTGGAGTGGGTGGGGAAGGGGGACCAGCAGAGAAGTGTTTGTGACTTGTTTGATTTTTAAAGAAGGACTGTCCCTACCACAGAGACCTCGTGCATGGCACTGCCTCCACCAAGCCTTCTCCTTACATGCCCAAGACGGCACAAGCGCTGGCTTTTCCGTTCACTACCTTGCCTCAGTCTCTGACAGAGGCTGTTACAGCAGCCCAGCGCCATTAGCTGTGTTCAACTCTTTCAATTAAGAGTTTCCCTGTAGGTTAGGGCTCTGCTGTGCTAATAGAGAAGTAATTAGTCAATATTTAGAGTTAAACCCCCATCATTTTACTAGCATGCATGTACCTGGGGTCCTCCCACTTTGCTGTACACAGTGGCCTCTGCCCACCTGCTCTATTGCTAGACAGCCTTGCCAGATATGCACATACTCAGCTTGCTGTCACTTCAGCCAACAAAGGATAGTGCCAAATTTATCTTCTGCTGATATAAATAGCAGATCATATGGTCCCCAATGTAAATTAAGGTAAAGAATCATTAGTGAAATTGCTAATCCACGCATATAAAAGCCCAGAAGGAAAACATATTTCTGATTTAAACCTCCCCAACCATGCAGAACACCTAACCCAGTGCAAACAACTCTAGGAACTGGGCTAGAGCACATTAGATGACCAAGAAGCAGGAATCTCTGCTTAGCATCTCTTAGATGCTCTGAAGCAGGTAAGAGAGAGGGGAGAAATCAACAAGCCAAAACTGGTCTACTAGCTTTCCAAATCATCTTAATGTCTGAATGACTTAAGGTCTTAGCATCTTACATCATCACAAACAGAAGAAAGTGCAATAGCTCACAACTTCAGACTGACAGACAAATTGCTACATTTTCCTTTTTAATTTCTACCAACTGGGTCTCAAAAAATCCACAGGAACAAGGAGATGCCCAACCGTACCAAGAGCAAGGGCTTTGTGCTTCATTTTGGCTTCTCTGGCTTCACTAACACTGTACTTGCTTCCCTGCTCTACACATGGTTGTCCACCAGCCAAGGAAAGGTCCTGTGCCTGTTTGGGACTTGTGCCATCAGCCTGTGCTCTGCTGCACCTATTGCCATTTCAGCAGGTACAGAGCATAAACACAAGTATGAAACTATTTATCAAGAATTACAACAAACAATTTTGGCCTATTCAGGAGTAACATAATCTGACTTTATCATTTGTTTGTGCTATATCACAGGTTATATCACCTATGAATTTTACACTTTATTACAATTGTTCATTCTTTTTTGCATGTCACTCTTGAGGGGACTAATAACAAAATATTACCATGGCAACAAAATAATAAAAACACTTTTGAATATGTTTAAATAATTTTTAGTAACTTCTTGACAGTTACTGTAGGCAAAACGTATGTATTTTTCACAAAATACATGTTATATTATTGTCACTGTAAGCAACAGAGATAAATTATAGGTAATTTCCACTTCTTAAATCCTGTTTCTATGGTAATATGAGCAACTGCCATTACTTCAGAGCTTGTTACCATGGTTATTTCAGGTAATTCCAGGGTTTTAATACCCTCAAACCTGAAGTGATACTTTTTCCTCTTATTTTGTGGTTGAACAAAATCATAGTTCAACTTCAGGGGGAACACAGCTCTTATAGTTAAAACAAAACCAGCCTATAGCACATACATATACACAGCAATAAGTCAAAATTAATTACTTACCACACAACCCCTAGCCAACACTCTTCTAAAAAGACAGTACCCCTTTCCCAAACATATTTCTATGGAAAAGGGAAGGTGTTTCCTTCAGGGTGTGAATTCTCTAACTGCCCTCAGCAGTGCAGACTGCTCTTCCTGCCCATCCAGATTCCCAGTGAAACTGCAGAAGTAGGATATAATGGGCAAGTAATCTGCCTCTCCACATCCCAGCTCTGAGAGCTGTCTGATAAGGTGTCAGCTGCCTCCCATCACTGTAACAGTAAGGGTCATTGGTCATTGAGGCTGGGTTCACCCATGGCCAAGTCATCTGGCACTTGTGCCTAATTCAAGTGCACTGGAGAGTAAATGGGCTTAATGGAGCCTTTTGTGGTAGTCAGGCAGCCCTCACCACTCTATCAACACAAATGGCACCAGAATCTTTACCTGTGTCCTGCAGGCACCTCTGTGGGTTTGAAGATGGCCAGGATAATTCTGCTTGAACCTTTGTAGAGGAAAGATGTGGCAGAAGGTTTCGTATACCAGTGGCTGGATGGTAATAAATATTACTCTAAGGTAAAACAGATTCTTCATCTTGAGAAATCTTCACAGGATAGCTATGTGATCACTACTCACCTTTCCAACAGGTCTCCTTGCTCATGCCTACTGCAAATGCTGCTCTTTACTTCAGGAATTTTTGCCTGCCATACATTGCTATAGCTGGGATATGAGGCCAGGGCACTGGACAGACTCCAGTCAGAGTCACTGAGACCATATGATACTGCTAAGTTCGTTCCAGTGTTGCCAGGATTTTGGCCTTTTCATTAGCATTTTTGGGAAAGTGCAAAAAAAAAGAACTATTTTTTTGTTTGTTTGTTTGTTTAAGAAAAATAGAATTTTGAACCACAAAATTTTGGAGAAAAGATAGCAACTGTGAAGTAATTGGACCCTAGTGGGTCAGAATCAGGAAAGCAATCAGAATCCCAAGATATTTCATTTTTTCAATTAGTCTTCCATTTTAAAGTCCCTAAAACACCCTCATACTTCAGGCTATCAGTGTTATTTCGTATGGATGTGATTTTTTTTTCTTCTCATCCTAATTAACAAGATTCATTGTAGTGAGCTACGATACAATGTTTAGATGTTTGTTAAAGAAAAAGCTGTTTTCAGCCCTATTGCACAACACTCAAAAGTCAACATCAGTTATACAGTTATGGATTTTATCAAAATAATTATCAATTGTCCTTTAACTAACTATTAAGAATATCAGGGAAATGTAGTCTCTTAGAACAAGACAAAGGAGTATATGACCTCAGAAATCTATTTTCCTACCAGTGTGTGATTAGTGGAACCCAATATTGATATTCCACATGAATTGCACAGATCTGTTCTGACTGTATCTAAATACGCCATGGAATATTTTGGTATAATAAGGATAGACACATAAATCAAAGCAGCTGGTACTGATGCCCCCTCATCAAAAGCAGTTTGGGGGTTTTACCTCAAGCTAACCTTAGTCAGGTCCCCAGAACAAGACATTTAATATAATACATATGCTTAATGTGTTTCTGATTTGGATAGCCCTCAACGTGGGCTGTAGTGTATTTGCCATGTTCCGGGAGCATTATGCAACAGGAACAACTGAGGCATGTGCATTGCTGCTTTAAACCAAAACAAATCTGGACATAGCCTTTCTATCCCCCTGGATATAAAACCAATTTTAGACAGAAAATAAGCAGTGTAGGGTTTAAGCTATGGACAGTTGTTAGAGACAGGGAACAGTTAGTGAGGAAATTAGCTGGGGTTTTTCACTTCCTGCAGGGTGAGTATGCAGTGGCTGAAATTCCTCTACTTCTGCCTGGGAGTTCACAAAAAGAATCTCTAACTCTGAAAGGAATGGCAGGTCCAACTGAGCAAGTTGTGCCCACATTGCACTCAGAAACCTGAGTTCAGGGAGGAGGTATATCTGAAACTCCTCTGGACTAGAAGTGCTATCCCTCTCTGCAAAACTAATACATTTCCTAGTAAAATCCCAACAAACACTGCCTTGTGTGGATTGACTAGCTACCAATAGAGCTCTCCATCAGAGTGGAAATATGCCCATGTCCCTCTTTTGGGAAGTATGGTCATTCCAAAAAGTTTAATGTTTCTTTCAGATTCCTTTACGGTCAGATATTGTGCATACATATTACACATTTTCTAAGCTCATACACTGATGTCACCTAAGGTGTTGACATCTGTAGAGAACAGTCCTGAAAATGGCATGGCAAGCTGCTCCAAAAGATTCTGTATCCTGCCAGGCCAGCTGGCAGAAAGGCACTAGTCTAACCAATTAAATTACTCAGGCATTTTCTAGTTCCAATCCTTGTTTGTAGGCTTGCAACCTAAAACAATTAACAAGGCTTTCTGTAACTCTTCTGATTGCACTTTCTTATTGAGACATTGATGACTTCTAAGATCCTGACAAGCTGACGGGCTTGTTTTTGCCCCCTAAAATATGGGGCCTCTCTTATTCTGAGTTTTATTCTTTATTCTGTTTACAGGATCTGCTTGAACTGTATTTATAGGCAATCATTTTTTATAGCAGTGGCATCATTTTCATTTGGCTATTCCGTTCTATTTTCCTTTTTTAATGGCAACCTTGGACTCTTACATGACAAACTCCTGGCATTTTGCTTCCACTCAATCAAGGTGGCCCTAAGTATGAAGCTTTGAAAAAAGCCCAGGAAATCTCTCTTCCTCCAGTTCACACCAGTTGTCCTTTTCCCATTATACTTTCTTCCAAGGATTTTGATATTTTTAATTATTTGTCTCCTTTGTACTTGATAATATTAAATATATCCTAATCTATCAACCAAATTAATCTCTGACCTAGTCAGACCAATGATAAACTGGAAAAAAGTACAGCTAAGAGATTTTATATGATCCAAATCTCTGATCATGATTTTAAAAGAACATATAAATATTTCTGCTTTCCCTGTTTCCTCTTCCTGCATTTCAACCATTGCCAAATTCAGCTTCCAGATAGAGGAAACTGGAAGAGACTAATGCATTCCTCATTTTAAAAAAGCTATCTGCAGCATCCATTCATTTGCACTGCAGTAATTACTCATTTCTATTTGGAAACACTCTATTTCTAACAAAAAATACCCTCATATTTTTCTCCAGGTTGGAAGGATTTTTCCCAATGTGTTAGAGAATAGAAAGAACCAGATGCATGACAAATACAGACTTAATATCTAAATCTGAGCTACCTTTTTGTTGCCAGAGAAACATGGGTTGGAAGTGTAAGGCAGAAGAAGGGAAAGTAGAAGGTACATGTTTAACGCAGCCTCGGGGAATTTAAAAATAAGTCTTCCTCAAGTTACTACTTTTAAAGTTAGTACTTCTAAAGTTAACTGGTGACTAGCACACAAGACAGCTGAAAATTCTCAGGGTTTGTTTTGGAAAGCCTAGGAAGTCTTTTCAGAAAATTTTCTTTTACAGAAACTTTTTCCGAGATATGGAATTAATACACAGTGTTAAAAGTCATTGGGTAATTCATGTCATTTTACGTACACTACATCCATTCCTCCACAAGATACCACAGGCAACAGAAGAAACTGACTCCTACTACCATGGACCTTCACTAGGACCCATAGAAAGTAGGAAGAAAAGTCCACCAGTTGAAATTGTAACACCCCTCCTTCAAAAGGAGTAAGCTTGTTTTGTGGACAGGCACTGCTGAAAATCATGGCACAAGTCTGTGCTTCTTGAGAAAACTGTCTTCTTAAAAAGATTTCAGTGTTCTTTGCAACAGAGATGAAAGTAAGAGCAGTCATCCCTAACAGTGGAGACATAAGCTACCTAATTTCCCAGTGCCATACAATGCAGTTTAACTGGCATCTCAAGCAATGTTTGGCTCAGGCAGTGAGGTTCTGAGAGCACTTATTAAGCACAGTAAGAGCAGCTTGCATCGCTGTTTTTTAGAAGTAGCTTGATTTGTTTATTACAGACCCTCTAATACAACACATCTGGTGTCAGAAGAATGATGGTTCAGGATATCTCTCTGAGTCCATGTTCTTGTCGCTACCACAGGACCAAGACAGGGAAGCACATCCCACTCCTGGGTTGCTTTCTTCCCTCACGCTGACATTGAGGGACATCATGCCAGCATGGCTCCCAGCAGCACCAGCTCAGGGCTGCTCCATGGGGCAGGATGTGGAGCATGTACTATCTGCTGCTGCATCAGAGAAGCACAGAAGTGAGCAGAGCCAGAGACTCACAAAAGTCTGAGAGGCCAGATGGGCGCGGTCACAGCTGTAGGACCCATGGACAACTGGAACCTCTCAGACTTTTGTGAGTCCTTGGTGTGGATTCACCTCCCTGTCTCCAGTCAACAGCAAGGACACAGGTTCACCATGGGCCAGCATTTCAGAGGAAAAGTGAGGCAACTTGAGCATTAAACCAGTCTCTGCTCAGCCTGGAGCTTAGAGTACTTAAGGATCTAAGTGCTGTGTTAGAAGGTCCCCCCTACCTGCAGGGTGTGATACTTCAGAAAAAAAAGGGGATAGGTAATTTCAGATCACCGATTCTAGTCACCCGTTATTGAATGCTCAGGACCTAGGCTTCATGCTCCTCTCCCTCTCCCTCCTGCTCCCTAGAATTTTCCCCATCATCTGCTTGTCTTTAAAATCTCAATTCTCAGACAGGAAGTATATTGACTCCAAATGGGGGAGGCATATCACAGTGAGTATCTCATGTGACCTTTTCATCTGTAATTCCCTTCCACTTAAAGGACAAAGCCACGTTTTTATTATAAATCAACCCCAGAGAATAACCACTCTCTGCAAAAATGTTAACAATTAAACAATAATTCAGGGATTTGGAAACTAAACACCCTGTGTGTGAACAGATTAATAGAATATTGTCTATGTAATTCTAGAGAAAACCAATTAAGCTTACTGTCTAATGAGCAATGATGCACTCTCACATCTGCCAGCAAAACGAATCAACATAATCTATTGCAGGTGGTTGTGCTTTTTATTTGCTATGTTACAGAAATGATTCAGCACCATAAATTATGGAACCATAGTCAGCCATTGGTAGTATGGGGGAGTTTATCCTTTTCTTAGTTTATAGGCTTATAACCACTGTTACGTCAAAAAACAGCACTCAGATTTGCGCCTACAATTAACATTTATTCATAAAACATCAAGTATTTTTTTCACCAGCTCTTAGACCACATGGCATTTCAAGACATCAGCCAAATTGCAAATAATGACCAAAGTTCCCAAATCATCACTTTCTGCCACAGTTTTGCCTTTCCACATAGATGATCAGAAAGTCACCAAATTAGGAGAGACTTCTTACTTTCTGTACAAGAGGGATAATACTTTTCCTATTCTGTTTCTATGATATTTGGAAGAGTCTTGTTATTCAATAAAGCATCTTTTTCCTTTGGTTGCTCTGACAACATTTGTACAGGATCTTCCAGCACCAGCACCTAAAAGCTTTTGTGTTCAGTAGGGAAATGTTTTGGTACATAAATGCGTGTGCATAAAATAGCCACTAGTCCCTAACATGAAGCTGTGTAACCATAAAAAAAAGGGCTTCAAGATTTCTAAGATTTGGTAAAATTACTGCTTTCTGGCACAATGGGCTCTTCTAATATGAGTCACAGAGACACACAAGACCCACAGTAAATCCATGAAGACCCGATATAAAGCCATTTAACTGACGGTAGTTAAATCAGTGAGAAATGTGGCCCACAACCACTATCCATAGCCGTAAGTGAATCCAGCACAAATGTAGCCCATCCTGCAGTCATTCCAAATCTGACATGTGGCTCAAGTAACTGATACTGGAGTTTCCTCCATAAGAAAGAGAAACTCACATGATGGAAAGAATAACATGATTACATTGCATCCTTCAACATATAATGATATTATACAAAGTAAATTTGTAATTTTTGCTGGATAAAAAGAAATCAAAACATACAGGAGCTTTAGGGAAATAAACTTTCACTTCTAATAGTCCAAGTCAGACTTGGATGCAGAATCCATGACTGGGTAAATGTCTGATATCCAAAGGTTTAGAAACTTAAGATAGCAAGTAGTACTTTGGAAATTCTATTATTTTTCAGTTCATGTTAGAGAAAAGTTCAAATTAAATAACAGATAGTAGACTTCCTTGACTCCCACCCCATAGTGCTCTTGAAAGTATCTTGAAAAGTTTCAGAAAAAAATAAATGAAATTCTTAAATAAACTAAACATTATGAATATCTTTACCTATATTTTTGATTACATGTTTTATTTGGGGTTTTTGGGGGATAGTACTTTATTTTTGTTAATTTTTCTTTGCTTGGAGAGGCCATTTATTTGTTTAACCAAAAAAAAAAAAACAAAAAAAAACCAAAAAAACCCAACAAACCAAATAGTTGCTATATTTAATTTGAAGGAAGATGGTCTCTTCAGTTTGATTCTTGCTTTTTCTTCAGAGGGTTGTGTACCTTAACTTCACAAAGCATCCTGAGGTCACTAGATGCCTGCATAGCCATTCAGTACAGGTCAACAAACAAAATTCAGAAGATAACTGTGTGCTTTTCACCCCTTCAGCAAACACTTTAACAGAGCATTTTGATGGGAGAATAAAGGAAGAACATCCCTCTTCCCAGCTCACAACTTTCCCTGTGACATTTGACAGTGATCCCGACCCAGCTGGAGATGCTCAGGGTTCTGAGGAGCAAATCAGCTTGGCTTGTGCTGAGACTCATCTGAACCTCCTGTAACACATGAACAAAGTTACACAGAAAGAAACAACTTTCTGTTGAGCTACAGTAGGGTGAAAAAAACCCAAAGGCTTAGAAAGGAAACTGTTTTTTCATCTTAACTAAAGTAAACCGTGACTGACATCACTATAATACAAATAGCTAAAATTTCAGAGTGGTTTATTGGTTACTCTTATAATGTTTCCATAATGAGGAAACCTTAAAGAAAATCCCAGTGGAATAATGTTATTACCTGGCATCTGAAACAAATTTCCTTCTTCCTTTTCATAGTATATTTCTTGTTTAAATGACACTTAGACAGTGCTTATTACTGAATATAACCTAGAAATGATCAATGGAGCCTAAAAAACACATTATAAAGATCTGTTTTCCAGGATAGAGCCAAGGTCTACTGAATCTGTAAAAGTGCCCACCTGTTACAGGTAACCTTGCAATAGGGTCTCCTTTAGTATCATTCACCCTCAGTGATGAACCAGTGATTCTATAAAAATAAAGATACCAAAAAACACATCAATCTGTGTCTTGTATGTTTACGGGAGTTAAAGTGTACTAATGTTATCTTTCTTTACCAATTGTACAGCATCTCTATTTGCAATATTTCTAACACATTCACATCTACAAACTGATGTCCCTGAGAAGCAGGGGAGCAATGTCATTTTTCCCCCTTCATCTGTGTTCTCCCCCAAGCCATAAGGGTTTCTTCCTCTCACAAATGGAAGGACTCACACAAATTACAGGTATCTGAAGAATCACATAATTTCTTGTAATTTGGCTTGAGATGAATGTTTCAAACCCTTATAAGAATACATATACACTCTTCACACTTCCTTTTCCCAAAACTCATAGGACAGCAGAGAATTAACTTGTCTGAGTTAAATTATGCTTTCAGTCTTCTTAAAACAAGACACTATGGAGGCATGGTATCTCTCTGACATGGCCCTGCTGCTCCTCTCTTCTCAACTGTGATTAGTGGTTTTCCTCTTATCTCAGTTTCTGGGAATAGGAAAAATCCTTCTTTAACTGACTAGGAAATGAGACTATAGACCAACGCACAGTGAAAAAAAAATTCTGCCTGGATGTGGGACCCCAGAGAGAGCATCAAGAGCAAAGCCCAACAATAGATGAACTAAAGGAGAATGGGTCATTTCACTACAGGCTGTTGTTTGATATAAGCACCACTACAACTTTCCAGCCTCTGAGGTGTCAACTAGAGGTTGGTAGCACCTTACACACAATTTCTTTATGTTCAACTTTAGTGAACAGTTAGCAATATGATGTTGTGTACTTCAGGCATTACCTTAGCACTTCCCAAATTTGCATCATCTGTTCTTCACTGAGTTTTCTTTTTTTTTCCCCTGTAAAAAACTTAAATTTACCTCTAAGATCTGGTGGATGGATAAAGCTACAAGAACCTCATGACACACATTTTCTGTATTAACATATCTACCCTCCCTTACCTCAAGTATCTTATCAAACAGAGATTTATGGTATTAGCCCTGGCACACAGTTCTCCCTTGCTCCTATTACATGCTTTTCATTGTTATATAGTGCTACAATTCTGCTATAAACATCCCTTTAATTGTGCAGGAGTTTTAGTACAAAAGTTCTATTACAGACAGTGAGATAACTTTCATATAACCTTAGCAGAACTTCTTCCTTCAAAGGTTTTCTTTAATTAATATTGTACATATGCTTCAACCCGACCTATAATCCTTCCTATGCAAAGACTCCCTCTTCATTCCACAAGTGCATGCTTCCAGTAATCTGTAATCACAATGAGCCTTTGCAGTTGCATACATAATGCATTCTTATTTTAAATGCAACTGCAAAGCCATCTATAGAAAGCCCAGGCTATTTAACCTGAATTATTAATGACACAACACAGAAGAGACAGTCCAGTGGCACCATTAAAGCCATCATTAATGGCACACATAAATTCAAGAAGGTGAAGTTTTTCCATGAAAACTACAATGTAGTAACGAATGAAAGAAATGAAGGATAACCTGATGTTGCACTCTGTTTTTCCTAGTCACTGTACCTGTGTTAGGATTGCACAAAACTTTCAAGCTGTCACTACATATATGTGCATCAGGTCTTAGATGAGACATCATATATATGTGTGTGTGTATGTGTGTATATATATATATAAGATCTCATCTAAGACCTGATCTTTTTCTAAATGATGTCTAAATCAGCAGAGTTTACACATCTCTATAGCTGTGTCCTAATGCCAAGAAGATAGAAAAGTTTCTATATAGAGTGAGAAACTCACAGGTCAGCAAATTACACCTTGCTTATGTGCTCTGGTAGTCCCAAAAATTTCAGTCTCTTATTTACACCTAACCAGACACATATGTTGTTGTGCCAAGCTGCTCAGTTTTAAGCCCTTTCCTGAAATTTTTGAAGCAAAAATACTCTGCACAAACCTTCTGTTCCCTTAAAGAAAAAAAATCTCTTTTTGAAGAGGAAACACAGCAAACAGAACAAACCCTGGCCCTGAGGTCAGGTTATCTCAACGAGTAGCTGTAAAGAGTAGAGACTGTTTCTGTACCTTCTTTCCCAGAGTGGCCACCTTCTCAGGAAAAGTCCCAACAAAACAACAGCTTTGTGACAGCTTCATGAATCCCAGCAGGAACACCAATTATTTTCAACCCCATTTTTAAAAACACATGCCATGGGAGGAAGAAAAGTGTATGTGCGTTACTCCAAAGGATAACATTTCTTTTAGTGTTAAAGGAGCTGTGTGAATAGGCTCCGTGTGGAGTACTCAGCGTATCAAGCAACAGATTAATTGTCAGCTGCACCACACAATTTACTTTAAGTGAATGCATCGGTATGTAACTGTATGAATGCATATTGACAAATGACTGATTCTTTGTAGTCCTGCTGAATAGCAAAGGCTGTCATAACAAATTGCTGCTGTTCAGGAACAGGTATCTAGAAAAAGCTGATGCAGACAACACTTGTGACTGTTTCCCAGCACTTTACACAATAGAAGCAAAACAAAATTGTTTTCTTAACATTCACAGTTCTGCCATCCATCACTAGGAATTCTTTTTCCATTCAGACATAATGACCCTTACCATAGGAATTTCAGCAGTATTTAAAAACAGCACCCATTAGTGTCTGCATATTGTAAAAGGTTGGTTTATGCACATCTGTGCTATTGATGCACAGCTGTGCTGCCCACATACAATGTCATATTGCAACCTCATAACTCCACAGCAGCTGATTTTTCTGTCATCTCTAAAGGATCACATCAAAATTCCTTGATTTTTTTCAGGAAAAATGTGACCTAATATTCATCTCTTCCAAACAAATGCTATATTTCAATTGATGATAGTCTGTACCGCTTATGATATTAAACAAGCATGATATTTCAATCTCCTCTGTCCACAAGGATGATAATCTAGGTTTGACTTAGACCAGTTAAAAACATTATATCTTTGTTTCCTCAATAAAATATATATAATATAAAATATAAATATAGTTATTTTAAAAAGTGATATTTGTCCCTCAGTTATAACTGACAAATAATACAGAAAAAAAGAAATAGAAGCCCATCTCTAAAAGAGTTCCTATAACACCAGGTTTAATTGCATTAAAGAACAATTCCAATATTAAGTGCACTGTGTGATTTCTTACCAGTATTCCTGATTTCCCCATTTCATAGTCTTTATACTGACTTTAGATCAGACATTATATCTTGTACATTTGCATCAGCCAGAAAATTCATTCTCCTGCTTTCAATTTGGCCAAAGAAATGTTCTCTTATTTCCTACACCTGCCTGCCTTAAAAAGATGAAAGCCTTCTCCATCCCATCTACTGTGGCAACAGGAAGGTTAAAATGTAGATGACAATGGATCTGATTCTGACAGAAAATACAGATGTGTGTTCAGTATTTTCATCCGTTCAGACACAAAAGGATGACACAAACCAGTCAGAGACTTTTTAGGAGATCAAACTATGGGGTCTGTTCACAAGCAGCCCACATGGAAACTTTAGCTCACTGAAAATTGCAAGCCTGCAGTAAAGACAGGTCTCATTTAAGAAGAATATCCATAAATGTGCACATTTACTTACATAAACTTAACTTCACTCCTCATTTGAAGAAAATAAGCCATTTCTTGGGGCATTTTCCTGACTAAAAATAGATAAATTAAATCATCCTGCTGCCCTTTTCTCTTCTCATATCAGC
The DNA here is from genome assembly GCF_030490865.1 of Poecile atricapillus. Taxonomy (NCBI): domain Eukaryota; kingdom Metazoa; phylum Chordata; class Aves; order Passeriformes; family Paridae; genus Poecile; species Poecile atricapillus. The sequence continues at coordinate 76,195,646 of NC_081251.1, read as the reverse complement.
CACAGAGACAGATCCTTCATGCCATATAAAACATTGCCAAGATAGCCTAGTTTAAGAATAGTGCCTAAAACCATACCTTATCTTGGTATCTGCTCCTATCAACAACTCAGGGGTGTCTCTCAGGTCTCTCTATTGCTCTTCTCAAGCCCATTGATAACATGCACATCAGGTACCCTCTTCCTCTGCTTCTTTAAATATTTGAGGACAGTGTCTCTGATAAATGTATTCTTTCCAAGTCCCAAGATGATAACTGACATTTTATGTCCAAGAATAAACATAGAAATATATCCATGTGTCCCCTCCTACTAAAAAAAAAGTTCTTAAAATTGCAGATAATTTTCTTGCAGTACTTGAAAGCAGCATACCAAAGATTTATTTAACTCATATTCATAAGTCTAAATAAGTTTTGAGGGATTTTTTTCTTAATTTTCCGTAAAATAAAAACTAGATATTCACTATCAGTAATATACCTTGTATCTTGTACCTTGTCAACAAATATCCAGTACAATTGATGCATTCACAGGAATAGAAGTATCACACACTTGCAATAAATATTTGTTTACCAAATACCAAACCCATGGGGAGGGTCACAATGAATCTGATTTGCCTTCCCTTTTAGAGCTCTCCTGTCATTTAATCATGAAAGAAAAGGAATAGGATACAATTTTAAAAGGTCAATTACTCATAAGTAAATGGTTGATGACAGTCCAAAGAAAAAGCCTAGAAACACCCCATGGGCTGAAATATGCTTTATTAAGTTTTTGGGTGCTTCCATGCAAAAAACTGTGTTCCAAATACATTCTGATGATTTATAAGCAGCAGGAGTTAAATTGGACAATTACGTAGTCAATACTAATTAACTCACTTGTTAATTGGTGTTTTTTTGATATTCTGTATTCTTCAGGCATGTGCTAATGTGTGCATATGGCAAGGTTGTGACATCATGAAACAAGCAGAAATATAGTTCTGACAGCTAAATTTTTAAAACCCAGATAAGAGAAAAATTGTGTTTTAAAGAAGTTATTTCACTTTTTCTTCAGCTCAGTTTATGATTCTTTTCATTCCATTGCCAAAATGCACACAATCTTTCATGTTGCATCATCAGAGCTATTTTATTACTCCACCTTCACACATTTAGATTATTTTTAAGGGCAATCTCAATCTCAAAAATCTCTTGAATTAGGATTATTTGATTTGAGGATATGTAGAGTGTTTATTTAACATACGTTTATTTTTAAAAATTCATATATTCTCCTTAAACACTACTTTTAACATAACTTTTGTCTGTCAATGTGCATGCTTGTAACACTAAATATTTCCTGCAATAAGTCAGACAACACCACAACCTACTATTTCTACTATTTTTGTATCTAAGTAGCATGAATAAGCCCTTTTTAATTTATTTTTTTTTCTGGGCAAATAATTTTAAAAAAAGGGGTTTGACTTTTTTTGGCCCATTTGTAACAAGTTAATGAGTTTCATGCAGGAACCAAGTATTGGCTCCCTGGGTTTTCACCATTTGTGCTGCATGTGATTAGCTCATTCAACAGGTCCTCATGTTTTCCTTCCTATAATACCACAAACATATACCCACTGGACACTTTTTCCATACCTAGTACCCATAATATTTCTCCCAGCTTCTGCCTATACAGATGGAAATTTCTATATTCAGGTGCAATTTAATTTCCCCTTCCAGTCAGTCCTCACTTTTGAGTACACTGTTGCTGCAACATCACAGACTCATAGAATTAGAGAATGGCCTGGGGTGGAAGAAACATTAAAGATCATCTAATTCCAAACTCCCTGCTGTGGCCAGGGACACTTTCCACTAGACCAGGTTGCTCAGAGTGCCACCCAGCCTGGTCTTGAACACTTCTGCAGTTGGAACATCCACATTGTCTCTATCACATCAAAGTTGGTTTATCTTTAGAGACTTATACATAGTTATGCTTTTTTTCCACAACAAAACTGTCATCAGACCTTTCAAAACCTTGTTTCTGTAAGCATGAGGCCTTAGGTGAATGCTATATTTCAGACATCAGTCCTTTGCATCCTTCTAGATAAAAATAAGTATTTCCCTGATCTCTCTGGTGACAGTGAGGAATATTTGGCTCCTTTTTGAAATACCAAGATGAAAGCTATTCCTCAAATATCACTGTCTTATCAAGCAGAAGTCATCAGCCCTTTAAAAATAAGGTATTTATAAAGAGATGTGGGATATATTTCCCCTGGGTACTGAAATTCCTAGTAATGATGGTCTGGTCAGTCTGTAGCCACAATCCCCTGGGTCCTTATCCCAACCACTTCCATCACTGGAAAAAACTTTAAAACAGCTCCATTTATCCTAGTACTCAAAAAGATATATCTAAATGTCTTGAAAAAACATTAGAGTGACATATTGTTTTATGTTAATGTTGGCTAAACAGCAAAATCTCTGAAATGATTTTGAGGAGGTGAGTTTCTTTTGAGAAGACATCACACAAAGGTCTTAATGACATGAGAGACTTTGAAACCTGCCTCTCTTCTGTCCAATTCGAGGGCCAGCTGGCTGGTTGTCTCCAACCAGGATGCTCAGCAAATTCAGAGATCATTCCTTCCCAACACAGTTGTTGCCAATATCAGTAGCTTCCTAAAATAACTTCATTTTTAATAAATCTTTATTTTCTAAACTAGAAGAATTTTACCAAAAGCATTCCCTCTGCAGCTGTGGTAACCCCATTCCATTACTGTCAGTGCTCATTGGCTGGTTCCCTTACTCTGAGACCCACCAGATAATTTTATTCAAAAGCACTCCAAAACATACCATTAGATTTTGAATTGGTTTTCTTTATTAACCCTATCACATATGCAGAGATTTCTAGAATTTAAATATTTTCTAAATTAAGGGATACTATCTGGAGGCTTATTTCTCTCAAGCGATGCTAACACTAGAAAATAAATAAATAAACAACTCCAACAACATTAAGGGAGAGGAAAGAAATATTTAAAGATTTATTCAAAAAAGCTTGAAATTATTTGGCCTGCAGGATCTGTTTCAATATGAAAAACATTTCTGCACAGAAATATGCATATTTTCTTTCCCATATGCAGAAAAGTAGCACAATCTTCAAGAGGCATAGAGCATTTGACTTTCAATACCTACAGCCTCTTTTGGTTAAGAACAAAATCAAAGCTACTCAAGGCCCTGGGTCACATCTTCAGTTAGCCATTTCACATGCGAATTTGAGGGGAAAAAAAAAAATAATTGCATGGATCTAATCTAAGCCTAAGCTTTTTGAAGTAATTTTTTTGAGGTTCAATGGACTTCAAATCAGGGATTTGGGGTTTTTGTTCAGAGTACTTTTCTCCTCTTTTTTCTTTAGTTTTTATTTTTTTTTAATATTTTTTATTTTAATAATTCTCTTCAGAGCCAACTCATAACACTAGAATTATTCTGGACAGATAAAAACCAAATTTTTTTGTTATCAAAGTCTATTTTTTCCCACTATTGTATAAAATATTTATATTTTGCATGAAACACCAAAGATTAAACAGACATGAAAAAAACAAAACCTGCTGAAAACTTAAGTATTACAAAACTTGTTTTGGTTGACTTATCCTTCCCATGACTGATGCCATTGTAAAGCCCCATTTTCTGAAGGTCCCACATATTGAAGGAAACGGCTTCACAATTTATGATAAGCATGAGATATTCAAAAGTTGAAGCAGAGGAGTCCTTTGCTAAGCAAAGACGCCTTTGCTTCCGGACTCCTGAAGACTTTATTACCACCAGTGATTCATTGCATGAGAGGGAGTAATTAACATCTCTGCTGCGGACCACTTCCTTGGTAAGAGAATCTGCAATACATTACCTATGATGGGAATTTGAGAAGGTGGGTGACGTAGTTTAGTTGCTTTTGCAATTTGTAAAAATACACCTGGCCTCTAAACTTAGAGTCCTTTTTTCCTCCTCCCATAAATTAAGGTGTATCTATATTAAAAAAAATATATAAAAAAAATTAAGTGTTGTCAGAAAAATGAAAATAAGGTAGAGGTCTTTAGTGAGGTGCTCAGTAGACCAGGACAGTGGATCTAAGTAAGAAAGGACTTAGATGGATGCTGTCATATCTACACCACAGTCCCAGGCAGAGAAGTTTGAAGCTTCCAGGGTGACAGACACAACTAATATTTTTTGTGCAGTACTTTAAGATCCACATTTGGAAAGTGAAGGTATGCACCCACAACACTTGCACAAAAAGTACCCAAGGCACCTCAGCCTCCCTGTCTTGATAATTCCAAGTCTCTTTAGCTTTAGAGTTAGGTAGTGTTCAGCTATTATGAAAATAAGTTTTATTTTTTTTTTTCTAAATACTTCTGTCAATAAGAGCACACATTATATTACACGTTTCAGCTGCCTGAATGACTTATGCCCTCTTTACTTCAACATGAATACGTGTATTTATGCAGCAATGGGCAGGTTGATAATTTCTTATATGACTGTGCTCCTTTTGGCATAAAATGCTTTTATGAATAGTCAAGTGAGAACAGCCCACTTACTTTAACAATAATAAATTAGTCTGTCTGATTCAGAGGAAGTAAGAGGGGGCAAAAAGGAGAGCAAGAAATAAAGGTTTGTGGTGTTCTGCTGAAATTCAAGACAAACAATCCACACACACCCATACATATAAAAAGGAGGCTCTGGAGAAGTAGAAGTTCTATAGAAAAGAAAATTTTAAGACCTGACTGCCCTTTGGTTATGTAAGGAAATGAAGATTGAGCAGCTGCACTGACATTTCGTTTCTGGATAGCAGAGGACTGTAGTGACTCACTTCTCATTGCTATGCCAGCATATCTCTTCTACACAAGTTTTGATTAAGGTTAAAAACAAATGAGAAGGCAATGCATTTCAACTTGCATCAGTGTGTCACCGACAAGTAGCATGAGTAAGTGACCTGCCACAGCGGCCCCAGCCAAAGCATTCTCATTTGGATAGCTCAAGAGCAAGTATTTCTCATGTGAAATTCAGAAAGGGCATGTTATATGGAAATAAAATTAGGTTTTACTCTTGCACTGCAAAAGTCCATAGAGCCTACATTCACAGCTATTCATTTCATATAAAAGAATGCCTGAATTACCATGCACAATGAAATATAAATGGCAAATATAAAAAAACTTATAGAATATATGATGAATTAAGCGTGGAGATAAAAACAGACACAGTATAATCAGTACCTGCCTCAGGTAATGATAAAATTTGATCAAGAAAGAATAGCTCTGTATGTATTCAGGATATTAGTCAGAGCTCAAAGGGAAATATTAGTCAGAAACCAAGACTTCCTTAGCAAAGTACATAAGGCACAGAAAAGCTGTGCAGGACTAGCCAGAATATTTTGTGCTAAGCTTCAAGTCCTGCAGATAGCACCTTTTCAGGTAATACCTGATGTTAATTCTTGCTCAGGAAAGATATTAGTACCCTCACACACAGGTAACACTGGTCCTTCAAAAGACCTTTTGGACTTTTCTCAAACTCCCACCTACACCACTCTGAAGTGACCAGGCAGGTACAAAATCTCTCCCAGATATCATCCAACTCTTAATGAAAGCTCAGCTAAACACCATCTGTGCAACAAAAGCTGTTACCCATCCCCTGGACTCTGTCCCAGAAGATACTTCCCTGAGCACCCCATCTCTCTTATCCTAAGCCCTGGCCTCTTGACTCGGAAAAGCAGGGCTAATCCTGTTCTCAGTGGAAGTCAGCACAAGCCACATCTGCTAAGTTCAAGAGGAGCTGACCCTAGAGGGAAAGACACCTTCCTGCACACAGTCACACTTAAATAAAATGTAGCATCTGTGAGAGTCAGATCAATGACCAAGGAGGAAAACACAGAGACAGCATCAGTTCCTTTCTGTGGAGTAATTCCACATCCACCAGCTAGGGAACCTTAGTGTTTGACCTTATAGTTGGTGGGGCTGGAGACTTTTCATACAGGCTGCTCCAGAAGTGGGATATCGCAACAGTTTCATTATTTAGCAGCAGAAAATCACATAGCAGAGAAAAGTGTCAGTATTCTAACCTCTCTGTGACAGTTAAAAACAGTGCTCCCTTCATTGCTTTTCATATACTTCCAAGTCCTGATGCAGAAGGTTATCGTCAGCCACAGGAGTTTCCATGATTTTTAAATCTGTCACTGTCTTCTAATGAATGCACTTGTAATGCTGGGTCTTACAACACAGGCATCTGTCCTTGAAACACAAATAGATGTCAAGATTTCTTTGGGTTTTTTTCCCCACATAAGCCTTTGAACAGTTTTTATCTATTTACAATCTACAGCAGAAAACCTATCCAAGACCTATTTATCTAGATTGCAAGAACTAGATTTGAACTAGCTATGTATGAAAGCCAAATATGTCATTTTTGTGTTATTGATCTTATGAGCCACCTGACTCAATCTTATAGGAGTGGAACCTCTTAACACAAGAACAGCTCTTCCCTGCAAGGTAAAACCTGTTTAGTAAAATCACTGTACTTCAGAAAGGTTCTACTTAATTTCCTAAGCATTCCTAGTAAAAAGCATATCCAATAGCAGAGATAAATAATCCCCCAGTGACTTCTGTGGCCGTCTATAGCTGAATTTGGCCAATCATATAAATCTTCACTCTTCTGCACATATCGTGTACCTTGAGGAGGCAAATGGAAGACAGTTGAAAAATGGATAGGATTTGCTTTCCCATTCCAAAGTCAGCTTGTTGGCTGCAGTTTGTACAATGAGATGACATGAAACAAATGGAGTAGGGCTGAAAATCCATTGTACTTAAGAGTGCACAAGCAGGCACTGAGTGCCAGTTCTCTAAAGAGTGGGGCTATTTATGTGCTTTGTTCTACATCAACAATATTGCATTTTGTGTTTTGTTAGGCTAGTCTAACACACCTCGAGATACAATCCCAGACATGTGAGAAAAGGGAATTGGAATGTTCTTAACCATGCAGGTCCTCCTGCACAAATCCACAATTAATGTATCCACAGTGATAACTAATTGCCTGTAAACATATCCCCAAATCACCATATTCTCCATCTGTTTCTTTTCTACCTTGTTACAGAGTTGAAAGACTTACAGATGCAGAATAGAAAGCCTCATCTTCTTCCCAAACACTCCAGCACAGTGCAGAGCAAAAAAAAGACATGTTTGAAGGCAAGAATCTTAAAACTGTATTCCACAAGCAACTAAATCTGCAAAAATCAAAACATCCCAAACGTGTCCCTTCCACGGACATTGCTGCTCAGGGTGAAATTTCCATTTCACTAACTGGCAGCACTTTTCTTTACATACAGCCAAGGAACCATAGTGAGGAAACATTCCTGTATATGGGGCAGAGGGAGGGAGGCAAAAGATTGAAGCAAGGATGAAGAGAAAAATTAAAGAACAAGTTTCTTGCAACTGGAAGGGCCAAGAACAGAGGAAAGCACTGGTTTTCTCTCACATGTGTGGAAATGGATCCAGTGGCTTTTGGTCTGTTTCCAAGTGTGTTACAGAAAACTGATTTCTGATATAAGGCAGAATGACTGATGAACGGCTGCTATGTGATCACTTGTAATTGCAGTGAACCACAATCAGTGAGTTTCTGTACTCAGTATTATGATCTGCAAATGCTTGGCTCACCTTGAACTCTTGTCTGATGAATACCTAATTTCTACTTCACCCCTTCTAGCGGGAGCATTTCTTCTCTTGCATTTATCAGAGCTAGCATTTAAGGTTCCATACTAAAACACAGAAAAGTCACTGTACAAAGGTTGTGTCTCAGCTTAGAGAGGAGCCACAGAACTTAAAAAACCTGACAAATAGTCTTGCACAGACTGCAGACACTATCTGATACATATACGCACAAACACACCACCCCCCACACACACTCTGTGAAGTCTGTATTTATATATTCACAATCTTTCTCAGTCCTTTGGCATTTCAGTCATCTGATGGCATTTACCTTGTCCTCCCAGGAAGCACGTCGCAGGCCTGCTGGCTCAGGCAGTCAGTCACAGGGATGCTCAGTGTCTGCTCCCTCTGATACACTCGATACGTGCTCTCAGACATGACTCAACCATTTAGGTAGTCAAGATGACACACAGCCCAATTATGTGTAACCCAGTCAATCAGCATCTATCCTAGCAATCTGCATGCCGTAACCAAGTTTTTTAATCCTAGAACATTTCCCATAAATAAGCCGAGAAGTGTTTTAACTGAAGTAATTCTTACCAGAAACACAGATTCCCTGTCTGCTCCCAATTCAAACTCTTTCATCCTTTTTCTTCCCTTCACCTCAGATCCATCTCCACCACAAGCCAGCTTAGGTGCCCCTCAGCCTGGCTTATGCACTTTTCCTCCTCTATAAAACATCCTCTTTCTAGGAAGGATGGGTCAGAAAAGGCCATGCTGTCTGGCAATATCTTCTGAGCTTCTGTTTGACACCTGCTGTGTCTTTCTGGTGCCATGTTTTAAAAGGATGCCAGAGCAAGGACGAGGAGTCTCAATACATGGATCATGATAGGAATGATCTGCTCCACCATCACCACATGCTGGGGTCTGACCAAGGTCCAGCAGATCCCTAATTTAGGGCTCTCTAAAATCTAGTATCTCCACTCCTAAGATGTGTGGATGAACCTGCCACTTCCATGTAGGATTATCTGCACAGCAGACCTTTCATGGCCTCATCTGTTTACTCACAGAACCATGCAGTCTGGGGCAAACTGTTAAAGATGTGCAGATCCCCTTTTGAGCCAGTAGTGGAGCAGGATACTCTTCATGCAGAAACAGGCTTTATCTTCATCCTTTGTACTGGATGCAAGACACTAGTTCGTCTTCAGTGCTCCAATAATTTTTGGATGGGATTAATTATTAGAAATGGAAGAGAGAGATGAAAAAGAGAAGAAGGAAACATTATCACTGTTTGTACCTGTTCCAAGACCTCTCTTCTCTTCCACCTTTTCCCAGCCTCTACTCTATTCTTCCTTCCCTTTGTCAAGAGTAAACCAAAACCATCTTTTGATCCTGCTGGTGTGCTGAGATCCAGAAATCCAGAAGGATAAAAAGGTACATATTAAGTGCCATAAAGTCATTAAAGAGACTAAAGCTGTGTATGTGATTCCCAGCTCTGTGTGGGCTGCCAGTACAGGAGGACATGGGAGATGAACAAGAGCTGGTGAGCCTTTGGTCAAAAGCACAAGTATCTCCTGTGATGAATGGGAGATGGCTTTAGTCCAAGTGTTCAGAAAGGCCTAAAAGATTTCTCTGAAACAGATGCTTGAAGCATTGTCACCACAGTATTCCCCAGTGGTGGCCCAAAAGAGAAATATAAACACATCAAAAGTCAACAGGCTATGTCTAGCTTGGGGCAAACCTAACACCATGAACAAGCTTTGCTGGCATGTTCTAATATTATTTTCTAACTCACAGTCTTTCCAAGAGCTTTTTCTCAGCCCATGCTTATGGCATGTCAGGCTGCTGACAGATGATGTGTTCTCTTGCCATTGAGTTGCCTTAGAAAATTGAGTGAGCAGTCTCCAGAGGCAAACTAGCTTGTTCTGGATTTAAACATTTGAGTTGTCCAACCCAGGATTAGGGTCCTTTCTTAACTCTCAGAAAAGAAGAAGAACCTACTGACTCAAAACTGAGGCAACAGTTCATGCAGTAACAGGTAGGAAAAGGGAGAAGGCTTCAAGAGAAAGAGTTCTGAGAGTTTTGCACACAGAACTTGTAACAACTCTAACATTGAATTCCCCAGCTGGAAGTGATACTGCTGTGAGACATTACTTTAATGTGCATCCTTCGTCTCTGTGACATTGCCGACTTCATGTTTATAAATTAATAAGGAAGCTGGCACAGAAAATGGTTCACCTATGGGCTAGATACAGGTAAAATCCAGAAACTAAAATTAAAGTTAAAGTAAAATTAGGTACTATAAATTATGCAGAATAATTTAAGTTTCAAGGCTCTCCTACAGATATTTTTTTCCCTTAGAAAAATAAATGTAGTCAGTACAAACCAGGAATTTATTAACAATATAAATCTGCAATATGTACTATGAAAAATCAATAAAATATTAGCTACGCATAGCTAACAATGCAATTTATGGTTTTAAATCTGTAAGTTTACGGTAATTTGGAAAACAGAAAAAGACATAGGGTAGTGTCAATAAATCTTAACATCTTAGAAATCTTTAGTTATGTGAGGTTTTGCTCTAGGAGAAAGTTCCAGGTAACTTAAATGTTTAAGGAAGAGGTGTTTAGGCAGCACTGCTGCTTCACAAAATTGCATATTTTGACATTCATCAGCTAAGTTAGGATTCATCTCACCCACCTTCAGAGTCCCAGTGCTCACAACTAAGGTATTCATGGAGGAAAATAGGTGCTTTTAAGACTCAGGTGTCGTGGTTTTGAACCAGTAATTAACAAAAAGGGGAAAAAAAGAATTATTTATTTCTTGCTGTGAGATATGGATTAAAACAAGAGCAAACCAGGCATAAAACTTAAAAGGAATAAAGAAAGTTTATTGACAAACTACAAGAATAAGAACACCAGAATAAACTTTTAGAAAAACCTTTTCATTTCTCACTGCCTACCATTCTTTTGTTCACATGACAACAGAGACAAAAACTTTAGAACTTTGATGGTTTAAACAGTCCCAATTCCTTCTATAGTCTTTTCCTCAGTTTCTGTAGAGAAACAGAAGTTCCTTTCTGTTAATTTATGGAGTTTCTCACAAGAAAACTATTTTTGTTATAGTTTTCCGTTTCTTTGATATCAGCTGCTCAGAGCTGCTGTTATCAGAGCCCACCCCTCCCATTCCACATCACTCTGAAATGTGTTATGGGTCATTAGTTTGGGGATAGCATTTTTAAGGATAAGTTATTCAAAGGCAAAAAGTATTCTTCATCTGTTTCTGTGAGCTTCACTAGAAAACAGTTTTCTCATTGCCTCTCAAGCCTTCAAATCTCCCAGCACTTCACTATACCATAATTACTCTACTTTTTACTCAAATTTACACTTTGAACACTCTATTCCTCCCCATACTCCATCATGAATTAAAGGAGTTCTTTTCAGGACTTCATTGTCCATCCCCATAGTTTTAACAGAAAGATATTTCAGCTTAATTAAAGCATCTTCTTAATTCTCTACTTTTCTTGAAGCTTCTTTTCTTTCTTGCCACTAGTAGTTCATAAAGTCTCTTTTCATGTCGATCACTCTCTTTTTTTCTTTCTGGATAAAAAGATTAATCTCCAAGTCTCATCTGGATAAGAAAGAGTTAAAATCTTGCCCAAGCTTTTGTAGATGGTTCGGTGATCTCTGCTGAACAGGAGCTGGAGCCGTCTGCGATGGAAAGTTCCTCATAGCTGCTCTGGAGAGCGTGGTCACCGTCTCTGCTTGCAGCAGGCCCAGACCTCCTCTCTTTCTTCATTCAGCAGTTTTCTAGTGAATGTAGTTACAGTAAAACCTGCAGCCGAGCCAGAGATTGGGCCGGGCCCGGCCCGGCCCGACCTGGCCCGGAGCAAGCCCCCCGCAGGCCCCATCTCCTGGCCGGGAGATAGGGCAGGCCCAGAGCCCCTCTCCTTCTTTACTCGGCAGTTTTCTGGTAAATTCCATCACGGCAAAACCTGCAGCCAAGCCAGGAACCGGCCTGGCCTAGCTTGGCTCGGAGCAAGCTCCCGCAGGCCCCATCTCCTGGCCAGGAGACGCGGCAGGCCTGGCCCGCCCCCCCCCCCCCCTCCCGGCCGCGTGGCCTGGGCAGGGAACCGGAGGCCAGCCGGAGCTCTGCTACTTTTCACAGCCAAGAAACAAAGAGAACAACAGAGTTCTGGTTTTTTTTACTTCAAGGTGGGGTTCACAAGTTGATCTCACTTTTCAATGGCTAAAACTGCTGTCAATTCTCAGCAATGACCGATGATTGGTCATGAGAAAGACTTCAGGTAGTCCCCAGCAACTCCAACTTTCCTTAAAGGTAAAGTAACTCCATGACATCAGGTCACCTGATAAAATATAGACATTTGTTTGGGATGAGAGAAATAATGTACTAACTACTACAGTACATCACTACTACACCCACTGACCACAGAAGGACTCTAGGATGCCTGATTTGGGTGCAAATACATTCAAATCTGCATTAATCATATTTCTACTGAGTTCCAAAGCAATTAATATAATTGTAGAAAAGTATCTTTGAATATTTTGTTCTATTTTTTTCCAACTTCATATGAAAAACCATAGTCCTTTCCCCATGTAGTCCCTCGGCCTTTCTTTTATCTGTGTTGTGAAATTTCTTGTAGTCTTCTGAAGTAACATCGTTCTTTTCAAAACAGATATAATTTCACAAAAGACATTAAATATATTTTGGGCAATCTATATAAAGCAAGAGTACATCTGCTGGCTCTTAGCACTGAAGGATTATCAGGAAGCAATCAACCTAATTCATAGATATTGTGAGATTGTCAAATGTTCTGGATCAAACTATCTAGGCATCTCAATTAAGAAAGAGAACATGAGAATGTTTGTAATGGACTGCACTTGCATTGCATTATCAGCTCTGAAATTAAAACAACCCTCACCAGTGATATTATCTTGGGATAAGGTGACCAGTTCATTCGAAGGTAAGGAGGACTAGGAGTCAGAACACTGTTTACATCTGTCCAATTACACGTATTAGGGAAATTGTCCAAGTCTTGGGAAAGAGATGATTAAGAGATAGGCTCAAGTGATCTTCTCTGAAATATTTCTAGACTGAGGAGTAAGAAAAAGGTAGAAAATTGTTGAGAAGATTGCTAGGTACAAATTAAACAGGCAGTCTGGACTTCATGGAGCTACTGGATGCATTCCCCTGAAAAGAATGTGATATTGAAGAAATCATCTGTATCACATTGGTAAGGTAAATTAACAATTTGCTTGTTAAAAACTATCTGAAAGCTTCAAAAAGGTCTGAAAATTGCACAGACATGCAGGGAAAGCTATTTAGAAAATAATTTAAACTATTTAATCCAATATAATATATTTTGAAGTAATGCAGCAAAGATAATGAAAATAATAAAAGTTTCTCTTATTTTATACCATCAGTAGAAACCCAGTTGGTAAACAAAAATTACTGAAAATTGTTGCTGATAAAAAGTAATTGATATTACTGAGACCTGGTGGGACTCATTTCTTATCTAGAATTATTAAATCATAGCTTATAACCTGGTTGGGAAAGGCTGTGTAAGGAAAAGAAGTTGGAAGTGTACTCATTTTAGAAGGCAATTTCTTGCTTTAGAATTATTGATAACTTAGAACAGCAGGACCTTGAACATACACGGATCAATGAGCGGGTGTGATGAGGGGCTGCTGCTGATCATGTGACCAAAATACAGAATGGGATGAACTCATCCTGCCTTATCAGTGATGTGGGACAAGTAGTATGTTTTTGGAGGCTTCAGCTTGGTGAATGCATGCTGCAGGTTTCAATCAGCTTACAGGAAATCACCAGTAGAGTTTCTGATGTAATACTTTTCTCTATTCTAAAACCAAACCGTGCTCTACCCAACAGGAAGCAACTATTGTATAACAAAGCAGATGACTGAATCGTTAGAATGATGGTTGGCTGTCATCTAAAGATCAATAGTAACAATCCAATTGTGTTCAATGTGGGCAAGGAGAGGCCAGTTTCAAACAACTTTGTACATAGGCAGACAGATAAGCAGTACTTCAAAAGCGGTAATTTCCAAAAGGCAGGAAAAAGTACAAGCAAAACTGGAGGGGAGCTCCAACAACACAAGTGAAAATCTAAGCACCTGAAAAATAATTAGTTAAAATTGTCACTTCCACAGTAAAGAAAATGACCAAAACCTTGTGGCATTATATGTATGACAGGATAGCTAGCAAAAAGACAGCAAGTGACAACACACATGTAGAAAAACACCAATTAGGATAATTTAAGCCAGCAATCCCAGAAAGTAGGGAAGAAAGAATAAAGAGGCAGTATTGAATGCAGGCCTACCAACAGTAGTGCAATCAGAAGTTTTCATGCTGGGTTATGGGACTAAGGATCACCTTTGTGAGCTCAGAGGAGCAATGGTGGGGGTCACTCAATACAGAGCTGAAGACCTTGAAGCCCCCTGTCCTGTCTCCTCCTGAGGCTGTCCCAGGAGAAGTGTCAACCCACAGACCCCCAGACAAACCAACAAGAAGGGCTCCTGGGGTCTCCCCAAAAACTAATGGACCCTCAGAGGCATGGGCCAGTGGTGGGGTTCTCAGGAGGACCGTTTGGGGATGCATCTGTCTGTGCATGTGTTTGTGTGTGGCAAGGGGAGGTCAGGGGACACAGCTAACTGCGACAGGACAGGCTGAGCATCTTATCCTGGCTGCTGGAGGGATCCACTTCGTAATTATATCTCTATACATTTTTGTCCGGACAAGACTTCCCTGTGTTTGGGATTTTTTTTATTTTTTTATTTGCTATTGGATGGAGTTGTAGCGTTGCTTGCTTTTTTTGTTTTGTTTTGTTTTTTGTTTTTTTTTTGCTAAAGCAAGACAATTTCTGGATGATTCCAACATCGGAAAGTTAGAAGATTATTTATCAGGGTTAAAACAGAAAACCATTCAGCAATGGTTCAGTAGAACAGCTAGACAGGCACCAACCTCAAGAAAATTACAGAAAAAATTAAAAAGGAACCAACTGATAAAGTATTAAGATAGAGAAATAAATACTTAATGACAATAAAAATCAGTTAAAAGTAAATCACACCAAGGAAACATTATTTCCTCCTTTGAGACGATTTGGTTTGACCACTAAATGTAACTTCAGAGACCAAATGCACTTTTTCAGTATTTGCTGCATCATTATGGAACATTCTGATTAAAAATGACACTGTAGAATATGCCACACTTTAAATGGGATATGAGCTATGTTGGGCTAAAAAGTATTTTTCAGATAGTGAACATTTGCTGATGGGAGTTTTTTCAAAGGAATCTATGGCTAGCAATAAGTTTGATCCTATTCTACTTTTTCACCAATTAATTAATTGGAAGAAATACTGAAAAAACTGATTAAATCTTTACCTTAGACAAAGATTGGTGGGAAGCAATCACTAGAAGATTTGGGCTTACTCAAACAAAATATGTTTAAATATATTCAAGCACCACATAATATAGCTGAAAGAAAGAGTGTGTGTGCCATCCATGGAGCAGGGAAGATGTCCCTCAAAAGCAGCAATAGCCAATAAGGAACTCAGTACATGATCTTTGGGCAATTTTGTAGGAAAATGGTCTCTTACAATTTCTGGGCATGTATGCAGCGGAAGTAGGAGGGGTATTGGTATGCTGACAAGTGTTTAAAGGGGCAGATTTTGAAAAGGACATTAGAAAACAGAAGAAGGTGAAGAAAAAGGTCTCAAAAAATTGACTTTGAGAGATGAAGAAAATGTGTTAAAGTGAAAAAATTTAACAGCTCAAGTAATTTAGCTTTTGAGAGGGCAGGCTGAGAGTGGCATGATTGCAGCTTAAATACTTTCAAAGGGAAAAAATAGAAAGAGCTAAAGGATTCTTTAACAAAGGCAGATATAAAAAGAACCATAGCTAGAAATGGAGCCAAATAGGAAATCATGCACCAATTTGTAATTGCAAAACTGATTAGCCACTGGGAAAAAAATATAAAGTAAAGTCCATCTTAATCTCTTGATGTCTTTAGATCATGAGTGGATGCTTTTGTGAAACAATTGCTCTGACAGAGAAGTTATTTTTTTAAATCAATGTGTTCAGTTAATAGCCAGCCTGGGAATTAGATCCATAGGAATTTTCTATTTTGCCTGCAGCTTTTGTCTTCAAAAAGGCTAACTTTCTGATTTTGGCAACACTCTTCCTATTCTGACTTTTATTCCCCTGTTTCTCCAATGGCAGATGCCCAGCTCTACTTTTTTTTTCCTATAGGAAGGAGATTTCTGCCATCTGCTGCTGTTTCCCATAGGGAGATAGCAGTTGATCAGCCTATGTTAGGGAAGCAGAGATCCTGTGGGGTTTTGGGAGAGAAGAGGCTTGAAACCCATTCTAGCCCTATGGCTACTAAGGTCAGACCTTGTTGCTTTTCCTCTAATAAGTTATTGAACTTTGAATAATGAGAAGCACAGGAAACCACTCCTTTGACAAGGTATAAAATCACTCAACTAATGTAAATATTATAGTTCATGCCTAAATTTAGGTGTAAAATCAAGCCTGATGAAGAAGTATTCCTAATATAGGAAAGATGGACACATCCTTTATTATAAAAAACAAACAAACAAACTAATTATCTTTGAAAAGTTTTTGAAAAAGAGGTTTGTCCACTCAGATGCCTGCAGCTAGGCAGAGGATACCCACCTCTGGAGAGAAACCTCCATTGGTCTCTTTTGAGTAAACAGAATGTTTAGACCTGAACATTAGAAAGGTGGTTAATCAAGCACTCTATAATGTATAGGACAAGTTAGATCCAGATCATGCACATGAAATCTCCTTTGTAAGCTGGACCATCTAACGAGTTTTTCTGCCTTTAAAACCTAAGACTTCAAATACCATCCAAGTGTAGCAAGGCTTGAAGGGAGAACTACTGTATTTTACTAGAACAAGTGATGTATCACAGCAATATATCACCACTAATACTACTACTGAAAGGAATAAGAGCAGAGGAAGAATTGCAACTAGTGAACAAATACAGTGTTTGGTCACAAAGATATCTGACAGGCTCTGGGACAGTGGGAAAAAAACTCTGACTTCCAAAAATTTAAAAAAGTATTTAAACATTTTCAGGAATTTTGGTTTAAGTGCTCATACTTCTTTAATCTTAAGAAAACCAGACAACAGAAATTGGAACATCACCCATCAGTGTCTGAATCCAAGTCTCTTACTGCAGCCACAAGGGCAGAGCAGGGGCATATACTCTCCTCCAGCATTCCAACACAACTCCTTCTTCCCTGGAACACCACAAGCAACATGGGCAGGGAGTGCTGTGGCTTGAATTGAGCGTATATTCTAATCCCAGTTTTACCTTAAATTGCATTATATCCTATAAGGTGTACCTGGAACTTACTAAGACATTTAGCATTATTCATTGATCAAACCATCTGTTTAATCCTAAAAGCTGTTTTTTTTTTTTTTTTTTTTCTTGAGAGAGACATCAGTCTGCACATTTGAATTATAACCTGCATTAGCCTGCATTTATTTTGGGTTTGGGTTTGGGTTTGAGAGTTTTTTGGCATGGTGAGATAGGTAGTGAGAGGAAGAAAAAACTGACCTGGTGATTTAGGTTTCACTTTGGGGAAGGACATTGAAGATACACGTCTTTCAGTTTTTGAAGTATGCTTTCAAAAACAAAACACTGTCAAATTCAGGCATGTTAGTATTTTCTCCATGAATTTGTAGTGATTTGCAATGATGTGAATAAACTTTGCTGACAAACACTTTTAATAAGGGACAAATTTTCACCCCAAACCCTTAACATCATGAAAATCAGGGCTTTCATGCAAAAACAGGTTTGTTACATACTACCTGCCTTCCACAATTTAGATAAGCCATCAAAAAGCATGTGACAGAAACAACCTAGCTATTGAATAGCTCAGTGGATCACAGACAATTTAAAGTCTCTTTTTTAATTCAAACCATCCAAAAAGCATTTATGAATAATGTACATGCTCCTGTACTCAGAAATTTTTCACAAATGATTTGCAAAGAGAAGACCTAATGCTGCAATACCTTTTTTTTTTTTTTTTAATAACTAATTCAATCAGAATTACTTTAGGAAATATTGTTCAGCATTAGCTAGTCATCATACCATGTACTTTTAAGGAACAGATTGGATCTATAAATGATCCATCAAAAAAATGATAATTCAGCACTTTAAAGTAATTTGAAGGCATGCTTTTAAATATATGGTGTTTAGGAGGATATTGAAACACCCTCACAATTCTAAAACATGCTTCATTGTCCAAAAAGTGCTAAGATTTAAGCTGGCTCATAAGTGTTAAGCAATCAATTCTTAGACACAGCTTCAAAAACGCTTCCATTTAGTCTGGTTGAATTACAAATGAGTTATTTCATTAGCTGAATTATTATTTTGGGATGAACTCCAGAACATTAAAGCTTTACATTTAACCTCCATTACAGCCCAGAATTGAATTAACCTCTCTTTCCCATATAAAAGTCACTAATGCACTTTCCTTGTAAAATGCAAATGCCATTACACTATGTTTTGTAGAAAGCACTTAGAAAAATTCAGTAGAATTAGGGGTCATAATATTTTGGTGCATTCACTTAAAACACTACATTTTAAGAAAATTAGTTCATCTTTCCTCTCTTTGAACACTGACACTTGGAGGAACAAGTACATCTGATTTACTTGCTAAAATATCAACTCGGTATCTCAGGGCAGCAGCTCAACGCTGCTGTAACACGTGCTGTACAAACATCAAGGATTATGTTTCAAGGTGGTTAAAAGAATAAATCAGGACTTTACTTCCCCTAAAATCTTAAGAATCTCTTTAAAGGCTCTCTGGGTTTTTAATTTTTTCCTGTTCCCTGTTCAGAATGAGATGAGAAATAAGAGAAATAAAGCAGAAATTTGCATTTGGCTGGAAATAGGTTGAGTTGAAACCACACATATTGTGAGTGTCTCTACCTCTGATGCCTATTATCTTCAAATCATGACTCAACATCCCAAGGGGATGTGGGTTGTTTCTCTAGTCAAATTTCACCACGTTTTTCTAATGTTATATAATGGTTAAGTTTGAAAGTAGACTATTGTGGTTGCAAGATTTGGTGTTGCTCTGAATGAGAACAGGAAAATTCTCCATGTACTGTAAAGAAAAAAATCTGCAAAACACTGGACATCAATTAGTTATTAGCCATTTTTGTATTAGCCATTAACTATTTCTTTAGTATATGAAACACAATTATGGAGGGAAAAATGAAACAATGTTAACCATGAAACAGGGCATTTTAACAGGAAATCTGTTAGATAATTCCCTCCCCAAGTGTTTTTCAGGAAACACAGGAGGTTGTGCAGGGTCAATTTTTGTAAACAATATGCATGGACTTAACAATATCAGGTTCAAACAGCAAAAGTGAGCTGGTCATTGTTCATAAACTGATGAACTCAGACATGAGATCTGCTAAATAGAAATGTCTGAGAAGTTGAGGAAGCACAAGGAGAAGAGCTGGTGACAATAGACACAAATTGTACAAATTGCTTTTACTGGTGCAACATCATCAGATCCAAGGATCATAGTCTCTGTTACTGCTATGGCAAATAGTGAATAACATGGTTCATTTTTGTATTATATCAGAACTATATTCACCAGGAAAAACTACATGGGGTGGTTTTTCACTCAAAATACATCATAATTCCAAACAAATTTTCTAACTGTAGATGTGACTTTCCCAGATGAAATTTGTTTACTGACCATTTTTAAACCATTCTTAAAGCAAGAAACATGCAAGAAACCCATGCCTCAGGAGCTGAAGAAGTTCCCAGAGACCATCAGCCTACACCATCTGACAAGGATCTTAGAAAAGACACATCCATAGAGTCCTGGGCTTATCCAAGGTTTTCCCTCTTCTCATTAAATTTTCTGAAAATATCCAAATTGTGAAAAAAATAGTCAATATGGAAACTGTGTTAGAATAAAGAAGAAAGTACCACCAAAGTGTATTCAAAAGAAGCTCATGTTAAGTTTTCTAGACTCATTAATATCACAAAGAAAATGGGTAAGGATGAAGAGTACAGACAAAGCCACCATAAAAGAATATGGCAATTTATCAAGTGTATTGTTTTATTTTAATGGTATGATCTCAGACTGTCAGATTCTTCCACCTGTCCAGCAGATAATTAGAAGAACATTTTCACATTTTCTTTTATCCCCTTCAAGTTTATCCCCCACATTAAAATGAAGCTTTTAAAGTTTTGACAAGACATTTAAGAGGAGTCAGTCTGTAAAGCTTAATTGTTTGTTTTCTCCTGGGGGTCTTTTGCACTTGTTTTGAGTCATTCATTGGAGGTGGATTTCCATTATGAGCCAAGTTATTCAGATCCTTGTATAGACAAACCTTGCACTGCCCATAAATCCTGGAATTTCACAAGCACCAGACAGACTTTTTAAAAGCTTTTATGAGAAAATATGGTTTAGTATGGAGACAGCTGGTATTTAAATTATCCATATGAGAGAAATTACTTTTATTCATTCACCAGATGCTTTATTCATATATAGATTTTTAAATTAATAATTCCATAGTACTTGCAGCTATATAATCCTAAAATCCACACAGTTTTGTTCAATGACATTAACAAGATTTGACATATTTTTTTTTTATTTCTTGCAAATAGTGAAGCACATTTTGCCAATTGCCATTTTGATTAAACATTACAACACATAAAGGAAAAAAAAAAAGTGTCAGCGTCCGCTGACAAGATGAGTAGAGTTCATCAAACTGTTATTCCTGCCTGTGCTCCAGAAGTGCAGACTTCAGAATCATTTGACTAGGAAAAACATATTGGCTAGTCACATGTATATGTACCCCTACTACTCACAAACTGGTCTGTGTTATATTTTTAAACCAAACAACTACGAGTCAGAGATACCTGAAGAGGTGGGGAAGCACTTCTTGGCTACTAGGATAAACTGAACAACAAGAAGCTTCAGGAAGAAAAATAAGAAAAAATAGGGAATAAAAAAAAAAAATCCTGGAATATTCTAGGAAATTATTTGAGTTAACATAGTTGGCATTTCAAAGAGGTGGAAAAGCAGCTGAGCTGTCCCGAACAGAAACTCCATGCAAAATAAACCTGCAACCTCAGGTTTGTTCAGAAATCGTTTATTCAATCAAATAATGTTGTTCTTCCTTGCAACCCTGAAATTATTATTTCCTGTTTTCTTCTTCCCACTTGAACACTTTTTAATTTATCTTAATTTTCTTGTATTGATCATTACAGCTTCCTTCTTCCAGACCTCAGCCCATTATATATTCTCTTGGAAAACGCTACTACTTCTCACTTTGAATCCCTGCACTGGCTAAATTCTACTTTACATGAATTCCAGGGCCCTTGTCTCAACTCTAGAGGCACCACATAACACTTGTTACTGCTTCATCATTGCTATTATTTCCTCTGCTCTTAAGTCTTCTGGCTCACACTCATGTAGTTTTGTGCAAAGGACATTCTTAATCTTCACCTGGATTGATCAAAACCCAACCCATTTTCATTTAAATCCTTATTTAATATACTTGTCAGTGAGAAGCTTATCAGAAATCATTAAAATATTAAAAAAAAAAAGAAACTCAACAAGAACAAAAAGGTTTTGAAAGCTACACAAATTCAGGATTTCATGTGTGTGTTATTAATAGTAAATATTTCCAGCATCTCTAAATGGTTGGCTGCTTCATAGTTTCCTTCCAACCATGCAAAAACCAATAAGAATACATAAGTTTACTTCCATCCCTCTCCCATTTTTCTTCGTAGGTAAGGTTTTCAGAAGGACTGACTTTTGAGATGCCACTCTTCAAGCACAGGCTTTCCAGTTTGAAAGGGTTAGAAACACATATGGGTTTTTCACTGTTCTTCCCAGATATTTCATGGAAAAAAAGTGTCAATAATAGGTTTTTCATCAAGAATTAAAAAATGACAGTTGTGTTATGAGAATGATCCACTTACAAAGTGCCAGGACTTAGGGAATATGTATGAACCTTTGAGTCTGTGAGCCTCTGAGTTTCTTGCCCAGGCTTACTGAATACCATCTTACTCCAAATGCATTTTAAATATTTGAAGCTAGGAATCAACCCCAGCACATTATCTAAGTTCCAGCTCTGCAGCAAGACTTTAAGGATGGAAAGTAACCCTAGCTGCACTCTTCATTTATATAAAAGAGTTGTCTATGCTTGAAGCACAGACCAAAAGCCTCACTGATGTTCACCTAGGTGCTATATAAGCAAAGGATATAGTCACATTCTGACAGAGAATGGGGCCAAACTACAGCCACAGGGTTTCAGGGGACTGTTGACATGGTGGTCACTTCTGTACACAGAACACATCCACCCTGTGAAGATCCTGCTGCTGCGGGATCTGCATGGGGAAATGCTGTAAGTTGAATTTAAAGTGTGTTCTCTCTCCTGATGTTGCATTTGTAACCAATTTTCTTAATTTTTAATCTGGTATAGACTCAAAACACACTTCAATTGCATCAATCAATTTAAACCAAAGTAACTTTGTTGGGTAAGAAGTTCAGGAAATATTTAGTATTATATGTAGTAGGTACTTTACTTCATAATCCCTTTTATGAGTACTGTGATACAAGAGGTTGTAGGAAGAGCCAGAAGTCCACACTGGAACAGCTCATGGTGACTTGTGAGACTAGTAAAACCACAATTTGAGGAATTACACCCTGGAATGCACCATAAAACTCACCCATCACAACCTGAGCTCTTACATGAAAAACCTGCCTTTGTCAAGGCAACTTTCTTTCATACAGTCTGAATGCCAGAATAGAGAGAATGTATGTCTTCCAGTGCTCTAGGTAGAATGACCCAGAACAGAGGAAGGGTTAATAACAGAAAAAGTTAACATTCTACCCTCTGCTTAAATCACTCACTTCTGTTCTAGTTTTCACATCCCCAAGAGTTGTAATGTCTACCCACCAGAGGCACAGATGTGTTATGAGGATTAGTTAGTATCTAATTATGTGAATATTTAAAGTGTTACTCTTAATGTCCTAATATTATCGCCAGTATATTTGCATATGATTTTATTTATGCTCTTGACATTTGCTTTCCAGATTTTATTAGATCTTATAAACCCTAAAAAAAAAAAAAAGATGCCAGGCCCTATTACAGACTTCCATGTGATGGCTTAAACACTCAGACTCTTCAGGTTTGTTGAAGTAATAACCATTTAACAAGTTTACTGAACTGCTTTCTTTGAATCAGACCCTTCTGGAAAAGGAGAAATGGCATTTCTATCTTACTAAGTGTTCTTTCTCTATAAAAGAATTAGTTTGATGCTACTGTAAGAATAGCAACTTTAAATCTTTGGATGAAGAAAGAAGGAATTCCCATATCTCTGCAGTGATCACTGCCCTGCTACTTTGGCTAAATGTATGCCTCCAGAGTACTGCAACAGCCTCAGCAGCTGGGTGCAAAAGAGGTGATCTCTGATCTGATGCCCCCGAGTCAGGGTATTTTATGTGCAGTGGAATTGTCTGCAGATAATAAAAAAGAGAAATAATAGCTCTGCAGAGATCGTTCCCTTAGATGTTTTGGTAGACTGGTCTATTCCATTCATACACTTTGGAAAAACTTTGACTTTCAACAAAAAATATTCAAGTTTCATTATTTCCCCATGTGCAGACCAAAGCCCACCAGTTACAGTCATGGTCTCAGTGTTCAGGCTTTCCTTGGAGGTGTGCACACACATCTGTGCCTACGAGTGTGTGTATAGGGAGAGATGGGGAGTTGACTGAAATTCTGCCTGTGTTTATTTCCATTAACCTTCTACTAAAGATAATAACAATAACAACAACAACAACAACAACAACAACAACAACAACAATAATAATAATAATAATAATAAATCTTTCCATCTTAAATGAAATATATGAACTTTGTTGCACATCAGTTACTCTCAATATTAGTTAATATTGGTTAAAACCTCCTTGGTCTTCTATTTAAAGCTGTCTCTTTCGGCCTCTGGACATCACAAGTTTATTCTCTCTGACCTCCTCATTTATGTGCATTCACGCACATGCACAAACACATACACATTTCATTGCTTTCAAGTAGCTCCCATCCTATGAAAGCTTATGCTCTAAGCATGGGCAATCACACTAAAACCGTGCATTTAGAATACAGTTAAGCACACTAAACCAGTAACTTTAGAGCTTGGGAGGAGAAATTTAGTTCAACAGCTGATCTTTGCGATGATGAAACTATTTCCTACCTTTCCAGAACTGAAAGGAAGTGGGAATCAGAAAAAGGGTTAATTTGTACTAACTGAGGATCTGATTGCTTGTTTTTTCCTATTTAAACTGGATTAAAAAATTCCCTGAATCATATAGTAATGGGCTGAAGGATGTTGTCTAGTCAACATACATCCCCTTCTGTCCCATTCAAATATTTTGCATAAATCTATATCCACAGGTTTTCCTGGAAATACTTTATAAATGTATAAAAAGACAGGACAGAAAGTATGACAAGATCATAATCTGGAATACAATTTAGGTATAATATGAAGTACATAACAAAATTTTTTGTATATTGCTCAAATATAGTCCATCAAAAATGTAATCAAAAATGAAGACAGAAGCACAAGGTACCTAAATCTAAATGGACTTACAGGAATTGTTTAAGTCTTTGTTCTCAAATTCTGAGACATTGAGGTATCTGCATAATTTGCTAGGTTTGATGCTACTTGTTTATATACACATAGTTCAGGCTCATGCTGAGCCTCTAAAAAGAAAATGTCTGACATAAACTTTTTCTATGTGTAATAAGCAAACCTTCCCTTTTCCATAAGGGATATAAATTATATGTAATTATGTCTTCAACAGCTACATGGGTGATTATCTGTTTCTGTGGAGCTTATCAACAAATTAAAAATCTTATATTGACTGCTCTCCATATCACCAACTATGCTGCTCTGGTAGTACTGTTAAGAAATATTTTGATATCACAAATGGGATTGAGGAGCAAAGAATAAATCTCTCTATAAAACTAAGTCACCTGGTTTATATGATGATTTGTTACATGATAGGACTAAAGAGAATGCCAGTAGAGATACAAAGATGCTGACAGGCTCCAGAGTGTACTGGGTATCCGTTCTTCTGGTTACAAATGCCAGAATATTAATCCATTCATCTTGAAAATTTAGCCTTTGCCAAAACCCTTATTAGTTCCTCACAGACAACCAAACAGGCTGGTTTTTGAATTAGGGCAGCATAACCAGTGGCATAAAGGAGTCAGCAGAGTAAACACGGGCGATCCTCAGCATGCAAAAACCTTTGGGAACAAGAGCATCCACTGGCTACTCTTCCGTGGTTTAAAGTTTTTAATCAAAACTGATTTAAAGAGCTTTGATGTGGGACTCTCATTGACCTTATAGTTATTGATCTAAATAGTCACAAGTGCTGCACTGAAGTGGCTGAGTGCTCTGCTGTCTTGGCTTCCAACAGTGCCAAATAACTTTTCTACAGTGCACTGTCCTGCTGAAAGACTTTCAAAGCATCAGCTACTTCCCAGACTTATTATGCCTTCCATCAGGATCACTAACAGATGATTTCCGCTACGTTATAGAACTTTTGCATTCAATGACTCCTAAAATAAGCTTGCTGAGAGTAATTTTCTAAAATATAGCAAACAAACAAAAAATACATCAAGTTATAAAAAGTGCTGAAGCAGTTGCAATGAGTCAGCCTGGAAGCACCAGTTTAGGACACGAACACATTGAGTTGGTAATTATAATATCTGCCTAAGAGTCCAATCAGAACAGCTGGAATCTTAAATATCAAACCTCACAACAAGCTGCTGCAGATCAAGAATTATTCAGTGAATCAGTTTGAGTGGAAGTACCTCTGAGAAGTCATGATCTCTTGTGGATAATTCATGAACACAAAAAGGCCAAATTCATAAAATTATTCATTATAAATTATTCACCGTCCTCTTTGGAGATATGAAGTGTAAAATTAAGTGTTTAGTTTTGATTAAGTGAGGAACTGAACATCATAAATACAGCATTTGACTCAATAGATTCCAGGAAATTAACTGCTTTTGGAGGAAGGAGAATAAACTTTTCTCTCTATCGCTCTTGAAACTTGATTAGCTGTTTGCACAGTGAATGTGTACACAGAGCCAGATCCCAAAAGATGCTGAGCTTGTACAACTCCCACCATCTTCAGCTGTACTTACTCGGCACATTTTAAGCTCATCTGAAAAGCACCATATGCAAAGTTCTAAATTCTGGTATTTTTTTGTTGGAAAATCTCATCAAGTTCAAGCAGGCACTGATGAATGGTAGCAGAATTGTATCAGAAATTTCCCTAGCAACCCCTTACCTTTGAATCTTCCTTTCTTGGTGTATTTTTGTCACTGATTCAGATGGAAGTACCACATTCACTATTCTTCTCACTGATGTTTACATCTACATGTGAAGAAGAGCTGTATTTTTTTTAATTTTCTCAACTCAGAATTATGTAATTCTTCTTCCACCCATTGCTTCATACACAAAGCCAAGTATAAAACATGCAGCTTCAGCTCAATTAAAAAAAAAAAAAAAAGACAAACCCAAACATCCAGATTAGAGGACTCCTGGCATGTTTGTTATTTTTTTAAAATAACAATATTGAAATTGCCATTCCCAATAGGCTAGTTTCTGAATATTTTTCTTTTATGTTTTAAAATGCACTGAAGATTTTCCTCTCCCTTGCTATTAATTACATTTGTGTTTTCTCAATTTGAAGTGGGTGTTTTTTTTCAGGCCCCAAAGTGCCACCATCAGACAGAATACCCATTTCTTCCTTTTCTCGCTCCTGCCTGCTGCTGTATTGTCTTCAGCTTTGTTTCCACTGTTACCCATAAACACACTCACAGTGCTAAGATACTAATGAAGCACTGAAACTGCACGTAATAATTACTGACAAGAGTACACATAGATTTTCCTTTTCAATCTCATTTAGATATGGCGGGAATTGCAATTTAGCACATTTCTCTAGTGAAATGTACATGAAGTTTCCTCATATAAATATTCTTTTCTAGTTGCTGCCCATATAAAATGATGGCAAGACAAGGAAGAAAGTAAGAGTTGATGTGAAAGCACACAACACACCACCCTGTTCTGAACAAAACTAAACACTGTGAAAATCAATGATGGCCATGCCTTAGAAGCTGTACTACATGCAGTTACTTCTTAGAAGCAGCACATGAATTATGGGGGATCTAAACGTAGAGAGCAGAGAAATGGATGCAGAGTTAAACAGCTGAATTTGGACAAATCCCATGGCTAGGCCAACACCAAGGTCAAGGGAAGATTTAGTACTGTTCATATTTAAGTGGAACCACTCTCCTCATACTTTTGTGAAGTTGAATCACTTACTTTCACACACCAGTTCTCCTAGGGACTCAGACAGCGGTGGACAATCAAAAGAACAGCACAAAGTAATGAAATTTTACCGACAGTCATCAAGAGTGAATGTTGGCCCTTCCATGAAAAGCAAAATTCTTCCATTCTTCCCAGCCCCCGATAGAGTTTTGCACTCCCTGAAGGCATTTTTAGAGCTTCTCAGGTCTCTCAAACTACAAGGAAACTTGTCCAAAGTTATCAGAGAGTGAGGATTGATGTGTCTCATCACTCTGGGCTCAGGAATATTAAAGTATGGCAAAAAAAGAAGCCTTTTCTTTCAAAACTACTTAAAAGTATTGCATCTTCTAAAAGAGAGGCTGTGGACCCTTGTTTGTTTTACTTACTCATCAATCTACAGCTTTTTCTCAGGAGGAAACAGGAGTCTTCCCCTAATCTTTTGAGGAGGGAAAAAACTGTAACGCATTCCTTGCCAAATGTTACACTGCACTGACAGGGCACTCTTTTGTAGACTGGTTGTTTTTCCAACATCACACACACAATTTTAGCAATAAAAATTAATTCCTGTCTGCTAGCTTTGCAGATCTCCATTTCAAAACCCATCAGCTTAGGAAGTAAATTTAAAGCCTTTCTCCTGTCAAAAGCAAGAAAGCTTTTACCCTTACCCTGTTAGTCTGGCATTTCTCCAGTCTAGATCCACATTTAGGAGCAATATTAATTTCTGTTTCTCTCAGTTGCAGCTGTGCAGGGCTAAAAAAAAAGTCATTTTTCTATTCTGGCAGGATAGAACATGCTTTTTAATTTGTCACTAGATCAAGTTAATGACCAAGTATGGAAATTATTCCTTGGAATGACCTAGAGTCCAACTGAAGGTGGGAAGTGTACTCTTTCCTTGTGCTGGAGCTCTTCTCCCCACTGTTAGCAGAGCAGCAGTCACACCTTCCAGGTATTGCAGGCAGAGCCTCACCTAGTCCTCAGCTTTGCAGGTGTCAGCATCCCAAGCTGCATTTCCACATAGATTAAGGATAACTAAAGTTGGTGAAATGTAAACCTTTCTGCAGATAGGAAATTAGAGGATATCTGCTGAAGAACACTGGTGGGAGCACATATACCTTTCAACTATCCTTACCGACACAGTCCACATGTTCTTTGTGAAGCATGTTGCTGTAGACAAATGCAAACTGCACAGAAATGCACACTGCAACAAGACATCCCTTGCAGGATGGCTGCAGGGGAGTGGCAGGACCAGGGAGTGTTAGCACAGATGGCACCACACGTGGAAATTCAAAACCAGTCCTGAAACAATGCATGTGTACCACACCAACTGCACCTCCAGTCTGTTGCAATGTAGGTAGGTAGCAAGGGTAATTGAACATCTGCTGGAGTCTGGTCCCATAGTTATTTCTAATTGGGTTCTTTCTCTCTCTGTACCTGAATTGATAGCTAGTGTTTGGTCTAAGCACTCTTTTAAACATTTCTGATGGTTCTGGCGCATTCCTTTATGAGGCACCAGATGTGAAGGTACTGAAATAGCTGCTGCTGATTTCTACCTATGGGGAAACTGGAAGATAAGTAATTAAAAAATAAAATAAAATAAAAACTTTATTGCATTGTAATCATTAAAAAGAAAAAGAAACATTGAAATGTGGGTTAACCAGGGGCAAGGGGAGATTTCTATTTTGAAAAGCACTTTTGAATTTCTCCAGGCTTGACAGTCCATCTGGACATTGCTAGATGCCTAGTTACATCAGCACATCATGTTTCATTTCAGTTCCCATATTTTGTTGCTTTTAAAGTGTCTCTTATAGTCTATTTGCAGCACAACATACTCCTAAATTTCCACATTATATTTTGTCAGAAGAACATCAAAAGTAGCACGAGTTGATTTGTGCAGTGTTTAGGCCACCAGGAAAGCATTGACTGTCTGCTCCTCTCTTCTGCCTGTTATTTTCTTGGCTCCTTTATCAGCAGCTTCCCTGGGTAGTTCCACACAAGTTTAATTATAGTATTGAGGATAACAACCATCAGGAAAGCAATACTTAATTTTTATACCTACTGGCAGTAGTTTGCGACTCATGTATATCTAGGGAAGGAGGAAAAAAACTTGTTTACAAATGTATCATTATACAGCAGATCTTAAATTGCACAACTATTAGCTGTAATTATTGACCATTGTCTGAGCTCTGCTGTGGCCTGCGAAAAGGTCAGGCCTTTTCATTCATGTTCTTTTTATGTGAGGAATACTAAATAATAAAATACTCAATTTATCTGACTGCTGAGATTTTGTTTTCCCCCAGACCTTCAAAGTGACAGCAAGTTGGAATCTTCTTTTCTGCTGTTATAGGAACAAAGTGATTTTAGTTTTTTTTCCATTCTTTAGGTAAAGAATTTAATTTCCCATACTAGCACCTCCGTACCCACAAGCACCCAAAAAAATAAAATCGTTTATTTTCCACGTAAACATTATACAAACAGTTATATTGTTATAAGCTGCCTGTGCTTTTATCCTTAGGATGTCAATAGAGAGTAGCGCTTTTGCTCAGAGAACTTGATAGAAGTAATAGCTCCTTACTGGTCTATCAAGCTAGCTACCAACATTTTCAAAGCACCAAGTACTTAATTTAAAGGAATCATATACAAATGCAAAAAAAGTTTGACCTTAGGACTCCTCGACTTCTAATAGTGATCCACATTCAGCACTTTAATAAACCATCCATTTTATTTACTTTTCCTAATCAACTACATGAAATGATAATATTATAAAAGGAGCAGGCTAGATACATTTATGCAGCCTCACAATTTTTCAGTAGGTGTCAGGTGTTTTTCTGAAGTTTAATTCTGTGTTGTTACACCAAGCACACCATCTTTTAAATAGCCAGAGAATTTCATACTGCCTTAGGAAGAAGAACTGTAAAGCACATGAGACAGAATTCACCAAGAGACTCAGCCCATCATTTTTAATTCTTCTGCTACTTAAAAAGAAATATCATGACAAGATAAAACCACAGGGTAATAACTATTACCTTTGCAGTTAAACACATGGTAACAGAGAAGTGGACAATTTAATCGGACATTTGCAAATTGTAGTGGTGATGCCCTTATTTACTTACCCCAAACTCCTCAAAAGCAAACTTCAGCTACTGCTGCTGGAAGGAAGCAAAGGCACAGACATGCCTCACTTGTCTGGGATAAGTCTGTATCTACTAAGATAATTTTATTTGTTACTACTACTACTATTATTATTATTATTACTATTATTATTATTATTACTATAATTATATTGGGTTTTATTTTATTATTTATTTTTAAATTTATTTTTCATAAAGATCAGTCTTTATCTCTCGCACCAAAGGTTTATTTTAGAAGCTTTATTTTTTCCCCCCAGAGTAACCCAGCAGGTTGCAAAACCTCACCAAGCACATTTGCACCTTTCCATGTGCAGGGGGAAACTGCAAATTTGAAATAATTAGTTTGGCAATGAAGGTCTATGCAAAATCTGTTCTTCAAAGAGATAAAGTATGTGGTAAAAATAACTAGAGGCTTGCTGAAGAGCCTCAGGGACTGTTTTATTCTGCTCACCTTTTCCTTGCTCCCCAAAGACTGCAGACCCTTAGGCTGCAAATATCTGTTAGTTACTCTTTCCTCACCTGGCACTGCCAGCTCTCCAGTTTTGGCCAACCCATTCCAACCCAGTATTCTCCATGGCAAATATTCCAAAGCCTTACATGATGGTTCCTGAGGAAGGATGAGCTTAGAGACTGACATACCCCCCAAAAATGTACGTCATTACCCACAGAAAACAATACTCCAGACTGTAGCATGGTATACCTTCCAAGCTGCAACTCACATTCCTTTCCAAATTTCCTGTACTAGGGCAGGAGCACCAAGCAAAGGGCAGAAGGCAACAGCTTAAGACAGTGATTTTCAATGGCTGCAGTAAATTTTACTGAGGAGCAGTCATTAAGAGTTTTATTCCCCTTTCTCCTATACTGCTCCTCTATGCCACACTGGAAGACACACGACTGTTGGTGAAAGGAAAAGCAATTTGGTGTGCCTGTGAATAAATGAATTATAAATAAATAAAATCATAAAATCACAATGAAACCAGCCTTACTGCTTATTTCATGATTGCCTCCAACCTCCAACTGTCAAATTTTCTCATTTTACTATTTTAAGGTCATTACCTAAGGACTCGACTGGTAAAGCCCTAAACCAAAGTTTTTACCTCAGAGGTTGTAGAATGCATGTCTTTTCTTGCTTTGCTTCCAGGAAAGGCACAGGACTAAGATGATCTACCTGGAGGATGGAAAGGATGATGTACAGCATCTTCCATCTCCTACACCCTTAAGTTCAGTGATCCTGTGGAAGAGGTATTAGCATGGCTAATAAGACCATTCCTCCTTCAAAGAGTTTATTGTTATGGTTTTGAACAAAGACATGAGAATGTGTTTCAGGGTTTGCCTTCATATTAATAATTTGCATTTTTCCACAATGGTGTGGATAGTTTCCTCCATCTCTCTCCGGAGCATCCCATATTTGCCAGGAGTGGGAAGGATAATCAAGTAGATTGCACTTTGGATCCAGTATGACAATTCCATATCTGTGCAGAAAAGAATGGACATGAATACCTCTTCACATACAGAAAAGCATTTAACATGTTGAATGATTTCACTATCTTGTGTCACATTTCAAATATTAAATAGATGGAATAAAATTAGTTTTTCCCTGCATTAATATATACATAAAATACATGTAGACACATCTATAACCGCATGTAAACTTACAGATAAAATGTGTTCATGGCACAAAAGCATGATTATTTTGTTGCCAAATGCAAGCTAAACATTGTTTCTGAATTAACCAAATTGAACTTCAGAAGCCCTGAACACAGATTAAATTTTTATAGCTGGGATTTGATGACAACAGCATCAAGCATGTCTCCCTTGAAAGATCAAACAATACTCTATTTTTCTGCTTCAGAAGGAAAAGTTTCATTCAATGGCATTTTCAATCTCAAAGAATGTAAACAAACTGATATCCTGCACTTTTAAGATGACTGCGAATTGTTTTTTTCTCTTGCTTTTAACAGTTCTTACAAGTGTTTACATTTTTGCCTGGAGTAATTGTCAGTTTTAATTCTTTCTGCCCATTTAATTCCTTGTTTCTTTATCACTCCCTTCAAAGTTAGGCATCTGGAATAAAACAAAATAATGTACTGATATTTGGCGACCACCAAATACTGATCATCTTTTGCAGTTCTGATCAACAGCTTTTCCATTTGCTGCAGTTAGAATAAGAAACAGTCACCCAGCGAAGTCTATGCCAAAAACTGGAAGAGGAACAAGTTAGTCAGGTTTATACCTGGTTAGTATCTGTTGCATGTCATTTAGGACAGCTCAAACACACCCCAGTACACAACAAAGCTGGTACATTCAGCCACTTTATTCGACTGAAAAACTGTTGAGCTGGTGCCCACCAGGAAGACACCACATCTTCATTTTTCTTTAAGTTTCTTGGTGTTTTTTGCATGTTCCCTTATTTATATGTTCCTTCCTGGAAAATTGGTATTTTTGGAGTTTTTAATCACAGAACAAAATTCAATCTGTACCTAAAAAATGGAAAATATTTTGTACACAACTTTTTCACTTAGATATTTTGTAATGACAAAGAATATAAAAAAGAAAAATTACCAAAATTTTGCCTTCAAACACCTTGAGTAAGAAGGAAAATATTTACACCTGCTCTAAGATAGTGGGATATTTTTTGTCACTGCTTCAGCAGAGGAAGTCAAGGGTGGAGGGAGGCAAGGCAGAATAGAAGGGATAAAGAACAGGCAATCTTCCAGCTACACATACAGCTCTGCATACATCAGAAACCCAGGCATTACACTGAACACATCTACTCCTTGGAGAAGCAGTGGCAGCTGTTTACTCACATTTTCTAAAAGAGTGCTGGAAGGCTCCCAAATATTGCATCTATCAGACTGATAAGCATAAAAGTCAACAGCACTTGCTAGCGTGGAGGTATGGAGTCAAAGCTTGTAGGATGAAGGTAGAAGAGGACTGATTTCATTCATATGCAAGCCCCACTGCTGGAAAAGTATATCCCACACTTTCAGACATCATTGACAGAGCAAGTATTGCCTCTTCCCCACTCAGGAAATAGGTTTTCCCTGCATTAATATATACATAAAATACATGTACACACATCTATATTAAAGACAATTAAAGAAAATTTTACTATAATATTAACAGAATCACAGAGACTTTTTCAAATAAACATTCAACTTTCCTCATTGTTCATGGATTAACCTTATAACATGCATACCTAATTCCTGGTAGGAATTTCCATGGACAAAACTTTAACTACTCCTTAAACTTTCTTCCTTGATTTGGATGTCTTCATTTTTCTGAGGTCAGACTAGAGTTTGTACTTTTGGCTGATTGTCAGAAATTGCAGTTTCCTTAATAACTGTAGATTAAGAATAGAAAGGAGCTCATCTAAGAGTAATAATGCCAGAAATCTGGTAAAATAGGATATGGACAATAAAACCTATCAGTTGTGATTCACTTATTGTCTCAACTGGAGTTTGATGGAGTTGGAGTGCAATTATGTTGTGAAGAGTTTCACAGGAAAACTTAATTTTGAATTAAAATGTCTAGGGAAGCAAATGCATTAGGACTTGTATATTATTTTTCTTTAGCAGTCTGAAAAATCCATATTACAGCATTTATTATGTGTTCAGATATATTTTAATGCAGCTCTGTAGAAAATAGCTGTTTATCCAACTGTGTCTCTGAACTCAGTAAGGCACTCCTTAAAAATGGGATACGCAATAGGCTGGGGACTCCCACTCCTCTCTTGTAAAAGTGTGTGCATCTCTCATGTCAGCAGCAGTGGTGAAGGGCTCTGATTTACAGATAATTCTGGAGCCAGAGGTCATGAGAAATTGTGTATAGATAACAATTTCTGCTGTCAGAAATGGTTTGAGTTTTTTAATTTCTTTTTGGTTTTGGTGTTTTTTTCATAATTGTTGTTCCCACATTTGCTTGCAGGACCTTGTTACCGGACTGACAGAGAGCTGTTATCTTTGGGTGTGCAGAATGTCCCCACTGAAGTGTCAGAGGTATGCACAGATGTTCATGCATGCTGTACACACACACCACAGCGAACAAAAAACTTATAACTCTTTGGAAACCCTACATTATTCTTCTCTCTTTTCATCTCAGTAAATGTAATGAAAACACTGGCTCAATACAGCATAACTCATTAATAACAGAATCTAATGTGTTAAGCACTGTTAGAACATCTATCCCATTATACAAGAAAGCTAATCTAAATATGGAGTCTGAAGCAAAAGTCCATGACCTTTTTATTTTTTATTTGGTAGGTTTCTTGCTGACTTCATTGTGCTGTTCCGCTTTCCCTACATTTTGTAGAAGCCAAGAAAAGGTAAGAAACCATCACAAAAGGCAAGACCCAATAGAGCGATTACATAGTACCATCTAGAGCTTATGGATGTTATTGCAACTCTAAAAAGAAAGGCTTTTCTGGATTCTCACTAAGGTCAGTGTGAACGATGTAAGAAGAAATCTTGTATATATATATATATATTTATTTTTTTTCCCCAGGGCCACAGAGAGGATAATTCCAGCATGATGGAAAACAAATTAGAACGGAGCACTTTGCATCCTTTTTGCAGGCATGATGGTTTTAATACTCTCTTTCCATAGATGCAGTTTTCAGGGTATTTTATTATCCTACAGCTAATTCTTCAGAGGGAAAAGTGGATCAGTGGATAGAATGGTACATCTGACTTAATCATTTTGGCATGTTGGGCTCTTTGGTCTGTCAGTGTCTCCTGAAAGCAATTTTTCACCACTCACTGCAGGCAGGGTCACAGCATGTAACTCACACCTCAATGACACTTTCAACATGACTAGCTGTTGACAATATTTGAACTTTTGAGCCCTGCCATCTTTGGGCATAGTCACAAGAAGAGCAGGCAAAAATACATCAGTCATCAAAGACTGATGGTCCCTCCCCCTCTTCACAAGCTAAAGCATTCAGCCTCCCCTTTTCAAATCCTCTCTCAAAAACACACCATGAATCCCATTTAATTAGAAATGCTCTCACACATTCATTATACATGCTGGCTTCAACTCAGAAAGCATACTCTTCTGGCTCATTTCTATATGCAGCACCTCTGTTCAAGAGACTCCATAAACAGAACTTGTGTTATATCTGTGCTTTCTTATGCTATGGAAGGAGCACTCTGGCAACTCTTAGATATTAGTATCAGGCTGCTTAGACTTCCAGGGATGGGTGAAAGAGGACAGACAAACAAATCCATAGTCACACATCTCTTTCCTCTCATTTCCTCTTCCCTTCACCCCATTCTATCCAGCAAGTCAGCCTTTCTTCTTGTCTCTATTCCATTTTGTGAACATCTTTTCTCTACAGAGGCTTGCCTATAGCTATCAGTGGTCCACAGCACAGCAGAATTAATGCAGCTGATATGTGATAGAAAGGGGAAATGCTGGCAATATATGACTACAAATTAAATGATGCAATTTCAGGGTCAGCACTACAGAAGGCACTGAAGAGGCTGACAAGTAAAGATTAATGGCAAGTGAATGAGGGCAGTTACAGTAACGTACATTTGCCTTCTCTGAGATCTGTAGACTCTGCTACCATCTGCTGGTTTATGAAAAAGATCCAGGGAATCTATTTTAGGAGCTCTATATACATAATCTTTCAGCTGTCTCTCATTATGAGAACAGTCCTCATTTCAGGTCGCAGCCTACCTTCGCCTCCACAGAGCTGTCAATTAGGCTCACTTGTGTTTCCTGATGCATTTCCGACAGCAGGCATGAGGAAAAATGGCAAACAGGCAGTGAAAACTTTACACTAAACCCAAATAATATATCCCAGAGCAAGGCACATTTTCAGTATTCTCGGGGAAAAAAAAAAAAAAAGAGAGAGAAAAAAGATTATTTATGCAATTATTTCTTGAGGGTAGAGGGTAGGATGGATTGAAAGATATTCAATTCTGGTTTTGAATGAACCCTTCATTATGCTTTCCTACATGACTGATGTATAAATTGTCATAACTCCACTGAAATCAATGGAGCAATGCAGCTTGCTATCTTTTGAGAATGTAATCCAGGGAGGATGCATGCCAGACCAAAGAGCAGCTAAATGCAAAACTGTGGCAAACATACAGTAAATAGAGGAAGACAGAAAACATGATTGTACTTCCAAATACAGTGCTATTATTCTACACATTCTTCTCTTGGATGCATGGGATAATACTTTGAAACTCACAGGAGTCAGAAAATAAACTGGTTTTAAAATCACCATCTCTTCTTCATCCATTTAACTTGTCAGGACAATCACAAAAGGGTTGGTAGTGGTGGTTTTATTTGTAAAATAAAACTTTTACAGAAGGGTTGCCTTAAAAATTGGTTGCACAAAACCAGCCTAATTCTGTACAGTTTAAGGCCAAAAAAATCATGGTGTCCACTTCCATACTTACTGCAGTCTAGAAAATTTTGCTCTGGATGACTCTCCTTTGAAGTTAGCACTTCCAGCAGAGTTGGGGCTTCAGACTGGAAAAAATGTCATCTATATTCTTCACTTTGAAGATCTGGGTCATTTATGTTCACTCAGCCTAATTTCTGGTGTACAGGAAGCACACAGTTCACCTTGGTAGTAGAAGGAAGTTGTAGGACTCCATGAAAAGTTCAAGAAATGGTGACAAGCCTAAGAGACCAGAATCTTCCAAAAGTTGCTTGGCTTCATGACAAAGTTCATGCTATCTCAGCCCTTTGGATAACCCAATTTCCCATCCTGGGACTAGCCAAGACTTCCCCCGTACATCTGGAGGTTGCTGTGCCTTACCGATATTGATGCCCACCCCCCATTCCATGGCATTGTCTAAAGACAAGAGGTTACTGTGCTTGGAGGCACTTAAGCAAGGAGGTCTTTGAACCTGCTTTGAGAAAATCCATGGTTAATGTAGCCCTGCAGCGAGCCTCTTGCATTTTCCCTCACAGAACTGAACTTGCTGCCAGCACTATAAAGAGCAAGCAGCTTCCTCTAGGACCTCCATATTAATATAAACAAGGGAAAGGGATGTGTAAAGCTGGTTTGGCAAAGGTAAGAATACCAGGTAGCTGTGTTCTCTACTTGCCATCTAGCAAAAGCAAACTGAGATGGTTACTGGAATCAATGAGAAAACACTGGTTGTGTCTTTAAAAGGGGTTGCACCAGAACACCTTTTAAAATAAAATGGCACAACTCCAGTAGTACATGTTCTCTGGAGGAACTGAGTTAAGGCGGATGACTTCTGCTGCTTGGTTCAGAGGTGAGATGAGGAAGCAGTTAATTCACAGATGAATCAAAGTAAAGCCTTAGTATAGCCCAAAGACCTTGGCATATTCTTTCCAAAGATGGAATTTTCTTGTCATATTTCAGCCAGAACTTTTATAATGTGACAATTTTTTAAAAACTCTGTACATCTATATACAATTCTGTGATGAGCAGGAAAAATAATTAAGGTCCTACCTGCTGTAAATTTAAATATTTAACACTCCTTAATAATACGTCATCTTAATATTTGCTTATGGGAGTGAAAGCGAGCAAGTCTCCCATGAGGATAAGTCAACATGAGTTATATACCATGGACTGCTTGTTATCAACAGG
Source organism: Poecile atricapillus (assembly GCF_030490865.1). Lineage (NCBI taxonomy): Eukaryota > Metazoa > Chordata > Aves > Passeriformes > Paridae > Poecile > Poecile atricapillus. The sequence goes on along the minus strand of NC_081251.1, from coordinate 76,157,870 downwards.
TGAGAAACAATATGGGAAAAGATCCAATTTGACTGAAAAAAAAGTCATAAATAGCATCACAGAATGAATTACCAATACAAAAACTTGTTGAGCTTCATGATTCATGTGCTCAGGAATCCAAGAGACAAACGAATGAATCAGGGTCTGATCACATGGTTAGATATTATTAGATAAATGTATTCCTTTACAGGATTTTCTTGTTACATCAAATGAACTGGGGAAAAATATTTACAATCTGTTTGGTTATATTTGTTAAAAAGCAGCAAAAGCACGAATAAGTTTTGCAAATAGTTTCCTTATTTACTAAATAGCTGAAAAGAGAATTTGGCTCTTATTTTTGAGACCTCTGAAGATGATAAATTGAAGCAGTGGGAAAGAGAATTTTCTTCAGTTTCCATAGATGTACAAATTGCTGAAAGGGAGGATAAGAAATAGATACAAATACCCATTGGCATAGGCTTTGCACAGAGAGAGGATTTCTGCACACCATCAGCTTCACAGCCCAAGGGCACAACGATGGCCTTGGCTCCTTACAGGTCCCAGCTCTGAGGTTGACTGCCTTTCTGTTGAATCAGTATTGCTCTGTGGGGGTCTGATTTGGACGTGCTCTAGTTCTAGAAGACTTACATCTATCTACAACACTGTATTTGAAGAGCAGATGGCTTTCTGTAAGCAAGGGGAGATGCAATGTACAATATGTTTGGAGAGGTAGATATCAGGTAACATGCAGGAAATGCTGCACTTCTCTTAAAAGTTTGTTTAACAACTCCTTAAAGACTCCCTGTAAAGGAGGGATTTTTCTTATCATTTATCAATCTTACTTGGAAATAAGACAGCAGAGGGAAATAAAATGCAGCTCCAAAGATGTTTCACCAGTGACATCAGGGCAAAAATATTCCTTCATGATTCACACACAGCTAAGTGTTACACAGAGATTAATTCTCCCACTTTTTGATGTCAGAGTCCCTGCAAGATAACCATGAATTTAGTCTGAGAACCATTAAAATGAGCTAAAACTATGCAAATTTATAAAAAGGATAACTATAAATTCCCTTTAACTTCAATCTAAAGAGAATTTAGGAGCCAGATCATTCAGCTTTTACCCACAGATATTTTGTCATTAAAAAAAAGAAGTGGAGTTAAAGCACAGAAAACATTTCTTTTCTTCATTACTCTGTTTTGTAGGCAATCTGTCATTTTACTTGGGTTTTGACTTCACAGCTGACCTTTTTCCCTGATAGGAGTTGTCTGGGTGGCACTCCTTGCCACATCCAAAAATAGCCTATTGGATAGGTTATTTTCCAGAAACAGAGACAGAGACTCTGCTCTGTTCTCCATATAAAGCAGACAATGATTTTGTACAAAAATCTGATACATCCCTGCACACTTCCTTTTAACTGAATTAGTCATGTTTCATTACATAAAGAATTAAAGTGCTTCCCAGTTCTGAATAAAGAGGTAGATTTTGACATTTAACTTTTTTTTTTATAGATAGGGAAACTTTTTTTCCAACTCCAATAATAAACTCAATAAGTATCTTCTTTTGAAGCTGTTCTTCTAGGCATAGAATAACCATTTACTAAGACAAAATATTAAAATCTACGTGTTTACTATTTTGGAAAAAGAGGGCTAAAAATACTAGCTCTTTACTTGAAAATTTGGGCAACAATTTTGCCTTCACTGTAAAACCAGTAGTCAAATCTGGACTCAACTACATCAGCAGAAAACTTTCCCTAAACTTAATAAGGTCTAGGATTTCATTCTAAGACTTCATAGCAAGTAAAAAGAAAGAGCAAAGCTTGCTTCTATAACAAGAAAAGAGAGCAAAGAAAGATGAAAATGGATTTACTTTTTTTTAGGAGTTAAAAGGTCATTCATCTTTACTAAATCTGATGAAACAAATGTCATTAGATGTAGAAGATATAAAAGGTCAAATAAATATCCTGAACATGGAGCTAAAATGTTACAGAAAGACTAAAGAAAGACGAGAGGCACATTTCTTCCTTTGAGGATAAAATTATTAAAGAATAAAAATAATTTTGGAAAAAAAGCATCTCGAGGGAAAAAAAGGTTCATGTGGCAAAATTTGAAATAGCAAGCCTGCATTAGAGAAAATGTCCCTTTATTATTCAATAATATAGGGATATTATCTCTAATAATGCTTGCTCTAAAGAGCAAGTGGTAACAAGAAGTTATATAGTACCTAGAACATTTCTGAACTTGGTTTTTGAAACTTGAAAATTCATAAGAATCATGCCCAACAGGAAAAAAAAGAACATTCCATGACAGAATGGTATCTGTTGAATTCAGTCTGAATAATTATACCAGATAAAAAAATGAAAACAAAAAGAAAAAAGAAGGAAGTCTGAAAAGGAAAAAAAAGCAACACCAGGGACAGAAATGTTAGTTTATCGATGGATCAGTTTAGCAAAAAGGCATATAGACTACACTGATCCTTTGACTCAGGGATACGTATCTTTTCCATAATCATCTTTGGAAAAAAGGTATTCATATTCAGAGAGTTTTCTTCAAAAATTACAAATTTTTGGAAATGTAAATGAAACACCTGCTCAGAGTAAAGGGCCCAAGCAAAACAAGAGAATCACTGACATTGCCACCAAGATGAGAGCTATCATCCAAGAGGACTTATTCAGGAAAATTATTTCTGTCTATTTGCTGCAGGTTTGGGGTCCCATACACATTAAAATTCTTTGATAAATTTAACTTCTTTATTCTTCTATATTTTATAAATTTCCATCACTAGAAATTTTCTACATTTTAGGCAATTTATGATAAAATAAATGCATTACACTATCTTTCTTATAATTTAAGTAACTGTCAGTGTTCTCATTCCTTCCCTTCTCGATACTGACAATCATTCTGAATAATAAGTGACTGTCCTAATTCCAAATACACTATTTCTAGAGAAAAATATGTTCTGTTGAATTCTAGCATATTCTGTATCTTTACTAATTTGATTATATGAGATCAGCTATGATGTGATCCAAATGCAGAATGCACTTTGCCTAATTTAATGTCCTATTTCAAGAGCCTGTCCCTTCTCTTCCCTCTTGTAAAATACCTCATAGGGGATAAACATAAATATACTGAGAAATATAATATTTCTACATTCACTAATAGAGTATCTGCATCTGTTTCCAGATGGTAAGTATTCCACACTGCTGCCTAGTAACTGCACTGTTGTAAGGTAAGTCTATGAAGGAGCAAAATGCAGCTGTCTACTGCTCTTAGATCTTCAGGTGTCAAAGAACTATATATTTAAGAGCTTGGCTTCATCAGCTGTACTGTACATATGGGACAATTAAGCACAGAAGTGGAAAGGAAATTATCCAACATCTATTGCCCCATGATGAGGAGAAACATAGTTTCTATGAGCCTGTCTTAACTGTACTAATCTTTCTGTTTGTCTCCTTGTATGGTAAAGGGCTGGACAGAGATTCAGGCCAAAAGTGAACAGTGTTACAGTCAGACAGCAGGAAAGATGAGAAGGGGGTCACATAAAACACACCTGGGCAGAGTAACTGGGCAGAGTAACTGCAGGCTAAGCTGAGACTGACATTTCCAGCCTGTCCATGGTTCTTCAGTAAACCCACAGACACTGGTATACACAAAGCAGCTCAGCCAGCCCTCAGCCCTCTTCCACTGATGCTGACACCCCTGCGAATTATTTATTTTTCACTGCAAGTCGTGTGCATGCAAGCTGTTCCTAGGGAATTAGTAGGCTGTAAACACACACCTTTGGTTATTCAGCAACAACTGGTTGTTTGTCCATAATCCCCCTGTGAGCCAGAGAGATGGGACAGAATAAGGGATCACATGCAGAAGAAGTTCTCTTTTACCAGACCCCAAGTTACAGGAGCAGTTTGTGCCTCTTTGTTGTACAATGGGGATCTACATTAGGTGCTTAAAGCTGTAGGCACTTAAATCAGCTTTACTGCAACATTTCCTTGCCTCATAGCTCTGGTATTCCCTTTCATCCGGCCAGGAGGACTAAACTTGTCACAGCTGGAAAACTCTTATCTCCCACACTCATACTAAAGCAGCAGTGCACACAGTTCTTATTTCTGTGTTCAGTGGTATTTCCTTAGCTACTTCCAAGAACCTCTCTCAGGGAGAACATCTGTAAAGATACCAGAGAAAACTCTATTCAAAATAAAACAAAACAAAAAACAACAAAACAAAACAAAATCCACAAACAAAAGTCCCACAACCCATATTTTTTGCAGCTTTCTCTGGAGCAGAAATCTGAAATGCAATAGTAGCACAAAGAAAGGGTCTTTCTGACAAGCAAATCTATGAAGGTCAAAATTCCTTTTCAGATGGCATATCTTGTCCAAACTAATATTTCACCCTCTTTTGCAATTAAAACATACATATACAGTGATTTATACAGGAGAATAGGTGTCACCTCTAGCATGTTGCTTTCCTAACCATCCACAGAGTTAATACCTTCATCTTGCCTGTCTCTGGCCTTGGCTAACACGTTTCCCTGCCTACTTCCAAACACCATGATAATTTTCCTAAATCACAGTTTTAACTATATCATAATTCATTTCCAATCCCATGATGGGGTCTGACTTCTCTACAGGATTGTCCTAGTTTCAGCTGGGATTCTCTTCTTATTCTCTACTACTATTATTATTATTATTATTATTATTAGTATTAGTATTAGTATTAGTATTAGTATTAGTATTAGTATTATTATCATCTCTATCCACAAGGTTTACATTTTTCTTATCACTCTCCTCCCACTGATGTGTGGGTGAGTTAGCATGTGGCTGTGTGGTACTTTAGTTGCCAGCTAAGGTTAAACCCAGACAAGGATAAAAGACAAAACTACTTACCTCTGTTGCACCAGTCTATAAAGAACTCACCTTAGCTGTCATCTCTAATTAACACCACGTGGTTCAGTGACCTGCATCTCTTTCCGGCTTTTCCTATTTCATCAACTAGGTGCTCTTCATAAAACATCCATAAATCAGGTTCACTCTCTTTCTTCATACCCCACCACAAAAATTCTGTCTGTTTCAAAGCTTATTAAAAGCTTGACAATAATTAGGCTATTATAATGCCACAAGTTCCACTTGCCATTTTAACCAATATTTTCTCACTGCTTCATTTTGACCCTTTCTCCTCCTCCATTCAGCACTTGTCTTGTACTCATACTTAAATCTTCTCCACAGCACACTTTTATTCTAGAGTTTTTGTAGAACACTAAACACATAAGATATTGGTCCACAACTGTTGTCCGATTCCTACAACAATGCTTGTAATATTTGTAAAGTTTGTAATACTTGTGATGCTTGTAATACAAGTATTACAAGTATTGTAATATGAAATTGAGCGAAACTACAAATTATTCAAAATTTACATTTTCACATGTTAATTAGCATGCTGTGATACATTCCAAGGCCACATTACACATTTACATGTCCTGTCAAGACGTTAGCTCAGTTGGTTAGAGCATAGTGCTAATAATGCCAAGCTCATGGGTTTGATCCCTGGATGGGGCATTCATTTAAGAACTGGACTTGGTGATCCCTGTAGGTCCCTTTCAACCAGAATATTCTGTGAGTGCTCTATGATATGTACTTTACACGCACAGCTAAAGCTACAGGTATGACACATAGTTTTTTCTACTGCTCCTTCTGGTCTCAGTGGCCATTAGTTAAAATATTGTAAATGCATAAGAATGACACCACATTTTGAAAATTAAATTTATATTTTTCTACTGCCATGGATTGTAGACTGCCTGGACCTCACAATTCTTGTTGGAAAAAGCAAAACCAAGAAAATCCTATAATTTTCCCAACACAGGAGGCACATAGGCGCCTTCTACCTCATTTTCCTAGATTATGGATTTATGGATGCCATATTCCCCTCTAGCAAAATGGAAACGAAGTTCAGGTCTCCTCAGAAATAGCAAAGTTAGATTCACTAGAGTAATCACCTCACAAAATTTGGTTTCCATTAACTACAGTTCATTCTACATATTTAGATTCAGGAATCTCTGGAAATATTTTAGCTGAATGTGTTTGTGACGTTCTTTCTGGAACTGTTCCAGGGTGCTAACTGCACAGATCTTAGCAGCCTAACACTGCTCTAGTGAATGTTTCAAACTCTGTGACTGATCTAGCTGTATAATTATGGTAAAAGCAATATGTAGGGTGCTTTTTTGGTTCATTTCAGAAACAAATATTTTAGAAAATGTTTATTTGAAAAGCTAAGTCCAGGAAAAAAAACAAACACACACAAAAATAACCCAAAAAAACCCCCAAAACAACAACACAACCCCAATGAAAACAACCGCGACTACAAAAAACAAACAAAAACCACAAAGAAATTCCCCATCAAACCAACAAACAAAAAAAAAACAAAACAAAACAAAAAATCCACCAACCAAAAAAAAAGAAAAAAGCACCCTACCAGGATTTTTCAGGTTACAAGAAAAGTGTAATTCAAAAATATTCAGAATACATCATTTCATTCCTACAAAGAACAGGAAACTGGAGCTTTGGTTTCTCAACTTCAAGGCAGTGTATTCGAGAAGAAAATTATTTAGGTCCTAGAGTTCTTTTATCAGCACTAACAACACACACACAAAATCCCCCGAAGAAGAGAAATTTCAACAAGTTCTAATTATCATTTGCCTTGAGGAGTAGGTAAGAATATTTGCTCAGTTATCAAGCTTAGAAAATTTGATAGACATTTTATTCATTCTGGAAAAGACTGGACCTCAACTACTTGGCATTTCCAAATGAAGCTATATCCCCTATAACACTATATATAGCAGTAAACAAATTTTCCAAAACAACATAGAAAACAGACATGAATTGCATTCTGAATCAGATCTGACCCATAAAAAAATAAAAAGGAGAAAAGGAAAAAAAGGGGGGACCCTCCTTCCGATTTCCTAAAATGGGGTTTGGGTTTGTTTTTATTGTTGTTGGTTGGTTGGTTTTTTTTCCTTTTGTTTGTGTTGGTTCTGTGGTTGTATTGGTTGTTTTCTTTCTTTTACTAAAATAAATTAATAATCATCAATTTATGGAAACTGGGAAGGAAGAATTATGAAAATGAGAAGATTAATATGCAAATTTCTTTTATTTTTAAATTCTTGCACATAATCTATTTGATAAGCTGTTATTTAGCTAGAAAAAATGTTGTCAAACTAACAAACACAACTAACAGCACAACATTAAAAAAATTAGAAAGATCAAACTAAACCTCAAATTTAGAAATAACCAGTAAAACAATGACCCTTGTCTTGGGAACCATGTTTACAGTCTTACAGTCTTTTAGCATTAAACCTTCATAAATCATATTTTTAGCAACATGTTTGAGTTACTCTTTTCCAAAATTACATAATCAAAAGGCTGAGTAACACCTGAAAACAGCCTCTAGCAGAATATTCCAAAGGGTGAGATAAAGTAGTGATTAAGAACTAGTCGCTTCCTTGTAGAAGTAAAATACCTGCAGCACCAAAGAAAATCCTGGTGCAAACTTCAAGAACTATTTTTTCTGTAAAGTAATATAGCTCCACCGACTTCAACTGTACTGAGTTACACCTACTGGGGATCTGGATCATAAATCTTCATAGTGAAATAAAGCAGCTCTTCAATAGCATCCATAAATTCAACACTTGATAAAGACCAAACAAAATTCTGCAAATATAATCAGATACCAGTGCTACACCATGGCTATAAAATATTAACTCCTACCCTACACACAGAACTAACAGAAGAACTGTTAGTATTTTAAATCCTGCTTTGTGACAGGAGGTAAGAGCAGAGAAGAATCACTGTATATTGTACTGCCAACAAGATGTTTAGAGCTAATTTTGCCTTTGTGAAGAGCTGCAATAAAAGTCTTGGAAATCACCAAAACTCTCAGACTCAGTTAAGAAATGGCACATAATCTGGTTTTCCGTACTAGAGTAAAATTTACATTAAAAGAGATGATGATTAGTCTGCATATTTTACAGTTAGAACCAGGGTGTATATCTATGTACTAGAATAATTTCTCAACAATGGATTAAATAAATGTGTCTCAGCACATGATTAAATAAAAACAAGACAAAGAAAATGAAATTGTATTTAAAAAAGAAAAGATTCACCAGGCACTTCTCTTTTTTTAGAATTTATTTGGAATACAGAGGAAAAATCTGTTTCCTAATTTTATACCTCGAAGATAGAGATTCTGTAACTCAGGAAAAGTGTCTGGATAACAACTTTATAAGCTTCTTTAGCAGGGGAGTCACTTGCTAACTTGCTTGTTATTGGTGGAGGAAAAAAACACAGCTTTTAAAATAGCTGTGAGTTTACAGTGTCACTACCTCAAGATTTGCTTGACTGAAAACAGGTCCTAAAATTTTGAACAAAAAAAACCCAAAACAGACTCAGAATAATTAATTCTGTTCAGACAAGATGAACTACCACCAGAAGAGTTAATTTTGCAGTATCTCAAATGTCATTCTGTAGTAATAATCAGCAGATGGTGAATATTGGTGAATATCCTTTTGGCCCAGCAGGAAGTGTTTCAAAGGGAAAGTCTTTGGAGAACCAACATTCCAGTAGCATCCCAAAATTTTGATTTAACAACTCATTTAACAACAAAATTTCAGAGCTTTTATAACTCAAAAGCAGCTTAATGATACTTGATGAGTTCTGAAAGAAGAAAATGAAGTTTCTGCTTACAACCTGTTGGCTTAACTTTCACCTCCGCCATCTTGTTGAAGGAACTATACATACATATATGAATGTGACCTGTTTTGACCACTCAATATTTGCAGAGAATTTCACACACTCAATATCTGTAAATTTCCCATCCTCAGCTCTTCATATGATGCAGGATGTTTTGCAAGTGTTTTGACACAGCACAACATGCAGAACTGGGCCATGTAGTCATGTGGGTCCCTTCCAACACGGAATATTCTGTGATTCTGTAAAGATAGGCTTCCTATTTGACTGATGCAGAGGGAGCTGTGCTACAGAAGTGCCATTTCCCCTGATGGGGACTTTGTAATCTGGTCACTTCTAGGAGTTCACACCTGTTTAGACCACTTTAAATGAGACAACACCAGTGTAAAATTTGACTGATATTGGAAATAAGTCTCCCTTCTCTGTAGAAACTGGATGCCAGCTGCTGGAGGGGACCCCAAGAAGGTGGACTGTACCCTGTACCCTTGTATTGGCAACCAAGGACAAAGCATCAAGAGAAAGTCATTACACCCTAGAAAGTGAGAAGTTTTAGAATTAGTTCTTGGAACAGTTACATGCATACATGTAAAACAGGGATACATATGTGCAACTGAACAAGGTATTATGTTAAAATGTGTTCTGACAACTTATTCCAGATGGCTCCAAGACTCTAGTCCTCACTCCTAAACACTAAAACCTGTGGAAATAACTAGAGAAGATTATTGTCTAATAAATAATCCAAGATAATGCTGACAGAGTCCTGATTACATACAGCTGTACTATGTATATCTTATGTTAGATCTTATATTCTCTGTACGCAGAAAAAAGGACTGGGCTCTTGTGTGAAGGAAGAGAAGAAAAAAAGAAACAAATCACCACAACAACCCTATATAGTTACAAAAATGCACTGCTGTAGGCTGGTGTTACAGCTCTTAAAACATTATTCTTTCATCATTTTAATGGTTAAATAGCTATGAAGGATGTCTGCTTGAGGGGGAGAGGCATCTATCCATGTCTCAGATGTCAGTCTGTGGTATTGCAGGATGTTAATTCATAAAAGCCAACTAAATGGTACATTCTAACTCAATGAAAAACAAATCTCTACCAAAATAACAAAAAAAAAAAAAAAATTAATAATAAATTAGTACAAGAGAGTCATGAAGAAATGAGAAAATAAACAAGTACAGTTTGAACAACACCCAGAGGTATGCTGCTTCAAAATCATCTGGTCAATAAAGCACTGAATGGATTTACTGTTAAACAAACATAAATAGGCTCCTTACCCATAGCACAAACAAAGTGTACTACAAGGTACGTAATTTTAAACTCAAGGTATTTGTAAATAAAGGCAGCTTTCCCTTTAAAACTCCAGTTATGCAATTAGCACAACTTTAATGGATGCAATCTACACAATCGCTACTGATTTGCCCCAAGGGTTTTTCAGATATGTTTGACTCTTATTACCTGTGAGCAAGGAAGCATGCAAATACTTTGCAGACTGTAGAATAGAAGACGTCAGTCAGGCTTGACTTATTTAAAGTTCTTTGAAGAACTGGGGCACAAGAAATGAAAGTCTTTCTGTTAGGTGTAGACAAAGCATTCAATATAGGTGTGATTGTCTGATTGTTTTTCCACAATGCAGCCATATCTTAGATATCCTGCTGTGTTCATCAGATGGTGATTATGAGGGGGAAAAGAAATAATATCAAAAATCTCCTACAAAATCTTGATCCTCACTTGCAGCTAATCCCTTTTACTGAACATTTTTCTCAAGCTACAAAAAAAAGAAAAGTTTTAATATTTCTGGGTTATTTCTGCTCTTATATGGTGTAAATTAGGTAGAACTGATATGAGAATTGAAGTTAAAAGATTATTCATACATCTTAATGAAAAATCTGTATTATTTCAAAATTTGTGCTGTTTGAAATAATTACATCAAGTTTATAGAATAAAAATGCAAAATAAAAAAAAACAACTAAAAAATTACAAATATATATATATTTATATATGTATTTAATCCTCACATATATGTGAATCAAATAGTTAATCTTATAAGGAAACAAGAGTTGATGCTCCATGCAGGCTTCAGATAGGACTCTCAAGTACAACTATAGCAAAATGTGCATCTACTGACTGCCATCAATAGATCAGAATTGCAGCTTTCCTCATCAATACACTGTTGCTCATAACAGTTTAGGTTGCTGCATCAAAAGGTACTTTATAATAGGCTGAAGAGAATAATCTTCTGCCTTCAACTTATCCCTGACACTTCAGAAGGAAATGTAAGAAAATTAGTAATGGGTAATTTGGGAATCATTGTAAAGACTGTTTCTTGCAGACAGGACTTTCAAGAAGCTGGCTGTATTATAAATACCTCAGCAATGATGGCTTTGGCATCTTTCATGGTGTAAGATTTGCATCTTGGCTAAGTGAATATGAAAAGATCCTCGTAACTCTGTAATGTACGCAGTTAACAACAGCTAGAAAGTTATTGACGGTAACTGGAAAGCACTCTCTCTCTCCAGGTCCTACCTCACTCTCAGCTTCATATCTCTTCCTTTCCATTTTGTTTTATCTGACTTGTCATCTCTAAAGCCTTGCATGTGCTGAGACATATATCACACAGTGCATAAGGTAAAGCAATGCTAATATGCAGCAAATCCCTCATTCAAACAGGAGAAAATTAAATCCTTTCTTGCCGGTGCAAGGAGGGGTTTATTTACCCCACCACAGTGTGACTTCTGTGGTCATAGAGCTGGTTCATTATATAAATGACTACAAAACATACATAGCCAGCAATTCTCAGAGGAAACCTGAAATCATCAGTAACTGACGCATAGCTGAAAAAAAGAGCTGAATTTGTCCCCACAGGCACTATTTGTGCATTCATGCACTTAATATTTCACATCACATCTGACTGTTTGAGTAAATAAAGTGACATTTTGATTATGGAACATATTAGAGACTGAAAGTAGTTTTATTGATCTATCAAAACATTTGAAGGATTGATTATTACAGTTTCAAAGTCATTTCTTTCAATAGAGGTGTGGACATCAGACTGCTGTAGTCCATGGCAAGTAGGCAAGCACAAAGCCTGAATAGGCTTGTTTAGAAATGTGGTTCTAGGACTCGTAAGCGAAGAAAATTTTATATGTTAAGGAACCATTTCCCAATGTTTGCATTCTGCAGTGGTGCAGCTTTCCTTTTTATACGGCCCTAAAAGACTCATCCTTCATATTTTGCCCTTGGAAATCTCAAGGGGAAAACAATGTAGCAAGACTGAAAACTGCTAGAATCCACTACAACACTGAAACACTAGAATCCAATAACAAATGTCTACTAATGAAACTAAATCAAACCCACTCCAATCAGGTACATAACAATAACCAGGCAATTAAATAAGTCCCTTCAGGCTGGCTTCACCAGCAACCCTCTTTCCCACCCATTACTCCTAAGTCCAGCAAATGAGCCTTTCAGATCTCACAGTTAAATGACAGCCATTTGCCTTCAAAATTGTGCTGCTATTCATGGCTCACAATTTCAAGCCTCCTAAGGGTCTCTAAAGATCCCAGAGGTCTGGGAGGCAGAAACAAGGCACCTATCTTCAGTAATGCAGTTATATCACTGTGATCCCCTAAAATTGTAGTCTCCATTATCAGGCCCATTAGTATAATTACATGTGGAGCCAAGGGTGGGGAGAAAGTACAGAACAGAATGTAACAAAGAGCAAAATCTTTTGAGACGTGTCATGGCCTTTGTGTAGTGTGGAGATGAAGTTTTAGAAGAACTGAAAGGGAAGGTAAAAAATAAAATAAAGTCTCGAGATAGGAATCTCTTATGAGATGTACTAAGCAGCATTTCAGGATTGAAAAGTGACATGACACAACCAGCAGGAAACAGACTAAAACACGGAACCAGAAATACAGTGGTCATGTCACATGCTTCGACAAATACCTGCAGCACAGAAGGGGGATCTTGAGTTCCCCTGCAGGTTTCGGTTCACACATTTTCTATCAGCTTCCTGAAGACAACAGTGACAGAACTTCCCCTTGTAAAGAAGAAACTAAAACTCATGGAATAGTAAGAAAGTTCAAAAGAGAATAACTAATAACTTTTTCTATTGTCAGAGTGACTCTTTCTATGGGGCAAAGAGGAGAAAGGTCCCTCCAAGTTGCAAACTTTACCCAGACCTCCCTCCCATTCCTAGGACAACACTTTCTGTCATCCCTTTCAGTGAACCAAAAATAAACCTGAAAGCTGACCTACCTGCAGCTTGGCATAAGGGTCCTATTTTGACATCCTTATCCTTGCATTTATGGCTACACAGTAAGACCTTCACATACAGACCTCATTCCAAAACCTAAGTCCAACCTTTTTGTCAGGAGTTTGAGATTTTTTTTGTAGTTTTAGTTCTGAATCAAAAGAAAACGGAGAAATCGTGAATACACTTGTGAAAGGGAAAAGAAAAGCTGTGGTGGAATTTATATCAGCTGAAGAGAGTTTTTCAGTGACAATAAAAATGCAACTTTAAAGAAAATACATACTCCATTGTATTCTAAAAGTGAAATAATTTTAAATGTGAGGGTTATCAGGAAGTCACCACAAGAAGACATGTTCTCCAGAAGCCTCAAAAGCAGAGAAAATCAGTTTATTGTAATGTTGTCACTGCTTTGTGGCGTATTCTGATCCAGGAGTAGCCAACATAGCAATGTCCCCTGAATGTCCCATGACAATTATTTCCAGGGAAAGAAGCCATTCCAACAAAGACAGTCATATCCCCTGGGACCCTTCACATGCAAAAATTAGTCATCAGCCTAATTAAATAAAAAAACTTCTAAACTAAAGCTTCTAACTAAATAAAAAAATATAATTTACTTTAATGGACTATTTAAATATTTATTTTTAGAAAAAGAAAACAAAACAAAATAAAAATGAATTCAAATGTGAATTAGAAAATTGATTTCATTGTGTTTGGCTTCCTACAGCTAGTGCAGATGGGAGGAGGTGTGTATGTATATTTATGCATTTAAATTTTTTTTAATTGAAGTTCTCAACAAAGCAGACAACAAAACCCACAACCCTAGATGCCAAACTCTTTCTCAATTGAAATATAAATACGCAAAAAACAATCAAGAATTTCTTGACTTTAGCCTTTTATTCAACACATGATGTTTGAAGTTAAAATTCTATACTTTAGTGAAAATGTTAAAATATTAATCCAAAATTAATGATCAATATTTGAGCAACATAGTACCAGATGTTTCCAACACTTAGGAAAGGTAAAGCAAGAAACAGAATGGCACAGAAAGCAACTGGAATGAAACATGTAAAGTAACTTCCTTGTACCAAATGCATTTGTGTTCAGAGTTCCAGTGTTCCAGCAGTAGTTCACTGGGCTAATGTGCTCATAAACTGCTGCACTGTGCTCACAGATCAGTTGGTCAGAGCATGGTGCTAACAATGCCAGGGTTCCTGCTTGGTCCCCATACGGGCTTTTCACTTCAGAGCTGGACTTGGTGGTCCTTGTGAGTCTCTTCCAACCAGAATATTCTCTGATTCTGTGATTTCATTCAAGAAGGACCAGGAATGAGGTTTTTAAATGGAAGGTGCTTTGTCTAACATTCACTACAGAGAGATCATGCAAATCTACTAAACCTTTGGTTCACAGGAGCTAGATAATTTATAGCTGAGTCAGCCTGGTCTTTTTAAAAAGAAATACATCCTCTGACACACAGTGAAGTATTTATCACTGGTTTCATGTTCTAAACACCCTTTAAGTTAGACTGTAAATACCTGTTCTATACTGTAGAGATTAAATAAGTAGATAAGTGTATTAATTTTTATATATTGTAAACAAGAATGGTTAGCCCATTGTTTTGTCTAAAGATATTTCCAAAAGAGATCATTTCAAGTGCTTGAAAATACCACCCAGAAAGCGTAAGATAGGAATTGCCGAAGATGACCCTCAGCACTGCAGAAGCAGTGTTATCACTCTATTCATGAGGCTGGAAAAGAACATTCAGTTTAAAAATCCACTGAAAATTCAATAAGGTGTCCCACAAATCCATTAGAATATTAACTGTAGCCCTTTCAGACAGTCTACCTGTGCATAAGGTCCAGGCCTGTATCAACACTGACGGCTGCAATTTCAATTGACCTAGCTTGTTCTCTGTGTTGCCTTCTAGAGAACCTTGTCACATAATCTTTTTCCCCCTCTGACTGATGTGCTTTTATCTAAATGGGTTCTTTGTGGTCTTCTGAAAGACTTCATTTTCATTAGTTTCAATATGCTGTCCCCTTCAAAATATATTGACATTCATACTTCCCCTGTCAGACATCCCCATGTGAATGGCCCCTCAGACAGACAAGCTGCAAAGACAGAACTGCTGAACACAGAATCTCTTGCCTGGAAGGAGATATTTTAATACTGAACTAATTTACTGTACCATAAATCCAGGTTTTTAATAGAATCTCAGTATTTTTTAGCACCTGCTTCAGCAAATCTTTAAACCCAGTGTACAGGATAGTTTTCAGGGAGACAGAGGCAGTTTATCAGTCACAGTCACCAGGATAAGGACTGCAACCAGAAAAACAAAATTTGTAGCCAAAGTGTTCTCTTTACTGGACACATAAACAGCAGTTAAAGAGCTGCTTTATCAGCTCTTTTTTAACAGCTGTGCTGATTTGTACTCTGGCAAAAGCGGAAGGCCTAGAAGCATCCACCATCCTGAAAGGCATGCTGTGATCATCAGACATCATTAAAACAAGAGAAATTATTCCAGACCTTCATTTGATTTCCAGACCTTCATTTCTTATCCACAAGCCACGTCTTAGCACCTTCAGGGTGCCCCTAAGACTTTTAATTTTTGCAACTTTGTTGCTTCCTTGAACCTCAAGTTCAAGCTAAAATGGCATTAAGATTCAAAGCAAGGTTTAAGCATTCAGAACTAAGAGCTGGGAGCTCGTTGGACTGCGCTTAGTAAGGGAATTTATTCCTAGGCTGGTCATTAAATTAAGGAAACTCCTTATTCTGACAACTAAAAAAAGGAAGATATCTAACAAAACCATCCAGTGCTTCTGTGAGAAATAGGGCACCAGTTTTAAGAGCTGGATAGAAGAGGAGAAAAGCAGACCATTAACATTTGTTAGTCTAATTGAAATCCAGAAATGAGAACTATTTTTTTCCTTCTATAAAACTTTAAAAACTCCTCTAAACAATAATAAAATTCTCCTAAATATAAACATCCTAAATGAGCTACATAATGTTCCATGCCATAATCACCACTGCAACAAGAAATTGCTCAAATCGCTTTTGAGCCAGATTTGTCAGTCATGCTGCTCTGTGCTCTGAGTAACAATGATCTGTGAAATTAATATTAAGCCTTCCAAGGCAGCTCTGAGTTCTGAAGTTCTGTGTGCTTCTGTCATTGTAGAAATGCAAAGCAATATTAGAGTGTAATATAGAACATGCATGGGAAGGAAAGAGAACTGGGAGTGGGAGGAGTAGAAAAAAAAAGAAAAAAAATTTGCAGCCAAACAGAGGCCAGGAACAGTAAGATAATTAGGATTGTTTTTTACAAGACTACAACAGCTTGAATTGTTCCTCCCATTTTATGTTTAATTACAGTTTTTATTGCACTCATAAGAAATTCAGCTGCTGGAATAATCTAAGGAGCCAAGAACAAACCATTTCTCCTCCATTCTGAGAATCTTTCAGCTCAGCAATTACATACCCTCTCTTTGTAAAGCAAAAAGGGAACAAAGCACTATTGCACTCTTGTTTATGTTAGATTCTTAGATGCCATTATTATGCTCAATCTTCATGAAAATCCTAGGATTAGAGATGAATGAAGGAGACACAGGGGCATAAAGATAAGAATTTTTTTTTCTCTGCATCTTGCTGTATCTCTCTCTCCATTGCAAAATGATCACTTACATCAATAAAACACACATCAGGTGATAATGAATGTATAGAGACATTGCAGATGGAAAAATCTCTACTCCAATACATATGAAACATCAGTTTTCGACATATGCTCAAAATTGTACACCGTATGCTGAAGCATCTGAAGAGACATTAACTCACTGGAAGTGCAGGGAAGGGAGAGGAAGGAACTACAATGCCATTCCCAAACATCATTCCAATCTGCTAAATACTGATTATCATTAAGCCTTAAAAGCACAATATCCAGCACAATACAAAATTGCAGGTACTTAATATCTGTGACCGGATCAAGAATTTTCTGTACATTGACAAGCAGTGTGTGGGAACAAACAGGAGGCCATCAAACAGGCTGCATGCACCTGACACACAGTATTTTTAGGCCTTGATCTACAGCCCTGGCCCATGGACAATCATACTGAAATCAATAAAATTTATATCAATAAAAGTTTGTGGACTGGACCAGTCATAGCCCAACGTCAGGAAAACTGATTACAAAAGCAGTCACTGGCATTCAGGCTGTGCAAACAAGACTTTTTTTCAGGAATTCTAGGGATACAATTAGAAAAGGATAAAATGAGCTCTCCTTTAGACTGAAAGTTAAAACTTAGCTTGAAGGAAAGACACATACACTAATACACTACAACTTACAGGGAATTTAATTTCTCATGATTGACTCTGTTTTTGTCTGCTGTCGAATTCTTCATAACATTCTCCCCTAGTCTCAAATTTCCCCCAGAAAATTAATAATAAAGCTATTTGTCTATAGAAAAATGTCAATTAAGCAGTCAGAGTAGCTGAGGAATACAGGAGGAATTTTACCTACAATACCTTCACAAGAAACTGTCTTATCTAAAGATTAGCCTGATTTAGTTTTAGCTTTTACCAGAGTTCAACTCAAGAGAAATGTCTCCAATGTCATACAATTAAAAAAAAAAAAAAGAGCCTAAGCAAATAAATAAAAAATGCATTTTCACACTATGACTGAGGAAACAGACCAAAATTTGTAAGTGAAACAAGAAAAATGGAAGTTGAATGAAAAATCAGTGTTCATTATTAGTAGAGTGCAGAACAGAACATTAATTACAGAAAAATGTAAATACGCTCTTCCTTCAAGATCAGCACTCAAGGAGAGAATCATCCAAAGTTTTCTAACAAAATTAGCATTGTCTAGGCAGTTTGGGGAATAAGGAAAAAAAAAAACCACTTTTAGGTTCTATTATTACTTCATTTGTCTTTGACCATCAGAAATGGATACATTCCAGGAGAAATAGCTCAGCAAATAATATTTAGGCATGAAAATAGAAATATGATCAAGCAGACCTTCTCAGTATGTTCAGAATGAATGTTTCAACTGTCCCCCTGGAACACAGGTAGAAGCCTTTTGGTGAGAACCAAGGTTTTCCATATGCCTGAGGCTTGGCATTTTACCTTTGAATAGTCCAGGCAACTGACTGGGTTTTTCAAAGACTGAGACGATTAAGAAAGGGGCAGAAAACCATTTATGCTTTGGAGAATTTTCAGAGCACTGTTAGTAATGGTCAGCTTTAACTTAAGACAGTCTATCTCAAAGAGTGTTCAGCAGAATAGAAAAGAGAAAAAAATTATTGCCCGACCCTTACCTAATAGGATCAGCATTTCCAGTCCTTGGCATTCATCTCTCTATATTTTTCACTTTCCTATAGCATCTTCGGGCACACCTTGAAATAATGGAGTTTACAAACCAGAAATGTCATCCATAATCCCACCTGGCTGTGTGGTTAGTTCATATTTACAATAATAATGTATTTTAACACCCTTATCTATCAGAGTCTGTCAAAGCAAATTGGGGAACAAACATTAAAGAGAAAGAAAATTCAAGTGGTGCTGAGAAAAAAATTTCTGAGACTGAAGAAGAAAGCATAACTAATGGGTATATAAATTGGAGACGTCACAGCAAGCCTAGCTCAGCCATTTAGAGAGTTACATTCTCTGTGCTGTACAGTCTGGTGACAAAATCAGAATGGTCCTCTGGGCATAAAATCTTCCACTGCCTATGTGATAATATCTATGATCTTTCTGTTGATCATTTTGGGTTTTATCTCCTTTACATTTTATTAATCTCGGATTTCTGGAAGAAATGTAGCAGAGGGCAAGATACAACCTCATACTGAGTAAGGCAATGACACGTTTAATCAGCTGTACAACAAAACACAAGAGAATGACTGTTGCAGCCAGCTCCACTAAAAGGGAAAGCAAGCATCCCTCTCCATGCCTTAGAACACCTGTATGCTTGGGGTATGGCATGAATCAGACATAAATCTGATTCAAGGAATTTTCATCAATGAGCAGAATAATACCAAGGTTCACTTTGTCAGCATTATATTTATTTTTGCCTATGAAGATTTTAAGTATGAGATTCCATTTTCAGTTTACTCTGTTATACCTCTAAACTTAGAGCCTGTTTAAATCTTGCTCACAATCACTTGTGTATGAGGGTCTTCTGGGCTCATCAACAACCATCAAGAAGCAGCCATCTCTATCTATCTCATGCCTCATTATTTATAATGGCTGCTTATTAAAATATCTTTCAAAATATACTTTTAAAGATTAAATGATAACTTATCCAGATCCTAATATATTTATAAGTAAGATAGAACAAAATGCCAAATTCTTTTTGACTCTGTTTAGTCTTTGCATTTGACTTGCAGATTTTTCTTGGTAACTTGACAATCAATTTCATTTTCTCAGACACTAGTAGAATCTGTTAAAAGTTGAACTCTTGCTCACTACTTAAACCTTCTGCAATGTCATAATATCCAAACTCTTCTTAGATGAAATATCATTACCTTTTATGTCCCTCAAGATTTTTAAAATCAATCATTAATACATAATATTAAGATTATGAGAAACCCAAGCTTCTCAATATGCATTGACTGTACATATCTAAATTCCTTTAATTTCTTTAAACTGGGAAGAAGATGGAATACAAAGGGTTTTTCAACTGGCTTTCATTTATATTAACACAAAACTACTGATGAATTTTTCAGCAAGGGACACTCCAGTTTCAAAAGGCCCAATGAAAAGTTAATTTTCTGATAACTCCTAGGCTGTATTAACTTAATGAGTCACAGTTTTCCCTCCACTTCTTTTACTTTCTCAAAATAGGTCTGAAGCAAAACACCCTCCTTGCCCTAAAGTGGATATCTGGAAGTCCTGCCCTTTACTTAATAGAAGCAGTTCCTCCATATCTGTAAAAACTGAGAAAAAACAAACAAACAAACAAAAAACCTAAAGAACACTCCCTTTCCCCAAAAACAAAAAAACAAACAAACAAACAAACAAAACAAAACAAAACAAATTTTTAAAAAATCAACAAAAACCCCCATAGTTTAATTAACATAACTATAAAGCAAGACTATTGCGTTTCTTTCTCCCTGAGACTCACCTTCAACAGTATGCTGAAGGCAGCAGAGACCTGAGTGAAATCTTATAAACTGCTTCACAGCGACCCATCTCTTTCCAGTCAGACATCAGGCAAAGTCAGCTTTTGTGCCATGGTGACATTGAACATTGTTTGTTGGGTTTCTGGTGGCTTTTGTGATAAAGCATCTCATCTTCATGAGAGAATATGAGAATTTGTCACACATGTCCTTGTAGCTAGGAGCAATAAAGGAGAGACATTGGCAGGAAGTATCATTTCTTCTTCTTAGGAAGGTGTTAATTTGTACCAGATGTTTTTTGACATATTGGGTATGCAATTCAATAACTGAGGGAACTTTGCTATCCAATTTGTTGGTGATGACTGGAAAAATACTTCCTCTAATTTAGCCAAAGAAAATGTTTATGTTAGAAGGCTGGAGATAAGTTGTTTGGTTTCTCATGGCATGAGACTTATAAATGAAGGGGAAGGATTTGGAGGGAGATGAAAAGAATAAAAAATACAGTCTGAGAGAAAGATATTCTCTTCCTCAAAAAAAATCAAAACAAAACAAACAAAAACCACAAGCAAAAAACCAAAAAAACACCCAAAAAATAGGTTTATTTTTTACAAAAAAACAAACCACCAACAAATCCAACTAGATATAATTAGACAAACAGACACAAAAACAACAAAGAAAAAACAATACAAAATAGAAGCCTAGGCTCTGTAACTGAATTCAGTTATGTCAATTTTAATGTTAAATTACTAACAAATGAGCAATCACGCTAAAGCACTGTTGAAGTGGATTTTGTAGAGGATTAATTATTTTAGTTTGCATTAGCTTTTCCACTACTTATTTAAAAGAAAAAATTAAATAATTTTAACCAGCAGTCTTTTTTTAAGTAACACTTAAGTTAACCCTGAGTGCTCTGCAAGTACTGAAGTCTTTGTAAAAGATACTTTTCATTCCAACACTGGACTTCCACTCCTGGGAGCCAAGGGAGCCATAAGTGTTTCATTAGTTGCTCACTTTTGAAACATCATGTCTCCTGTCTTCTCTCCTCCTTCGACATCCTGACAGGATAATGGGCAATAGGGGATCACAACTGCTCCCACTTTGACCCTGCTTCCCTCAGCACCACCAGTTTCTTCTTTCCAGCTTATAAGGGAAGAACATGAGAAGTCTTATTAAAGGGCATGAGAAGTTTGCAAGTTGTAATTATTCCCTTTGGATAAAAGCTACTTTTTTTCTGATTTTCCGGCCAAAGGAACATTGAAATGAACAACAAGAAGTCTTGAAGCAACCCCTGCAGCTTCTTTCTGTTTCCATCAGAAAGCACAAAGGCTTGTTATCTCTTCTTTAACAAGATCATACTGTACTGGTACAGTTTTTCAGTACTGGAAAACAACTTCAAAACACCTGAGCTTCAAGCCTGAACACATTTGAACAATTTAAACTACTATTAGGAACTCAAGTAAATGACCAACACAAAATAAAATTGCTTTTCTCATCAAAAGCCTGCCAGATGTACATCTTGTTGTGTAAGCCTGCCCTAGGGACAAAGCCCTATCTGGCTAATCCTGCAGAATGAGATAAGATAATAGAAAAGTTAGGCATGGTCTGTCCTTTGGAACAACAGCATTCTGTGAAAATTTCCATTGGTCACACTTGAAGAAATGTAGCTAAGTTTGTGGGGGTTACACCTGTGCCATGACAAGTATATGACAGGTAGAGTATGATTGTATTACTCACTATTAAAATAATCCATCCTGATATTCAATGTAAGGACTAATGTTTCCACTGCTGGTGGACAAAAAGTTTCTATGCACCTAGTTTTTAGCCAATGAAGGCTGTGCCTACACATTCTACAAGCATAAGAGCAGTCTGGTCCTCTTTACATATCTAGGTTGGCTTAGTCTTCAGTTTTAAAAAAATGTACAAATTCTTGGACAATCAATTCTTAATTTCTTATCTCAAGTTGTATTGGCTGCCTAAGTCAGAAGAAAAGGAAGACAAAAAGAAAAGGCTCCAAAAATTTGTACTAGAAAGAAACAACTTCTTTTCCTTTAGGCAATGGGTTGAAATCCAACCTGAATCAGTACTCAGAATAACATAAATCTTTAGACTGGCATGGAGTGGGATGGGCACAAAAGCAGTGGGAGCTCCTTCACTGCTTCTTCTATCATCAGAGAAATGAAAGCCAGGATCTGACTCATGGACAAAGAGAAAGCTTCAAGTAGTCAACAGTTCCTCTGACTGCTGCCTCCTTGGCCATAGATGAGCAGTCGTGGGTATGCTCTCCCACCTGTTCAGTGCTGACCATACACCTCTTAGGGCAGCACATGCAGCAGTGGTTTGTATCTGAACAAGCATATAAACTTTTGGGGTTGATTCTTTGCAACCTGTAGGTCAGCTCCAAAGGTCAAAGACAAGGAGAAATTGACAACTATAGACTAGGTAAAGCAGCTGAGTGAAACTGGAGAATTTTTCCAGAAGGCAAATGACCTCTCCAAAGCATTCCTAGATCACTTTTTCTGGAAGCTCTGGGATGGCTGCATTTTCCCCCCTCTGCCCTATCTCAGGCTTCATCTCTAGCTACATAGAGGGTGTAATGGAATCAGTGTGATGTTTTTCCAACAGTATAAAACTCACATTTAAAAAAGTAATGAAGTAAAAAGAAGTATTTTTTTTTTCTAATAGAATTAAATATTTGTTTCCAGGCAGACTGCACGTGTCAAGCATCAGCAGATTTAGAAAAAACTTGTAATATCTTCACGCACGACATCTTCCAGGGAACGAAGTCTTCCCTCCTGATGACAGCAATACCACTCCAGTGTCACATGCTTCTTTCTGCTTGATCAAACCTGGTGACATGTACAGAACCAAACAGAAATACCTGAGCAGCTCAAGGAAAGACACATCCTTTCTGTTAGTAAAAGCCAATTAGATACTCTGGGAACTGCTGTCTGCAAAAAAACAACAGAATACCAAAACATGCAATAAGAGAAATAGTCTTGCCCATGACAGCACATCATCTGGATGTTCCTGGAGACAGGAGCAACAGGGGAATAACATACACAACATCAATGAAGATTCAAGACATCAGAATAATGTGTGGATAACCAAATGGAACACAGAATAGGGTGCACAATGGCTGGAAGCTCTCCCTTCGACCTCTCTGGTTCTCTTCATTTTCTCTGTACTCTTGTGGAGAATCAAAAGGAAAAGGCTACATCACTATGAATTAATGACTGTGAGCTGCCTTATTAGAAGAAATAAGGACATTTTTCTATTTTTGCCAGGCTTGTTTTGACCTTCACAAACATTATCTTCCTGGAATCCCTAACGTAATAAACCAATAGGCATCTGTCAGAAGTGTCAGCTGACAGGACAAAGTTACTGTCTGACCAAAGACTTAAGAAAGTGACTTTCACTTCACAGACAGGAGATTGTTAGGGTTTTAATCAGTACTTCACAAATGAGCCCTGCTGCTCACTGGGGCTTGTTTATCAGAAAATGTAGCCATACGCATGTGCATACAAAATCATACAAGTTCCATATTTAGCTTATTTGGAAATTTTCTATTACAGAAAATAATATGGAGCACAGCAAGACCACAGCTACTTCTGTTACATGCACACTTGAAAGCTTGTTCATTTTTTCTAGTGTCATTTGGAAAAGAACTGCAGACCCTTGCTCCCACCTGGGTTTTTAGACTTGGCAGGTATGTCAGTGCTGTCTCTGGGCTCTGTCTCAGTGCCTCTTTGCTGGCAGTGTGCAGTCACTCTGTGCAGCTGTTTTTCCCCACTGTTTGTCAATACACGCGCTCTGGGCTTCCTGCTGCCATCTGGCAATCAATGTGAGATCACAGCTTCTGCTCCCATGAGGGAGGAACCACAAGACAAGGTCACAGATAAAACAATATCAGAGTACACAAACCTTTGTGTAGCTGCACCACATGCTGTTTGGCATTCCTGTGACCCAGTTCTTACCTGTTTGTAGCAATTCAATCAATGATTTTGCTACAGTAGATAAGCATAAAATGAATTTTTCACAGTTGTTCACCAATACCACAAAACCATCCAGCTTCGGAAATCTCGTAGGTCCTAATACAAGTCAGTTCATTTGTATTTAATCTTTGTCAGGTGATTTCATCTAACATCAAAACAGAATTGCATAGAATATCTTCATTTATTCAGAAATTATATTGCTGGTGTCTTCCTATTGCATGTTCAGAGTCTAACAAGTATGTGTCTGCTCTGGTTTCTTCAAGTATGGGAGGACATTACATTTATTTTAACATTTCCACTACAACCTTTTTCTTATATACCTCACATGTCTCGTACAGAATTACAGGATCACTGAGTTTGGATGGGATTCCTGTTTTGCATAGACAGATAGGGACAATATAGGAATAAAAACAAAAACTGGCAAACTGATGTACAAAGGAGAGATTTTTGTACCCTTAACTTGCAGCAATCTGACATCATCACTAGGGTGAAGGGACAGCTCAGTGTCATTTAGGCTGTCTGGACCTGACAAGGTCAAGAGGCAGTAAAACCACCATCAGGCTGGGCTGAGCATTTTAAGTTGTCGAAGACAAATGTGTACAAAAATATGTTTTAGAAACAAACTTTTCATACAGCCTTTCATGTACT
Source organism: Poecile atricapillus (assembly GCF_030490865.1). Classification (NCBI taxonomy): domain Eukaryota; kingdom Metazoa; phylum Chordata; class Aves; order Passeriformes; family Paridae; genus Poecile; species Poecile atricapillus. The sequence continues at coordinate 76,133,149 of NC_081251.1, read as the reverse complement.
GCATCTTCAATTATCTTTAATCAAAGACAGAAAAACAAAAACTCAATAACAAACAAAGTAAGGTTTTTCTCATTGGTTCTGCACAACTATTTTCTTGCTTTAAATGTGACAGCAATAACCCAATATACTCATGCAATTGCTACAGAATGACAAAAAACAGTGACGTCTTTCTTTGTCATGTGCAGTACATTCAGAATTTTTCACAATATACAGTACTCTTGCCTAAGAAAAAAATTTATCATAGTAATTTTCAATGAAACTCTGTACAACTTATTCCTTAAAAAAAATTGATCTGTCAACTTTTTATCTCGTGTAATGGAAAATTCAGATGAGAAAGCCAAACCTTTTTAAACATGTCAAGCACCTTCTCCCCTAAATGTAGGGTAGTCATAGAAGCTATTACAATACTGCATGGCTGAAATACTTTCTTGGTTGAATGGAATTTTCTTAATAGCTTGTGGTCATGTTCAATTTCTAGTTCACTGTTCTTCCAAGGGTATCAGACCCTTCATCTAAGTAAACGTGCAGTACAGACACTCTTTACAATATATACATTTCCCTGTAGTTTTTATTAGTGCTAACTTATGAAACTTTTATAAATATATCAAGTCTCTGTAATTTTGTGAAGGCACATATTTGCTCTCAGAGTTGAAAACTAATTTTTAGCCAATGCAAAAAAAATCTATTTTTATTTTTTTGAAAGGACTGACTCAAAAGTAACTCAGTCAAGATTGTACAACCAAAGCCACACATAAGATACAAACCTGAGTAGCCTCTTTGAACAGTGAAGTCATTCGAAGTCTTGAATATGGTACTGATTTCTTTACTAGAATTGTATATGTCCAAACTGGAAATAAGCCAGCCAGCATCTGGACTTGTTTCCCTGAATTACCCAGAGTACTGAGCCTGCTCTTTCTGTGTACATTTAATTCTGGTACTGCAACATTATTATCCACACAGACACATCACTGGTGTGATAAGAGCCAGAATTAAAAACAGAAATCTGAGAAAAGGAGACAGAGAATTTTTTTTGCCAGCTAATGTTATTATATGTTTTCATTACTACCAAGAATTTGTCCTATATAGATGAAGCCAGAATTCCCTGCAGCCAAGACCTGGCAACAAGAATTTACACAAGCCCTCAAGAGTAATGAGGGTCAATTTACTTTATATTTCCCTGGGAAAATAACCAAGATTCATCACATATATATTTTATCATGTTTAACATATTTGACTGCAAGACAGAATCTTTGTAAATATATTTCCCTCTTCGCAGTATTCTGCTAAATTTAACTTTGACCTTAATCAAACCTGAGGCTGGAGTTGAAGAAAAGGCACAGCATTTTATCACACATGATCAAGTGTGTGCACAATTGAGTTTGGTGTTTAGCCACTAGGGACAGATGTCAGGAGTACGTTAACATGACTTTCATCACTGTGCTGAAGCAGGTAGAAGGATTCTCTTGGTGGGAAGGGCAGTTATGAAAACTAGGTCAAAGGAGGAAAAAGAAATTAGAAAGAAAAAATCAGAAAATAAATATGTTTAAAGACTGACAATGTCGAGCCCTATAGCAACATTAAGCAACAAATACAAAGCAAAACCCCATTTAGTTAGCAGTGTTATTTTCTCTTGGGCCAAAATGTAACAGTCCTCACATATACAAAGGTATTTATCTGTCTGACATTATTTTCACCTCAAAGGATGCTGACATCTCAAATAAAGTATGTTTTGAGGTCCTATATAGGGTTTACAATCTTTCATTGAAAACCAGAATTTGCCACAACAGCACTGTACCTAAGTTGCTAAGTACTCAGACAACCTATTTAGATAATAAGTAGTATTCAACAGCCACTTTTATGGAAAACAAACTTAAGGTTTAGCTTACCCAAAGTAGATTCACTTCTTACTTTTTGTATAACACCACAGGCTGCTTTCTACTTGTCTTTACTCCAGAGATATTTTATGTTTCTCTTGAGGAACCACTTATTGGAACCAAGAGATTATGCAAAAGTTTATCTACTTGCCCTAGAAGAATCTAGATGGAGTCTTCCCACTGTAATCACTGAGGAAACCTTGAGAGCTTTCAACAAGATTCTCCTCAGATGACTTAAACAATTTCTCTCTCCTCTGCATTTTTTTTTTTTATTTTCTTTTTTTTAATAGATATGCAGTTCAGTAATCCTGGTTCAATGAGTTTTTTCAGAGACAGATTTTTTTTTTTTTTCAGATTTGGCAGTTCTTCTAGATAACTTTTATCAGGACACATAACACAAATGTAGAAGAGCAAAGTGACTGCCTGACCATCCCTTCCCCTGGACTTACAGAGATGCATTTGCTATAGATGCAGAAACGTGGGCTTTTCCTTCCCCACATGTGCAATATAAACATAGGGCAAGCTAAAATTATGCTTTGATATATGCAATATAACAAGTGCCCAAATGCAGCATATATGGACTGTCTTCAAACAGCTTTGTGTTTAGTGTTGTTACCTTTTGCTTAAGTGAATAGGTAGCTACTCAACAAATAGAAAATATAGCCTTTTGTTAGAAAATTTAGTTCCCAAAAAAACCATAGAACATGTGAGTCCCCATTTAATTTCAGAATACAAACAATTAAAAAATCCAAAAGACAAATCTAGGGAAAAGGGGAATATAAATATTCACTTTCATTATTTTTTTAAAAAAATAAGAGAAATTAATATGAAATACACAATAGCAGCTGCACTTTGCCAAATTCTGCTGAAGAAAAATGTAAGATGGAGTTAGTCATATTCACTGACTACACTCTCTTAAAAAAAATTACAAGAGCTATCGTCTTCAAAAGCATTTTTTCTGTACAATGAAAAATTATCCATCAATATCCATATGATATTTTCTGTGATCGTGCTGGCTTGCTATCCTCATATATTTTATGTAATATCTGTGGAATAAAAAAAACCCCAAAAACAAATGAAAACACACCCACACACCCTCCAAAAATCCCCCAATACCCAACCAAACAAAAACCCACCAAACCCACTATATATACATTTTTGAATAAATTTATCTCTAAAACAGAGATATTTCTAAATTAGTTACCTGCTGTGAACAAGAAACACACCTGTTAACTTCTTGCATGCAAGTGTATATGAAGGACCAAGAGCCATTCACTGTGGATCCCAACACCAATTAAAATTACAGCGCTGATAGCTAAAAACTACAGATGTAAGCATTAGTTTGATCTGCTTACTGATATGAAACCCATTTTTACTTAACTGTGAGCATAGAAATATTGATTTGTTGTTCATGAGTTATGCTTTCACTGTGAAATCTGAAGTCATAGTTGTCAGGCTGGAACAAATTAAGATGTTAAATAGTATCAGCAGTTCTTCTGTGTCTAGACAAATGAAAGAAAAGGCTATTACAAGGTGGGAATGATATCCAAATTTTAGTCCTTATGTTAGAGTAATTTTATTATATATGTTGTCACACCTAAGTCTCCCAAACTTCCAAATCTTCCTTATAATAAAAAAATCTTATTAAGACAATTTCTAAAAAGAGTTAAATATAAAGTATTGAGTGGTAATAAATGTCTCTGTTTTAGTTGTATGACTGGGAGATGAACATTAATATTATGTCTTTATTCAAGAAATTAATTACCAAAAATTAAGGAAAAAGTATAATAGTCAAAAAACAAAATATTCTATTTGGTATAACATCACAAAATGTGAACTATCTACCATGTCTCTTTAAAAATTAGATTTAGAATATAAGAAAAATTAATTGTTCATTATTCACTGATTTTATTCTAATCAAAAGTGTGGGGTGTGTGGGAGGAGAAATTAAAAATAGAACAAGTTCCTGTGAACACAATGGAAACAGAACTAGGATACAGAGACTCTACACTGCTAGTGGATCCAGACAACCTAAAAAAATGAGAGGGTCATTGTGAGAATGTTACGATCATATAAATTGTCAAATAAGAAGTCAGACAGTAGCAATATGCATTTCCTTCAGCACAACACATAAATGGCCATTTCTTGACAGCAATTCTGGTCAGCCTGCTTGGGTGGACAGCAGACTAAAGGTTGTGTAGACACAGAAGCTAGAACTGTATTTTTGCTCTAGGTAAAATCCCTCAGCATGTCAGGATTAAAATAAGATGCCAAGACAAAACTTGAGGGTGGTTTTTTTTTGTTTTGGTTTGGGGTTTTTAAAATTATTTTTATGTGGGGATTTTGTTGCTCTGTGATATTTTTATTCAGAAGAAACAATCACATACCTGTTTTAAAAATGAAAGATGCAGTCTTTGTAATAATTAACAACCTCATTCTTCAGATGCGGAAAGCAAAATAAATAAATAAAAAGAATTTTTTTAAAAAACCCATGCCTGTAGATACTCTATCATTATTGTCAGAAAAGCTGAATTACCTTCAGGCCAATACTGAATAGGCTTCAGCAGATACAAAAAATTGTGTGTGCTCATCACAAACAGGGGACCAGGAAAAAAATTTCATCAGCCTTTCCATGTCTTTTTGTGCAAGAACAAAACTGATAGCTGAGTGCTAATATACTACTGTACTGATGGCCCATAAAGGAACAAGCTCTGGACAACCAAAGCACGTAGATTACAATTCTCCTAGGACCCTGAAGAAAATTCCTTTTATGACTCCTGAAAGCCATGGGAAATATTCCTTCTCCTGGGTAATTTCTAAGCATTTCAGCCCTTTCTTCATCAGCTTCTGGATTGTGTTGTGATGTGTTATCATGACCAAAAGATTCCAATCCAATGTTATCTCAGGACACACCCCCTCACTGTCGATTTTACAACATCAGGTTTCTGTCTTCACTTTAGAACAAAACAGAATCTCAGAGTAGCATGTACAGAGTTTTTAATTCATTAGCATTCACAATTAGGCCATCTTCTCCCCCTTTTCAAGAGATGAGGAAGTGATGAAATATTAACATATTCTGTTGCAGCTGTGCCCTTAGAAGTCAGTGTCTATCCTCAATTACTACATTCTGCCCAAGCAAACAAAATAACAGAAAACATTTTAAAAATCTGATAGTCACAGAAATTATGGGAGATAAAATGTTTGCAACTAAGCAAGAGTGTCAAGATATTTGCCCTTCTGATTGCCAGCAGAGAAGTAATCTTTGATTGACCTCTTCAACTAATTTTCCTCTAAACATAATTTTCTTCCTGAATGATCCAAAAACTTGACACTATAGTTCCTCATCCAAACAAAAACAAGGACAATAAAAAATATAAACACACTGTTTCTTAAGTAGTATTACCATTTGATTTAGGCAAACATTCCTTTAGGTAACAATTAATCATTTAAATCCTTCTCAAACCCAGTTCTTTTAAAATCAATCTTCACAGATTATTGCTTTTTTCCCCTCTCTTTTTATGGTTTATAAAATCATGCTGCCAGTCCAACAAGTTAACATCCCTGGCTGCAGCCACAAGCAAGAACTTGATTTTCATTTAGCTCTTCACCAGAAAGAGACAGACCACTCAAGGTTAGAAGAGAAGCAGGAAAGACCCAAGTAAGGCTACATAATAAAAGCTAGATGCAATTTATACTCTATCAGCTTACAAAAGGAAGTCCTATGATCTGGAAGTCACAGGCAGGAGAGCACAGTGCACTGTAAAAAAGGAAATTGCTATTTGCTACCTCAATCCTGTTTTATACACACGCCCCCATTAAATGTCTTCTATGACTTCCCTCTTTGCTTACCTGAAGTCCTCATAATTTTGCTAATCTTCAGAAATCAAATACAGTTAGCAGTCAACAAGGTCTCTATTTCCATGCCCTGAAAATCATGTTATTTTTAACAAGTCATATGTAAAAAGCAACCCAGGGTGGTGAAAAGAACAATGTTGCTGTTTATCTGAGGTTGTTGTTTGGCACTTCTTTTTTCTTCATCTTTTCCATTAATTATAAAGGCCCTGAAATTGTAGGATAATTGGGGAAAGAAATAAATCTATAATATTTATTTTGGGATTTGAGAGCCAGAGGCCAGCTGAGTATCACTTATGTTTCTACAGTGAACCCTTACTTGCAGAATTCAAATTCCATATGCTAGGCTAATATTTATCCAAACTTGCAGTTAGGATGGAAAAATAAGAAGACAAAGGAGAAAAATGAAAAGAGAAAAATAAAGGTGTTCATTCCCCAGACAGAAACCATCACATTTAATCTTCTTATCTGAATGTCATTTTAAAATCTGCATAACAAAGGCTGTCCTGCTGAGAATCTTTTATTCCTCAAGGAATTGCAAGGTGTCTTTTCATACTCCCTATGCTACAGCAGCTACTCTAGAGAGACAGTTCATATTTTGATGGAGAAGAACATCTATAGAGTCAGAAAAAGCCCAGAAAGGTGTGGGAAGGGCTCAAAAACATAGCAACGTGGCAGCCCCTAGCCAGCATAGAGTTTCTTAGAGATCATACATAGATGAAAAAAGTGGTACCCATTTTATCTGCTCTGAACTGAAGCTGGTCTAGAATCCAAGGCTCTGTTGCTGGGGTTTTTTGAAGCCAGCTTTATTATTCCTGGCAAAAATCATGCATCAGTAAACATACCCCACCAGATGCAAAATAAAGAAAGAAATTATTTTAAAACAGCAACACTGAAGTAAAGCATCAGAAAGCTTTTGAAGTTTATTTATGTTCATGCATTATACAGGAAAACAAACAAACAAACAAACAACCCAACCCATGCTCTCTGCAGATTATAACATCGATGAAACAACCAGTAATATCCAGTAATAAAACTTAACTATTCAGACTTTTGCTGCACTAGTATGTTAGGGGGAACTGCAATATTGATATTTATGATGCTATTGTAACTGCAAAATTTAGACTTTATGCTCTTCCATCTAACAGTTAGAGTCCAAGGACTCAAGGCTAGATGCAGTGTTCAACACTTCTGTCAACTTCTTGTGTGACATTGTCCAGATTGAGTTACTCTTCTAGGTTTTCTATATATATCAGAATAATTATTTTTTCCTCTTGCCATTTATTGTTTATAGCAATTATTTTCATCATTTCATAAAAACTGATCCTCTCTGCAACAGGAAGTTTAACGTTTCTAAAAATACTATCTTAAAGTGTAGGGAATGCCACTTAGTATAAGCATCTAAAACAGCCACACAAGGTCACTTGGTGTATTTATTTGCAAGTGTGCTGTGATCGAGGCAACCAAGGCAATGCAACTTTAACATCTACAAGAGGAACCTAAACTAAAAATCCCTTGATTCAAGGAAAAGAGATATTAGTTCAGGCTTTAGCACCTTAGTTATCAGTTGCAAACTTAGTTATCCTGAAGATAAAATCAGAGTTAGCCTGAAGTACATACTGTGGACATTACTCTTGACATACCCCAGGCTCTCATCTGTCCCTGACCCTCACTTGTCACATTTACTCATACCTTGCTCTGAATAGGGTATTGCCTACACCTAGCAGGGCAGGATATCTGCTGAGTTCTCCCAGTTTTCTATTAGATCATTGCCTCCTTGGAGAGACTGGAATGTTAATGGTTAATGACTCAAAAAATTTGCTGGGCCAGGTTTGTACCACCCCCCACAACTAAAAGGGAGGAGGAAGGTTTTTTTGGTGGTAAAACCTCTGATCCTGACAAGATAGAAGGGGTTCCCATGTAAACCTAAACTATCTTGACCCACTGAACTTTGTGTTTTGTGGGCTTTCCCCCACCCCAAATGTATCAAGATTCTGACCATCACTTTGACCAATAGACAACTAAATTAAATCTTCCCATTTTAACCTTTTTTTTTATATTTCTTTTCCCTTGTAAATTTTCTTATTTTTATGCTTTTATATTGCTGTATTTCTGTGGATAATCTTAACCAAAACATTTACACACCAGCTTTCCATTTTTACCAAATTGTTCTAAAATAAATCCTACATATTTATATATTTATAACCACTGATCATTCAGTGTTGTTTCATCTAATCTGCCACGAGGGATGTATTAACAAGAACCTGAATTACCCTCACTATCAGGAGCAGTCCATTGACCTTTCTGGCAAGTAGTGAATACAATAGTTTTCATCAGGAAGGAACAACTGGCAGAAAGCCCCATTCTAGATTGACACATATTTAAAGTTGTGTATGACTGAGAGCAAAGTCATTAAGTAAATACTGTGTTAAATCCCAAATACTTCTAAAAGACAGTCTCAAAAAATAATTTAGACTGAGAGGGACTTTCAGGGGCTATGTAGTCTAATACCTAATTCAAAGCTAGACAGCTGTTCAAAGATCAGACTACTCAGGGCCTCGCCCAGGGTCATGAACACCTCCAGCAAAGGAGATTTCCTCACATCTTCTGGCAGCTGGCTTTTGACCAATTCCACTATGAAAAAATTTTTCCTAGCACCAAGTCAGAAATTCCCATGCTCCAGCTGATGCACACTGACTTGTCCTTCCACTGGGTATCTCCAAGAGGAGGCTCACTTCCTTTTATCAGTATCCTGCAAGCAGGCAGCTGTAGACAGCAACAAGACCTCCTCTAGCCCATTCTTCTCCAGGCTACAGTTCCTTCAGACTCATTCATATGTCATGTGTCAGCACCCCAAATATCTTCAAAGAATCACAGAAAGGCTTGGTTTGGAAGGGACATCTGGTTCCAATTGCCCTGTCAGGGGCAGGGCCACCTTCCACATGGCCGGATTGCTCAAAGTCCCACCCAGTCTTGGCCATTCCTTCCTGTCCTATCACTACATGCTCTTATAAATTGTTCCTCTTCAGCTTTCTTGTAGGTTCCCTTCAGTACTGGGAGGGTGTAATTCAAATCTTAACTTTGAAGCCTTCTATTGTCCAGCCTGGATGTTTTCTTAGCCTTCCTCATAGGAGAGGTGTTTCATCCCTCTAATCACCTCGACAGCCCTTCAGCCATTATCTATCTGTGGTACGGTTCACTTTTCTGTGTATTCAGTCTTGCAGTGTTTTGTAAAATTCTGTTCCTTCTATTCCAAACACAGAGGGAGAAGTGTCCAGGAGGTGACTGCTCATAATGTCATAAGGTGTTAAAATCAGCTGTCAATAACTTTAATATTTTCTCTTCTATTAAAAAACCCCAAAGAAACCCAGCTTTTCCTAAACAGGATTATTTCTTCCAGTGTAGACATTTGATATTTTTTCTAAATGAAAACTGGCATGGCAGAAATTTGCCTTTCTGGCATGTGACAGACATGGAATATTCCCAGATATAGCTGAATATTTCCCCTTGATCAATCCACCTTGAAAGATGTTCTACATTACTTACCATTGGCAATGAATGCATGATGGCATAGAATATTGGCACATTTGTCATAGACACTTCTCTGCACCCATGGATCCATGCCCAGTTTTAAATTGTCTAGCATCCTGATTACAAGGCTACCAAGTACCCTGATCAAGGAGATTCTACTATGCAATTTAATCATTTAAAGCTGGGCTTGCTTCCATGGCCTCCACAGTTAGTTTCCGTAAGTCCTGTGACAGAGCCAGAAATATATGTCAGGAGATAAGGTCTGGATACAAAACCATTTTCTCAGGGACATTTCTTAAACCACTATTTCATGTTTTATTGCTAATCCCACATTCTGAATTAACTACAAATAACCCTGAAACCCTCTCTCCAAGCATGTACAGAAAGTTGTTGGTTCTCATTAATTCATTAAGCAGTAATGAATTAATTTATCTATGTTTCCCTCTGATTTCACCAAGGTGATAAATACACAACTTCCCAGATGCCTCATTATCTTCTGATCCACTCTTTGCCCAAACAAATAATATTAAGATCTCCACCTCTTTCTTGAAAATATGGAGTCTCCCATATCCCACTCTGTTCTCCAGCACTGTTTCAAGACCCATTCCACAGCTCAAATCTGAACTAAGTTTCTAGGCAGTAAAGGGCAAAACCCAGCAGCACTTTTTTACCAAGTAGTGTCTCAAAGGAGTTTAGTTGGAGAAAACTATCCTTTGACTAAGAGACACCTGCAGGGAGCAAAGAGAAAGAAAAGTTGCAGCAGCATGCCATGGAAAAAGACATTTTCTCCTTTTCAGCACATGATAATTTGTCAGCCTCCTCTCACTCTAGGATACGGGTTGTAAAATGCCATTAGGATCAGCACAGGTTTTGTGTAACAAGATAATAAAGCAAAATTCCTACCTTGACCCTCATCCAGCACTAATGTGCATGGTTTATCAGTACAGATGCTCTAGAAGTGCATCAAAGCTTACAAAGGTCTTTAGGATCACCACATGTCCTCTTCTGACTGCAGGATTTGCAGTATCTCTGTAGGAAATCTCACTCAAAACTGCATATCTGTGTGGGGTAGGTGAACCAAAGAGTTATTCTGCAGGCATTTGCCCATCCACATCAAAACATATGGCGTTTGAACATGAGTGGCTGGGACCCACAGTAATACAGGGTAAGGATGGACGTGTGTTCCAGCCCAGTCTGAATGAGGAGATAAAAACAGTTTCTGACCTACTTGTGCACATTAATTTATTACTGTAGCTGTGATAGGATAGCCCTGAGTGGAACATTCAGGGGCAAGCAATGCACTATCCATAAGCAACACATGTACTTAGGACAATCTATACCTGAAAGGAGGATGACAATTTTTCTGCAGTTGGTGCAGCTGTGTCTTTGCAACAGTGATGGATTCAAAAGATGAAAAATTCTGTACTAATTCCAGACCTACTGCTGCTGTGCATGGAGCTCAGGCACTTCCAGGAGCATCACTTAAGACTGCCCAGCAGCAGTTGCCTTAGCTCCTCACATCTTCTTGCTTTCTGTTCATTTTATCCCCCTGAGCAGACAAGAAGCAGAAGCAGGTGCACCACTGTCAGATCTGGTGCTAGCACCCGAAGCAGAGGATTCCAGCAGAGTGTATTTGCTGTTCTCTCTTTCCTCAGGCATGGCGATGGGGTCATGGCCTCCCGCACCAATGCCATGGCACTGCTATAACTGCTGGCGGAAAACAGAGGGTTGGAAGAGCGATCTTGCTTTTCAGTTCCATTTCTCCTTTTGCACCATGTGACAAAATGAAGTGTGACACTGCAATGTCAGTTTACTGCATATAATCAATCTGGATGCTGATTTTTAAAGTAACATTTTTAAAGAAGAAACCATGGAAATTGCCCACAGCTCTGAGACAACATTCAGAAAAGTTGTCTTTTGTTTTCTCTAGGCAGCTGATTCACAGACTCTTGCACTGCTTCTCTGCATTTTAGAGTAAGCTGCTGAGTTTAGAATTCTTCATCTCTGCTTGCAGTTGCCCTTTCTGTTGCCATTTCTTTCCTATGCAATGACGATTTTTAATCCATCAACTATAGTCCTAGAAAAAGACAAACTGTTTCCTTGGCATTTCCTGCAGGTAAAAGCAGCCAGAATGAAGCTGTAAATGTGAGGTTTGGGTGAACAGCACTAGCACTAACTATAGCACAAAGAAACATTATGCAGGAGAGAAGAAAGAGTAAGACCAAGACCAACTGTGCTCCCAGTACCATTCCCTGAAGTTCTCAATGGTACTACCGTCACAAGTGGCAACAGAAGGAACATCAAAACACATCTCCTGAAGTCATACACAGGGCAGCAGTATTGGTACTAACAAAGTCAAGGTTCCTATGTATGTGTGCTTAATCTCTGAATTTCCTTATTTGTAAAAAGCAAGAACCCCAGTCAGTGGTTTCTCCATGGCTGAAGATTTTTAAATCCTGACTAAGTGTGGCTTCTGCTCCTCAAATGCCTTATTAGGGTCAAGACCATGACTTCTCTATTTGGTCTATTGGGTCTCTTCTCAATCCACATACCTATTTGTTTGGTTTCTACCTCAACCCCAAACAAATACAGCTGGCTTCAAATCTTTTCAACAGAATCAAGACATTGTAACAAGCAAAATATATCTGCATTAGATTTGTTTACTCAGGAAACCACTGTCAAGACATTAAAAGGGAAAAGTTATCTGTGGAGACTGCCTACACTCCTACTCTTAATTAATGCTCACTTAGTCCCACAAAATCCCTTACAGACAGTCCTATATATGAATTTTGCAGGTGGGAAACTGTGGCAGTAAAAGTCTTCCTAAAGCAAGAGAATACCACTTACTGTCATGAATAAAAAAGTGGAAATTTCTTCCTCCAAAACTGTTGTAAAACACTCTTAAAGGCTACAAAATTCCAACCTTTACAAAGGAACATTAAAGTCACCACTAATTGGAGTCACTTAGTATTTTTGTACACCTGGAAGATTTTATCCTGATTTCCACAATCTTCCATTAGATCTCATGAGCAACAGAAGCCAGACAATAACTGAATTTATAGAAAAAATTAGTCTGAAACTGTTTTCAGAGGTGATATTCCACTCCTACAACAGGGTCAGGTCTAAAAAAGTGCTTCCAATGCCAGTACACTCTCTAAAGCTTTGATTTCTCTCTAGATTTGAATGACTCCCATAAAATAAAACTTAGTATTTAAAGCTCTCTCTTCCCTCAATCTTCCTCTTAAGTATTTCTTTCATTGTAAAACTCAAAGGGTTTTATGGCAACACACACTGTATCGTATATTCAATACTACTGCCTTCTACAGGTTACACAATTTCATATTACTAAATTGTGTAGAGCTTGCACCAAACAGAAACACTCTTCAGAGTAATACAGCAGCATGCACCTGGTCCCAGAAAGATTTCCTTATGTTTGTCATCAGCCATGTAAGCAAAGACTATCAGTGAACAATATAGAACATACAAGGAATACAACCTGCATTTACAGGCACATATGCCTGTTCAAAATATGTGTTCAAGAAGTCATTCAGCAGGCCAGCCATATTTAAGATGATAGAGGAAATAAAAAATAGAATTTGATTAAAGACATGAAATAATTTTACGGTATTGTAAAACACTGCCTTTTGTTCCACACTATTTTGCTGGGCTGAATTTTTTACTGAAGAAAATACCTTTTAAAAGAGGCAGCTTAAAGTTTTGCTTCTGAGCTCTCCACAGTGTAATACATTTATTTACTCAGGTGCTGCAGGCCAAATGCCTTGTCTAGTTCCAAAAAAATTCAGTGGGAGCTTTGGTTTACCTGATGCAGACAATCAGCTGATCACATAATTTGCAACAGCAGTGTGGCCTGCAGGCCTTTGCTGTACCAGTCAACAAGGCAGACATCAAACCTGTTGAATGGGCAAGGCTCCAACAGGCTTCAACCTGTGCAGAACCCCAAGAGCAGCAGCAGCAGCAGCAGCATCTTCTGCACTGTCAAATTTCTTCCCTATATTGCACAGTGATTGGAATGGAACAACAAAACCCTTCCACACCAAACCTGTGAATCCCCTGAGACACCTTCAGAACAAGCAAATAAGCAGATATACCTACTCTAGCATTTCCACTGAAGTTGTAGGCATGTAGAAAGGAGAGAACAGAAGCTAGCCAGCTGCATTTCTGATGTGTGATGGGAAGAGGTCTCGTGGGGGAGAAGAGAGCTATCTGACAGCACCATGTGCACGATTCAATTTTCTCTGTTTCTGCCTCCAGCACCACTAATATCAGACAGGAAGGAAAAAACAGCTGTCCTAACCTGTCATCCCAGCCACCTCCAGAATCTGTCAAACCGTGCTCTGGGCTTCCTCACAGCCTCTTGCTTCCTTGTGACCATTTTTCTCCCGACTCACAGTCCTAGAAGCTACCTCACCTTTCTTATCCTGTAGCTTTGTATCTGCACTGTGACACAGCGTAGGCTGTCCTCACTAAAAAAAAAAAAAAAAAAAAAAAAAAGACAATCTCTTCCAAGGGCAAGGGAGACTGATAGTTTCCTTCAGGAAAGTCTGAATAGCATATGATAATATTAGTTCAGGTGAGGTCAGAGGGAGATGTTTTACATGTGGAAGCTATGGGGGTGCTCTGTGGTGCTCTCATCCTTGGGCAAGTGCATTGCACAGGTGCAGATCAGCAGGTACAGAACACCTACTGCCCCAACAGCATCAAACAATGCAAGAGGAGAGAGTTTACCTGTGTCCTGTCCACAGAGACAGACTGGGAGGAGGCAGGAAGAAAAGAAAACAGGGATCTCTTATCTCTGGTGTCTTGTGTGCTTTCTACTTATTGTCCATTTCAAGAGCTGTATCTGCTTTGGAGTGCTTTTCCAAAAGAAGCTCTGCTAGAACTGCTCTGACAGCTTGCTTGTTTCACCATAGCTGCCAGTGCACATCCCAGAGCCATGATGTGGAGGAGCAGATAGACTAAAGGGAACAGATACAACAAAAGGCAGAAGAGGATGCCATTGGAAAGTGGTAGGAAAAAACACACAAATCATTCTAAGCAAAATGAAGTGAAATAGAGAAAGGGTGCTAAACAGTAGGAGGAGGAGACTGAAAAATACTTTACTCTAGCTAGCACAGTGGCATGTTCACATCAGGAAGGATGCTCTGAGACCTAAGGCATGGAACAAAGAACCAAGATATGTGGGTTTAGCTTCCATCTCTGACAGGATTCCCCACCTGTTCTGACTGGAGACATCCACCTCCCTGTTTTTTGGTTCTGTGGCTGAAGAACACCCTTTACCTCTTGGTGCTGCTCTCTTACTGGAGACCCTTCAGCAGAAGAACTGGATCTGAAACTGTGAGGGGTGACAGCCTTCAGGAGAGAAGTGGAAGGCAGGAAGCTGCAGGCCATGTTCACTGCTTGCCACAAGCACTCATGGGCAGGCATGTTCTCTAGGCCAGCTGTGGGACAGCACAGTTGTGCCTCTCAAGTGAAAAAATTCAGGCCTACCACAAGTTCTGTGGTTAACTCCAGGGTTCGTTTTCTTTCAGTTTGAAAGGACTTTGAACTTCCAGCACATCCAGCCATTCCATTAGGTGGAGGCTGAGGTCTCATATCCACTGTGTGCCACAAAAAACGACCTAAAAGATTACATAGTCCCTGGAAAGGCCCAGTCCCTTTTCTCTAAGTGTTTCCTGCCACCTGAGCTCAAGTTGTCTATGCACAGAGTGTACACACAAGAACTTTTCTGCCACCTTTCTGGGCTTCTCAGCTAGCAGCCACTGCACTTGCAAAGGGTTTGTTATTTACAACTGATGGAGAGCCAGAAGTAAAGGCTGAACTGGAAATAGGGAAAAGGATATGTACTTTCTAACAAAAAACAAAAACAAAAAAAAAAAACAAACACGCACACAAAAACCAGTGCACCTAGCTCAAAAGCTGACTTCTTACACTGAAGAATTTACCACATAGAATTTTCTCTCAGGTCATAGTTGTTAGCAAAAACTATGTAGCTAGCACCACAAAAAAGCCACCACACCTTGTTCTATCTTTGTCAAGAAAAGGCGTTTGCCAACAAGCCGAAGTGTGGTGCTTCTTCACAGCACAGATCTGTTCAGCCAGCAGAACCTGACCAGGCCAAGCCCAGCTTGCCCCCTCAACCTGGCATTTTCCATTTCCTAAACATCTCTGCAGCTGTCTGACAGACTCCTTCCAATAAAAGAGAGCCTAGCACTGATCGTGGTAGTCCAGACACAGCTTGACAAGTGCAAAATAGAGGAGAACAATAATTTCCTTTGATTTTTTGGCTGTAAAAACATGTTATCTGTTACTTTTAGGTCATAAAAAGTCTTAAATGGTTCTTTAAACCTAGCCAGTATCTAGGTACTTCCTACTTATTCCATTATATATTTTTCTCTTTTCTTTCTAGAGTAGTTTGTTTGGTTTTTGTTGGTTTGAGTTCAGGCTTGTTTGTGTTTTTTTTTTTTTGGTGGTGGTTTTGGGTTTTTGGGGTTTTTTTCTAGTTTGTTTCTTTTGTTTGTTTAGGGTTTTGGTGGAGTTTTGTTGTTGTTGTTGTTTGGGGGTAAGGTTTTTTTGGTTTTGGTTTTTGTTGAGTTTTTTTGGTGTATTTTCGGTTGTTTCCTCTTTGGTAATACTTACACCAGTTTCTCCTAATAATACCATTCTGAGTCTAAACTTTTGTGGAAAAATTCAGTCAAAATAATATAGCGATTTCTGAACTGACAACTAGAAATACGTTACTCCAACCAATCTGAAAAATTTTGACAGGTTCTGCTTTGGGTCAAAAAAATTCTTTTTCTTATCCTCTTGAAAGACTGCCAAATCTGGTGCCTTAAAATACATCAAAATGTCACAGTTCATATAAACTCAGATAAAATCCAGCAAGAAAAATCTCTGAGGGTTCTGTCTGAAGTGGACACACTTCATTTTCTTGCAAAGTTTAGCACTCCCTGGGCTGCACAGCTCTAGACCAGATGGATACGACTGCCGTGGAGATCCATGTAGTAGTGGCTTCAGGTGAGGGTGGGTTTGCATTGCTCTGTCAGAGATAATTTAGAGAAAATCACTTGGTAAAACCTCTCTCTGCAGGCTCAGAAAAAAAAAAAAAAAAAAAGAAAGAAAAAGCCATGAACTCAACAGGAGGAGTTGTATGAGACAAAGTTTGCAATTTACAGATGATAGGATGGAAAATAGTGCAGGAAAGTTAAATATAGTTAAGAAAAGTTTATTTTTATTGACAGACCCATGAAATTCCTTAGTCACATTCTGACAGATGCAGCTGATTGTCAGGCTTGGCTGGTAGCAAATGCTTCTGTATCTTTTTTTTGTAAACAACTATCTGTTCAGACTGCTTACAGCAGCAAGAGAAAAGTCCTTCTTCTACTGGAAACATAAAATGTTTATCCACCACCTGCTAGGAAGGCTTTTGTTATTTGAAATTTGTCTTTTGAGCTCTGTGGAAAGCAAGAATGTATTCCAAATGTATTTTCAAATAATGAAGCCGTTTTGATGCCTTAAAACATGTTTTCTTCAAAATAAATAACAGATTTTATCACTTGAATTGACTTTTAAATGCTTGTAAAAAGGTTCAGGATGAAGCACCCTAGAGAGAATAAGCTTCTCAATTCCCAGAAAGCCAAGCTGTAAATGCCTTACTGCCAATGGCAAACTGCAACTCACATGCATAATCCTGTGAGCACCAGAAAGAGCAATTCTTCACTGGTGGGAATTAAGCTTTCATTTTTCTAGCTCAGTATAGCACAAAATGGTCACCATCAGTGGATATTCCCTATGAAATTCTTCAAAGTGAGCATCAAATATACTTCTGGAAAGATGTCTCAAGAGAATAAAAAAAAAAAAAAACAAACAAACCACCAGAAGTTACCATTTACTGGAGCAAAAGTTAGGTGACCTTTTGATGAAAAAACATTTTTGATGAAAGGCTGCACTAGCAATTTTACTTTACAGAAACCTGGAACCAGACACCATACACTACAGGCAACATAAAACAGTCAGCAGCAGTTAATGCTGGTCAGTGTTGACTTGGGCTGAAGGTGAGCCAGGCACTGTGGGAACAGGGCACTCTCAGCTCTCTGCTACTAAACCCCAGCAGCTATTGTCATTTATAATGGGAGCCTGGCTGTGGAGAATTTTAAGATAAATAATGGCATACCAGCAAAGCATTTATCAAAAACAACATCATTAAAACACTGGGAAGGGACTTTTTTAAGAAGTCTTCATCAGCTCTAGGAGAATTCCTCCCTGCATACTGGCAGTGCTATTAAAAATAATAGATCTGTGTATTTTAGAGTAAAAGAACATTGCTAGCAATTGTCTGACCTAAAGATACAAAATCACATCCACATAAAATACTTTAAAAATAATGCCACTAAGGTCAAATAAGCCAGCATTCAAAATTCTCAAAATGGCAGTACTAATGTTGCCTGCATGCCCTTAACTCAGCAACCCTTAATTCAGGCTCCCTCAGCATGACTGCAGAGAATGCACAAGCCTTCTCAAATAGGTAGGTAATCAGCTGCTCCTTTTGCCCTTGTGTGTCAGAGCAGCAGCAAAGGCATACCACAAAAACCCAGCCCCAGGACTGCCTGTCATTTCACAGGTCATTACAGTCCCACAGCAGCGCTTTCTGCGGCCCCAGGCTGTGGCACTCACAGGGCATTCAGAAGCAATGTACCAAGGCCGAGACTGAAGGAATGGGAAAGGCATAGGCCAGATATTTAGACTCCTTTTGAAACCTGTCTGCCATTTTAAGAGTCTAAGTCCAAAACTTACAAGTTTTGCATCACCACTTTTAGTTTAGGCACTTTTAGTGCCTGCAGTCCTTCACAGGTAAGAAAATACCTGCTTCTAGTTGTACACAACAGAGCTTGTGTCCAAGCAATGGTACATTTCTCAGGAGCAATCTCATAACTACACTCCAAAAGAAATCCCATACTTAACTCTTTTCTGACCTCAGTGGTCCACTCTTGGCAATATATTTATCAATAAGTAAAAAGCCCAGAGGGATAGGTGGTGTGCCAGCCCTCTCCTTTATCACTCTTTAGCATTGATCATGGTGTTCAAATCAGGCTGAATAGCTCTGGGTTTCAAAGTATTCTTTCCTCAAATGGGTTTATGTACATCTTTGGGCAATATTCTCTTTCCATTAAGTAAGCATTTGGTGAGCAGCCACACATACCAGCAGCTGGGCTGCCCACCACCACAGCCTTTGATACCACAGAGTCACCACAATTTACTTTTGTTTCCACAGCATCTGACTCAAAACAGGCTTATATGTTCTGTCCTCAAGCACATATATTTCAGATGGAATAAGGCAAATAGTAAACCAGGCGAAGGGAGTCCACTTTGAATCATCCAGTATCCCTCAGGATAACCTAATCTGAACCCAGAAAGCAGAGTGTCATAGCTCAGAAGAAGGACAAAAAAATACGCTTCTATAGAAGTAAGATAAATAGCAAATCTTTGGTTCTTTAAGTCAGCTTTGATAATTGAAATATTTCATATATGAACTTGGTACCTCCCAAGAATCCATCCCTACTGCACAGCATAGGGCCATGCAGAGTCACCCAAGGCATCAAGACTTCCATTTCCAGATGGCCCAACAAGCAGCAGGCACACACAAGAAACGCCAATTGCTGTTCTGGATGCAGGTGCTGGCAAAGCCAGCAGATCAAATGTTCCACCTTTCCTAAGGCTGGAAGCTGTCAGAAAGCTCCATTCTATCACTCCTTCCCCAGCCTGTGGATCTAGACAAGGAAGAACAATTTTTTTCAACCACAGGGAGAACTACACCAGCATTCTTGCAAAGACGTGAGATTTCCTGCCTTGCCACCTGGTTTCTGATGGTATTCATGAAGTCTAATCCTCCAAGCTGCTGTGCTGAGGAGGATGGGATTTGTGAAGGCTTTGAAGACCCCGGGCAGGTAATTCCTGAGGTAATTCTGAAAGCAAAACAAAGTGACAGTCTGCTTCCTGATCCGTTTTTCTAGGAAAATTACATTTTACGGCCAATTCTGTCCTTGCACGCTGACTATAAAATTAACTTATTAGCTGACTCAACTCCATTTTATGTGAAGGATTGAGAAGGATTGCCTCCAGCCCTTGTCCCTTTAACTCTAATTATCAAGTGTATACCAGATTAAATTCAGAATGAAGTAGCCGGGTCAGGCAATCTACTTAAAGTTTAATGGAAGTTAATGATTCATTGATCAAACTCATTTATGTCTAATTAAACCCTTCCTGAATTATAAAAGACAAGGGGGAAGTTTTATAATGCGCCTCACTCCCCTTCTGCACATGGTGGATTTGCTGCAGATCTCCATGGAAAATTCACAGCATCTGCCTTTCGTGAGTGCATGGTTTGGCAAGAGCCCTATAGATTTAAAAGTATAATTATTTTGGATGACTTCAGCAAATGGATGGGGTTTACACAATGCTGGCAAATACAATATCAGTATCCAGCTGCACATAGCCAGACTGAAAACTGAGCTTGTATGCACCAGCACAATGGTGGAGTCCAGGGAGCGTAATAATAACCAGACCTGCATGTGGATCTCAAGCATGAGCCTCACTCGAATAAGGCAGCAGTGATGTTAAGCCTGAGACAGGGAGAAAAGCTTCCTATTGCATGTGGATGCACCTCAGTCCCTGCTCATGCTTCAAAACTGGCAAAGCAGCCAAGCATCCAGAGCATGGCACAGGCAGTGTTCAGCATTCACACATAAACAAGAGTGACAGGCAACCCACTGCAACACTCAGGATTTATTCCTTCCTCCACTGACTGTCCCCTCTTACTAAGCACTTTCTAGACATCATCTTTTATATAAAGATGTGATCACAGTACAATGCCCCTACTGAGGGGCTATCCACCAGAACATTACTTTTGTCATGATTATTCAAGACAGTATAATTAAACAGGAATACCATGTCCTACTTACATATTTATCATTTTCTTACATAGATTTAAAATTTATACCGCTCATGTGAAGCGTAAAAAAAGTTTTTACAATCTCAGGTTGCCAGGGTACAGAAAGAATGCTTTATTTTTTCTCTGTAATTTGAAGTTATTGGTCCTTCACATGTTAGATAGGACTATACAGTCTTTAAAATTATGTTTTTCAAGCCTTCTTAGATATACAAATCCATAAGATGGTATAGTGATATAATTTACTCTGGAGAAACAAAATTAAATGCACGGTAATAATTTTCTTTCTTCAGCAGTCTACATCCCTATCACTCCTCAGGTGTCTGACTAACACAAAAAACCAACTGGGCCCGCAATTTGTTGAATAGTTTAAATGGTTTTGTGTTGCAGCAAGTGGTTTTCATGTGATGGCAGGATACTTTTTTTCTTATCTCCTATGTTATTCTAATTCTATGGTATTTTGCAAATCTGTATGGATGTCTAATGATAATTGTTGACCTATTGCTTCAGCTTCCTGCTTATTAAGTCACAGTGTAGTATAGGTTTCACTGTCTTCAAAATTACATTCCTAATTCATTCCTGATGCTCCAATATAGCTGTCCTTTAAGTAAACATGTATTTTCACTTACAGTGATGTTAATACAAATGGTTGCTTATATATTAAATGGATACCAACTCCCAGTTAATATCTGATTTGTCCCAAGGAACCATTTTGAGCCTGACCAGCTGTAGTTCATGAAAGTCATGAAAGAAGCAGTAGCAAGCTTTGGGCTTTTGTACTTTTTTGCCTGTAACCCTTTCCAGCCCTGGCACACCAGAGGAGCGTGGCATCCTGCACTCTGCTAAGCTGCAGATGAAACAGGCCTTTGGTAGCATTTCTTTTCATTTCCAAAATTATTTCCCATGTATATATGATGGTTTGATTTTTGACAACTTTTACAAATACTTAACAGTTTTAACTCAGTTTAACAGTGATGAGTGACTGTTTTATGGCAGTATGGCATGGCTCAATTTCTATTTTACAGTAAATTGCATAGACCAGCTATGAATACACTGAGGTTCATTATCCCACATGATACTGTTTGGCACTCTATTTCTGCCCAAATATTTTATTTCTTTATCCATAACTGTTCCAAGAAGTCAGTCAGTTCCCAGAAGTCTACAGAGAACCCTGTAATAATGAGGCTGTTTGTATAATTTGCAGTGGAAAGGTTATTTCCTACTTTTTTTTTTATGAGGTCTGTTGGGAATGGCTTGTATTTTCATTGTTTCCTTCTGCTATTTGGACTGCATTTAATTTAACTGCAATTAACTCAAATGGCAACTGCAATTTAATTTAGCTGTTACTGCAGTTAATTCTATGATCTTCGAAAGACTTGGTGAAGTTTGACTGGTATACGACCCCTCTGGGTTTCCAGAGACAGACTTTGATTTCAGATTGGTCAGCCATATCCTGTGGAAAAAAGGAGTTCTTGGTGACCTAGGCATTATGACCTAACCACCTCTATATGTGCCAACATATACACTCAAATAATCTTGATATTTCCAGCAACCTTGAAAGACAGATGGGGTTTATCTTGGTAGCCACACCATTCAGGGTGTGAAACATGAAAACTAGAGGGGGAACCACACAAAAAGTGGAAAGAGGAACATATGACATGAGGGAGTAAAACAGCCCAAAAAAATGAAATTAAAAGAGAAACACACAAAATGAGTTACAGCTAGCAAGGAGCATAAAAGGTTTTAATCTCAGTAGGGAAAAGTTCACTGATTACATCAGAAACACTTTTATATTTTTACTGAATATAAGAGAAAAAAACAGAAAAAATATGTGTACCATATACTTTGAAAGAACAACAAATAACGTGTGATACAGATAAGACTGAGACACTGATATTTCCATCCTTTTTTTTTAGAATGACACGATGTATAATAAAGGAGAGAGGAACACAGAGCAGAATAAGGAAAGGACATCTTAAAAGTATGAAGGCAAGGATAGATATTTTCAATATAGCTGGACCTGAAAAAGCTCACCCTAAAGAGTTTCAGGAACTGGTGAAAGCCATCCCTAAGAACTCAGAGGAAAAAAGTGTCTCTCAGAAACAGAGAAGCCAAAACAGCACCAGTGGTGCCTTTCTAAAATAACATTCTAATATGTATTAATCAAGTTTTTGCCAGTGCTTAGGAAACTACCAGCAAGAAATATTTAAATTATTGGTTACTGTGACCAAGAAGACATTAGGCTAATAAAAAGCAGTAATAAAATAATGAGAAATCATATCATGTGAGTTTAATTCAGTATATTTATTAGGATTACTGGCCTAGATGATAAGGAGAAAGACACAGATATGACATTTATGTTATCTGCCTAAACTTTTTCACATACTTGCATGATAGTCTCACATCTCACAAATACAATTCCAAGGAAATGTCAGTGCATGAATGCCTGATTTTAAAACAACACTCACGTCCTAAGTCAGAATTTTCAGTCTCAAGATGGGATTTGGAGATATCTGCAGTGAGTCTAGTGCTAGTCAGTATTTTAAATAATGGCTTAACATGAAATAAAATTATATTTAAAGTATTTAGTCCAGTCCCCTGCTGAAAATGATTGTTAGCATCTCAGATAACAAGTCAGCACCTCTGAGAATCACAGAAACAACTACAGGAAAATTATATTGAAAGGGACCTCAAGACACCTTTAGTCTAACTTTCTCCACAAGGGATCATACCAGGTTTCTCTAAAAGGTTTTCAAGACCTGACTGGCCAAAACCAAATATGGAGACAGCAGAAACTGCAGTTACAACCTCCAAAGGCAATCTTTTCTTCTCTTCTCACTTTGAAAAAGTTTTCTGTTATATTCAGGCTCAACTGTTTTTATTTCTACTCATATCCATAGTATGTCATCCTCCCACCTCTGTGAAGAGTCTGACTCTTTTCCTCTTGTTGACTTCTTCATTTGTGTCAAGGGGGACCTGCCAGGTTTCTACCTGGTTTCTATTACTGGTTTCTACAAGTAATTCTCCCATTTAATGCACTGCTCCTTCCCCTCAATGCTCCCACACAATACTAATAGGAAAAAATGTAATAAAAAGATACATGTCTACATCTGGGAAGAAACAGCTGAATGCACAAATACAAAATGGGAAATAATTAGTGAAGCAGCAGTGGTTCAAATGCTAACAGTCTCTGGCACTATCTTAATATATGTGGTACATGTAACACATTGATTTGCTGTGCTTGGCACTTGTGAAGCTTTGGTGGGATGCACCTCAGAGTTCAGTCCTGGGGAAACAAAAAATAAGGGAGATGCAGAAGACAATAGTGGAAATAACTTTGGATTTGGAAATTCAGTGATACACCTTGTTAAGAAAGACAAAGGCATTTTTTTCTCTGGATGGAGGGAGAGATAGAGAAGGAGGTGAAAGAGAAGGAGAACAGTAAAAAAGGGCATGGAAAGTGTTTCAGTCACTCAGGAGGTAAAAGTCTTTCTTCCTATACTAAAGAGAGAAAAGAGCAAAGATCCCCTGTGCTCACTGTGACCGTGTCAAATAGAAATACATGCAGCCAAAAAATATTAGCTCAAGGAGTGTGACAGATTGGCATTTAAGAAAACAAAGAGAAACACCTAAGGAAGTTAAAACTGCTGGCGGCTGATGGAAGTTTGTCTCCTAGCCAACAGCTGGCCATTTCTAAGAATTGACAGCAGTTTTAACCATTGAAAAGTGAGATCAACCTGTGAATACCACCTTAAGACCTGAGACTGGGAATTTCTTTGTCTCTCTTTGTTTCCTGGCTGTGAAAGGCAACTGAGCTTTAGCTGGCTCCCGTTCCCTGCCCAGCCCATGCGGCCCCAGGGGGCAGGGGCTGGGCTGGGCCCAGCGGCTCCCGGCCGGGAGATGGGGCCTGCGGGGCTTGCCCCGGGCTCTGGCCGGGCCAGGCCGGTCCCTGGCTCGGCTGCAGTTTTGTTTTTGCTGTGACTGAATTCACCAGAGACTGCCGAGTAAAGAAAGAAAAAAAGCTCTTGACTTGCGGCAGGCTGAGACAGTGACCACACTCTCCAGAGCAGCCATGAAGAATCTTCCATCGCAGACAACTCCAGCTGCTGCTCCAGCAGAGATCACAGAACCATCTACAAAGCCTGGGCAAGATTTTAACCTTTTCATTACCCAGATGAGACTTGCAGATTAATCCTTTTATCCAGAGAAAGAAAAAGAGAGTGATCAACATGTAAAGAGACTTTATAAACTATCAGAGACAGTAAAGAAAAGAATTAAACTTCAGAAGAGGTAGAGAATAAGGAGATGCTTTAATTAGCTGAAATATTTTTCTGTTAAAGCTATGGAGATGGACAATAATGTTCTGAAAAAAACTCCTTTAATTCATGACCGAGTATATTGGGAGGAATGGAGTGTTCAAAGTGTGGATTTTGAGCAAAAGGTAGAGTAATTGTGATGCAGTGAGGTGCTGGAACAGAGGGAAGAGAAGTAATAGTTGAAGATTTGGGGCTGTTGTAAAAGCAAAGAGAAAACTTCTGTTTCCAAAGAAGCTCACAGAGACAGATGAAGAGAACTTTTGCCTTTGAATAACTCATCCTTAAAAATGACATCCCTAGACTCATTGACCCATGCACACCTCAGAGTGATGTGAAATGGGAGGAGTGAACTGATGACAGGATTTCCAGGCAGCTGGCATCAGAAAAATAGAGAGCTGTAACAGAAATAGTTTTCTTGTGAGAAACTCCATAAATTAACAGAAGAAGACTTCTGTATCTCTACAAAGACTGATGAAAAGACTCTAGCAGGAATTGGGACTGTTTTAAACACCAAAGTTCCAAAGTTTTTTGTCTCTATGTTGTCATTTGAACAAGATAATGGTTGGGTAGTGGGGGATAAAGGGGTTTTCTGGAGGTTTATTCTGGTGTTCTTATTCTTGTAGTTTTGTTAATAAACTTTCTTTATTCCTTTTAAGTATTAAGCCTGTTTTGCTCTTGTTCTAATCCATATCTCACAGCAAGAAATAAGTTTTCTAGTAATTTTTTTAGTTACTGCTTTAAAACCACGACATTTATTTGGTGCGTTTGCCAGGAAAATTAAATTAGCAAATCTAAACCACTACAAGGAGTATGAAAAAACCTCTCACTACAATGATAATCAAGTGATAAATTAGGCTGCAAAGCAAAGCCGTGGATTCTACATCACTACAGCCTTTCAACCAAAGGTAGATAAATATTGTCTGCTCTGTGTCAGGTCAGAGAGGAGAAACAGATGATATCTCAAACTCCTTTCTATTCAAAGACAGAAAATTTCTTAACAAGTTTGATTGATGCTTCAGATAAACCCCTTTTCTAAATAAAATCTGAGCAAAAACACTGCTTTATGAAACATTTGTGAGGTCTTAAAGTCACTGAAGGGAGCCTAAGAAACATTGGCTGTGAACACTGCAGTATGGTGCTCCTACAATGTGAATTTTCAGTTAATTTTTCCTTAGAAGTTCATTGCAGTTCACAGCATCCAATGACACTGTTTTCTTGTTAACTGAACATTAATTTGGCTTTGACTGAGTCTTCTTTTGCCTTATCTTGTCTAGCCTAGATTATTCATTCATATTCAAGAGTTTATCCACCATTTAGCATTTTAGGGGTTGTAGACTGCTGGTGTATTATTCTTTTTTTTTACATCTGGTGCTACACAAAGCTTTACAAAGCCTTATGCTCTCTTGTTTATTCAGATGGTTGTTTCCTGTTTTAAGTGCATTTGCATACCAGTCATATGAAAAAATTCTTATTCTTTGCATCATAATCTTCTTAAATAAGAAAATCTTTTCTTTCCAATCTTGCAAGCTTTGGTAGGTCTTTTATTACAGTTACTCCCCATATAACTTTACATAAAAATTTGTATTTGTGCTTCTGCAGACATCTACAGTGTGGCATAGATGATGCTTTTGCACTTAAGTGATCTTTTGTTGCACTTAAGTGATCTTTTGTCCCAGTGGACTGGAATCCCAAAATCTACAAGAATGATAACAAGACATTCTCCAGTTCCAGTTTTATTGAACTTTGTTAAAGTGAGCCCTTCCCTACTATAAGCTAAAGACTAACTGCTACACACATAACACTCTTTCTCATTTATCTGCTATATTCTTCTGGGTAATGGTAGATAAAAAGTTAATCTTCATGTATTTTTTATTGTAAAAACCCCAGTTGCTGATAACTGCATCTGCAGAAAGTTAGTTTACTTTTGGAAATAGTGTCCAATGTCTGACTATAAAATACAGAACAGAATCACTAGGTTGGAAGAGACCTTTAAGATCATTGAGTCCAACTGATGATACAGTAAAAAAAAAAATAAATAAAAATGGGCTTTGTTCCTTGTCCTAAGTGTGCTATTCTCTCTCATCAGGCTGAAAGTAATTATCTGAATTCTGACATTATCTGAGGACAGCAACAGTTTTCATCATCCTTGTATGCCATGAAGCACAACAAACATTAAAAAATAACATAAAAAATAAGTATAACAAAATTTAAAAAATAAGATTTAAGTACAGTTTAGGTAAATAAAAAGGCGTAGATGCTCTTAGAAAGAACTGAACTATTAGGAAAAACAAAATCAAGCAAATGAAAAAAAAAAATCAGCCCTTATGCATTGTAATAAAGCTCATCTGAGTAGTTCAGATGGTAAGGAAAAAAAAGAGGCGAAGTACTGCTTTATTACTCCTTAACCATGACAACAATTAATTTCAATCATTCAGAGCGATCAGGAGGACTTCAAAATAGTAAAGCTTCCCTCTATATTAGGTGATGTATAACAAAAATATATCCCTTACTCTGTCAAGGTTTACAGCCAACTAGAAAATGACAGACACAAGCACTTTGACTTGATATATTGGTAAAAGCCTGTCTGCACAAACCAGCCTCTTGGAGTAACCCGCAATATTAAAGGCTAAAGTCCTTGAGACTTGCCTGTAGAGGGTAAAACAATGTTCCTGTGTATCAGGACAAGAATGTAAACCTGTGTGTACCAGCCAATAGTAGTTTGCTTTGCCCGCGAACCCTGTAAAACCCTATAAAAGTGTGTTAGAGATAAAAATAAAGTTGGCATTCACAATTACTTCTGTGAAGACTGGTGAACAGCTCGGGGGTCTTCTCAACATTGACTGATTAAGAAAATCATAGAATGACAAGGGAGACAGTGGAAGAAAATTGCTATTTCATGAACTTCACTGCTAAAAAGTAAAGTATCTATGAGATGCACATTTTCAAGCAGAACAACAGAAAAAATAAAACAAAAAACCAAGATAAATATTAGTAATTTTAACAAGGCATTATTGAAATGCAAAAATAATAAATATCCCTAAAAATTTTTTTTCATCTTTGAAGAAATTTAAGCAGCTACGAATATTCATAAACTGTCACATTTAATAGAAATCAGCATGTTATTTCATGAACACTAGACCCAGCAAAGTCTGTCTTCCTACAAGTTGCATATTTTCTACCTAGGCCATCACTTCCTACCCTCAATACCAAACTACACCTCCAGTCTTCCACAAAACTTACACTGTAGGTAGGAAGCTAGAGACTCCTATCTCTGTTTCAACACAGCTTTGCAAAACTGACTAAAAAGATCCACCTATTTCTAGGGTCAGAAAAGCAGCAAAATTCCATAATCTGATTTCCTAGAAGAAACAGTATATAATTGAGAAGGTTCCTAAAGTCTCACCCTTTATTGCTGTTTTCCCCCCTGAGTGACTGCAGTAAATCAAATATGCACCTTGACCAGAAAGGGAAATAAGGAAATGCACAGCAGTTATCAGTCCAAGGCTCAGCCTGGATCCTGTTGGACTTGGCTGGTCTGGGAGCCAGGAACTGCTTTCGTAGGAATGTGCTTGTTGCTCCTTCAGCCCAGCAGTCCTTTCCAAACACTGTCTTTTTTTTTTTTTTTAAATCACTGCCTTGTTGTCATACACATTCCTTGTAGGGGCTCTTGGACTTACAGATTCTTATCACAGTCAGACAAAAAGTACGGTTTAAGTATATCGCTAGTTTGTTTTAGTTTAAGTCCTGTGGCTTTAGTGCCCAAATTTTAAAGCTGAACTCTTACACCTCTATTAAAACCATCCAGCTCCAAAAGATTTAGTGACACATAATTTAATAAAATTAGCCTACTCTTTTGGAAGACAAGTATTATCTGCAGTTCCTAAATTTCTGAAGTATTTTGAAAGATTCAATAGGTTTGAAACAAAGGTGCTGCTACAACAAATAATCATCCATATATATTATGATTTTGAACCAATTAATATTGGCTACACGGAATAAAAAAATGGCTACTGAGTAATTAATAACCAGCTGTACTTTCTTTTAACACTGTAATTCTCAAGACAATATTAAGATCGGGTGGCTAAAATCCACAGAAAAACCACTAACTCATTCATTAATTATGACTGAATTCATTGTGTTGTATCTACAGCCACACAAACAAAGGCTGAAATCTGCCTTCCCACAAAGTTTCTAGAGCTGGAAGTTGTTTTCATCAGATATGTGAGCGACGGGTTCAGGAGAGTGGCCCTTCCACAACGAAAAAACATAGATGGTCACAGCCAATGACAGGCTGGTAACTATCACCCTGCTACTCCTTAATATTGAGCATTCTTTGTAATTCTCTTTAAAGACATGGTATTTGTAGCTTTTACCATAGAAAAGGAAGAATAAAAGTTCTTGTGCAAATTTTCAGCAAAGCAAAACCACAGAATGGTCCAGATCTGATTTTATTGCAGCCAAGCATCCAACATGACCAGAAATATTGCAGCCAAATCAAAATCTCTTTCAAGGGATTGCAGCATGATGTACTGTCGTCATGAAGCTGTGGGTGTGAGAAGTGTGTGGCATACTAAGATAGAAAGCATACAGATAGAAAACACATTTCATGGAAAAGCTTTGTCAGTGGAGATTAAGATAACTGTTTTTGACATTAAAAAGTAGGTTTTAAGTTGCAAGGCCCCATATGAATTCACAATAAGTTTTTGCTTTCTATGATACAACAGTGAGAAAACTTCCTTTCTTTTATAGTCTTACAGTTGCACCATGTTGGGAATGACATTCAGTCTTTTTAGATAAACATTATTGAACAATATTCATGAGGTTTTTTTAGTTTTATTTTGTTCAGTAAAGATTTCCTGCAAAATTCTAGCACATTTTAAAATCTTCAGCACTAAGTATGAGCAATCTTTAAATTACTTCTACAGTGCATTTATACCAGCTGTTTTCAGCTGGAGAACAGATTGCCATAAAGTCTTCTACAATGCTCTGAATCTTGAAAGTGAGCAGAAGGTAATCATTCTCCCCTGTCCTTTCTATTCCCAGAGAAAAGGCTAGAGACAAGGGGAAATAGGAAATCAAGAACTGCAGTAAGGAGGGGAAAAAATCTGCATGTGGCTATCAAAACAAGAAGGGAGAAATCAAGAAGAGGCATTTGTCCAGTAAAATTCCTATGTTACTGACACTGGGAAAAATTAATGTAGGGGTAAAAAGTTATTTTTATTAGCTTTATAAAAAAAAATGAGTTTCCAACTTGAAGGAAATTCTTCAAGAAAATGCCTTCATTGTACATGATAGTTTAGTGAGCAGATGACCACCATCACCAGTGGGATCAAATTCATTTTAGAAACACTAGTCTTTTAAGACTGTATAGGGCTCAAAGATCCTGAGCTACAGGCCACAGTATGCGAGTCAGCTCACAAAGGATGGCCACTGCAGACATATCAGGCTAACTCATCCTGTCCTCATGGATTTGCTACTCACAAAACCCAGCAAAGCTGAAAAGGCCAACTCGTGTCTTGTCATGCCATGATTTAGGAATGATGCTCCCCAGTTTAGTGCCTCTCTCTTCCCCCACTTCCCCCGAGACTGCTCCAAACCAGATACCACTCTCTTGGCTCCCCCACTCCCCTTCCCCTTTCCCTTCCTACTCTGGGGATGGAGTTGAGAAGAGGCACAAAATGGTGTTACAGGTTGAAATAAGAACAATTAATTTACTGGAAATGGAAATGAGATAAGAAAATGAACAGTAAGAGCTACAAAATTAATAACAAAATGTAAGTCAACAATTTACAGATAAAACCCATGACAAATAACAAACAGTTCTTTTCCCATCACCCCATGCTTTCTCCTGAGCAGAAAGGAATGCCTTTCCTCTAGGAAGCCAGAGCCCCTTTTCCCCACCACTGGCAATGGCATAGGATGGTACAGAATAACATTACAGTCTTGGCAGTGCCCACACGTCACAGAGTACTGCAGCCTAGGACAAATTGTACAAGGAAATTTGGATTCCTGGTCCAGTGGGCTCTGCCTCCCTGTCAGCTGGGACTAGAGGTGAGCACCACCACACCCAGCTACTTAATAAAAAAATTAACTCGGGCCTGGCCGGAGCTAAGACACCAACACAACAAGCTCTCTCAGTGGCAGGAAGCACTTAAGTTAGAATGTTGGGCAGAGAACGCAGAAAGAAGGAAGAGAAAGCACCTTGATGTACTGGGACAAAAAGGAGGCATAATAAAGATTTCTATATATTGTAAAAGCAAAGTGTAAGAAAGCATCGATATCACTGATTGTTTGGAGTTAAGATAAAACTTACAGCATGGAGTCTTCACAAGGTGTCCACATTTTTTTTCCACTAGGAAGGGTGAATCTGCACTATTAATCCTTAAATTCTAGCTCAAACATTATTCTTGTCACTCTCTCAGCACTATGCTTGTCACTCTCTTCAGACCTGAAGCACTAATTTTCCACATCAAAAATTTAATAGGTGATGCATTACTGGAAAAGATGAAAGAGTAACTTGCATTAAAGGAAACAATATTTTAATAAGCTTTTAATGTTAATTAGTCAAGAGTAATTTTGAGCTGTCA
This sequence comes from Poecile atricapillus, assembly GCF_030490865.1. Taxonomy (NCBI): domain Eukaryota; kingdom Metazoa; phylum Chordata; class Aves; order Passeriformes; family Paridae; genus Poecile; species Poecile atricapillus. The sequence continues at coordinate 76,102,026 of NC_081251.1, read as the reverse complement.
TGTAAGATCTGTATCTGCTTACTCTCTGAGTGATTTGGGCTTGTTTTTTGCTGTTGTTCTTGTTAAAGAAACAGAAAAAATACCTATAATTCTCTTATTGCATGTACAAAACTTTAGCTCACATACATGGGACACTCTGAACTTTCAACCCCCAAATTTCCTTCATATGTATATTTTAATCAAAGAAATCAATTGTACTCAGAATAATAACATACCTTAGAATTACTGTGGGTCATAATCACAAAATGTTATTTGTGGCCTTTTGAGTATTGTAATAATCTGAAAATCTTGATGTTTATCGATGTTGACTGAGAAAACTTGATCAGGGTGGAAAAGAAAGGTCAAAAAGGTAAAACTTATGGGTGCTTTCCTTCATTTTCAATCCATACACATAATTTCATGACTTAGAGGCCACATGCCACACATTTAAAATCAGGACAGCCTTAGTATTGTTCAAAAAGGATTTGACCCACAAGTGTAATAGATAGTTGTCATAGACCTCATAGCATTATCTAGAAATACTGAACTATAAAATGTGGAAATTTACTGTACATGTTCAAAGAAAAATCCAAAAATCAATGTAAAAAAAAAAATCTAATAAAACTGCTTTTAAGTCATAACATTTTTTTCAGAGTAGAATGAAAATGAAACAAAAGCATACGGTCAATTACTCTTGTGAGTAATTTATTTTCTGCAGAAAATAAATGGTAAGGATTCCCCATCATAGGAAAAGTTGGCTGATTCTTTTTTAAAGGTATCAAAAGAGAATGACAAAGGCTTGATTTGTTTTTTATAGTTCTATCTGTATCACCCAAGTTTTGCATCCTCCCTCCATGTCCCTGTGAATGAATGTTGTTTAAATTAGTCCATTTAAAAGGTAGGTTGAGCCATTTCCACACTGACTTATATAAAGCCATTTTCCTGTTTTATTAGTCACATTAGCATTCTATTGCCCTTTAAATGTCACAGGTTCAAGAGCATAGCTGTACATATCCTGGAAATATTCCTGTTTTATGTAATAAAACAGAAAACTACAATTTCTTGAGACAGATAAGGTGACAAAAAAAAAAAAAAAGAAAAAAGAGAGAAACAAACAGGGCATAATAGCACAGAGTAAAACAACAGCCAGTAAGACAAGATTGCTGGCAAGTGAAGGAAGAGCAGGAGAGCTACTGAGAACACAGATTTAGAAACGCTTGTTTGTATTGTCTCTATCAAAACATGTGAAACAGCTGATAAACCCGCCACTTCCTGTAACTTACAGAAAGGAAGAAAAATGGCACTGCACTCACCTCCTGACATATTCCTTAATCTTTTAGAGACCTTTGAAAAGCCACATTGTACGTTGGAAGTGCTCTCATTTATTAGTGGTGTTTTATTTGAAAGCAGAAACCTGCAAAATTCCCTAGCTGTATGCTATCTAACCTAAAACATTTCCAGATTTATCAAGGGCAACATGAAAAGCCCAGACTGGTTGGAAGGAGTTATTGGAAATCAAATGAATTTTGAAGCCTGCTGGATCTGACCTACCATCTTCTGTCAAAGGCAGGTTAGTGTTTCAAACAGGTTAATGCATGAAAATATCACCTGAGTCACCAAGTCCAGTTACCCACAGATGAAAGCAAAGTACAACAATTTTTTTCCAGAACTGGCATAAAACATCTTCTCTACATGTTACCATAGCCCACGTTACACTACCCACCACCTCCTGACAAACACAAGGCTCATTATATTTTAAATGTCTACTGCAATGTGCCACAAGAAGACATAACTCTGTTTCTGTTGCCAAGAGTCACAGGTCGTCACAAATACAAATAATTTGCTAGATAAATTAGCTTAAGAGGAATGTGTGCCACATGGTACAAAGGAGGGCAAACTCTTCTTCCGTTCTGCCCTCCCTCCACTCCAAAAATCCTTGCCAAGCTCATTAAGGAGAAAACCACATACACCCACAAGGATGCACGTAACATGAGGACTTAGACGTCTGCACAGCCACTCAGCAGGTATATTTTTAAGCTTTGTTCATATCATGTTTTAACCCCAGCTGTCAATTAAGCACCACGCAGCTATTCACTCACTGCTCCATCCTGCTGGTGGGGGAGAGAATCAGAAGAGTGAAGTGGGAAAATTTGTGGACTGAGATAAAGAGAGTTCAGTAGGTAAAGCAAAATCTTGCATGCATGCAAGGATGGCAAAACGAGGAATTCATTCACCACTTTCCATGGGCAGGCAGGTATTTATCTACCCCCATGAAAGCAGGGCTCCATCACATGTAAAAGTGACTTGGGAAGACAAATGCTGTTATTCCAAAATGTACCCTTTTCCTACTTCTTTCCCAGGTTTATCTGCAGAGCATAATGCCATATAGTACGGGATATACCTATGGTCACTAGAGGTCAGCTGTCCCAGAGGTGTCCCCTCACAACTCCTTGTGTACCTCCAGCCCACTCACTGGTTGGTTGGGATGAGAAGAAGAAAAGTCCTTGTCTTTGTGTAAGCCCTGCTCAGCAATAGCAAAAACATCTCTGTGTTATCAACACTGTTTCCAACACAAATTCAAACCATACCATCATACCAACACTGTGAAGAAAATTGTCTCTACCCCAGCCAGACACAGCATGGTACATTACAACCATGTAATGGCGCCAACAAACATTTGGAACCTTCAGTGTTCTTCATGGTCCATTGTGCAAGGTGTCACAGGGTGCAGTGGTTCCCTGGTGGCTGGAGGTTCCCATCAGGGTCTGTTGGGGCAGGGCCAAGTCCTGTGATGTAGCCCCTCACAGAGCACAGAGAGGTTTACTGGTCTTGTCAAGAGCCCTGAGAGCCAAACCCTCAAAGGCAGCACTGGTGCAGTCTCTGTATTGCCCAAAGAGGACTGTACACAGCGACCTTCTGCTGTGAAAACTTCATCTGGCAGCTCTGCAAGAGGTGGCAGGCAAAGGGGAAAAAGGTGCTAGGAAATCCTACACCTGTGGATGTAGCTGCCTTCTCCAGCACAACCCATGTAGTATCTGCTGTCAAGCTCATGGGCAAACAAGCAAGTCACTGACAGTCTGAAGATGCAGTTATGGCTCTGGCAGCAGATGAAAGGCAGCAAAGTAAAGGGCAGTACCTCCTGCTCCCAGCACTGTCTATTCAAATGTAGGTAGCAGTTTGTAGTACTTGCTTAGTATTTCTATCTGGTCTTGCAGCTGGCAGGTTGTCACCACAGTCCTGAGGGCCCCAGGAGAGCCCCAGCAGGCAGTTCCAGGGACCCAGTTGTGTGGCACTGCCCAGATGCTATGAGATGTCACACTTCAAGGATTTTTATGCACAGCAAAGTTCTACATATGGCAACAGGCAAAGGAGGAACTCATCTGCCATTTCTGCTGAAGGCTGTCAACACCAGTAGAAGAGACCTTGTACAACCCATGTAGAAGAGACCTTGGTGCCCAATACACAAGATGAGTAATGCTTAAAGAGAAAGCTGTTGATAAGAAAGTAAAGGCTGCAAACAGCTGCATAAGAATGCTGAGGCACAGAGATCTTTGCCTGACAAAGCCAACTCAGCAGTCCCCATGAGGATGAGTAAGAAAGTCACTTTGGTAAAAGGGTTTTGTCTAACCCAGCAGGTGCTCAAACCACCATGCCTAAATTTGGTCCTGGCAACAACAGCCTCAACATTGTATTTAAGCAGTCAAGTGAGCAAACAATTTGCAAGCTATTGAATATCTTTTTGTCAGAATAAATGATGGCGTAGTTCAAGGCTGAGAAACACAACTGCCAGTCATGTCTTCTGTTTTAGATTATCTTAATCCATTCTTGATTTATATATAGCACAGAGCACCCTAATGAATCTAACACAACTCTGAACAAACACCTGAGCTCAGCTCTTTTGCATATGCTTTCTCTCTGTGAATGTTTCAACTCCAACTCAGCAAAAAATATGATGCAAATGTCTTCTAGGAAATATACAAATATTCTCATGCCCGGTGCCTATTGAAAAGTTCATTCTCTTTCCTTGAAGCTGAGATTGCTCTTCCCTTGAAGTATGTAAGGTCTGCAACTACAGTATTGAAAATATGCTCCATGGAACTGTTAAATCCTCTCATTAGATGCAGTACAGTAACTCTGGTTAAAGTTGACTGTGCTTCAGGATCAGACAGCCCTCACAATCTCTGTGATAGAGACAGATTGGTTTCTTTGAGAAATAAAATTCTTGCTTTGAGCTAACACACAAATCCCACAATTTTTCATAGAATCATAGAATTGTTTAGGTTGGAAAAGACCTCTAGAATTATTGTGTTCAACTGTAAACCCAGCCCTGCCAAGTCCACTACTAACCCATGTCCCTAAATGCCACACTTAGACACTTTTAAATCCCTCCAGAGATGGTGACTCCAACACTTTCCTGGGTGGCCTGTAATATTGCTGTACAACTTCTTTGGTGATGAAACTGGGCCTGATCCCCTGGTTGTTTTGCACATGCTCCATGGTGGCACTCAAGAGATCTGCTCCATTACCTTTCTTGGCACCAAGGTCAGGCTGACTGGCCTATAGATCCCCAGAGCCTCCTCCTGGCCCTCCTTGTAGATGGACATCACATTTTCTATCTTTTAGTCAACTGGGACCTCTCTGATCAGTAAGGGCTGCTCGTAAATGACTGAAAATAGCTCATTACACCCTAGAGTGTCTTCCTGCAAGCTGTTTTGACATTTATTCTCTCCCTTTTATTTCAAAATCCAGGGAGATTAATTTAGGCAGAACTACGTTCAAGTATTTTTCCAAGCTAGAGAAACTAGGCATAATTTATGCTGCAAAACATGCTATGCAATGTCCACCATCAAGTTCCAGAAAGAGTTTGTTCAACTTACCCATTCATATATTCTCGTGAGAATAGGGTTAAACGTTTCTGACAAAAACTTTTATCACCGTTGTTTACAGTAAACATGATTATTCATTTTTGAGGAAAAAAGCTATTTTAAATTCTTCAATGTTGAAGTACTCTAGGAATGCCAACAATAAAGGATAACTTGATTCTTTTATATTTTCAAAAAGTTGTGTCTGAATAACACTAAGATTACTCATGATGCTTTAGTTCAGTCATATTTTCCTGAATTTTTGCTTTTGTTGGTCTGTCCTTATGGAAAAAACTGTGGAATTTTCTGATATTTGTGTTATACTGAAGTAATGCAGAAATGGTCCTACCAGCTCAGGGTAGATATTTGTCTGGTCCACACAGCTAGGAAAGAAGGTAAAATAAGAGAAAGCATGGTTAGGTGTTCCCTAAAGCATGTTCCCAGGTCCCAGGAAATAGGAAAGAGGGAAGAAAGAAGGAATACCCTTTATGGAGATAAACTTTTTCAGCTCTCATGTTTTGTAAAAACATGATAGCCAAGTATAAACAGCGTGGTTACTGTGTCTGCCTGTCTTCTTTAATAAATTTTGATCTATATTTTCTGGTCTACTTAATGTAGACTTTCATCATTCTCTGTCCTCTTCCTGCAAGGAAATTAAAATCACTTTTAATCCTCTTTGTTCAATACCTGTTCTGAGCTGTTCCCAAGAAATAGAGGACTTTTGCAGAGACCTCTAGGTTTCTGTGCCAATATCAATCCTCCTTCAGAATCAGTCTCCTAACCTGCTTCTTCCTGTGGACCAGATCAAACTTTGGAACAATTTCAGAGTACAGGTCTGTCCCTAAGTGCACCTCTTTCTCCCCCATTCTTATCCGTCTCTTCACCCAGCAGTAGCTCCATATGCAAGGAGATGCTTGGAAAGCAGACTAAATTAGGGAAAAAGCTTTCTCTGGTCCTTACCTCTCTGATTCAGCAAGTAAAGAAGGAAACAAAGGCTGGTGCTCTAAACATAATTCCTGACTGCCTATCAGAGGAAAAGTGTACCAAGGAGAAAAGTAAAAACATCGTAATATTTTACCAAAGTAAAAACATAACAATTCAACATGAACCCAAGAAGTGGGCTAGTTATCCTGTCTAGACTTTTGTAACTGAAAGTCATCACCAAAATAAAAGCTCATCTTCAAAAGCTTCATTATTTCTCATTCATAAATTTAAAAAGCAAGTCAAGAAACCCATTTTCTTCTTTCTACACAATATTTTCTGTTCGGAAGCATAACAAAAGAAAACACTCTCTGTTACTCGAAACATTAGAAGATCTTAATGTCTCTGTTTCCACACCAGATTCTGTAGCAGTGGCATCACTCTTACCTTTTGAACAAAAGCATAATCCCTGAATTGCACATGTTCTTTGACCTTTGTGGCTCCCAGGGAATTTGAAGGGGTTTAGATGTTTACAGCAAGGCTGGGACACAGCATTAGAAGCAATAACCCATCACCCTTTCACAGCACAGCTGGAGTAGGCTGCTGTGAGGAGAAGGCAGCAATTTCATTGCCTACTCTTTACCCTACAGGAACCACATTTAGTCTCCCAAAAAGGAAGACAGAAGAGCCTACATGTGACCCTAATATTTTCCATCTGGCCATGGCACTGAATAGAAATGTCAAAGTAAAATCTACTTTTCCTGTAGCTGAGCAACAAAGACACTTATGCATCCCATTCCAGAGCTGAAGATATGATTTTTCTGGAATGGGATATTTTGCTGATCTGAATCTCTCCTCTGGAATCAGCAACATTTCTGCTAATAAGAGACGGACCCAGAATGAGTCTTGTGTCACCGTTGGGGTAGACTGGGAGATGAGAAAAAAGGCAAGGGAAATAATTCTCCACTATTGAAAACCAAGGTCTAATCTGATTCTTCTGTGTTTATGAAAAGAGAGAGTAAAAGCTGATGCACCCACTAAGAAGGCAAGCACTGTCATCACTGACCTTAGTGGGTGATTTGTGCATGCCTGTTGCAACACAGCCCTCTATACTGCTCCTTGGCAGGAGACTGTTCATCATCATCTAGCAGCTTTAGTGGAACTTTAGTGGCTATAGGGGAGAACTTTATGGGGAAGGAAGGGGAATTATCCTCCCTCCCTCCCCTGCCTTGCTCAGAAACTAGGAGGTGCAGCCTCAGAAGCTGGCTCTAATTGGTAATGGAATGTCTAGATATAACTAGGTCTTGTGCACACCCCTGTCCTCAAATGGATGCAATGTCAGCTGTGATCATGGGCTTATTATACCCAAAATATTGAGACAGCCTGCAAAGCAGAGCTTTTTTCCTTTACTCACACAACATGAGGAGACGGCTTTTTCTTCAATAACAGTGCCCTGCAACTTGGAACTGCAAGTTCTGACTGAGGTGGAGGCAGAACCATATCTCCTCTAATGTGTAATATTTGCACATTGCAAAGCAACTAGGAAGATAGGTGATTAAGACCTGCCAGACTCCTGCTACCCCTTGAAGAGAAAGTTCTAAGCAAGAGTCCTACAACACTGAGTGAGCACCACACAGGCAAATCTGCAGTGAGTTTACAATCAGTGATTCTTCCCTGCCATGATGACTTTGGGGGAAGGGTCTGTCATCCAAATCTTGAGTTTCACAAATCCTTCCTGCAACAGCCAGAACCTTGATTGTTTGCCATGGCTGAAGGCATAAGAAGAACAAAGCTTACATCCACTGTGCCGTGAGCATAGAGTAATGAAGAAGTGCGTCACTAGGATCACATGTGTTTGCTGTTGCTGCAGTTACAAGCTCTCCATAATATTGCCATATATTGTCTCTTTGCAGAGACCACTTGGTAGGTTTCTCAAAGCTCAGACAACATTTAATGTCAGAAGCCTTGGGCATATGTGAAAATGCCTTTAAAGCCTTGTATGAAAGAATATAAAAGATGGAAAAAAAGCAAGTTTACCTTTGAAAACTGTTTTCTGACTTTGTAGGAAAATATTTTTTTACAGGCTTTACCATATACAATATTGAGTACGAGTCATGCTGTGTGTATCTGTGAAGCAGAGTATGACAGAGTGGGCACAAAATAATGTTGTATAGAAATATTTTTTTAATAGAAATTGTTAATTTTCATTGCTGGCATACAAAAGGTAAAGGTAATAAAGACAGGCAGAGAAGAACTTGACAAAATAAATATTTTTATATTATTTGGTATCTCTAATTAAAAAGATTTCAACATCAGAGAGATGTGTAAAACTAACAGCAAGAGAAAGTTGTATTCATTTTCCTGACAACACCAGACTGTTTGAAATACAGAAGTCGGTTATAACTGACTTTTAATACAGTAAAATAAACCCCAAACATTTTTAAAATCTACATTTCATAAAGCCAGAACAAATAAAAATGAGCTCTTGCTGTCTTCCATCAGCTTTTCCCAACCCAATATTTCTTTATCCTCCCTTCTTTCATTTATATGCTTCTTATTTTTCCCATAAGAAATCTAAATTGATAGATTAAAATAACCCATCTATTTGATTTCTTTAAAAGTAATTGAAATTTTGAAGAGTCAAGCTAAGGATATAAACACATCTCAAACTCATTACCACTCCTTTTTGAATATTAAACTCATATATTTAAAGTCCTTTACATGACTAAGTTGTGAATCAAAATCTTGTTATGCACAGCCCCACACATCAAGTAGCAAAAGGAAATTGAGTGACACTTTCTATACAAGAGTTCCAGAAGTCTCACTGTACAACACAGTAGTTACGCTTAAAATTCTTTAAAATGCATTGCATGAGGAAGACAGAAGCTACTGGTCCTTGTTGTACCTTATTACTCATTCAACTCATATAAAAATACACTTTCACAAATACTGGTGTGAAGTTAATTCAGAGGAATATTTTCACTTGTAGTCACACAGGCTTCTCTCTCTTTTCACTCCTTCTATTTTAGGCCTTGATCTTATCAGGAACTTCAGGGCAAATAGAAATATGACCAGCCCCAGCTACAAATACACCCCAGAATTTAAATATCCATAGATCCCTCTCCAGAACCTAGTTAACAAGAAGCACATGTAAATTCACTAAATTCAGTGGCAAATTACTTTCAGGTGAGACCAGCCCCTCCAAGTACTACAGCAGAGTTGTAAAGACAAAGTTAGCAAGATGTTTCTTCTCATATGAGATATCAAATTGGATTATGCTACCAAACCTGCACTGAAAACTACTTTACACCTCACGTAGAAGCTGTAGTAATTTACTGTTTCATAGAAAAAATGTAAAATGCTCATAAAACAGCTCTGCAAAGTAGGTTCGGGGAAATAAGGTTTTGAATAAAGGATGACATCTAGGACTAAATAACATCCAGCAACTAAAAGCGGTGCAGATTGTCCAGTCACATGGAAGACTAGAATACACAGCTATAGCACTACTATAAATAAAACAATTAAAACAGAGCCTTTGAAGGCATTCCTCTCCACAAACAATTGTTTCACTGGGAAAGATGAGATTAAAAATGTAAACAAAAAATGCAACTCCTCTGATGCAAACTCATATAATCTGTATAATACAATTGTCTAAGAGCCTATCTAAACCAGAGCCAAATCACAAGATGGGGAGACATCCAGAAGAAATAGAAGACTGCATTTTGAACTACAAGCGTGCCACCAGTGCGACACACCAGCTTTTAATTTGTATTCATTACAGCATTGTTCTTGATGCATGCACGATGGAGAACTGTTTATTCTGTAAACTACACACTCAACATGAAATATTTTATCCTGATTTCTCCAAGATACAAGTCAGCACTTTCTACTAGGTCAGTCTTTTACACTGAAAATTCTGCTTCCATGAGCTCTGGGAAAAACAAAAAAACAAACAAACAAAAAAAAATAGACATGCAATGACAACAACAAAATCCCTCAAATCTGACCAGTGCTACAGTTTCACAAAGTACAGTCACTAAAGAAGGTTTTTGTAGGTTGAACCTTAATTTAAATGTGACCTCAAATTCTGATTACCTGAAGGTAAGCTTAATATCATATCACACAAAAACACACTCAAGTTCTATATTAAATCCTCTTATTTTGATTAGATTGTAATTCTGCAGAAAGTCCTTAAACAGAAAAAAAGGAAAAATAAAAATCTGTGCATGAAGGTGTTAAAAAGTAAACATTCCAAGGGCAGATGAAAAGTCTGTTATAAAAACAAGTAAATAGCAACACTTTAACATATGTAGCACTACCCAAGTAGCCCTACACTTATAGAACATTTCAACTTTTCAGGAAAGCTGCCTCATGTTGTGAAATTTTTCCCATTGTTCAAAAAAGATGACACCACACAAAGATGGTGCCTGAGAGAATAATTTGCAAAGATGTCAGGCACTGGTGATTTGGATCACCAGCTGGTAAGCTGGCCCTCATTAGTGTCCCTCTCTTAACTGCTTCAAATTCTGATAAACTGCTCTGCATGTTTCAGAAATTGTGTGATGCCTCTGGGTCCTCAGGGATAATGCTTTATCCACTCGCAGCTGATTTAAGACCCATTTATAGACAGATATTTTAATACAGCTACCCCCACCAGAAGAGAAAGCACAATTTTTTGAAATAGTTAATGAGATTAAGGAGTGGTAAAGCTGAAAAAGGTTACTTTTCCTGACCTTTCCCGTGAGTCTAAGTGTCAATTGGTTTAACAAACCATGGCAGGTTGGATATAAACACTTAATCCCAGATTCCTTTCCAATCACAAGGGGAAACATTTTCCCCAGACTTATTAAAGAATTTACTAATGGTGAAAAGAACAGGGGAAAAAGAAGAAAAGGAGAAAAAGAAAGAAAAAATTTCCTTTTCTTAGGAAAAGTAAATCGTGTAATAGATTGGTTCCTCAAATAACTAAGTGATAAGAAGAGATCTGGTTGGTTAAACCATAGGTTTATAGCTATAAAAGGTGTGAGGAAGGGGGAATGATGGAGGAAAAAAGAATTGTACAAAAATGAAGGACTGTACTTTAAAAAGAAAACCAAGTTGGAAATAGAGAATAGTGAATTTCCATAAGGACATGCTGGGTGCAAATCTGGCTTCCCTGAGGCTGTATATCAGAACAGCTAAGGATAACTGAGCTGGTAGTTTTGTACATAATGCTGAACTAAGGTTCAATACGGAAAAATACGGAGTTCTTTCTGTCCAGAAATAGCTCTCACAGAGTTTACCTTGTGGCCCCACCCTCCTCATCCAGCTTTTTGACCTCCAGGATCCACTCAGTCCAAAGATTGCACATTTAGCAGTCTGAATAAGGACTGCTGGTCAGTATAGACTGACTTTTCTATAGCAAAAGGTACTGTGCAAGATGAAAGGTTTGGGACATCCTTGGATAAGAGAAAAATATAAAAATTTATTATTTAGAAAATTAGAATTCTGGCATAGAATTCTGAGTTAATACTATGGCCTACACTACTATGGCCTTCAATAGTGTATATTGCTGTAAAGAAAAGGAAACAAAAATGTAAGGGTGTATATTGAATTGGTGGTTTCACTATTTAATTTCACTGATTACATTGCCTCATTCTTAGTATGTTTTGTGCACAGTTATAACCATCAATTGAAATTAATTCACACATTTCTTTCACCTCTAAGGCTTACTCCACATCCTTGCTGACACAATTATTTTCATAGTGCGCTGCTTTACTTACATGGCTATTGTTATGCATGTCCCCTGGAAGCCACAGACAGCACCGTTCTCTAGATTTCATATATATTTAAAAAAAAATATAAAAAATCCTAAACTTCCTAGAATTGTTTACAAAATGCCCACATTCAGCTTAATGCTCATAAGGTTTCTTGTAGCAGTAAAATATTTTCAAGGCCTGGCAGGGGTGATTTTTAATACAGAGCCAGTTGTTAGCAAGAGTTCAATAAAACAGCCAAGTTTTCCATTTCCAAGGCAGGATCATAAAATATGCCAACAACGAATAAGTAGAAATAGAGAGCAGATCAAGGGCTAGATTTCTCAGAGGGTACCTTACAGTTTGGAGGCGGTATCTGCTCACCTTGGCTGAAAATATAGTCTAGATTTTAAAGACAAAAATTCTCTAAGTTGCCGAATTTTCAGGCCCTGATCAGCAATGTCAACTGAAAACCATCAGCTGGCAATATGAAAGACAACATTCAGCATTATATTTGTCAAAAGCATCAAATCCTTGAGAAATTCTGCTACTAATAATAATTCCATAAATCTCTGTAGCTCTGTGTGACATATCAGGGAGACCAATCTTCCTGTGTATTCCTAAGGACTTAACAAGCATATGACTATAAAGTCTAATGCTGAACTAGGAGCTTTCTAACCTACACAGACCTCTACTACACTCTTGACCCTAAAAGAGCAATAGCAAAACTGAAAAACTTTCTATAAGTCAACAGATCTCCTGAACTTTCCCATCCCATTACCAATACCAAACAGTATAGCACTATATGATTTATCTGCACCTGGTAAGACAACAACCACACCTGACCCTTTGACTGAAAAACAGATTGCACTTTATGGCAGCTGTGAGGAGAGAATTATTGTTCTAGGGTGACAGACCTGAATGTCCCACAGCAAAGATGGCTTGCTGCTTCCCAGCAGTGATCATCAGTGCACACAGGCTACTGTCTGCAAAGAGTAAGTTCAAAATCAAAGACCCCTCCAGGAACCAAATGGTAATGAGATTTCTAGGTTTTTTCACTCTTCTGACCAAAACAATTCATTTCATCTGCAGACAAGGATGAAGCTATTAACTCATGAAGATCGCTTCAAACATCTCATCTATGAAGTTAAGCTTGGTTTGAAAATCACATCCAATAATTTTAGTGGCAAATGTATCTCCCCTTGCTGAATCAAAGGTTACCCAACCAAACACAGATGCAGAAATATTTTGGTAAAATTATGGATCCAGAGCATTAGATGCATACTTTACGAAAGAAAAAAACCAACCAAATAACAAACAACCAAACAACCCCAGGGCTTGTCTCTTTTTATGTTTGTCTCTTTTTGTTTGTCTCTTTTTATGTTTGTATCTTTTTATTCCTGTAGTCAGTCAGCTAGGATGGAGTTAACTTTTCTCATAGCAGCCCATACAGTGTGGCGTTTTCACTAGTGACCAGAGAAGTGTGAATAACACACCACTGCTTTGGCTACTGTTGCACAGCTCTTGCACAGCATTCAAGGCCATCTCCCCAACCCCAAAAGTGCCTGCAAAGGCTTCTCCCAACCCAACAGATTGGGAGAGGACACAGCTGGGATCCCTGACTCCAAGATTAACCCACCACGGTCTTTTCTAGCATCCAATGTATATGCCCAGTTCCAAGGAGATAAACTTTTTAAAAGGACATGTTTTTTTGCAATCTAGAAACAAAACATAAGTAGATTGACATGCTGGTTTGGGCTAGGGTGGAGTTAATTTTCTTCAAAGTCTCTGGTAAGGGTCTGTGGTTTGGATTTGTGCTGGAAACAGTGCAACACCAACAGGGATGTTTTGGTTATTGCTGAGCAGATTCTTGACAGGGTCAAGGCCTTTTTCTGCCTCTCACTCTACCCCACAAGTGAGTGGGTTGAGTGTGAACAAGGAACTGGGAGGGGACACAACCAAGACATCTGACCCCAACTGATACAAGGGATCTTCCATACCATATGGCATCATGCCTAGCATTTCAACCTGCAGGAACAGGACGGAGGATGGGGTGTTTCGACTTCTCAAGCGACCACTACATGTGATAAAAGCTTATGAAGCCCTGCTTCCCTGGAGATGGCTGAACATCTGCCTGTGGTGAGTGACTAGGATTTTTGAGCCAAGCATTTCTATGGAATTTAAAACAATGTTTCTAGTTCACATTCACTGTTTATGCTATTCAATCTGTAATGAAACATCAGCATGAATTCACTCAGTTGTAGAACAATAAAAAAACCTTGTAAACAAGTCAAAGACCTCTCTAGAGAGGTGAACTACACATGCACTTAAAACTAATTATTTTTAGCGGCAGAGCATACAATAAGATACTCAAGGTTCAAGTGTAAAGGCACCATGGAACATAAAAGCTCATTAATTACTATTTTTATTTCATATTTTCTCAATGAACACACCTGCTCCATAAAGGTGGATCCAGTTTGGTAACAACTAACATCTGTGGTCACGCCATGCTCTCTAAATCTTGCTTAGTAACACCAAGGAACTGCAGGTTCTCAATATGGAGCAGAACATCTTCCAAACCTCTGTGTATACAAAGAAGCAGTTCTCCTAGTACTAGAGACAAGGAGATGATATAGACACCTAAAGGCAAGGTACTGAAATTCCTGGTCTTGGGACAACATACGATTTTCAGAGCAAAAGCAGGAACTTGCAATCAATACTTGCTTTCTGTTAAAATGTCATTTCAGAAGACCAAGCCAAGTAAATGAATGAATAAGATTGTTTCCTGTGAGCAAACCAGTAGGAAATTAGGATGCTTGAACTCGTGATCACTTTCTAGGAGAGGGAAGAGCCCCCAGGATTTCTAGGCCTTGGTTTTTATGTGGGTTGTGAAGAAGCAGAACTGATCTCTCGGTATTGAGAAATTGCAGCAGACTGATGAGCACAGAGCATGAGCCAGGCCCACATGTCAGGAGCATGGAGAGAACCCTGACTGTGACTGAGCAGCACAGGGCTGCCCTTTCCACCTCAGCTGCAGCCACCACAGGCTTTCCCTCTAAGGCTACACCTGCTCATGCAGGGTCTTGCACGAAAGGGAAAAGGTCAGAACCGTGCAGGTTGAGGCAGGAGGAACAGGGATCTTCTTCCCAGGGACACACTGCCAAAGTTCCAATTTGGAGGGCAATTTAATTTGTTTCAATGTAGCTGAACCATCTAAAGCGCAAGACAATCCTCGATCTTTTGTCTCATCGTTTGTAAAGCCTTTGGATATCTCTTGAATGCAGTGAGAAGCATGGCCTTTAATCACAACTCTTTTAAATTTATTTCTATCAAATTCCAAACCAAAACATGAAGTGAATTTGTTACAATCTCCCTTTGGAAAAGGTTCAAGACAAATGTTGATTACTATTCAGTTGCATGAGTCTGCTACTGACCAGAAAACGGAAATGTCTTCACTGTAGAGGTGAAGCTACTAAGCTCTCACAAGTAGGGTCTGTAAGACTTTAAGATTAATGAAATTATGGATAATACTATATGTTGACTGGCAAGATACCATACAGATTTAGTTAGTGTTCTGGGCTTTTTATCTGGGTTTTGTTGGAGTTTGATATCTTTGTATTCAAAAGCCTTATTTTGTTGAGAAGAGCTTTGTGAGATGGCTACTAGTTAAATTGGCTACTAGTCAAATAATGGGAATTATCAACTATCTTCTTAATCCAGTTTCAAATGTTTGGAAAAGATGCAAAAAGCAAGCAAGAATGTGAGAAGGTAATTAGAATAACCTGCTAGAATCAGTCTTTTCCAAAGTTGTTTGGCCCCAAGAGAACTGATTTGATGGGATACATACAAACCTTTTTAAAAATTAAGACCAGAACAACCATTTTAGAGACAACCTCAGAAGGTTCAGGTAAGCATCAAAACAGCAAACAGAAATGTTTTTTATTAAAAAGTTGTGAATATGCAGTAACTACACTGTGTTCAGCAGTTATTTTTCTAACACAAATGTGATAG
Organism: Poecile atricapillus; assembly: GCF_030490865.1. Lineage (NCBI taxonomy): Eukaryota > Metazoa > Chordata > Aves > Passeriformes > Paridae > Poecile > Poecile atricapillus. Next base: position 76,086,518 of record NC_081251.1, on the reverse strand, counting down.
AGCACATCCTGATGGCCTTTGAAATAGCCTCCCACACTTATGCTTCATTCTACACTAACCTTGAGCTCAAGGCTTCCCACAAAGCAGTACTAAAGTTATTCTGAATGATAGTTTGGGGAGGGAGAGCATTAAATCCCATGGAGATGGTAAAGTGTGTGCCCTGACAGCTTATACTCTGAAACTGACTAATGGAGGAACAGGAAAATAGAAATTAAGCCTAGAAACAGCAAGAATTTCCTGAGATGGGAACTTGTGGGGAAAAAGGGAAGGCTTTACAGAGTACAAGAACTGGCTGGCTGAAGCAAGATTACAGGTCCTAAACAGGAGTAACAATGCAGAGAACAAGTGTGGAAAAGAGACCTCCGTGAAGATAAGCTATCAAGACATCAAAACACGTTGAACCTTCAGAGAAAAGTTCCTTTCTGCCCCAATTAAATAAGCCAAGAGGCCAGGCCAAGGCCAAGTATCCACCTCAACACAAAGCAGTGGAAGACCCTCATGTATCTGGCACTGCTAGAATGAAAGAAGACATGAGGTGTCCTTGAACACTCAGACAAGTTCAAGAGGGAGCTAGGCTGTGAAGCAGAGTCAGCAGCAGAATCTAACCCCACATTGGCACAGCAACAATACAAAAACATGAGAAGGTAGGCACAAGAAGTGTCCAACAAATAGAAAATGGGCCTGGGGAAGTTTGGACAGGACTGTTTTTATTCATAAAGGTATCATCAGGGTCTCTTCCTGAAAGAAGGAGACCTTGAAACAGGACATGTTCAAATAGTTCTTCTTGTGTCACTTTGAAATGTGTCCTGTGCTAACCAAAGATTAGCCAGGCCAGCCACTTGAAGTTTATATCTCATCACACTCTATCATTTCCACGTGGCCAGGATGAGGATGCGCAGAGAACCATGGCAGAGGAAAGCAAAACAGCAAGCACAATTACCCTTCAGTTGCTCCACAGTCATAAGGTGAGCTACTTGATAGGATCAGAGAGTGCTGTCAGAGCTGCTCCATCTGTACAACCTTCATTCCAGGCACTTATTACTCAGCATGAAGGTATAAATTCCTGAGCAGCTTCTAAAAAATTGTAAAAAAAACCCTATTAATTTTCTAGAGGATTAACCTAATAGCAAAAAAAAAAAGTGTAACTGACAGGAAGCAAACAGAAACAGGTGCATTGTGTTAATCACAAGCAGCTTGATAGCAATGAAGTACCAGAAAGGGGAAATAAGGAACAAACAAAGAATCCATAACATGAAGTTGTACTATGCCTGCTTTGATAAAAACTCCCTTATAACTTAAAATGGACTTGTAGGAAGCAGTGAACACTACCGTATATTTTGGAAAAAGAAGGACTGACACATTTTCATAGAGCCCAAGCATCCATTTATTGTGTGAGTCCACTGCAGCACTGAACATAATGCTGGGCCTACCTGCACCATTATTAATACCATAAACATTTCCCAGACAAATTAACACAAAGTCATAAAATCGCTTCAGTGGAGCCAGTCTGAATGATCTCATTAAAACCTTCAATTCATACAAATCTGCAACTTGTGACTAAACACCATACTTTGCCTTTTAGAACCACTTTAGTAGCATCTCCACACAATTGATTGTCATTACATATTGGGGCAAAATTCACTATGAGGTCCCAGGGATCTATTTGCACATTCTTTTGCAGCTTCATGAGCCTGTGTGTGTCAAGAAATAATAAGCAGAATGAAAGCAGGAGGAGGGAAGCCCCACTGACAGATATCTGTGAACCAGTAGTGAAATGGTGATTTACATGTCATTTACCAAAAGCATTGGCCCAACTTGCTAGTCCTGCTCTATCCAGTACTGTTAGGTTAAATTTCGTAGGGATAAATGTCTCCACATAATCCTTGAGTAATGCCAACCCCACAGCAACACCAATGAAACTTTTAATTATGGTGAACTGTTTCAGTATATATTTAACTTCTGTGTTGGATGTGTTAGGTTAGATAACAGTTCTGACAAATGCAGTAGAAAAACTGGCCTATCTGTTAAAAAAACCCAAAACATATCTGATACTTACATTTGTCTCTGAACACCAAGCAGCATTCTTCACTCCTAAAGTTTTATGTCCTAAGAACTGGTTAGGTGCTCCCATTTGTGTTCCTTTCCTTTCAGCAAACTGTGCTTTGAAGAAAAGCCTGAATGCAATTGCAATCCTCCATGTGTAAAGTCTTGGGTAATAATTTTCTTACAACAGCTTCACAATATGGTGTGCCAGTCCACTTATAATCCTGCTGTTCAGATTAGTCTGCACCAGCTGGAACTTGCCATGTTAACATTTTTACCCAGGATCTTTTTCCACTCTGCTATGACAAACCATCAGTAGAAGCTCTGCCTGTGGTAGCTCTGACACCAAAAGTACACAAAAAACACTATTGCCACACTGCAAAAAGAATCACAAAGATAAAACAAACAGACAAGTAAACAAAAAAAAAAAGAAAAAAAAAAGAAAACATTAGCAGTCTGAGGTAACATGGAGTAATGAATAATTAAAAACACCATCCCCTCAGTTCTCCTTCTTCAAGAGAATTCTCATGCAGAATAATTATTAGTCATTCCATTACATAGGGTGGAAGAATGAGACTGTATGTGAGAAGAAACAGAAGAAAACAGATGAGAAACAACAGTGGGTATGAGAAATAAAACAGATAAAATACCAGTAAGTTTTAAACACTAATTCTAAGGCAGGAAGTGGAATTGCTCTAAGATATAGCAATTTAACCCCCTATAATTAGCTCTGGAAACAGCATTTACATATATATTATTTGGGAATAAATGTCAGAGACAGGAGTTCCTAGAAGAGAGAAGAAAATGTTTTTTAATTTTGGACTTGTATGAAGTTGAAAATATGCCTGTGCACATAACAGTACACAATTTTTTCTCTATCTGGGTATGACATTTCTGATGCCAACAGTGAAAGCTGATCTGAGCTGTTACACAGCTGTAGATGTCTATAGTCTTGCACCCACTTCAACAATGATTGTATCACTGGCATGTCTCCTTTGATGAATGATGGCAGGCTGGCCACTGCAGTGTGGAATGCAGGACAGAAGGATTTTGACAGTGTTTTTTTTTTTCACCTCTAAACTTTGGCCTAATTTGTTACTTTCATAAATTATCCTATTTTTCAGAACAAGTGGATGATGACAAGAGTACAAATGAACTTATTTTCACATGATTTCCCAATTGTCATAAGTGAAAAGGAAACATAAGGGCAGAATGAAGAAACAAAAGAAAAATAAAAACTACCACAAAACCAGAAGCAAGTAGGTAGTTTCTCAAGAACTTAAATACTACCAGACTTGAAAGTTTCCATCAGATCATGTTGCTGATCCCTTTTAGAGGGGGAACTGTAGGCCCAAGAAGATGGGAGTAGATTGCAGGTCTTCTGCTTTGTCCAAATAGAGCCTTAATGTTAGGTAACATTAGGAAATTACTGTCAAACCACTATTTCTCACCATTTCATTTTGTGTGAAATGAAACAACAGTACAAACCAAACCTGCAGCAAACCACAGAAGTATTACAAGCTGCATTAACTGGCATTTTAGCAATACAGTTGGCCCTTACCCAAATGGACAAGTTACATACCCTTTTAAATCTTAGTAGGAGAACCCCTGGGTAAAATATCACAGAATTAATTATGTTGAAAAAGATGTCTGAGACCATCAGGTCCAACCTCTGACCTAACTCCATGTCAACTAGACAATGGAACTAAGTGCCACATCCAGTCTTCCCTCAAATGACACCAGGACAGCAACTGCACCATCTCCCTTGGCAGTCCATTCCAGTGTCTAATCACCGTGTTTGTGAAGAAATTTTTCTTAATGTCCAACCTAAACCTTCCCTGGGGCAGCTTAAGAGTACATCCTCTGGTTCTGTCCTGTCATGACTACTAGGAAGCCGAAGCTGACACTCAGCTGTTCACAGCATCCTTCCAGGTAGTTGTAGAGTTCCGTGTAAGGCAGCCTGAAGACATACATTTTCCTATGTCTACTAAGGGAATTCATAGCCAAATTTCTAAAATCTGGTCTCTTTATTAACAGAAAACCAGATTATTCTCTCTACTACCGTCCTATACTGGAGGAACCAGAACTGCCTGAAAACCATCAATAGAAGGTTTTTTCAGAGCAATTCCCAAAGCAGTATACAATATGGGTTGGAGCTGGGAAGGCTTTCTTTGTAGACTGAGCATTCATAGAGAAACTGTTGTAAATTTAACTTAATCTATCCCCAAGTCTGTTCAGGGACGTCATGTAACCCAACCTTCCCTACTGTTTTCTCCTTGCAGTTTGATCTCAAAGAGGAGAAGTATTCTTTCATTGTTGGTGGTCTTTACTTTTACTTTCAATCAAAGGCTATGAAAGTAACAGTCAAAGCATTATTCTCCCTGTGAAGATGTTTGGATACATCAAATGTAGTAAACTAAAGTTTATTTCCTGGCTCTAGAAATCAGAGCAACAAAGGTGTCAAGAGTCAATAAAACCCAAGAACCAGCTCTAATTTCACTTGCTCCTCTCTAACAAAACTATAAATCTCTCACAATTTACTTCACTGTTAAAGAAAAAAAATATTGACTGCAGAAAAACAGTTACAGAGACTATAAGCAAAAGTAGCCATTGTGGATGCTAACTCTGAAGCACAGAGCATGTGAAACTGCAGGCCAAATAGCTTTCTCAGTCTTGCCTGAGAAAGTGGCCTGGGAATTCATAAGGAGGATTTAAAACAATCCTCAGAGGCAGAAAACAGCCTTGCAGGTGCTGTTTGTCTGTTCCTTGTTTTCTGGCAAGAGAAGGTCGGGGGGTGGTGAACCCCACTGACCAATGATGGTGATGTGTTAGTTTACTAACCAATAAGAGTTTTCTTTTCTGTACTTTCCACATATCGGTCTATAAAAAAGACCTGAAGTAATAAACTAAGAGAAATTCTCCTGACTAACTCCTGAGAGAGTCTGTGTCGTTCTTCTCACTGTTCCTAATAGAGCGACAAGCCATTGTAAGGGAAGTTAAATTGTTGAGAAAGTATTTTTGATGTCGTTTAAAATGACTAAGAAGGTCAGAGCTCTGAGTTGAAGTCAACTAGCCATTAGATAATCCATAGCACAGAAAACCCAAAGAAATGTGTTTAGCCAAGGATGGGGTAATAAGTCTATGTGATGCTTGTGGCTAAACAAAATACAGACAAGCTTTACTGTTTCCTTGCCAGTCATAAAGTGGCAAGGACTCAATTTCAAAAGATGCAGATAGCTTCATACTCTCTTTCCCACCAATACACTTTCAAAAGACCTCATGGAATAACTCCACTGCTTATTCCATTGCAAAAGGACAAGGAAAAGTTGTAGAAAGCTTCCCTAAAGAGTTATCCAGCTAAAGTTTCATGGGCTTGGGAGGAATGGTTTAGGAGAAAGGCATTTCTATTGGTATGTGAAGACTACTGCATTGCTTTTTTTACCTGCTAGGCTTGTGGAGTGGAGGATAATACACAAGCTTTCAAAGTTTTGTATTCCAAAGCAAAATCAGCATAATTTCAGCTCAGGTAGGATCTCTAGTTTTAAAAGGCTTATGCTTCACTGTTTCTGAGTCATGTTATTATAGGATGTCTTTCCATATATAGAATTTCCAAAGCATTCATCAAATGCACAATAACTGTCAGATTTAGAATCCTAGCGAATTAGCAATTCATCAGTGCAGAAGGCTTTTCCAATCAAAACCTTTTGTCCATCTCTTCCCATAATGAGTATAATGGGCTACTTTTCCTTCTAGTACATCCCACTCTCACTTCCTTCCTAACCCTTGGCAGAGCTGCTTGTAATGCTTGCATGGAGAGCTCTGAAGATTATGACATCTGGGAAAACCTGAAAAGCAGGGAGAGGTGGAAATATTTAACAACAGCAGCTGCATCCCATTCAGCTGGCTTGTCAAAGTACATCCTGATTGGAATAAATTACATCTCAGCCTCTGAACACTGGAGAGGAAACACGGTGTTTACAACCTAACACCTAGCTGGATCAATTCCAAATTGTGACATATGTCACACAAAGTTGGCATGATGGAGCTAACTACAGGTTTCCCTCCAAAACTGAAATCACTGCATTAGCATTAAAATATTGATTTTCATTTTGAATGACAGAATCATCACATTAGCATATAATCAACATAATCTTATAGAGAAATGAAAGATTGATTGTGTTGAGGGAAGACAGGGATACATTTTGAAGAAACATGTTAATACTTTAAAATGGAATAAAGGCAACAGAAAATTATCAAATTTTCTGGATAAGGTAACAGATACATTTTCCTCTGCTTCTATAAAATGGTCACTCTTGAGGAGACTGTCATTTGGAAAACAAATAAAAAGTTAAAATATAAATCCTGCCATGAGTAGTAAGAGCAGTTCAAAGCCAAATTCTGGAAAACCAGCTTCAAGCCTTCATTGCAAGTTTCTTTTTCTCTGTCCCCAAAGTGACAACGGAATTTTGTTAATTATCAGTAAAGACTGAAAATAGGCTAAAAGTTAAAGTCAAAAGTTGCCATGTTAAATAAATTAACCATGTATAGCTCAGTGCAGACTTCTTGCATCTCAGTTAGCCGTGTGTTGGCCTCTGCTGATCAGAAAAAAAAGTAGAGGCCTCCTGAATATACAATACACAGCTACACCTTGTGAACAGAAGTGGTTCCTGAGAACCTGAGACAAACAGGTCTTAGACATCTCCAACTCTTGTTTTTATGACTATATCAGAGTATCAGTCATAACAAACTTAACAATGGACAAGAATAACAATCTCTGCACAAGCTGTCTCTTCTTGTACACAGAACTCAACCATCATAAGCAAAAAAGGTAAATAAATAAGTCTTATGTTACAGCATTACAAGCGTACATGTTTTTTTTTGTTTGCTGCAATAAGGGTTTGACACTACGTACTTCAGATATTTTACAGTCACACTGAATAGCTACATCTGCTCCAAAAGAAAAATATAATTTCCACCAAAAGAAAATTTAAAATTTGGAAAGAAGAGAGAAGAATGTTATGGAGTCTTCATTTCGCTAGATTTGTAGCACAACAGTGCCAAGATTTTAACATTAGCCAAAGATGACGTGACAAAACAGGTCCTGACCCCAACTCATGGGAAGTTCAGCAAACATGAGCTAACACTGAAAATCCATATTCCTTCTTCCCTATGTCTTCATGAGACATTTATCTAGTACTTTTAGGGCCCAAATCAAATTTGCCAAAGCATGCATACAAAGGTGACGTTACGCAAGTGCAAACTATTTGCACAAAGAGCATATTTAGGAGTTTGGTGAAATTGTTGATCACTTGGAGTTCTGTTTGTAGAACTGTAGTTCTAGTTGATATTTATGTCAGAGTGCACATAGTCTAATTTCCTCCGTTTTGAAGGGCAGCTCATGGCTGAGGATTGCTGTCTTTCAGCACAGACCAGCTGGCCAATTTCCTTAATACCCTTCCAAAATGTAGTTAAGATTATGCAGTCCTGAGTGGTTTTGTGCTTACTCAGTGTTCAGGAGGTAGCCTATGCTAGGCAGGGATAGTTTTGTCATCAGACTTTTGAATCTCTAGCTCAATTATGGCAAGAAAAATTCCTGTGTTTACCACATCAAATGGCAGCTTATGGCAATTCCCATCCTTTGTCCCCCTCTACCAGTGTCACTCAGACCAGCTTAATGGTCAATCTCCCATCCTCCTTCTGGATCTCAAGCCTTATGAAAAGTGCTAATAGACCCCCTGACCTAACCCTTGGCTTCACCTTCATCATTGGGTTGCTTGCTTCATTTCCAGATAGGCAGCTGAATAAATGTGTTGAGCTGTCTGCATTTAAGGAGAAAATGACACTGATTGTCACTAAATATAGTGAGTGCCGTATGTATGTTTCATTGGAACCACAAGCTCAAATTAGCCTGTCAGAATTTGACTGTACCCTGATGCTAACCTGTCAAGTGACTCAATTAGCTCAAGAGAATAAAGAAAAGGCTTGTCAAAGCCATCAAGGTTTTCTACTTGCTCAAGTCCCATCCCTTTGCTCACTGCCTTTATTAAATCTAAATACATTTCATATTTGCAGATGGGTAGATGCTGTCTCTTCATTCTCTCTTCCTCAACTTCACTACCACTTTCTACCTGAAAATTTCATCAAATCTATGGAGAGGAATAGGAAGTAATTTCCTACAGGTCCCTAAAACCTGTTTTTCTTATGTGAAAAGAAATACTTACCTGTAGATAAAGCCTTATCAATAGCTCAACTTTTCTTGCAGAGCACTAAAAAGCATTAAAATAATATTGGATTTAGAGATGAAATGAAAGAGCAGAGATTTCAATCAGGAGTGCTGTCTCCTTATAATTCTTTCTTTCCCCACAAGTGTATAAAGAAGCACAGCATTTCTTGTCACAGATGTCTTAGAAACTAGCAGGAAAAGAAGTGAAATCAAGCTCAGAATTGCTGTCTGTTGCCTCAAGGGCACAGCCATGCCTAATGCAAACTGCAAAGTCACTAATCCCGAGCATGTCCAAAACTGACTCAGAGTCTGGCAACTCTGAGCTGCAGTTGGATCTACAAAGCAGCCAGCCTGGTCAGACACTCCTCAGCAATGGCACTTTGCATCTTTTCCCAAGCACACTCTCTCATCTCCTTCCCAGCTCTTGGCCCTGACTCCACAGCACCTCTTTGTAATGTCAAAAACCCTGTAATGATATTAGCTCATCAGCAATGAAAGAAAACCAACAAAAATATTAAATGACATATCCTCTTAGTCAGCATGGTAGTGGTTTTCCTCCTCTGAAACTATTCTGATTTGTATAGCTGTTTAGAAAAAAAATACTTAAAAACAACATCAGGTCTTATTTTGATAAGGACAAGAGTCATAGAAGAGACTATGAGAATGTGTCATCCAGACCAATCTATATTTTGTCTTTGCACTGCTTATCTTAAAACCAACATTTCTGCACTTTAACAGAAAATTATTGCTCAGCTTAAAGGCTTCTCCTTTGTCTTTACTCCTGAAGAATCTGATAGGCTGCCAAGTGCATCACGTCTTTTAGGAACTAAAATCCAAGGGGGCATTAGAATACTTGCTCCAGTGCACACTTGTAAATGTCAGTCAAGCCAACACAATCTTCACTGCCTCTGCAGTTATGCATGAAAATGCAGACCTGATGGATGCAACCCTTTTTAAATCAAATAATGCCTTCCAAACACTCTGCTGTATAATTTGTTGGTGATAAACAACAGCTTATATTTCTAAAGAAAGCATTCCTAAAGACCGTTCTTCATGAACCTTACTTCTGAGGTACCTTGGGGTCCTCAAGTCTGTAGCCTCAAGTAGCCAGGTTTATTCTGCTGTGTGGTTTGTTGAAGCTTCAACCAAAAGCTGTCAAATGAAAAAAATTCAGTTTCACTGAGCAAGAGAAAAAAGAGCATAATCAGTGCACTAACACTTAAATATTAATTAGACAGGACTGGAACATGGAAACATTTAAAATAAATGTTCTTGTGGTATTATTAAATGTTAAATTTTATGCGTACTAAATCATTCTGTATCCTGTTAAAACAGTTTCTTTCTGTGGCCTAAAAGATGCATAATTAATTTTTTTCTAGCCATCAGTGTTTAATTATTAAAAAGTCTGACTAACATTTAGATGACAAAAGCATAAAAATCTTTTGAAAACCCTAACATTTTTTTGAAGAATAGGACTGAAATAAGCAATTTTCATAGAGTTTTTTTGATTATAATTTATTTCAAAATAATATATATCACTCTTTTTAGGTCTTTCTGAAATCTAGGGTAAGGCGAGGATTTTAATCTCTGTTCTCCAGTTTATTTTTGAAAATACACAGATCAAGTATTTTCTTGCACTTACAAACTAGGTGCAAGGAAAAGCTAGTTAAGTATGAGAAACTCACAAAATAACTGTATTTTTTATTGTTAGGTTGTCTTTGTATATACCAGCCAAAAGTGAGACTTTTAATAATAGTAAAACTTTTAACTACAGATTTCAGCTTACAAATACATATCCTGTGTATTTGATAAATATATTCTGTATAAAATAAATCAAACATAAGTTGTTTAGGAAAACAGAAAAAGTTCACACAAACTTGCATTGCCAGAAAGAGAACCCAAAAGGATGCTGGCAGTTTTGAGAGGAGTTATGGAAGGAAATCCCTGTAGGGCTGGCACTGAACACACATTTGGGTGATGCTACAGCTTACATCATACAGCAAACAAAAGCCTCCCATGATAATTGAAGCTTGGTATGCACCTATTCCAAACACCGATGTATAATGAATTTTATAATATCACCAGTGCATTATTGCCTTTTCTGGTTCCTATATACTGAAAAAATCAAGCAAAACTTAATTGCTAGATCCATAATGAGAAGGGAGTGGATGGATGTTCCCCAATAACCGTGGCACAGATTTCTAATCTTGGCTTTGCAAGCCTTAGGGTTTGAATGCAGGCAAACAGGCACAAAGGCGATGGTCTCAAACCAAGGAGAAATGAGCACTCAGAAGCACAGCTGATGCCCGCTCTTGGTGGCCCAACACATGGCAGCCCAGCTCCTGTCAAGTCTCTGGTAGGTATTTTGAAAGTTTTAAGGAAAATTACTATCAGGCATTTGGAAGAGAGCAATGAGGTCACTTCAAGGTGCTGGAGGTGAGTACTGGGACTGCTCACAAGCATCTGTCCTAACAGGAGACAGCACAAAAGTAACTACTCAAGAACTTAAAAAAAATTAGGATATGAGTGTCTGGCACTGCTGGTTTCCAGATGGCTGTTGGAGATGGGATTTGAGCTTTGGGTGCATGGAGAAAGGTCAGCTAGGTCCTAAGAGTAAAGCTATGGCTTATGTTTGATGTCACAGAGAGAAGAGCAAAGTGGTGATAAAGGGTGTGCAGTACAAATGATGATTGCAGGAGGAGCATATAGTTGTATCCTAAATGGAAGGGGAAAACACTGGGTTCTTAGAAATAGTTTGATATGGAAAAAGGAGAGATATTCAGGGCAAAATATAAGTTTTTTTCCTGTAGGAAGAAGATTTAGGTTAAATGACTTTAAACACAGTAGTACAGATTTTAGAATGAAGGGACAGAGAAACAAAATGCAAACCTGCAGCAGCCTTCTTATCACAGGCTAAAAGCTGATCCCTCTTTTTCCTTGCTTTTCAAAGTATCACAGCACCACCATTTCACAGGAGTCCAGTAAGAACCAGCCCAAACTTGAATAAAAGCAGCAGGAGCACTGCTGCTTTCCAACAGGCTTTTCTGGAGCATTCCTCCCACACCCTCTGAGGGAATAAAACAAGCTGATAGCTGAATAATGTAATCAACAGCAATTCATTGCCTTGAAGTTTAGTAAAAAGGCAGAAAATATGGACTATGGGGTACCATACTTCAGGAAAAAAAACATTATTCTACAGAGGCAGACTGGGATTTCCTCTTTTAATAAAAATTTTAAATAGATATGCAATGAATATAAAATGCATATACACAGTTTAATTCTGTTCTTCAGGGGATATATCATAATAGGTATGGAGTTCAAAAACATTAATAGATGCTAGTTGAAGCACATAGACCTTGTTGAACAATTTTTTGAGTAAATGTGAAATTGTTAGCCCAGATACTTTTAAGTCCCATCCAAAAACAAAATTAAGCACCCCACTAACTAAATGCATGCAACTTGTTCCACTAAAAGCAGTGTCTGTTCTTAGTGAGTGAAAGTTCCCATTGCCTTTGCTTTCCTGAAAAACACCACTGATGACAACACATAATAGGAGTTATTTCTTCTTTTTCTGTGTCAAAAGGGTTTTATTGCCACCCTGCTATATCTTATCTGGCAGTGTGGTGTTAGCAGATGTCAGCTTTGATGTCCTCCTGCCCAGGTTTCTCACTGACAGAACCTGGGCCAATCATACCCACCCAAAGTGTCTATAAAAGTGTCAAGAAGTCTTGAAGATTACTCCCTGGATTGTGTGACTCCAGGACAAAATTCACCTAACATGACAGGAAGAGTATTGAAAATACAAATACAGTTAAACAAAACAATTAACCAAACAACGCCCCCCCCCTCCCCAAAATAACACAAAAAGACCCAAACCACCCCAAAACAAAAACAAGCAAACAAATAACCAAAACACACCAAAAAAAGTGTTCAAGTTTCTACCCAGTAACATGAAAACAGAGGAGGACACTGCTATGTTATGAAAGAGGAAAAAATGAGATAAACAATCAAATAGGGGAGAGGGGGGGAGACTTAAATATGGATTCAAAGGCATTTACAGTAAAATTTCCCAGCATAAAGCCAGAATCTGATATGCTTATTCACCAGAGATCTTTTTAAATTCTTTAGTTAAGCCCACAAAAGAAAGAAAACAGAAGAAATCTGAAGTAAACCTGTAGGGGATTGGTTGAGGTTTTTTGCATTTATTCTTCACAAGTATTCACCAGTGAGTAAAACTTAGACTCTACTTACAAAAGAATAAACTTAGTATTTAAAAATTAAACTGTTACCTTAAGAAATAAAGAATTCAGCTCTGATGGGCTGAAGTACTCCTTTCTTTCGGAAAGATGTCACAAGCTAGGTACTGTCAAGTCAGAAGTATAAAAGAGAAGACAAATGAAATCATAGATGTCAGTGTTCCAGTGCAAGAGCAAGATTTCAGACTTGAGGGTGAAATAAAGGTTTCATACCTCAGATCAATGTAAGTGCACTCAGATCATTGATACAATTCATTATAAATGGTACTCCGTAAAAAAGTTGCTCAAATACACAATTTCATCCTGAGCTTTGTCTTTGGAGAGTTGCTATTCATAACCTGTTGACAGCACTGCAAACTGGTATGCAGACACCTTCTCCATGTGGTTAGTTGAGGTATCAAACTCAGAACTTTTGTTTTGTAGAAATTAAGATGTTTCACCAAAACTCAAAGTAAAATAAGTAATTTTTTTTCCTTATTCTCACACATTTCATGACATGAGAGAACTAATACACTACAGACTTTAATATAGCTATCAGTGACTCAAGGTGATTTATAACAAAAGCTAAAACATTTTTCTCACTAGTTTATAGGGGTTGAAACATTTTCTTCTTTTGAGTCAACACCTGCTTCCATTGTTGGAAAATATTTTGACAGAACAATTTGATTTTTTTCTTTACAAAGACATGAAAACATGAAAAGGAAAATATTCTATTATTTTTTATGGAGTAGCATCCTTGATTAGTCAAGCTAGTATTTTAACATCTGAATAACACCTCCTGAAATTTAGCTTTAAATAAAGTCTTAAAATATGATTATACTCCCAATATAAAATTACTGAAATAACACCAACCAGCCAAACTTCTGAGAGTAGAAACATGAAGTTTGTAGGACTTCACAGAGTAGCCCAGACCAAACCCATATCTTAAAACAGGCTCAGTATTATTTTCCACTGGGTTCAACATATTTTTCAAATACCCTGACTATTCTTAGCACCCAGCATGCAGATCCCTAGTGAGTATTATTAAGTTGTTTCTCAGATTTTATATGACCAATATCACAGTCCTTCCTTTTCATTCATCTTCTCTGACCCTTACAAAACCATTTGTAGGTTGTTTTCATACTTTTTTTGTCAGGGTCTCCAGCCACTGTTATTATTTTGGTTTTTTAATATTCAAAAATGCTTTCAAAGATACCCATTTCTGGTGAAGTATGTACACACAGCAGTAAGAAGCAAATAAACTTCCTTCATCTTCCGCATTTACAAGGCAGGTCAGTGCCGACCACTGTACTTTTCCTCTGAGAACTTTGTGTTCTCCTCCTCAAGGTACCCCATTTATGTCTCTTCCTCCCTCTTCACCATACAAATGGGATTTCTTGCAACAAGTATGAAAACTGCTTTTTAGGACTCTAATAGCAGACTATACCACCTGTGACACAAAGTGTTTGAAAACATTACTGCTACTTGGATTAGTCTTTCCATTCATTTTCAGCAGATCTAATCATCCACTCCAGGCTTTAGAACATTAATTTCTTATACTTGCATTTTTAATATTAAAAAAATTCCCCTCAAGTTTAAAGATGAGTGCATGAAAGCACTGAAAAAATATTTTAAAAGTGCTCAGTTCCAGGTCAATAATAAGAACTGTCAGGGCAGGGACAGAAGGAGAGAACAGGAAAAATGGCCATGGCTGTTGAATGGTACCTTCCCCCAGCAGTCTGGAATATAAAAGTCTAAATACTACTCAGCAATTTCTCTCACTCCCTGTGGAGCTTCATTTCTTTTATATGTTTTTTTGCCCATGTAATACCTTTAAACTAGGAACCAAATAAGCATCACGCAGTATTGCCGCTCAGAAGCTGGGCCGATTCTACTACATTCTAATTTCAATGACATGAAAAGGCAGAAGCTATTTGCCCTTAAGGTGCTAAAGCCTGCATGCATACACAAGTGATTGCCACTACAGTCCTGACATTCCTCTTTATGCTAGACATGTTGAGAATACCACATGAAAATTTCCAAGTTTTTTAATGGAATCCATATTGTCTGTTTTGATATACACAAGAGAATAAGCTTTTACTGGGGCGAGGGGGTGGGGGTGATGAGGGGGAGGGAGAATATAAAATTCATTGAGAATCTGAAATTTCTAGGCTGTCCCAAAACCAAAACTGGTTTTATGCAGATGTTTCCTGCTGGGAGTTTTAATTAAGTGCCTTAAGGGTAACCTCAGCAGATAGCCATGCTCCTTGGCCAGACTCAGTTCCCAGTATACCCTGTCATTTCCACATTTAACAAGTATTCGACCTTCATCAGCTGTGGGGTCCCACTCCTGTTGGGAATGTACATACTGAAGAAAAACTGAATAGGAAACAGATACATCATTGCTACTTTACCAAATAACCAGTTGACAGCACAAATCTTGAGAAGGTCTGAAGTTACTTCCTGAGAATAGACACTTTTCACAGACAAACATGTGAGTCAAAAACATTTTTTTCAAGAAAAATAATTTACTTTGATCTAACACACACAAAATAAAATTTGTCTCTCTTAGAAACCATCCCTGGATTTTATAACAACATTGGTGGGCTGGGGGCAGTAGTAGAAGAAAATAATTTAGCTGGTTTTCAGATCTGGGGGAAGAAAAGAAAAAAACAAGATTAGCCTCATGTAGTCTATAGGCATAATACATGGACACCTCTGAATTCTTACATAAAACATCAGCATTGGTTTTCAGTGTACAGTGATCCTCTTCAGACGGGTGACGATTACTCTCAAGTGAGATAATAATATCAATCAAAATATCTGAACCTGTATTATCCCTCAGGATTATAGCATTACCACTTGTCTTTCCCCCATCACTCCGTGGCCTCATTATACAATTTAGTATCAAGCAGTAGAGATGTTTGTTGCAATAAATACATCAGAGGCCTATTTTCAAAGGTGGCAGGAACAGAATTTTGCCTAGTTTCATATGCCACTGAAAATACTTTGTCTGACTCTAGATGTAACATCAGGCTTTGTTCAGCCATCCACACAATAAAAAAAATGACAATTAATTGGAACACACAAATGTTACCAGAACAAAACAAAATTTCATCCTAGTTGCAGGCTTCAGTTCTAGGGGAAGTTAGAAGTTCAAGAGAGCAATTAATTTGCTCTAAACTTTTTTATAAAAATGCTAATTTAATTTGTCTGACAATATTTTTCAGCTGCAGATTTATGGGGTTTTTTTTCATCCCCTGTGGCCAATAGTTTCCAGCAGGCTGCTCTTTCAATTCCTTTGTTTCACAAAGTCTGTCTGTGAGACTGCAAGTAAAAATTCTGTTTGGGGAATGCATTTTTATTATTTTTCAATAAATACTTTATGTGTTCTATTCCACATCCAGCAGTACTCTGGTCACAGGGGTTAATAACAAAAGTCCACAATTATGGATGGTGACTGGTTGCTTATGCTTTAGAGCCTTACAAGTTCTCCCTGTGGTCACTCCATGATGATATAAATATGCTGTAAGTGGCCTTACATTCAAATGTACTTTGACTTTGCAGCAAAGAGCAACATTTGTTAAGATAACAGAGGGGATGTATTTCAAAATGGATAAGGGGCCTTTGAAGTTCACACAAAATTATGGTGAATCACAACACACACACACTGAGAAATTAATTATTATATATATTTAAGGATGATAATATATTGCATAATAGCCATTCACCTCTGTGCATGTACATACTTCAGACAAATTCTCCCTTATTAACAGAAACTCCTGGAAGTGCTAATCAACCTGATTACCATGCACAATATCAAATATTCACAGCTAAAAAAGTCTTAATATAATTCTCACAGAAAATCCTTTTTCTTAGAGCACAAAGAGAGTCGTGCCATTGCTAGCTCAGTTAAAGCAGTCACAGTAGTAATACCAATGTTTGCCACTTACATGTTCTTCAGTTTGGGGGCTTTTTTTTTTTTTTTCCCCAAGGTGAAAGAATATAAAATAGCAATGTTAAAGCCTCTAAATTAATAGATCAGAACAAAACTACCTCAACATGAGTAAAAGCTCATTACTGACTGAGGTGAGAAATTTAGAGGCCAAAGGTAAGTTCCCTCCTCTGCCTGGACACAGTTGCATCATGCACAGGAGGACATCCTAGCCATGGCAGCAGTATTTCCTGTGCACGCTGATTCTCCTTGATGAGATACTGAAATGTTTGCCAAATGCTGGAGAGACAAGTAAATAACTGATCACTGGGACATTCATCTGAGATTTGGGACACTTGGGTTCTGGTCTTCACATGTAAAAATATTCCAATATTTTGTACCCAAAGTGGAACATTTAAAAAAAAAACAAAACAAAACAAAGGAACACACCTCAAAACCCCCAAACAAACAACTACAAAAACCCCCCAAAAAATCTCCCAACCAAACAAACCAACAAGCCAACATAAAAAAACAAACCATGAAAGCAACTAAGCCAGAATACCCTATAATCCAGAGCATTAACTTGCAGGAGAAAAAAGAGTTCAGTTAGATTTCTTTACTACCTTTATCTAAGGAGGGATCTGGAATTAAAAAATAACACATCCTAATGGTTAGAATGCCTGTGTTTCCTGTCCTCAACTAAGCAATAGTAACAAAAGGCAACACTTAACAAGACTGACTGAGAAGACATGTAAAGTTGTGACAGGAATTAATGTGGTCTACAAAATAGCTTGGTTTTATACTGATATACTCGGTTTTATAATATGTAGGCATAGAGACAGATGGCAGAAATATCCTTGTGCACATTTGCATGCTACAGAAATCCAGTCTTAGCTTAAAACTTATAAAAAACGTGAATAAAACAACACCTGCAGTTGCAGTGTTAGCCGTAGTATTCACAGAAAAGTATTGTTCTATCACCTCAAATTAAGCTTTAATTTCAAAACGTTAGGTAAACATGACACAGTCAACTTTTTGACACAGTTGAAATAAGTTAACTTTTCACAGAAGCAGCCAGGAATTCCTTAATTTCACACTTACAGGCAGAAAAGAACTCATCAGCAGCCACTTTTCTCACAGAAGAGATCTTCTGAGCATTTCTGCAGATGAGACTCAAATATTTACAAGTCCTAGACAAGTACCCAAACCACACTAGAATGTTTTTAAAGAAATTATTCTTCCTAAAGGTCCAATTCTACTCAACATTATTCATAACTTTACCTTGAAACACTTCTTAAAAACTTATTACCTGCTCCACAGTAAACAGCTCCATGTAGAACTGTGAGGCTGCCTTGGGAAGCCCTGGTCTGTTTGGCACCTCACAGGACATCACTCAGCTGCCCAGAGGGAACTGGGACAGCTCAGCTGGTGCTGAAAGTCAAAAGATTCATAGAGCTCATGGCAGACAAGGAAGCACCAAGGAACTTGGAAAGATAGATCAGTCATGACAGGCACAGGCAGGAATTCTAAATAAGGCTACCCCTAGGAACGCTACAAACAAGCCATGAGCAATACACTGTGGGCAGTGACGATTTCCCTTCACAGACACACCCCTGCCCCATAGCTGAAGGAAGATAGAAGTTGCTGTCCTTTAAAACAAAATGAGAGGATACACCGGTAAGATCTCTTCTTGAGACCCACACCCTTGCAGAGCTCCGGTACAGAGCTAGAATTCAGCCCAAGCAAGCCCTGCCCCCCACACTGGGTACAACACAGTAACTATAAAATACACAGCCCCACCTCCCCTTGCCATCTTGAAAAGATCCACAGCAGTTATAAAATACTCAAAGAGAAAAACCAGATTTTTGCAAGCAGCTTCTGACATCCCTGTAACAAAGTTTTCTAGTTTATTGTTCTGCTTACCTTATTTTCTACCTCCCTTCATACCGTAATGCAGACTGAAGCATACCATACCTTATTTGCACATTTTCCTTTCCTAACATATTTCCTTCCATCCCTGTTACCTTTATAGCATCTTTAATTGAAATCTTAGTGTTTCTTTGACATCTGAATAATCACAGAATCACTCAGGCTGCAAAAGACCTTTAAGATCATTGAGTCCAGCCCCTAGGTTAATAATGTCAAGGCCAACACTAAACTGTGTCCTGAAGCTCCACACTGTTATGTCTTTCAAGTACCTTTAGGCATGATGATTCAACCACTTTCTTGGGCAGCCCATCCCAACGCTTGATAACCTTTTTGGTGAAGAAGTTTTTCTTAATATCCAATCTAAATCTTGATACAATTTGAGCTTATTTCCTCTTGTCCCACGACTTGTTACGTGGGAGAAGTAAATAGGTTTTATAACATCATTGGATCTTTACTTAAATATTAATTTGTTTCCCCACTTATATCTTCATTTAAGAAAAATAAGAAACACAGGTTTATGTATGAATACTCTTTTTAAAGCATGTAAGTGTACCTATTCTATATAAAAGCCTACATCTTCCAAAAAACACCTTTTGTAAACTTTGAGCTTACACTGCGTCAGCAAGCTATGTATGTTCTCATTGTGCACCTTGCTCTTGGCAACTGCACATTTGGCTTGTTTTCTTTTTGTGGGGTTAGCATACCTGCTGAGCAAAGATCTTCCCCACCTTGGTCCTGTCTGGTAACCAGACCTGCCATATTATTACAACCTTAAATCAATGTTATGCAGGCCTAGTACTAGAAAAACACTGATAGTAAACATGCAACTCTTCCTCTGCATTACCAACTTCCCCATGTGTTGGTGCCCTTTTATCTTACACAGCTGCACGTTCCCTGAGGGGAACTTGTGTGACAGCCCAAAGCAATGGGCCATCTAAGAGGCACGGGCAGCCCCAACAAGCAGGCAGCACACCTGTGTGGTCCCTGAAACAGGAAGGAGGAGCAGAGCAAGCAGGTCTGAATGGGCAAGGCAGTTGTCTGCGTGGAGAGAGGCTTCTTTGCAGGTATCAGGAGGGGCTGTAGATGTTGAGATCTGAAAGACTGTGAGGACAAGCTGGGAAAAGGAGCCATCTTGCAGACTCCAAAGGGTCCATTACACTGTGATTTTTGCCCATAACTTCACAAAGCTGTGTTACTATTTTTATATACTCAGTCTTTCACAAAACACCACTAGCTGCTCCCCCACCCAGCCCTTGGGCACCACACCAATCCTGTATATACCCACCTCTAGGCCCTGAAATGTCCAGACTGCTCTCAGCTGTTATGTTGGTGTCAGGATGTCCTGATTTGGCTCTATTCTGCAAATTCCTAAAGAACACACAGGAATAATTCACAGGGCGACCTAGCATTTCCTTCTGAAGATTTGGCCCAAAATACAGTGCTTTATGAAAACAAGCAAAGAGATAAGGATGATGGAGTTTTTTGGTACTAGAATCTGCTCCTAATTAGATGATCCAATGTAGACATTAAAA
Source organism: Poecile atricapillus (assembly GCF_030490865.1). NCBI lineage: Eukaryota > Metazoa > Chordata > Aves > Passeriformes > Paridae > Poecile > Poecile atricapillus. The sequence continues at coordinate 76,066,622 of NC_081251.1, read as the reverse complement.
ATTTCATCACTTTTTTCACATCATCAAACAGTTTGTGGTAAGTTAGTAACTAGTTTTCTCACTGCATAAACAGGCATTTTTAAGTGTTCTGTTCTGAATTCACTTAGGTAACTGACTAATTTAATCATGTTTGGGTTTGTTGGTTTTTTTTTATTAGCAGAACTAAATGTTAATTACAATATCTTACTGCTACTACTACCACCCACTTCTTGCACTTCATTTATTGGAAAAAAAGTAAAAGAGATTAAATATACCAATTGTTCTAGGTTAAATAATTTAATTGCTTTGGATAATGGCTTAATTAACTTGACAAACAACATAGAAGAAATGCATACCACACTATGATTGTTTGTTATGTCCAGGTTTTGTAGTGAATTGAGGTAAGTATCCCATTCCTGGCAGTTAATAAGTGGGAATTACTTGCTCATTTGAAGAAATATAGTGCTGGAGTCTACGGTAAAGTAGGTCCCTAGCGTGGGACAGATAGACACTGTGAAAATCGAAGTAGTTGAGATCATTTGTTTTAAGGTAGTAGAGAATAGTGAGCCTTTTAGTTTTTCCATCTGATGGATAATTTGCAATCCTGAATGTTCCCAGAGATAAGAAGCAAGCAAACCCTGTGAACTGCAGAACTGAAAAACCATCCATGACACTGCACAGGCATGTCTAAGGGCAAGTAACACCTAAAATTAAAGCAAAAAGAAAATCCCATCCCAGATAGTTGCAAGTTGATAATTCTACAGAATGAGCCATTGAAGGAGACTTCCTCCAGTTTAAAATGAATTCTGCTGACAAAGGTCTTCCTCATGACAAAACCTTCTCCATGGGGTTCATCCCTTTGGAAGCAGGTGGTTTTTCATTTTTCTCTAAGTTTACCTCTTACAATGTACAATCTGGCAATAAGCAGACTTACCTCTGCATTATTTGGCCCATGATACAAAACTTGTGAATGAAATCCTGGTACTGCTTGAACAGTAGTGAGAGTTTGGCCACTGAACAAGCTCTGCTTTTATTTAAGACAAAATGTTCACATGAGTATTCAGAAGCCTTGGTTCTTTTCTTTATTTAAAAGATTTTTCACTTAGTGAAGGACACAGTCTTCTTCCCTCCATCAAACTGCATGGCTGAAATCTCATTAAATGGTAATTCCCCTTTCAAAGGCTGCAAGAAGTCAGCCAGATGTTCTTCTACAAAGACTTTCTGAAAGAGAAAACTGTTTTAGCTAAGTCAGGAAACTGAAGCACAAAATGAGACAGGCTGCAGAGGGTGAGAATCTAATTCTGGTGTTGGGACTTGGTTCATTTTCAAGAGCACCCTTCCATCTCTGTGTTTCTGTGATGGAAGCACCCACCTCATCATTTATATTAAAAAACTTTGCAAGTTTCAACTTGCTGGATTAAGGATAGTTTGACATATCAGAATAGAACAGGGTAAAGAAGAAAATAATCGTCTAAGCCTGTGTCATCTTTATCACCATGAGAATAATTCTGGCTTTAAAGATCATCTTTTTTAATAGAATTTCTCATTTTATTAATAGAACTAGAATAAAATATTTACATGGCATTTTTAGTTGATTTTCAGAGTACAGGAGAAAAATACATATGAGAAGAAAATAACAAATCTACCACCAAAGAGAAATATCTCTCTTTGTAAAAGTTGCAATAGAATATCTTAAAACTCAATTAGAAAGCCTGCTCTCCTGAGACTTAAAGAGAGAAATGTTCTATTTTAAGGGTTCTGTGGAAACTTATGCCAAAATCTTGCATGTTCAGGGGTAGAAAATGTCTTCTGCTAATCTGCTTCCAGGCCTGGGAGATTTCTGGTATCTTGAATGCATCAGAGCAGTGTCTTTTATCTTTTAATACTTCACTTAATATACTGCAGATTGTTTACTTTTCCATTCTTACCTTAATCAAAAGGTCCTTCTTTAGCTTATCCTATGCAGTTGATGTAATGAATATTTTTATGTTTTCAAAGTATAACAATAAAAGCCTTTTTGGGTTGTTTTGTTGGGTTTGTTTTTTTTTTTGGGGGGGGGAGGGGTAAGGGGTTTTTTTTTGAGAAAAGTGAGTAAGTGTTGCCTACTCAATCTTGTAAAATTGTTTGTAAATTAAATGTTAGATCCCAACTACTTTTTTGAGCATCAGACTATTCTATTCTTAATTTATGCCGTTAGCCAAAAGGTTTCTTTCACATAGATTTCTATCATCATCTTACAAACTAGTCTATGCAGCTGGGAAGATGCTGAGATTCATTTTGGAAATTAAAACAAATAAATTTACAAGACAGTAAAAAAAAATAATAAAAAATTAAAAATTAAAAAATCCTACAGTCAAATTTGAAATTCCCTCCCCAAAAGAAGTGATCTTGACGTTTGCCAGCATCCTGATATTGAACTGAACTGAATAAAAATTAAGGTAAATGTAAAGGGATTAATTTACTGACAGAAGCTAAATAGATGAAAGTTAAATATTTTACTAAATAAATACATTAATAAATTAAATATTCAAAGAAAGCTTCTTACTTCTCTCAGTTCCAAAAGTTCACATGGAACCCACTGTGAGACCCATTCATAGATCAGGTCCCAGCATCTAGTTGCTTGGCACAATCAGAGGATGTAAAACTTTTAAACAGATGAGTATTTGATTTGGGATTCGCTACTTACTGCTTCTCCTCAACACTTCAGATCTTCTTATGCAAATCTTCTTCCCATCACTTCTTCCTTCAAAGATGTCCTATGATTTCCCACCCTCTGGCTGCTCACATCTGCTTGCGAAAAGTTGGTTTCAACCGGGAACATCGTTCCTTGGGCATGATTAAAAGTGATTGCCACTTGTCCAAAAGGCAAGCAGTCAGCTATGAGTGCTGTGGTGCTTGGCAGACTTCTAGCCCCTTGTGAAGCAAAATGCCTGTCTGGCCAGAATCAAATTCTTATGCAGATCTTCTTTAAGTTATTAACCTGTATTCTTTAAACACAGGTAACCTCATTAATCATATTTTCTGAAGGCACCCTGTTGGGATTAATGTGTGAACAATATGATTGGATTTCACTTGGGAACAGACATAACAATAACTACTCACTTCAGGATAATACCAGCCCTTGCCTGACTGCTCCCTGGATTCCACCTTCCTGAGGTGTAATCTTTAAAAATCTTTTAAAATCTTAAAATAATAATTATATTTATTACAAAGAGAAGTATCATAATGTATCTACACATCTGTTTAAATGATCATCCATCTCAGTGACAAAATCAGAAAGAAGTTGACACTCCTAAATCTCACAGCTTAGAAAGGATGGCTTCCTTCTGTGAGAATGTCCCTAAAATTTGGAAGTTATCACTACAGTAACATACAAAGTTTTCTTTGGCAACTTCTTCTCTCTAGGAAAAGTAAATCCAGCAATCTAACAGTAATAACCCATTTTTCACATGGAAGTATATCCTACAATGTTGTAGAGCCACTGTAGCAGTGGTCCTCATGCCTTTATAATTAATATCACGCATAAGGGAGAACTGAGATCACCTTTAAATCCCACTCGTATCCAAAAGTTTTAATTACGTAGAGCTGAAATGGGAAGAGAACAATTTTAATAACTAGAAGCTTTCTATTTCCTCCCACAATTAGATATATCACTATTAGGTTTAAAGGGGTTACCAACAATACAGGAAGAATACACAACAGAAAAAAGCCCCTCTCCTCATCCCTTGTGCATGCCTTATCAACCAAACATTAGAATAAAGAAAGGATTCTGTGCAAGGAAAAAATAAGCTAACTGAGGAACTGAAGAGATCAATTTATTATATGAATATGAGAAACTGACCCAAAAGCAATTGTTGTCAGTGGAAAGTCTTTCTATAGGAAATCACAAAAATTATTTGTGCTTTGTCTGCTATCATCCTGAGTTAGCAGCATACACGAATCTTAGAACCAAAGGTGAGGATAAAATTATTTAACTATAAATACTGGCCTGAGTATTATTTATTAAAATAAAATGTTTACAAGTTTGGGATGATTCAGAAGAAAAAAAGGGCAACTTACTTCATTAAAAACAGTCCAAAATGTAACCAAACTGTGTGGCAGCATGCTTACTGGTTAGACCTGGGTGAGGGACTGGGAGATGGTGTGAAATCTCTATTCCCAACTGGCGCCATGATCCTGGCCAAGTTATTTAGCTCCTGTTTGTTTATCCATCTGTAACATGGGTGTAAGAAGAGTTATTTCCCAGATGGCAGCACGGTGAAAGTTAATTGATGTTTGTAAACTTCTGGCAAAGTCTCTGATGAGAGGTGAGCACAAAATAATATTACATTCACCTTCTGGGAGCTCATACATTTATTTCATAAATGCAATAAAGATAAATTGAGGGTTACAAGAAGAGAATTATTAAAAATATGCTGTAATAATTAGTTCATTCAAAACATGCATTTGTGTTCACAGAATACTAATCAGTACTTGTACATAAGTGTAGATCAGACTCAGGTAGTGACTGTTTTATATTGTGAAGTGAATGCATATATTGTCCTTGAAAAGTTCAAATCCCTTTCTTTCTTCTGCCCTGACTTTACTGAAATGACCCAAAATGCTTAAAAAAATTTAAAAATTCATACATATATTTTAAATTACCTTCACAGAATACATTCCAGGGCAATCACAAATTGCACTAGCTCTCCGTTTTCCATCTCTAAACCAGACATGGGAACTGACACCATGGGCCCAAATTCAGAAAGTATTTTCCACGGAGTGCTATCTCCAGTAGCAAGCAGCACCATATGTTGCTATAGGGTGTTCCCTTCCTACTTCACATATTAGATATTACTGAGGGATTCTGGCTTACTTTTAAGTCTTTTCCTGTTTTCAGCCATAACTGTTATAACTCTGACTGCCTTTGTTAGCCATAAAAAATCCTATCCTTCTCACTTCTTTCTAAAAATGCCATTATATAGCAGATTTCCACAGACAAATGCTATCTTGGGCAGCAACTCATGAAGATGATACTACTGTCTTTCTCTCTTCCTTTTTCACAACGACTTGTCTAAATTCTCTCTAGTTGCATGGATGGCAGATCCAAAGAAAGTCATTCACTGAATTTAGGAGATGCTGTTAATTCTCCTAATAATCCCTGTTCTTTTACTCTTCCTTAGAAGTCAGGATAAAGGGCCCACAGGTCTAAAATAAAATTTTAAAAATATTTTAAGAGACGTCTTTTAGGACAAGATGGATTCATGATCTGTTTGTGTGCAGAGTAGGGACAGCAGTGCCTCAGTGGTAGATCCCACGGGAGTCCAGTGTAAGTGACACACATCAGTGCTGAGACACCAGAGGTACCACTGCAGAATTCAGGCTGTGTCTCAGACAGTGGCTTGAGCCAAAAAGAAGGTAGAGGAAGACAACTAAGGATATTTTACTTTTAGAAGCTACGAATTTTTATGGACCTGAATCCAAAACAAGGCAAAGCCCTAAGAACTCAGCTCCATGATGTAATTTCAACTAGATCTTACAGTGTCATCTGCTACAGTGACAACCTTTGTATGACACTTGATCAAACGAAAAAAATATACACTGAAAAAAACCAAAAGCAAACCAAACAAAAAATAAAACAGAGAAACCCAACAAATTAAAAAAAAACAAACAAAAAAACCAATACCAAGCAAAAAAACCAAACCAAACAACAGCAACAAAAAAAAACCAAAACCAAAAAAAAAAAACAAAACCAAAACACCAAGCAAATAAGAAACAACTTCAAGCAATTTGAAGACCGACCCCTGGGTTGCTGTTTTGGGGTAGGCATTTTATCTGTTTGGAAATGGTGGGTTTGATATTTCTTGTTTGTCATATGGCTTTTTGTTTGTTGAGGGTTTTTTGGTTTTGGTTTTGTTTGTTTTCTTTTTTTTAATAAGACTTTTCAGCAGTTACAGTTAACAGTTTCCAGCAATAGAATATAGATTTTGCTTAAACTGGGATGCACAAGCTATGAGTCTCTTGGAATGAATGTTCCTCCAGTTAATGCAAATATATCCATTTGATAAATTGACATCTCCGGGTTTGTCTTGTTTGCTACAAAGTGTGACTATTTCCATGTCCCCTTGCCATTTGATTATGCATTAAATAAAAAATAAAAAAAAGTCCATTTTTCACAGATTGATTGTGTATGGGAAAAAAGATGTTCCTTTAGCATGGATAATGCTATGTAGTTGGTCTGATCTGTTTTCTTCCTATTTTTCCTTCACATACCTTCATAAGCAACCATTCTTCATAGGAGAGGTTTAATTACAGGCATTAAACAACACCCCTTCCAGTTAAAAGGGTTACTTCTTTCCCTGTTTTTCAGACTTTCTGCAAAATCAAGCAGATGCTTCCACTTGACCTGAATCCATGCTTTATTATGCTTTATTATGCTTTAAAAAAAAACCAAAACAACTTCAGCCACAGTAATATTTCATAAAATGAAAGTCAAAATTTGGGGGCAATGAAAAGACTCACATAAGCAACATTCATATACCAGTATGTACCACTGTAAGAAATTCTTCGGCGTGCGGACGGCCTGGGACACGGCAGAGACGTCTCTATAGTCGAGTTAGATGTTAGTAGTTTATTTCAGGGTGTGGGTGAGGGAGCCCTGCTGAGAGCCAACAGATGAAGCTCAAAGCAGGCTCAAAGGGAACAATAGAAAAAAGGGGTAGAACATGAATACATGAGTTCAGGACTTAAGATAGCTAAGAAAGAGAGTAACAGAACAGAAGTGAGAGAGCCGGAAAAAGAGGAAGAAGAAGAGAGCGAGCTCTCCTTTACAATTGTTTGTATAATCTATACATTGAATATTCTATTCCTTCACCAACCCATATTTATAAGTATACTAATACAGTAACATTTGTGTGTGACCTATAGAAATCGCTGCTTTTGCATATTTTTAGTTATCTCAGGGTCCTTCAGACCTTTCCTTATAAGACTGGGGAGAGGGGTCCCAGCTTAGTTTTACTGGGGGGAAGAATGTGTTCTGGCATGCCAGACCAGTTTCTTTGAATTATTCAAACCGTGCTTTCATTTGTATTTCTTCCTTAGCCTTTCTGGCTAATGAGTCATATTTATAATTCCTTTCTGATTCTACCTTTCCAACATACCACCATAGTTCGAGGCATGGTCCAGGACTAGTATCCAGATCTTATTTAGAAGATGCAGCTTTGATATACTTAAATAACTTCCACAAGGGAGTTCTGTCCTGAGATCAGCTGGTGTTCCCATATGGAAAGGAGACATGATGGAAAGAGGGCAGTGCCTACTGAAAGCTGTACATACAACTGTACATAAAACTGTACAGAATAACACAGCTGTTTAATATAATGATTATTAGCACTAGACATCTTCTAAAAATGCTATATGATATCTCTTTATGCAGACAGTATAGCTATCCTCAACAGCATATGCAAAAATGAAAACACATTTCTGATTTTGACATTTAGTTATAATATATTGTTCTGGGGTTTAATAGCAGTTTTTCAAGCCTGGATTCCATTGGAACACCCTCAAGAAATTAGGAGTATGTTTGAAGTTGTGAGTATTTATCTTTCTTTACTTATTTTCTTCTAGACTGTCAGAAATTAATTTTTCCTTTTCAGGTAACAAAACTCCCCCTACTAGGTCCCACATCTTTCTAAAAGGAAATAAAGCATACAGCCAACAAAAGCACAGACCAGAAACTGAGATCTAAGCCTGTGATAATCAACATTCCAATGCAAACACAGGCAGCACGCAGGGGTCTTCCCATTATGAGCCGTAGAAAAGGAACTAAGACCAACTCATCTAATTTCAGGCACTCAAAGTTGCTTGTAAAGAGAGTGATTAATCTTCAGGGGATGGTTCATACTCCCTAACATCTTGCTAGATAACTAAAATTTGTTGGAATTGATCTGGGCAAAAACCTACCTGCCTCAATGCAGCAGCTCTAGAAAACAACCCCCTATGCCTTTCTATATAAGAGAGACCTTCTCTAGATCTGGTGCTATGTACTGAAAGTAAAAATGGTTTACATCCGTGGCACTGTCCTATAAAGTTTTATAATGCAGAGTGTGAACATCATCATTTCCACAGCATAACTTGCTTTCCTGCTGCCTTCCTTTCCTACAATGACTTAGGCATGGATCAAATAGAGCTGCCAAGACCTGACAACAAACATTTTTACAAAGTAGTGAGACAGCTGACCAATCCAAATTAGAATGGAAAGCCAAGTCCAAAATAGATTTCACTAGTTCCACTAGACCTGTGGATACAACCTTCTAACCAGGAAAACAAATAAAATCATATCATGACTTCATCCATTTAAAGGTAAAAAATAATATTTTCAAAATTTTGAATTTCAAACAGTTTTAATTTCTCAAATGAGAACTAAAAATAAAAAAAAAATTCAAAGATAGATGTTAAGCCTGAAGAAATCATAGTCTTACAGCAGAAACAGTAAGAAATTGGCTAAGTCAATTGTTTGTTGAAAATTGTTTATCTGGCCACAGACAGCCTAAATATTTTCCCAATTCACCAGAGAATCTCTTAGCACCTGCAGAAAGCTCCTACTGAAGATATTAAAAAAGTATTAATCCATGTTTTGCCTCTAATTAAATTTCATCTATGTTATCTTATGTGCATTAAAGACAAAGGATGATACAGTTTTGACTTCAGATAATTAGATGCTTGCCATTAATTATGCCTCAAGACATACCTTGATTCAGAAATCTCATGCTACCATTAATGTTTTGGTCTTCTTGATCTGTCCTGGAGAAAGAGAATAATGTCAGATCTAGAAATGCGATTCCTAATATTGTGGAGGAGAGTAGAATTTTGGACATTAATTTTACAAAGCATTTTATTATGCAAAAATCCCAAGACAGTGTGGTACTTTAAAAGGTTTATACATAAGCTCTGCTTGAAGCAAAATGTAAAAATCCTTCTGCTACATTTTTTAAAACATTTAGTGAGAGCGCTTCTGTAAGTATCCCAGGGCTGATTACATTCAATTACTAACATCATACAAATGAGACTAATTAACCTTGTATTCTGCTATATCTACTAGTAATTACCTTTATGTTTTATTTCTAATAGCCTTTTGGCTGACCAATTATTTCACATTTATAATGTTCTCAAATTTTAATTTTTAACAAAATATATCCTATTATCCTCTCAGAAAGAACTGAGTTTTATTTTTGTCCAAGTTTTGTCTGCCAAATGACATTGATATTTACCCACCAAGTCCCATACCTGACCTGCAGATCACTCAACTCTCAATTCAAAATCAAAGAAATACCAGAAAGTAGATTCATGCACAGTTCTCCAATTTATAAGCAGATTCAAGTGTGACCATGCCTTATAACCTTGTTTGCACCTTTTCTGTCTCTCATGTTCTTAGAACATAATTCATCCATACTTTTTGAAGGGAAAGAGAAAAGAACTCTTCTATTCATACAGGTGCTTTATATAATCTCCAACACCTCAGCTACACTGACTTATGTTCAGTTCCTAAAGGGAATATAACTATCAGTAACCAAAACGTTTATTTATTTTGCCCATAATTTTGTAGTCATCATCTTCAACTTCCTAGATCTACTAGTGTGCTGCTCTGGCAAAGAAATACTTGCAAATTTAAGCAGGAAGTGAAATACAAATCATTTTCTAGTAACTCCTCTCCCTGCTGTTGGTGGGGAGACTGCTCATTTAGATTTCATGCTTTGCTTTACTGTTTTTCTTCCTCAATTCCTCCCCACCCCCTCATTAAGCCTAATGAATGCATCCATCCAAGAAATCACAACAACATGATATACAATAACTTCATACCATAAAGTTATTTTATGGTATTTTACTTTGCATCTTCACAAAATTATTGTGTGTTAGTGGTCTTAGATTATTAGGTAGCAGCTCCTGAATTGAGAGCTATTTGTATTGCCACCCTCCAACAACACAAGTGCACCACAACTGTACATACCATCTTATGAAACCTATCACAATTCTCAATCAAGAGCCAGAGACAGAAAATTAACAGAAGCATAGTCTTAATTTTATGATTTCATAGACTAATAGAATTATTTATTTTCTATTTTAAGTTTGAAAAAATAATTTAATTGAAAATGTTTATATTTCATAATATCTGAGTTCAGGACTCTTCTTGCTAATATTCATAGCTTCTTTGAAAAAGAAATTTGTTATTTCTCTAATAAAATTTAAAAGTAAAAATTTCTGTGAGTGTCAGAAAATATAGCATCCCCCTTGACACCAAATGTTGGCTGTAAGATGAAAATAGAGTTATTCTTTTCTATATTAATGGCCCTTATTCTTTGGAGTCTGTAACTATAATTTTGGATTCTTACCAACAATGTCATAATTCTGCATGGGAGTCTATAGGTCACAGACACAACAGGAACCTGCAGCAACAGTTTGGGGTCCCTATGGCACAAAACACCACCTGCAAATCTAAATCTGAGAAATCTTTCTCTGATTTTTGTGTTGTAACAAAAGGCAACAACTCCATAATGTAATGTTTGAAACCCTGAAAGGCTGACCCAAAATGCATTCAGGTCAGTGAGCCTTTATGCATGTCCTCGGGCCTTTCACTAACTTAAGATGTCCACCTCCAACTGATAGATTAAATCATTTGCTAACAAATGATTTAACTAACTATGAGGCATGCAGCAAACTAAGGAATTAAATTACTAAACTAACAAATGAGGCATGCAGCAAACTAAGGAATTAAATTAACTGCAGCCTGCCACTACCTGATTTGCCTGGATGCAGTGATTTCTTACACTGATAAATTATACGTACAAAAACGCTCATGGACAACAAACTAGATTTTTCAAATATTTTATAGATATATTTTTCATCTCATACAAAGCTTTGGTTCTGGCTGACATTGACTCAGTTTCTGTAAAATTGTACTTCAGGTAGAAAAAACAAACCTCTAAGCAGCACTACAAACTCACAACCACCAATCTGAAGCTATGTTAAACATGCTGAAACACACACCTGTGTTTCATGTATGTGCTTTTCATGAACTTGACAGTGGATAAGTTAGGTTGGATGGCTCCTCATCCAAATGTTTGGAATATACAGAGCTTTGGAAGCGTAAAAACACGGCAGAAATGAAGAGTCTTGTGCTAAAACCAAATGCTGAAAGCACCACAGAAACAATTATATTCAATACTTGTGAGAGGCAGCATCAATAATCAAACATGCATGATTTAACTTCTTAAAATATGTTACTTCAAATGCTTGAGATGACCCAGTAACGCACCCCTTTCAAATAAAGAAGTGTTTACATCAAAGAAGTTTAAGAATCTCAAGCTAGTTACCAATAGAAAGGAAATTGCACTGCACAAAGAAGTTGCCAAAACAGTCACTAGAGAGCAGTGTCAGAAGAGACTAGGGCTTGAACTTGTCCACTTCAGGTGTAAAAAAAACATCAGCAGGATGCTTTCAGAAAACTTCTAAGTCTTTAAGTACCATAATGTGTCTGGTCTGTATCTGTATGGTCATGCCACCAAGCCCAACAGAGTTGAAGAAGTGTTTGAACAAAGCTCTCAGGCACATGGCATGATTCTTGGGGCTTTCCTCTGCAGGGCCAAGAGATGGACTTTGATGATCCTTCTGGGTCCCTTCCAGCTTTGAGTATTCTGATTCTGTTAATAAAAAACTGAAGCAATCAGAATTTTTAATTAAACTCTATGCATAAGTTTTATTATTTAATACTCTGAGTCACACTGAAGTCAAATCTATAATATCTTATTATGACTCCCAGCTGCTACTGTGTATGTTCTGCAATGAACACTTGAATGCATCTGCTATCAGTAACTAATTTGTCTTACTTTGGCCCAAAGCTGTTATGACTGGCATTTCCATCACTCTAACACTTTCTGTGCAACCACACTGACATAGATATTTTAACATTTCGTACCGACCTTTGATTTTCCTGAGTGATTTCCAGTTTATTTAAAATTTCTGTGCTAGTTCCTTGAACTTCCTGTAAAAAAGACAAAAATGGAAACATTGAAATACCTTTCAAAATATATAACAAAAAATCTGCAGCAGCTAATTGGCAACATGGCTGATCAGCATTTCAAATACTCCAATACTTTTTACTCCATTAACCTTGACATAAATTATAGTAAGTAGTCTCTGTGTGACAGGAGTTTTAATTTAGCACTACATCTCAAGTTACATACCTCTTTGAGTCTAAGAGCCTCTCCTCTTGCCAGTTTTTTTACCTTGAGGGAAACTGAGCAGACAGTGAAACCAGGTCTTACCATGTAAACAAGGAAGGGTGTTCATAGCATCTTTTTTTGCTACAGCTAGTACTGTGCTACAAATGACTTGATTTTTGTCTTTCAGCATCCATGACCATTTCTGGCTTTTAGGCTGAGCTGCTAGACAAAGCTCTGAATGCAATGAGCTTTGTACTTCACTTTTCACCTGTATCTGAAATGATGCCTGCTTTTTTGGCTACTAACACAGAGCTTCAGACTTCGGAGTGTGCAGCAGAACCTAAAATTGTTTTATACAAGCTATTACTCACTTCTCTCAAGGCATCTGTTAGTTCCTATGTTTTACAGAAGCCTTTCCAAGCTCCTCTTGCTGAGCTGTTCCATGAATTTTATATGTCAGAATTATCTACCACAGGCTTTTACCTCCTTCCAGTGCCTTCAGTACAGTTGGAAGGAGGAAGCTTTTGCAGTTTTGATTTACATATTTAGATCAAAATACTCTAATAGCTCTCCATGGTAGTTTAGGAAAAGGAAAAAAAAAAAGTAATTACATCCCATACCTTTCCACTTTCTAGAGGGCAAAGCAAAGCAGGCCTAATCTGGAACTTGCTGGAGCCAAGGAGAAGATTTCCAGTCATTTGGGATTAGAGCTAGTGAAGGTAACTCATGTATAAATTAGCTTGCCGTATGCTTGAACCACATTGGGTTCTATGGAGAGAACTTTTAATTGGCATTGGAGAAATATGTTTGATGAGTTGATTCCTAGTTTGAGCATGAAAAGGCAGTTAAATGGATCTGTTAACATTCCAGCAAAAGAAAATGCATCAGACACGCTTATCTTTTTAAAAATAAAACCTCTGCGGCAAAGAACGTGTTATACAGCATTATAAAATGTTTTTAAAAGAATATGGCAATGAACTAGTTTAATTAGAAAGCTCTTAGATTATACTGGGCTTTCCCTTTCAAATGAGGGGGTTTTAATGTTGAATTGTTACAAATTTCGTTACAAATGCAGAAAGCCTACACGAGGATTCAGCCGAAGTATGCTTGAAGGGCCAAGTCTCCAAAGGCCTGCAGGGGCCATTCCATTTTCCCTTATGGCTACTTAAGAGGCTTCCCTCCCTTGCTGATGTGGCTGTCTCCTGTTGGATAACTATACAACATTGCCATCTGCTGACTATCCCTTTTCATTACAATGCAGACAAGCTCAGCACCCCCCAAAAACCCCACTCTAAAGAACAGTAATTTATATTTAAAGGCCTCTGAATATACGTATTTAAAAAAAAAAAAAAAAGAAAAAAAAAAAAAAAGAAAGAACTTCCCAAAGTGGATATTTTTTTTTAAGAGGACCATATTTCATATTTCATTTATCATGCCATAGGGGAGCATATCTTCGGAAGCTTACACAGGAGCCTTACACAAGGCACATGGATCCTAAGTAGTCCTGTTTGCTAGGAGAAAAAAAAAAAAAAAAAAAGGAAAAATGAAAGAAAGAAAGAAAGAGTTCATAAATTACTGCTGCTGTTCATTGTTTTAATTTCTTGGTACGAAGTAAATCTTCTAAACAAACCAAGAGTTCTCTTCATTCCCCGGAGCTCTCTGATGCTGAAGGCCTGCTAATTGCTTTAGAAACAAGTGACAGACTTCTTTTGCGTACTCTTAGGCAGCAGTGCACAGGGTTGGTTGAAAAATTAGGCAGTAAAAATAATTATTTTAAATATGTCATTGAATTTAAAGATGGTCAAACATATAACAAGAAAACTGGCTGTACTTATACCTGCAATTTTCTTGTTATGTGTTTTTCACAGGTTTTTTCAGCTTTTCTGTGACTTTTTGGCACCTTTTTTATTCATAGTATACTTAATTAATTCATTTTATCTCCTGTCAACAGGTATAACAGCTTCAGGGGACAGTAAGTTTGGAGATATGTTTGACCTTTTAGATGCTTAGTCAAACATAAGCTTTACATGAGCAACTGCTGTTTGCCCACTATTAGGAGTGACACTTTATCCCCTACTCATGCTGACTGTACTTTAGGCTGCATGAAATTACCTCCTCGCTTCACACAGCTGGAACATTTATCAGTGTAACCAGTGACAAGGACATGTTAAAGTGTCTTTGTTGATATCTTGTGTTATTTCTAACTGCACAACAGCCAGTAGAGAAGGAATATTGTTTCTAAATGCTGAATGCACTGATCCTGCAGAAATTTGCAAGCATCTGTCTTTTATAGTTTAAGTGGTACTCACACAGGCCACTTTCACTATGCAAATTTTAGCACATGAACAAATTTCTGCAAGTTCTGTACCTTGGATTACACAGCATCCAATACAAGCCTATCTCTCACTGCTTGCTTTGCACATCACCGGTGACTATGAGAGCTGAACCAATTATGATGGAGTCTAGTGAATTACAAGAAAAAGTAACAACTATATTCTACAAATAAGTATTCATGTTAATATTTGTCATTTTATTAAAACTCAATTACTTGATATCAAGAATCCATCAAAGACTGATTCAATCTAGACTTAAACTTCCTGTCTGCACCTGAAATGTGTTCACAGCTATGGTCATTGATATACTAGTGAATAATCTTCAGAAATGTTTGGTTATTTCAGCATTCAGAAATGAGATTTCAAAGGGAATCAGGAGACAGTCCTATCTCTCCCTCCTTGAAGTCACTAGGTGTTTCAGCATTCATTTCAAGGATAGATGATGCCAACTTGGAATACTTAAAAATCCCACCCAGAACTTTCTGTTTCTCCAGGCTAAGAAACAAACAAGCTAAAAATAATGATGCTGCTGTTTAATGTATATTTACTTGCAAATCCCCAAACTTATAGCATGAATAAAGAAATAACCAAACCCCTATGTCTGTAGATCATCATCTGACATAGTGAGGGTCAGCCTGCAAGCCTCCCATTGCAGGGGCAGAGGCTAAGATGCTGTGGTGAGCATAGAAGCTCACAAATTTGGCACATATTTTTTGTGTGGGGATAAAATAAAGACCACTGAGGGCCAATATCTCAGTGCTAAAAGTGGTAGTGGTAGTATCTACATAGATACCAGTACTTCTCCAGAAATCTTACTAGGACATGTTTAGAATTCATTATTATTTTGCCTGGATATTTTTTAGGAGTGATTGCCATTATATGCACCATCACGGCATAAACCACTATTTCTTTCTTCACAGTCTCTAGCGTGTTCATTTCTTCCCATTTATCAAGAACTTTACACCTCATGGATTCAAGCTCTTCTGAAACAGAGAGCAGGTTTATTTTTGTTTGTTTGTTTTTTTGCTATTCTCTTTGTCTCATGTCTGCTTTAGATTTCCAGAAGTAAAAAAAAGTACATACACAATTTAAAACAGAGCTGGCAGTGCAAAGCTAATTGTCATCTAAGGCTGTGTCCATAGGGTTTTTAGTAGGTGTTCCCACCTGTAAGCTTAAGTTAACCATGCCAAGCACCCACAACCTTGTCTCCAGTTCAGCTGGGTACACATACCCACTGTAGCCACACTTTATTTCCATCAGGAAATAAATGCTGGCACATGGGCTGTGCCACTCACCTTTCACAGTCATCCCAACCAAGATCCCTTAGCACTTCATGCAAAAATAGTCAGGCTCTGGACACAATGGGAATAGAGGCAAGGAGGAAATTACTGAGTCCCAGCACAAAGAACAGATAATAGCACACAAGGAGCAGAATAAACATGTTGTACTCCCTTAGGAGAGTCCAGAAAAAATGCACTTCAGAATTTTACAGGCCAGCTTCACTGTCTCTTCACCTCACTACAGGTCAGTAACATTATGTTACAAGAACCTACATGGCCAGCTCATGCTTCTGTCCAGCCAGGGTCTTATTTGAGGCAAAGACCTTTTTGTCTTTTCACAGCTTGTCAGCAAGCTCCTCTGCAGCCTGTCAGTGTACATGCTGCTGCAGCCAGAGCTGTATTACAGGCCCTTGCCAGCTCCTCACCTAGGGATGAGCGGAACTGCATGCACAAATAGTGCCCTTCACTCCAGTGAAGTGTATTAGTCTGTACTAATACAAATAAACCACTTTCTTCCCTGGTGGCAGTGCAGCTGAGGATCATCCTGTTTTATGTGCCTCCCACACCTGTGTCCCTCTGCAGGGGAAGCTATGGAGAATGGAATAGTCAGGAAAGATGGGTGCAGGGTTACACCTACAAAGCTTTGCAATTGCAGAAGGGAAGAAAGGAGGAAGGCAAGGCACAGGTGAAGAGAGTGAGAATGCAGAGAGGAAGAACTGGCCTTTTTCTGCTGTGTGAGAGTTTCTCACCTCTGGCTTGTCTCACTCCTGCAATGAGCAGGTCAGGAAAATCCTGTTGTCTGAGGGGCTGTCCTGGAGCTGGGAGTGGCTTTCAGAGTCTGAAGTAATTCATTAGCCATATTTAACATGTAACATCTTTGTGCCAGGGTGTCAGATTCAGGACCAGGCACTGAGTATTGAGCAATGATGATGTTTCATCACTAAAGACCACAGAACACCTAAACTTCCTGCTCTCCAAGCAGCTTGTCAGTGGCAGCCAGCCCTCCTCTTCATCCCTCTGGTCTGTGTATCTGCACTCACTTAACAGATCCAGTGGGAGCCAACAGCTCTGATGAAAGTGAGGCAGGCTGGGCGAAGAGAGAGTGAGCCAAATTTGAGGGATGCACTGCCTCATGTGTGGAAAAGGCCTGCCCATTCTTCCTGCTGCTGCCTGCCCTGGGGTCCAACAGCCACCAGCTTCTCAAAGATCCTGCTTTTCCTGAAGAAGGAATAGAAAGAAGAGCATAGTCTCACTCTGTGGATCAGAATAAGAGACTGGTCCTGGAAGGGCTTCAAAGAAATGTCATCTAGAGAGAAGAAAATAATGCCTTGTTTTTAGAAAATATTAAGAAAACTTTATTCAATTTTAAAATATACTCGGACCTCCCTTTTCTCCTCTGAGAAAATTGTGAAGTTCTGATTTCAGGTTAACATTGATTGAACACTTTTTTAATAGCTTGCTATCCCACATGAAAACAAACAAACAAAAAACTGAACTAAACAAACCAAAAAGCCTAAACAAACAAAAAAGAATCCATCAAACAATATTTGAACAGTATTTGTAAAGCTTAGTTCCCTATAGTGCCAGCACATGTTAGCACATGTGCCCCAAATATCTTGGCTTGGGCTTCTAAATACAGCAGTAACACAAAAAGAAGAACAGCAACATTAACATTTTTCTGACTTGGCTACTTTTAATTCCTCAATGTGTAATTGAGGAAGACAGGGAGGGGAAGTTTGAGGTTAACTGAGTTAGTACTTTCAAAATTAGTACCTGGCAAGAAGGAGAAAGGGAGAAACCTTTACCCATGGTTTAAATGCCTTTTAGCGCATTTTATGCAAAAATATTCTTCAGATATGCCTTGGCCTTGAGAGTTCTGTTTGTTTTATTCATTAGTCCTGTGGGAGATCCAGAGCCAATGACTGATTTTACAGGTTTTTTAGTGGTTGACTGCAAAGCAGTGGAATTCAAAATCTGTACCATGCTGTAGAAACAAACATAATCAGAGCAGCTGCATTCAGGCATATGTTCATTGATTGGAAGACAGTTACACTAGAGAGAAATTTGGGCCAGTTTAGCTGCTGAAGGAAAAAACAAACCACAACCACAGCTGGTTTGACTGTCCAAGCACTGTTCCTGACACTGCACAGAAGAAAGATTAAGAAGATTTGGATCTTTCTTTTCTCCACAAAAGGAACTTTACATCACCCCATGAACTGCTATTTCCTTATTTACCACTTTATAATTTACTAATCAGAAGGTTCTCATGCTCTGGAAGAAAATGGCTTTCAGAGCAGGTTTTCACTAAAGTCATAAAAGGCAGGTGTGCCACAGTCAGTTATACTAGTTATACTATATAATAGTATATACTTTATCTATATCTATATCTATATCTATATCTATATCTATATCTATATCTATATCTATATCTATATCTATATCTATATCTATATCTATATCTATATCTATATCTATATCTATATCTATACTATAGTAGTTATACTTTATCCTGGTGACATTCACAGGGTTTCCTACTTTCAGCAATCAGCTTTTTTTTTTTTTTCACTCTTCCAAAACTTTCCAGATTTATGTTTTCTATCCTACTCGAAGATCCTAATACAGATTCCTTACCGATCAAAAGGCTTACTTATCAAAAGACACTACTTTCTTGAGCAATACATAAAAAGACTGTAAACCTCAGTGCTGTTACTGAATCAAAGCACTGAGCAAACCTCCAAGAGAGACTGGACTATTGTATGGATAACTAAAGCATTCAGGACTGATACAGTGAAGGCTGAAAAGAAGCTTAGGAATGGCACTTGAAAGCACGTGATTCAGGGCTTAACCTCCTCATCATAAGCATGAAATCCAGTTATTATGTTTCTGCTAGCTCAAGGGTTTCATCCCCTGAGAAATCTCTAACCCTTTAGACAGTCTTCCACTGACACCTACTGGTTTCAGATAAGACCAGGAGTAAAAGAAGAATAGGAAATCTTACATACCTTATTTCATTAGGTATCAGCACATTTTGATCATAGTAACAGGAAAAATCTCAGCAGCTGAGGCAATTTTTGATTGGCTTTCCTTCTGACCCTTTAGAAGCTTATTGCCTTAATTTGTACCATATTTCTTTTCTGCTCAACTCAGAACTGTCCTATCTCTCATCTTTTTTATTATTTGGAGTCTGATTCATCTGTTGAACTGTTTCTAATTATTTCTTCAGTTTAGACTGGAACAAAAGAGAAGAACAGTTGCATAAATATTTTTCAAGATCATATACAAAAGTAGATATAAGCAAATAGCTGTTAGATATTATGGAGATTATTACGCACGCCCAGAGATCAAATGTTGCTCTAACAGGGCAGAGAGAAACTGAGGTTCAGTGAATTAAAGCAAAGTGACTGCAGATTTGAATGCTCAGTGATGCAAAGGAGAGAAGAATTGACTGTCTGTGAGGAGCTAACAGGATTCAATCACTCTCCTCTTTATTAAAACTGCAGCTTCTTTTCCTAGGAGGGAACCTCTTGTTCACTGAATGAGTGAATCAGATACACATTATTCAATATCACGCTAACATAAAAGGACAGCTTAGTTCTTTGCCTACATATCTATATTCTTATTGTCTCTCCATCATCAGATTTCAAATATCCTACCAGATATTTTAGCATCTGCTAACTAATGTTATTTGTTTTAAAAAAACCCATCTGGTATAAAAAAACCTTTCCCTTTGCCCTCCCTCCCAGGATGGTTTCCCTACACATAGAAAAGACTACACATAATCCATGGCAAGAGGAAAAATTCAGTCTTAGGCTGTCAGTAGTAAGTAATGCATGCAAATGACTCAAATTTCAATTGTTGCTTTTAATGCAAATCTAGCAAGTTGACATTAGGATAGCACATGTGCCCAGACTTCTCTGGAAACAGACTGCTCTTCAGAACTGAACAGTCTTATGGGGCATTGGATTTTTATACCAACAGCTGAAAAATCTCTCAAGAACTCATTTAGATAATTCAGGGATGTTTATCATGATTCCCTTTCACCACTTTGGCAGAAGACAAAATGTCATATCTTCCCCTTTATCTTTAAATATTTATAAAAGCTTGCACAAAATCAATCTCTGAATAGCCTAGATAAAATTTGCATGTGCATGAGCTATAAACATTCCCCACTATGCCCTGATCCATCTTAAATTCATGCCAGTTTGACTATCCCACAGTAACACATCATGAATTCTCTTTCTGCAGACAAGTATAGACGTGTAGATTACTGGGTCACTGTTAGTCATCTTTCTGCTTGCCTTAATGAAAGCTAATGAGCCTGAGTCTCATACTCCAGTTTCTTAACTGCAGAATCATCCAAATTACCTTTTAAAAACACAGTGTAAATATTGTAAATATTGTATAGTAAAATTAAGTACACTGGAAACAACAATTGCAAAGATATTAAAGACCTCTAGACTCATCCAGTCTTGTTAGAGTTACATTTACAAGAAAAAGAGATGGGTGAAAAAAAGGAACCACCAGCTGAGTGGAAGTGTGATTGGTAATTCTTCAGGTTCAGACAGTGGAGTGGGCAAGGGTAGGCTGCCAGGACACCTTCCAAGCCTAAAGGTTAGAGTTCTAGTTAAACAAACATAAGGTCAAATATTGAGAGTAGCAAGTTGGATCAGAGCTCAGAGCAGTGCTAAGGAGATTTGGAAGTTGTGATGTAAAACATCAGGGGCACACAACAGTGGCATGGAAGCACTGGGACTGTCCAAAGAACACAGGCCACAGCAGAAGGCTAATTAGGCTTTGTTGCCTCCAATCAAAAACAAAACAATGAACAAAAGAAGACCAACACCACAGCAAGTGACAGTCTGTAATTTAACAGTGCAGGCTGCAGTCTGTGTGAAGATTGTCACTGTGGTGACATTCAGCTCTTAGGTGCTGTTCAGCTGAGAATGGCAAAACAAAGCCTTGGTCCTGCTGAGACTTTAACCATGTCTCCCACAATGATTGGTACAAAAGAAAGACTTTTTTTGCCCAGAACCATCCATCCACAAGGTCTAATCCTTTGGCCTTCCTTCAAGGCCTGACATTTAAAAAACTTCAAGAACTCTATTTAGTTGTTTCTGCTCTATCCCATCTACCTTGTTGTTGCTACAAAGGTTGATAGCATTTGAAATATTTCTTTCCAGAGCAGTACTGGCTTTCTGCATAAGAACCTGTACACCATTCCTGACTCTCTGCATTTCATCCCTTTGCCCTGAGCGTTCAGAGCCTATGATAATGCAGAAAAAGAGTAAAATGTGGAGTAAAAGTTGTGCAATTGGATTTAATGGTTTTGTTTGGGTTTTTTTGGTTGTTTTTTGTTGTTTTTTTTTTAGTGGGGGGGTGTGCTGCTACAAGTTCTGGAACCATTTTTTAAATGAAATTTTCAGTAAAATTCAGTTCTGATGAAAACTTCTGAATGAACTGTTGATGTAACTAATGATTAACATTTTAAAAAAATACCTCTATGGTGGGTTTCAAACAAAAAAAATCTCTGTGGCAGGTTTCAACCATTCAAAGATGCCTCCATTTTTAAATATATTAAAGATTTTTTACTGATAAAAAAAACAAAACAAAAAACATGGATAGTCTTCTGCATGTGTCACAGCCAGTAAATATGAAGACTCAGACTTGTAAACCCCTTGATTTTAGACAATCCTTTCTGGTGTTATGCCACTGAGCAGTGTGTTAGTCAACCTAGAGAAAGCTCTTACGCTGTCAACTGTGCCATGTTCATCATTACATTTCATTTTCATTTCAACAGATTGTCAATATCACACAGGTACTCCCAGGCTCATCACTAAAGAGAGTGGATAACTGGGGTGAAATCCTCAGAGCAAATCCACAGGATTGTCTCTGGATTGATGGAGAACACGGGCTTAAGAAGGTGTCAGAAACAGACAGGTCTGGTTCTGGGCTAAGGAAAGTAAAACAAGAAAGAATAAAAAAGAGTGAGATAAGGAAATGGGCAGGGACTGACAGGTCCAGGATGAACTGAGATGGGGTCCTGTGCCATGAGCATGAAGGGAAGAGGTTCCAAAGGGGCTGGGCAGGGCCAGTCAAGTACAGCTCTGCCCTCAGGTTTTACATCTCCTCCGTGCTTCCCTTCTACACCCATAGTGGAAGACATCTTTCCTAACACATTTTCCTTTCACCAGAATTGAGATGTCACTGGAGGGAGAGTCAGGGGAAGGGGAGTGCAGTACTTCTTCTGGAAGCCTGGGGCAAATACCACCCTCTGTTCAGCAGCATTTTTCCAGTAAAAGCAGCAAAAGCCTGATGTGGCTCTAGCAAAAAGGAGACAGAAGGACAATAGGTTTGACACTTAAGAAGTCCAGCACAGTCTATTCAGACAATGTTCTGCTTATTCTGTAAGCAGCTGCTGTCTCAGATTTCCCTACTATGGGTTGTTCCTACAGAAACTGCTGTCAACAATAAATCAAAGGGCGAGCACTAGATCTCTTATGTCAAACATAAGGTCAGGGAATGCCCATATCTGACTTTAAATACTTAATTTCTCTATAGCATCACCAAGGAAATGAGCTAATATTGACAAATAAAGACTACTTTGTAATGTATTATAAGAAGAGAGTCCAGAAGAGCTCATGCTCTAAATAAATTGAGAATTGAGAGGAAAAAAGACTATCAAAAAATGCTTAAGAGTCCATATTACAGACTCCTGTTTCAGTTTGGATCCAGGAAAATCATAGCTTTTGTGCTGTGACAGGAGATTTGTTTATTCTGCTGCATTTGCGTTTTTAAAAACTTAGAGATGATCAATTGGATTTCAACTATTACAGTGTCATTCTCAGCACAGTTCACTTACCCAAGTAGCTCCTCTTCTGCAAGGATTTTGTGATTTCACTGTCCTCCTCTTCCGTTCTCTTGCCTATGAATGTTGGGTATTAATGTGCAATTATTTCAGCAAAAAGTATGGAGAGATGACTTTTTTGCTCCCTCAGTTATCACTGGAAGAACCAATGTAGAATTTTCATCATGACTACCATCAAATCATAGAGTACAGAATCAGAGTGTAATTTTCAGGTACAATATTTCAGTCGTGTTAGTGACATGCAAATCACTGCCCTAAGTGCCCAAGAACAAAAACAAACAGATTTTGTCCTAAATAAAGAACTTCAACTATTACAATTCAGCATACTGAATAAATCAAAAGGGAAAAAATAGAAAACTGCCTGGTAAGTCAGATAAGAAATATCACTCATATGTCACCATCAAAGTGAAAGGTAGAAAAATTATTCACCAGTAGGCTACAGACTTAATTTTTTTATCCCCCAAACATTTTAGGGATTTATGATTAGGGCTCAAAAATTAAAAGTCTGAGGTTTAGGAGGTGTTGTTTTTCTTTGGGGAAGGGGAGGTTGTGTGTGGGTTGTTGGGTTTTGTTTTTTCTTAAATACTGTTTTTAGCAAAGTGCTTAAGTGATAACCAGATGTTTGGTGTCAGTTTGTGTTACTCCTAATTAGAGAATACCTGGGAAAGAACTTGTCCGTCTTTCCTGAACACTGCCTGCCCTACTCTCCTGACCATACAGAGATATTTCAGCAAGTGAAAATGTAAGTATGGCACGTGATGCTACTGTCTTGTAACCTGGGGGACACTGCAGGAAGAAAGAGTGATGGTTTGCTGCTATGCAGTTAATTAGAAGGCATAAAGTCACAGTAGGAACACTGGGACACGTGCAAGGGCTTGTCTCACCAGTAGGGCCAGAAGCAGAACGGGGAATGCACTAAAGACAATATCTTTTGTAGCCATGCAGTGTAATTTGCTGGTCTGTCAAGAAAAATTGACGGAAACACCACACACTCACACACACACACATATACACACAGATACACACTCGTGACCCTAATTTAAATAAATAAATGAAAGCACTGACTGAAACCGTATCCTGCTCCTGAATCAATTAATATACGTATTTGCCGTTCACCTTTTCCCCCTGTGCTATACTGTGGCTTGTGCAGATGGTTTGCAGAGGTGTGCTATTGCCTTGTGATTTCTCCTTTTTCCATTAACATGTTGAAGCTTATAGAATGAAATTATGTCAGCTCAAATCACTGAGGAGACTGGAAATCAACTTTTGATACAAGCATCTCTCTTAACATTTGTATTCTCTGTTCTTGTTTGCTTACCTGTGTAAAGTAGGAGAAGGAGAGAAAATAAGAAACTGGCTGTTCCCTTTGAGACCAAAAGTGATTAAATTTAAAAAAATATTATACTGTAAGTCCATGAAGTTTGTTGAGTACATTTGATTTTAAAGTGTGAGCAAGTGGCAAGACAAGATGCTGACCTTGGAACACAGTGCATTTTTTAAAAGTTACAGTTAGCTCAGAAAGACATAATTAATCTAGAGATAACCCAAGAGCCCCTAGCTAAGGAATACAACCATAAATTAAACTAATTAAAATAAAACAATACACTTAGAATCTCATAGTTATACACTGCCATGTCTGAGTAATAAATCCAGGCAAGAGAAAGAAGGGGGTCTCTTAGGCGACCTGTGCTGGGTTCCTCTGACATGGGAACTTTTTCTCAAGAGTGCTGCTGGCCTCACTTCAAAGTGCTCTGTACCAAAGATTAAATTTTTCACAACAAGCCTTTTTTTTAGGTAGATAATATATTATGGCAGTTTTTCACTTTGTGAATATACTTGTTTAAAACCAAGGCTGGTAGAAAGCTCGGTCATTTAATCAAAGGACAAAAATTGGCATCACTGGTAGTTAGTACAGCTTTCTGTTAAGCTTTGTACCAGAGTTGCTTTATCTCACAAAAGTTGTACTGATTAAAATTGCCCCTGGGGAAAAGGTTTCCTGGGAAAAAATGCTTCAAAAATTACAAGATCAAGTTGTTATCCTGATATAATATTGTACTTTGCCTCTTCTGTTCTCCCCTAGCCCTTCTTCCTTTTACTCTGGCCTCTCAGCTCAGAGGCAGAGGAGAAAGGTTGCTTGAGGTTATTGACTGAGATGGGAAGTAGCCAACTTTTGTGGCAAGTTCATTAACTGTGTTAATACTTCCTAAATATACGATACTTCCTAATATCCAATGGAAGTATGTTGGAGATATACAAGATTAACAATCTCTGCTTATTTGCTTGATCATTTGCAGTTTCTGGTGTACTTGGGTTTCTACTGGGATGGCTGCTCCAGTCAAGCCCAATTTCTGTCTTCTCTGTTAGCAAACACACAGTCCAGCAAACACCACTGCTAAATTCTCTGTAAAACTTCCTTCTTAAATAAGCTGGCATCTCACAAAAGGTGAAAACCTGGCTATTAATACCATAGTGAGGGACAAAGTGCCAAATTCTTTCAAACATTTCTCTTATCAGTATGAAATGTCCATTTTTGTCCAGGCCACACTGGCCTAGTCATTTCTTAGTTGACCCAAATTTCGTAGAAACCCAACTGGTTTCATTAAGTTCCATCCCTAATTTCTGTGAATCTAACTCTGACTGCAAAATGTGTGTGCTTCAGTGATCAAATTCACTCCCCATCCCACCCATCACAAGGGGCCAGCCAGATATACATGCCTGTGTGTAAAGAGTCTGCAGCACACATAGAGAAGGCAGCTTCTTCTACAAATTATTTCAAATGTGCTG
Organism: Poecile atricapillus; assembly: GCF_030490865.1. NCBI lineage: Eukaryota > Metazoa > Chordata > Aves > Passeriformes > Paridae > Poecile > Poecile atricapillus. The sequence goes on along the minus strand of NC_081251.1, from coordinate 76,041,184 downwards.
CTGGACAAGACACTGAATATACAGCTCCTATAGAGATGCTGACCAGCAGTGATTTTTTTCCTACAGAGCACTAGCTTGCAAGATCCTGCTTTCCTGTATATTTAACACAACATTTCCATGTGACAGTGGAAGGGTAAACAGTGGCATAACAAATTTGGGCTCTGAATTTTGTAACACATATAGATGTGTCTTACGAATTCTCAACTGAGCAGATACAGGGGATTGGGTCTTTGAAAAGAAGAGAGAGGTGTTTTTGCTTATACCTCTTTCATTTTCCTGGAACACACAACCAATCCACCCAGAAAGATAATGCAAAATTTACCTTTCCATCCACTTGGAGACTCTTTTTCTTATTTTAGCCAGCTTGCTTTCATGCTGCTCTACTATTTTGCCATTAAATCATTTGGTAATAGTTCACAGTTTGCTATGAACTCCTCCTGGAAATGCAAGAACTTGTTAAACTGTTCAGTTTTAGCTACACCAGCCAAGTGTGAAGGTATGAACTGGTACTCCTCTTTGACAAGTTCTATCACCATAACCTCTGACACATCTAACTCATCTCTTTTGGTGATTCTCATGGAATCTGTCAGTTCCCTCCTCTTTCCTTTTAAGTACTTTCAAATTTAGCATCTCCAGTGGAATAGAAAAATCTAACACAAGTCACAGGTGACTGTGGATGTCTGTTGTTAGGACAAAAAAAATCAGGCTTTTCTGGAAGCAGAGGGATGCTGGATGAAAATTTACCTGAAAATCTTTTAATCTTCCTTGCTCTCTCATTTTCAGCTGGGAATTGATTTCTTTCTATTATGAAACAAGTTTGTTTCCTGGCAGAGTACCACCATCCCTGCTTTATTTTCTCTGATGGCATATAAAACTTCTTATGATTTAAGTGTCCAGAGATGTAAAGTTTAGGATTTGTACTGTAAACCATTTCCACACTGTCTAAGTGATGAGCCAGGCTCCCTGCCTGACAGTTTCTTTCCATGGTGAAATGGATTGTTGCAGTACACACTTAATAGAAAGAGGAAAGATAAAATATACTTTAAAAAGGGAAAAGTTTAGATGACAAAATCCTTCAACACACAACAAAACCATTCTACTTTTGAAACAAAGTATTTTACACAGATATGGCCTACAAAAATATGCTGCTTTCTCCGACCTTCTCTGCTTGACAGCAGGACATGAGCCAAGGTGCACCCAGGTGACCAAGAAGGCAAATGGCATCTTGTACCAAGAACAGTGTGGCCAACAGCACCAGGGCAGTCCTGCTGTACTTGGCACTGGTGAGGCTGCGCCTCAAGTCCTGTGTTCAGTTCCAGTCCCATCTCCACATATTGAGAGTAACAAGTAACACATTGAGGTGCTGGAGCATGTCCAGAGAGGTCAATGGAACCTGTGAAGGATCTGGAGCACTGGTCTGATAAGGAGGAGCTGAGAGAACTGGGATTGTTCTGCCTGGAGAAGGGGAGACTGAAAGGGCACCCTATTGCTCTCTACAGCTGCCTGAAAGGAGATTGTACCAAGGTGAAGGTCAAGCTCCTCTTCCAGGTAACAAGTGAAAGGATGAGAGGAAATTGACCTCATACCAGGGAATGTTTAGCTTGGATATTAGAAAAAGTTTCTTCACTGAAAGGGTGGCCAGTCATTGGAATAGGACACCTGGAGAAATGCTTGAATCACCATCCCTGAAATCATTCAAAAAATGTGTGGATATGGCACTTGGACATATCATTTTAGTGGTGAGAAGAGTGGTGAAAGGTTATGGTTTGACTTGACAGTCCTAAAGTTCTTTTCCAGCCTTAAGGATTCTATGATTCTTGTCCACAGCAGTATACAAATAGTCAGACAAACCTGGAGCCATCTCCAGGTTTCTGTGGGCTCCTGTGAAGCTCAGCCTCTGCCCACATTCCTTAACAACATAGTCTCTGGCTTTTTTTCCCCTACATCTCCCCATGAATTTTGCAGCTTATGAGTGAAACTTTTCCTGCCAGTTCATTTATATTGGGCCTAAGGCTAATCTCTTTCAATGGTACACCAAATAATTCCTTCTTCCTGACTCTGCACTGGAAAGGTGACAGGCAGCATCAGCGAGAGAAAGCCAAATAAATGTTATAAAACCTGGCCTGAATGACCAGATTAGGTAGCACTCAAAGTGTTGCTAATTTGGCTAAACCTGATGAACATCTGTCCACCATGTCTGAAAAACTGTCTGAAATAGTCTCAAACAGATTAGCAGTTGCTTTTGAGGATAGCTGTAGACTGTTGAGTTACCAGCTGTGAGAAAGCTGTAAGTTTGTGGTCTGTGTTTAAAAGAAGTAAGGAAGGGAGAAAGGAAATGAGTAGAAAAGCTCATCAACTTTACCCTCCACTGCCAAGAAAAAGAAAAGAGCTGGGAAAAGGTAAACTCGCTCTAGGCCTCCACATGCCAAACAAAGAGCTAACAAAGAGCTGAATAACAACCAATATGATGGTTCAAGAGCATTAGTGCAGGAGAAGCAGTTGCTGTTGCATGGTTTGACTTTACTTAGGCTTTTTACATTGTCTTTTGAACTACTGTTTTAGGTAAGCAAAACAAAAAGGAAGGAAAACTATCTGAATCAACAGGCTCTCAGGGGTACAAAATAAAAACATCAAGAACTCTGTATAACTATATTCAAAGAGTACTTATAAAGACTCCCTGTCCAAATGGAAGAAGTAACAAGCAATTCTATACGGAGATTTATCCTGAATCTGTATCTAATTTTCCGAGCATTTTTGTTTATACTGTGGATGATGAAATACACTGTATGTGTCTTAAATTTGCAGATGACATGAAATGGAGAGGGGATGCAGATAGTCTTAGAGACAGGACTGGAACTAAAAATGCTCTTGATAAACTGGAAAATTCGCAGAACAGCTGGATGAACTTCAATATCTGCAGAAATAAGCAGCTTCCCAGTGGCCAGCAGCAGCTGGCTCAGTAGAAACTCCGGAACATGGTGGATGAATTGTTCAGCACAAATCAACAATGTCAGTGTGGTGAGAAAGACAAATGTCATTTTGAGGTATACAGAACGATGAGTGTTCAACACATAGCAAGTGGGAATACTTTTGTCAGTGTTCCCAACACAGAAGAGGCTTTGGCCAAATGTTATGTTCAGTTTCAGTCACCATGTATCAGGAAACATTTAAAACAACCGGAGGGTTCCAGAAGAGATTAAGCTGAAACCACAGCTGAGAAGAAAATGTATGTGGGTGCAAGAATTCAATTTAGCCTGGAAAAGAGACCATGTCTTGTTTTTCCCAGTTTTCAGGTGAGCAGCCTGAGGTGACCAAGAGCAGACCCTAGCTGCTTTTGCAGCTACCCAGGAAAAATGAGTGTGAAACTGAAAGACAAAGTAAATTTTATAAACTGTTATCTAATAGAGTAGAACTATATTATTCTTTCATCAACAACATGACACAAAGAGGAGGGGGAAAGTAATTTTCCTTCCTTGGCACCTAATTTTTACCTCTTTCTTTCTAAAATGTCACTTTTAATTCCAGAATTATTTAATTTTTGCTATGACTGACTTGTGCTGGAGGGATGGAAATTAACATTCTAAGAAGACTGTGATTTTTCTCATAAAAACATCCAAGAGAAAAAGCATATTGCCTCCTATTGAGTAAAGGATAAGCAGCAACTGCTGCAACTGAGGAGAATCTGCCTAACTGATCATATTTTCCCCTCTTTTCTGTGTTTAAACTGACATAAAACCCTCTTGTGGAGATTACTGTTATTCTAGAAATGTAACATTAGGCTGGCTAGGTATTCAGCAGAGAAGAACACTTGTTTCATAGAACACTAATTGTGTTTTTCCCATTCAGAATTCACCTGAGTCCTGAAGGGAAATCCCAATCTGGGTTGGGATAAATTCATACTCAGATGCTGTCCCTTCATTTCCTCTCTGGGCAGAACATGGTAGTCTGAAAACTTCCACGCAAAATCAGCCTTTAATTCAGTCCTTTTTTAAACTGAAGCTTTAAGATCTAAGTGGATAAGAGATGAGGTAAAGTACAAGGTAAGGGGAAGGGATGAAGAAAAAATGGGATGGCTTTCTTGAACAGTTCAAGAGCAGGATTTTTTTGTTTATTTCTCCTTAGTGAGTCTCTCAAAGAGCAGATAGAAAGGATGAGCACCTGAGGGCCTGTAGCTCCTGCTGGGGCGTATGTCTGCATCCTGTCAAGTATGCACCGGGCAGCACAGGCCCTTCCCCTTCCAAGACCATCTCCAGTGCAATTAAGACTAGCCTGCTTCTACAAAGCAATCCCACCATGCCTCTACAGTCTAGAATACAGATAAACACTGCTCTAAAGGGGAACTGTGTCTTTGAACACGTCTACATTTCATGGGGACAAGCACAAATAGACAGGAAGCTAAATGCTTAACAAAAAGTAGGGAGGTAGACCTTGACAGGCTGGAGGAATTGGCCAGTAGGAATCTCTTGAGGACCAAAAAGAATTGTAGCATGTACAGAGCTGTACATGCTAGGGATGAGCTGAGTGTGTAACAGCTTTGCAGAAGGGTACTTAGGAGATTCTTTCTGACAAATTTCACAAGAGCTAGCCATGTGCCTTGCAATGAAGGCAGCTAATCACATACTAGGCCACACAAGCAAGTGCATAGCCAGCAGACAGAGGAGAACTCTTATTCCCCTATGCTTTACATGGCTAGGTCATGCCTGGAACAGGGTGACCAGTCTGTAGAGCAAGTAAGACAATGACAAACAGGAGAAAGTCCAGCAAAGGAGCACCAAAACTGCTGAGAGGCTGAAGCACACGCCACCCCAGGAGGAGCTTTTTTGCATCGCTCAGAAATTAGAGCACTGAGGTGGTCTGTGAGTGACCTAATGATCTTATGAGAGGCGGGAATAGTAGGTTGGATGTGAGGAAAAAATTTGCATAGAAAGATTTCTGAAGGATTACTGAAGTAACATGCACAGAGAGGTTTTGAAAGCTCCATGCTTGGAAATGTTGGCAACTTCACTAGATATGGTGCTGAGCATCTAGTCAAAACTATTAGTCCAACATGGAATTGGGTTGGACTGGGTGAGCTCCAGGGCTCCTTTCCAACTTGACTTTTACTGTGTTTCCAGGAAGGTCTGTAAGCTTGCAAATGAAATGCTGTAAAAGTCAGGAAATACCTTGATGTGCTTCCTCTCATCTTCTGTCATGTACATTCAAGCTGCTCACTGCAGGTGGCAGAGAAGCAACAGCAAAGATGAGCAAGCACCGCTGTTGTAGTCACAGTGCCTGAAGAATGTAAGTGAGGCAAGGTCCGTAGGAAGAGGTAATCTCTTTTATTAGATTGACTGATATACTTACAAGAACTTGGATGGGATTTCAGGCACAAAAATTCTTCTTTGGCCTGAAAATAGAAACAGCCCACTTCAGTGCTAAACACAGGTTGAAAATGGTTACTCTGAATTTAGCTAGCTATATTCATCATTTAGACCATCTGAGAAAAACCCCCACATAATTGGCACTTGTGGAGTGAAAGATTTGTTAACTAAATTTTCATCTCTCCTCTTGAAATACCTCCTGAAGGAGGCAGAGGGTTATTTTTATCTGCAGAGCATGAGGGTGGAAGAGAGTTTAAAAGCGTGACAAAGCAGCTCAGTACAGCTGAGCATAGCATCCCAAGAGTCAGGGAAGCTTGGGATGCATATAACAAAAGACACACACACATATGCCAGGCTCCATGTCAGGTTTTGGATAAGGACACTGGGCAGGGTTAGCCCTGCAGCACATGTCTCTGAGCACATGTCCTGCTACAGCAAAACTTCATGCATCACCATCCAACAGGCACAAAGGCTCTCCTGCTTCATCCCACGTGGTTTCCCCTCCTAAACTTCTTACCTGTGGCCCTTCAGCCACATCTGGCTGACAGGAACCAGTGTATCAGCACTGAGGTGCTCACCTGATTCAGCCAGGCAGAGACTCAGGGGCACACTCACCACAGGTCCTGTCCATCACCACAGACACTCTGGATGCTCCATTGTCCCCAGGGCACCCACCTGGCCCTGGGACAGGCTCCTGGGCTTGATGCTCCCTCGGCCATGCCTCTGCCTGGGACTTAAGGCCAGACCCAGGCTTGCTTTCAGACTGGCCCCGTCAGTTTTCAGACCGATCTGCACCCCACTGCCCTCTTCCAGGGCCCCTAAACTTACCATAGGAGCTCCTTGCTCCTGCACAAGAGCGAGATTCCAATTACAAATCATCCTGGTGGGTGGGTGCAAAGATGTGCAATGACCTCAGTCAGGGTTTTGGGATAGCCTCTTCCCCTTCCCAGTGACTTGTCCTAACTACCGCTGCTTCTTTCATAGGCACAATTTCACTTCCAAGTCTTGCACCAACCTTCCTGTCAACACAGGAGTGCAGAGGACCTTGACCATCACCCTAACCTCTGTGCAGGTTGAGGCTGCATCTGGCTCTAAAGAGATCATGTGACTCAGATATTATAAACAATAAGACTCTGAGAGACGAAAACCTTACACCTAGTCCTCCAATAAATCTTGGGTTTTTCCTCCACACTGGCTAATTTCCAAAAATACAGTGCTAAGAAAACTTCTTTCATCAACAGATCACCAAGTCTTTTCTATCAAAAATATTTTAATCACTAAGGAAAGGGGTGTTTGTATTGCTGATGGCAGTCAGTGGCTGAAGATTTTTATTCTTGTACCAAGACAATGCTACAATGCTTCAGCATTTGGTAGATGGAGCAAAAGGCTAAACCCAGAAAAACTGAATTCCCATATCCTCAGACAGTCACACCAGTATCCAGAGAGACTAAAAGGCAGAATCAAGTCAAGACATGAGACTCTCCAGAATGATTTAAGGTGACTTGAGCTGGCTGTGTAGCAGAAGGATCTGTCACGTTAGAAACATGATATAAGCAAGTCTGTACACTTAAAATCAGAGGGGGCAAAACCACATAGTAAATGGTCTATGGAAGAGGTGAAAGACAAAAAGTGATAGAAAGTCTTAAGAGCATGATATCTAAAATAGAAACAGAGAAACCAAGTTTCCATGAGTGTCAGACCAGAGTTCTGGACCTGCATCAAGGTGTTCAATCAAAATATGGACAAGCTGATGACACAGTGAGAGTGCACGAGAAACAGAGTGGAAGACACCCTTTTCCCTGGCAGATAGCAAGAGATGCCTGCTTGACTGGCTTTTTAAGGGCCACAATCAAGACCCTTATCTCCTTAGCAGTTATCCTATCACATATGCATTAACTATACAATCCCATAATTTGTTTCCTGTGCAGACAGAAGAAATCTAAAACAAATGGGGAAAAAATAGGCAAAAAAACCATACAAACCAAACAAAATAAAAAAAAAATCCTGCAATCAAATAAATAAATAAATAAACAAACACTAACTACTCTACTGATGCTGTATATTAATCTTAAAAACATACCTAATTCAATCCATTTCTTAGAAGTTTGAGTAGTATTGCACTGCATGCCTGATTCCTGACAAACTAGATGACAACCACGTTTGCACATTTTGAGCACAGCACTGGTCATCCTATCTGACTCAAAAGTCTGTCCTTAAGCTGGCATCCATTCTGCAGATTGCCACAGAGCAGCTTGAGCTCCTACTTTGAAAGAATCTCTGGTTTATGCTCAGGAGTCACAAAACAGCTGGACCCAGTTATAGTTTAGAATAAACATGAAACCTCCCCTCTGTGCCCAGCAGTGATAGTTCCCAGACAGCTCTTCTGTGTATGTTGACCACAAATATAAGTACATCAATACAGCTTTGTTATTCTTGAAACATTCAGGCACCAAAAACCAAAGCCTCTCTTACCTCTGAGCTATTGCTCCTACTTCTCAAACTATGCTTGTGTAAAGGGAAAAGAAGTGACAGCATTCCTTCCATTACTGTTATTTTTACAGTGGGGCTTTTATTTGCAATGAACAGAGAAGCTTGCCAAGAAATTGGAACTATTGGTGTAAGTTTTATTAATATTACTTTTCCCCCAAATGCCCTGAAATGCAAATATCTTATGGATGTTATGTACTTTGTCACAGTCACAAGTTCAATTTGTTTTAATTTCATATTGTTACTACATAAGAAGACATCATCAAGCAGAGGGCAGGGGATCCATTTGAAGGGTTGGTTGTATTTGCTCAGTAAGCCTCGGTCAGGAGCCTGAACCTGACTAATGCAGCTGCAGTGGCCTTGTGCTCAGATCTACAGAGCAGTTCAGAGGCTGTACAGGCCCATGGCATTAATCAGAGGCAGACTGTGGTTAGGGAAGAGGCAAAATGAGGGTAGACTCTTAGTTATCTCTGGCATTGAGTCAGATATGTAATCTGTGCTCTGTAGTGGGCCTGCACTAACACTTGTGCCAAAGGCAAGATCCAAAGCTGGGGAATGGGAGCAATCAGCATTTGCATTATTAGAGTAGGTCTTCTGAGGTCACTGCCAACTAGCACTAATTACACTGCTCCCTCTGAAGCCAGGAAGAGCATTAACTTCAGGAGCTGACCATGATTAAAGCATTTACACCTGTCCCAATCCCTCTTTAAGGCTGATCTTTATGGAAGGAGTCAGCAAGACTCTCCTGTGAAAACCCATATGAGCACAGCCAGAATCCAGCCCAAAGTTTTTCATGTGTCATCGTGACAGACCAGAAAGCTCTAGGCTGAAGAGGGAAAACAGCAGGAAGATGAGTGAGAGAGGTTCACCATCAAACCTGATTGCTGTGCAGGGCAGGCTTTATAAAAAGGAAAAAATAGAGCCATTAAATAAAACCCATTCATCGAAAAGCATTTACAGAACCTGAAAACAGCATCACAGTCCAGATATTTAACAGTCACAGCATCCAGTCTCATCAGTATCACAGGGAAGGCTCATGCCATCACCAGCTCCAAACACCAGGATTAGATTTAAGAGAATTTCTAATCTTAAATCCTTAAACAAATTCAGAATTCCTTAACAAGTCAAAACCTATGATAGTTTTTAAATACCTGCTATGTAGCTGTTTGTCTCCATCCCAGTTTCCTATTCACACTCTTGTACCAGAAACATAACCTGTATGAAGTCCAAAGTCCTGCAAGCCAGGCTTGTCTGTTAGGAAGCATTGTTCCCCACTGCAGATAGAGGTAAAGTGTCTCTACACAATGCATCTTAAACAGAGAAAAACAAGGTGTCCAGACTTGTTCTGAGAAAGTGCTGGCAAGTTGCAGTATATAGTTTGTGTATTAGGAATGGCAAAAGCAGAAGTTCTCCAGCATTCATTCAGTACGTGAGGCTTCAATAGATCCTTATATTTCACCATAGTTCTACAGTCAAAGTTTGAACCGTAAGGCACAGTGTGATATCTTGGGTGGCTTTTCAGCAATGTCACACTAGACCTCCCACTCCCTGGCACCTTCATTCTCCCACCATAAACCTTTTGAATGCATTGGCTGATTACATTCAAACTTCAGAGAATAGCCTCCTAAATAACAAAGTTCCATATTTGATAAAAGAGGTAGCTGTTTAGGGAAAGGACTGGGGTCCACCCATAACTTTTCATTCTTTTAGCCAGCTTCTACATAATATGTGAGTCTGTATATCATAGCCAAAACACAGCAAAGGGAGAACAGAGAACAGAGATAAATTAAAAAAGCACATGTAAAGATAGCAGAAAACCTAACTTAAATTTTTCAAATCTAAGGACAATAATGCAATTCAATAGAAAGCTGGGCTTCACCAGCCCTGTGATCAGAGGAGTACCTGTTTGGGAGCACAGTGCAGTCTCAGGCCCTTTGGCCAGGACTTCACATCAGCTCTGCTCCTGTGGATTCCATCAGCTAATAATGTTGGGAGCAGAGATGATGACCAGGGTCTCCTGTCTCAAAGACTTTTCTGAACAGGGGTATAGTTGGCTTGGTTGTGTCCACATGCTTGTGGCTTTGGTGAGAGACAGAGATGACCTTACCATTGGTACTTACCTTTGTCGAACAGAGGGGACTTACAGAACACTCTCTGCACTTATTGCTGCAATGAGTGATGTGCAGCACAATTTCTGGGTGAGATCCCTCACAGTCACAGTTGTATGTGACTACAGGAGAGGAAAGTGACTGCAGCTTTTTTAAGCTCTCCCTGCTCTGCAAACACACAATTTTCAGCAAGCTGGGGATTGGCAACATGCTAAAAATCCTTGAAAAAAATATTTCTCAGCATTTTAAAACATCACTGTTTTTCCTTTTGAAGTTATTTTTCATAATTCATTTAGGAAACATGTTTCTGCATATTCTCAGCCTGTTGCTGCCATAAATGTTGAGAATCTATTATTTCCAATGATAAAAATAGCTATTTGGAGTCTATATAACCTGCAGAAGTATCCAGGTAAGTTACTTTCAAGAAAAATGCAACTACTCTCAGAGTACAAAAAAAGTTAGTTTTTTGGTTTTGTTTTTTTTCAAAATATCGCTCTCTAGAGGAATTTTCACAAGCATTCCCCTCTCATCATTTCATGTAGAAATTAGGGCAAGTTACATTTTTTTTCCTAGGTTACTTCTGTTTTAAACAGATAGTGATTGTGATGTGGGTATAGTGCTGAAGAACCACACAGGCTGTGGGAAAACCATGCATTTTAAAAATAGTTGCTCTTATGGAAATGAATAGGAAAAAGCATGTGAAAAATTTGGACTAACCCTGTAATGTACTGTGGAGAATCACACAGTTCATATTTGGTGTCTAATTATTTCTAACCTTATTGCAGAACATAACATACTCTATTTATTTTACTTTTTTTCTTTTCAAGGTGAAAGTAGCACTAGTGAAACTGATGTTCTCAACACATTTATGTCCAGGAAAGCTTGAAGAGACAAGCTCTAGAAAGGAATTCAGTCTGTTGCAGCCCATCCTCTCTCTCTGCTGAAGTTTTCAGTACTATTCCTCTCAACTGAGGACAAAAATGGCAGTAATGTCTCTTATGGAAGGAAACAAAATGGGTTACAGCCATCGGCCTACCCTGCAAAGTTCATAGAAAAGACAGTTCCAGTCTGTGTCAACCACATTAGCCTTGACTAGAGCAGCATCAACATTAAATTATGGCATTCTCAGCCAGAGAATAAACAGAATTCTCTTTTTTAAAATACAGAGTTGCTACTAAAACACAGAAAAAGAGTTAGTAATAACTCCCTGACAAAACCCTTCCCACATCTGCAAAAGGAATAATGTTTCACTCCAGTTTTCCCATGGTACGTTTTACATTGACTGACTTGACTGAAAATGATGACAAAGATCCTCTCTTGGTACACGTTCCAGTTGAAAGAATGTGAAAAAAATCTTTCCTGTTTACCATGTGAATGTCTGCTACAGCATTTCCCATAGCATCAGTATTCCTGGGGAGGGGAAATATCTGTGTCAGAAGCATTTTGTCAGATGGAGGTTAGATATCAAACAAAAGGGAAGCTCAAGCAAATCCTGAAAACTCTGTTTTACTGTGACTAAAAGCCATCAGCAAAAGGATACACAAATGGCTTCACCTATGACACAGGCTACGCAGGATCAATTAAATTCAGGAAATTGGTAAAAGGTCTTGCAAAATCATCTTGATCTCACTTTGTAGTCCTTTCTTGTCAGTTCCTAAACAGGTTCATAATACAGCTTCAGCTTCAAAAGAAAGTACCAGGATTCCCAAACACATTCATTTGATCTGTGCCGACATGGAGACACCATCTGAAGCATCTCAGAAAGCTCTTGCTAAGCATTGCATGGTGCTACTATGAGGCAGACAGTGATTCTGCATGCGAGCCTTATGCAACTCACAGGAAAATCTAATGTCCAGGAAGACTGGGGAGCTGAGATTTCAGATCAGCCTCCTTAGTTTAGGCTGACCAGTGCCTCATCTTTCATTTCCCATCAGCCCTCACCTTTTTCTCATATGGCACAGCACTCACTTCATTCTAAGACTTTCAGGTATGTAATACTGGATGAAAATTATTTCTCTCAGGGCAGGAAGAAACTAAGATCTCCTTTGCAAATTCCACCCCATTAGCTCAGTCTTTGGTAGACACTGTTCTCTGTACTTTAGATAAACCATTGAAACACAGCTCTGCAGAATAGCTTTACACTTTTAATTTCCAACCACTAAGAATAAATTCAGCTCACAGAAATTGAAAGGATGTAGAAATGGCAATCTATTGTACTTATGCAGTCCTCAAAGGGGAAAGAAAAAAAAAAAAAAATTGTTCTGCCATAAAATTCATAGCACAAAAAGAGCAGAAAGTAAAAAGGAGGAAAATAGGATGTTGTCTGATGACTGGAGTTGATTGGGATAGTTTAAAGGATCCAAAGAATTATTTTTGCCAGCAGCTCTGGAACAGGACTTAAAAAATTACTGCAGAACAGGAACTACACAGGTGTGGTACCCAAATCAATTTGTCACTTGTACTTAAATAGGATTCAGTAAAAATTTAAAACAAAATTTGCTACAGTGTTGAGTTATAGAACTTTGAATTTTTTTAAGATTATATGTCACTGCAGCATCTCAAACATTAAAGGTGTAACCATAGCTTGAAAGTTTTCAGTGTGGTTTCTTAATCTTCCCCTCACATCCAGAGAAAATGGGAAAGGAAGTACTCATCAGCAGCATACCTGAGGGCATCACAGCCCTGTGATATCTGTCTTCACATGGCAGGAAAGTAAATATCTTTCTTTACATATATTTTGAATTCTAAACCGCATGTAACCAGGAGTATTTCCCAATATGCACAACACACAAGAAAATAAAGTGTTTAGAGGCTTAAATAAATTGAAAAGAAAAAATACTCAAACCATCCAGTCTCTGGCAACTTGCACAAAGTTATAATGGAAATATGTCACAGAACAATTTTGTTTCTTCAAGTCCATAAGTAGCATCCTAACAGATGGCCATTGTCTTTCCAAATGTATTTCCAAATATATATTTCTCTCTATATATATAGAGAGAGAGAGACAGAGAGAATACATATACAGAGAGAGAGAGAGAGAGAGAGAGAGAATATATATATTCTTCTCTTCCAGCATCAGTACATTTTCATGTTCAGAAGAAAAGCACCTCTGGCTGGCCTTTTTCCCACACTACTCACATGAGAAACTACATTTTTTTCAGCAAGATGGTTTTCTTTTTGTCTCAAGATGTAAAATACACCTGATATTGAATATGCTTTTCTTTCCACAAGACAGTAGCAGAAAACAACTTGGACTTCACTAGCTGGAAATCAACATTAGCTATTGTACCACTTCTTTTTGATGAACTTGTTCATCAAAACTCTTCGTATTTATCACTGTATCACATTCACTACTGCTACTTACATTGATGGGAAAATTTTCAGAGGCTTCTGAGAGCTACTGACTCTCTTGGGTGCTTCCAAAATGTTTTTGGTCTTTTTTTCATTTTTTCTTTTACTTTGCTTTTGGTTTTTTAATTTTTTTTTTCATTTTACAAACCCTAATTTTTCATTTCCAATGACCTAATTAAGTAGTGCGTATTAACAACTAATGTTATTTCTAAAAGCAGCAGAAATACAGCTAAAGAAACACTACAAACATATTCTTGCCTGTATTCACAGTGCTTACAATGCTGTAAAAAAGAAAAACTATTAATGCCAGATGCACGTTAACAGATGATATGGTGAAAACCACTTAGTCCTGCCAGCAATGTTACAAAAAAAAAGGAGGGCAGGAGGGCAGGAGGGAGGGAGGGAGACTTTACCTGCTGTAATTCATTCTTTTCGTATTTCTTGAGTCTCAGATTTTTCCTTTCTTTTAGACTTTTAAACAACAGCTATAATGCACACATGAGCTACTTCCTGATGCATTTCTCTGTAACTCATTCTTGAGCCAAAGATCTTCACCTTTGTAAGCGGCCTCTGTGGTACACATAGCTCTTCCAGGGTGCTACTGAAACACACTGCAAAAAACTTTTCTCCCTAACCTCAGAGAGATGGACTACGGATTGAGGAAGGGGAATTTCACCCTTAGCAATTGTCTTCAGCAAAATAAGTACAACAAAGTAATCTCCAATACTGGTTGATTGGGTGAAAACCATTGCTATTTCTGTCCCAGAGCACTTGGTTACTTTCAAGTATGGCAAATTCAAAGTTCCTCAAAACCAACAGCAATACTCATTTCCTCTACAAACATCAGTGAGCTTAATTTAAGGTGCTTTTACATTTATATTTTCCACTATCTGCCAGGGAATATACCCAGGCCTTATTTTTGTATGTTTCTGATTATGTTCTTCAATGTCAATGGGCTAAAAATACTAAGGAAAAGAAAGCACACTAAATGGACAGTGACCATCAATGGCAAAGCACCACACTCTGTGGTACAACAGCCAAGTCTGCACAACCAGCAGAAAAATATGAAAAGGCATGCAATTGACTGCCACCAATTTTTAAATCTTGTCCAGAAAGTTGTTAATTGACATCAGCCTATAGATCCTTGTCAACAAACAGAAACAGGTGGAAAGTACTAAATTAATCGTATTTAGAGAAATATTCCTCTTCTATGGCCTTTCCCTCAAAAAAACTCAGAAAGTTTTAAATTTAATGAACAAACCCTAAAAATGCATTAAATGTCAGTGCAGTTTCTCTCTCATCACAAATACTAGCCCTCTCAGCAAACAGAGCTTTCTAGAAGGGCTGGTCACAGGAGTATATATTAAGTGGAGAAATACATAGATTTATTTTTCTCCTTTTGTTTATTTTTCCAGCTATTTTTGAATTTAATTTTTAATATGTTGCTCAGAATTTTGTTTTACAGTTCTCTGAACCTACCTTGTATTTTCAGAATACTGTCAGCTGTTAAAGCCCTATATTGCTTTGAAGTAGACCTTACGAATTTGGGTGCAGGATTATTTCCTTACAGTTCAGCATCTGAGTATCTCAATAGTTCCCAAAGGCAGCACATGATTCAGTATCAGCTGCACTGACATTATTCACATTCCATCTGTGTGGAAGTTATCCATCAACAGCAAAGTAAGCTCCTGGCAGCAGGAGGGCAAACAGAAAAGGACATTTCTTTGCATTTTGTGACAACATGAACCCGCAATAGGTGATAAAACTGTATTGAAAAAAGACTTACATTGGGAAAACATACCTTAAGCACGAAACTGCAAATACAGGGAACAACAAGCACTGCCTATTCAAAAGACTCCATCGTGTTTTGCATCACTTTGTGCTGTGGTTTACTTGTGGTATAAACACACATATATGCACACACATTTCCATTTCTCACTTGCACTCCCAATAATAGCAAAAATAAACATGAAAAATAATATTAAAAAACTCTGTATTCAGTAATATTCACACCAAAGTATATGTATAGATATATCCATTAAAATTATGAACATTTCTAAATATATTTTATGTATCATACATATATTTATATGTATAATTACATATCCACAGAAGTCATCTTGCTGTGCTAAAGCCAGCAGTAAAAGCAAAAACAGGTTTCACAATAGGACACCCATATATGCATATGTACTGGCTGTTTGGTTTGTGAATTTATTTACAACTTAGCTATATCATAATAAATGCTTACTGTTCTATTGTACAAACGTAATAGTAAAGGTTTAGGTTTGTTTTTTAAATACAAAGACTGCAAATGAATACATGAAAAAAATTACACACCATGTACAGTATTTATAATTTATAAATGCAAAGTTAAGACCTCTTTAAATTATTGCACTTGCATATTTTTTTACAAAGATAGTTTATATGTATCATATATATATATATATGTGTGTGTAAATATATATATATATAAAACAAATTTTTCAGCTCACTAAATGTAATAAAGTTGAATGTTGTTACCTTGAAGTTCTTTCTTCTCCACATAACAGCCCAACCTGAATTTGGAATATTTATGAAACTACTCTACAAATCAGTTTGATCTACCCTAGAAAGCAGTCCGTTATTTTAGGTTTATTTGACAGAGTATACACCCGTATTACAATCGAGCACAGTTTTTGGTCAGAAAGCAAACAAAAGTTATGATGTGCCTTTGCTAGATTGGGATATATAACCTAAAGTTTGAACATGAACTTCCTTGTAGTAGTGTGCAGAAAGCCTTTTCTCTGTTTAGAATTAATAAATTAATTGTTATACTTCACAGAACTGGTCCAATATCACAGTGTTTGAGGCAAATGCATTATTTCAAGAGGTTCATGATTGATTTGAGCATCTAATAATCTCTATTTTTTAACATGAATAGTGCTTTTTGCTACTCCTACAATTTTAACACTAAATGCTCTAAGTGCAGTCACAGCAAACTGATCACGCTGTTTTAAGGTTACACACAGGAAAGAAATCTGTGCCACATAAAAAGATGAATTCCACTTTGCACGTCCTCTCCAATTTAATATGCTTGATCAAATACTCCAGCTAAAAAAACCCCTGTTTCGTTTCTCTAATGGTCACCTATAGAAAAATAATTACTGCCATGAGTTGAACCATTACAGTAGAATATTGCAAAATCATGCAAAATTCATATATTAATCATAACAATGAAATTTGTCATGCTTTAATAAAATATGCAACATCTCAGATAAGTGTCATGCTATGTCAACTATTTTTCTCACTTAGTGCATACCTTTCAGGCTCATAAGACATTAGAAATGCTCAGTTACAACTTCAAACAGTGCTTTTACCTTTACTGGATGTAGGAGGGAAAAGCAGCTGGAATTATTATCAAGAAAAATGCAATTCTAAGAATATAAAATCTAACACTTCTAAGAAAGGAAAGATCTGTTAAGCTTTTTATACATTCTTTTGGGCAAGATAATCCTTTTAGTAGGATAAAAATGCAAGGAGGAATGACTTTTCAAAATTTAACTTAATGAGTCAGATGCCTTATAGACCTAGATATCTTAATCGATTGTGAGTTTGAATCCAGAATTTTGAACAATTAAATCTCAACACGTCTTTGAGCCATGAAATTCAAATGCAGCTCCAAAGTTATAACTTTTGGTGGGTTTGATTTTGAAAGTGCATGTCTTTTTTCTACAAAATATTTACACACATGAATCTGTATTCTGTAAATGCTAAGACAGACTACATTTGCTTAAAAATACCAGCTCATCATGACTACTTTTGTTGGTCTAGGTCCTAACAAGGAGTAATATTTTATCATGACCTTTCTCCTTTTACACACCTGGAAATCAAACCAAACCACAGCCACTTTTTAAAAATTCTAATAGACATTATACTATAACAAACATATATTTTAAGTGGTTTGGATAGTTCTATATTAGAAACAGAAGCTGATTCGCTTGAGACATTAATAGAAGAAGTTATTGCCAATTTGACAAATTTTCGAGGGAAACATGCCCTCTATCAGTACTTATTATAAACTTCAAAACATAACATAGTGTGTGCTAATGACAAGCATTTTTACCGGTAGGAAACAGAACTAGTGAAGTTGTCTTTACTGTCAGTGAGCAACAGATGAATGAAAACCTTTCCATACACACAGATAAAATGTAATAAGGAATACTTTTGCAATGCTTTTAAGATCAGCATTTTTAAATGGAAAGGTTAATAAAAGGGTAATAATGGCCAATACATTCAATGCAAATATGCTTAAGCAAATATACTTAACCCGCGAAGGAAATCATTCCATACAGTTGTTGGGGTATCTGAATTTCAAAGAATATTTTTGTAGTCACCATAGATTTAGATGATTTCCATGTATATTAGGAGCCGTGGATTCTGTCTCAAGTACTTAGTGGATGAAACGTTGCATCTGCATTATTTAGCTGAAAGAGAAAGGCTAGGAGGAAAGTAGAGGACACAGCATGAGATATTATTCATTCTACTTTGGTGTAATTGTTTCTTGTCATGTTTTTTTTCTCTTTTGTTTTTGCTCTTTTTCAATTCCAAACCAGTTTGCTGTGATTACCAAAGAATTTCTGCACTTAGAATTGGTAAGGTAAACCAAAAAAAAAAAAAAAAAAAAAAAAAAAAAAAAAAATTATGGGGCTTTTACAAGGTAACATGCATCATACAAATAAAATAACTTCATATTGAATTCTCAGCCTGTGGGATCTCAATATACAGCAAAGGCTTGGGTGCATTTATACATTATGCGACTACAGATCACGTACTGTACACATAAACAGAGAGTGGCATGTGCTCGACCATAACAGAAGGCAAAACTCAAGAGGCCAAGTTGTTCACATGAAACCCAAAAGCTGGCATGCCTATTAGAGCAACAGAGCCCAAAAGACAGGAGATGGCAAAAGAGAACCTGTGTTCTGTCTTGAGGTCACTACTATTACTCATTGCAGTTACACAATGGCCATGTTATCACGGAACCTCCACAAGAGTGCATTATCTGTGAAAAAGCACATAATGCAATATAGGCTGTATGTGAAAGGTATGCAAAGACTGTGTTCTCACCTACTGTGTGGATTACTATGAAGATCTTTTTTTATCATTATTTTGAAGAGAAAGACAAAGGCAAATTAAGTGTTGTGAAACATATTCTGTACAATTGCACTAAATTTAAAAGAGTGGCATTATATGTAAGTCTGTGCATAAGTTTGTAAGGCTGAAGCCTAAGTCAGCACAGACCTGTAAACACACCATTAGTGTACTTTTCTTCAGTCAGCTATTCTTTCACTAAGAAAGGCATTTCTAAACTTGGAAATTTTGCTAACTAGGGGAAAAAAACAAACAGACAAATGGAGAAGTTTTCTAATTTCACTCATTTTGTGATGGGGGCAAAAAGCAGTAGAAGACATGCAGTGTTACTGTGCAACACAAAAGCTAGTCAATACAAACACGTTTTTGATTTATTGTGATGGTACCACAATCCCTCTTATCAGACCTGACTTTTCTGACAAGGCTTTTGTTCCCAGCAGATAGCATACCTCAGGTATATCTCCAATACCTTTTAAAATACAGCTCAGTAGATAGAAATAAAAATTATGACTTAATTGTGAGCTAGGCAAGGAAATCTTTGCTGTCACATTTAAATTTTAATCCAATATTTCTGTCACTATGGATACAAAAACTCCAACCTGAAACTCCCTCTCATATTGGGGATAATTATCCAGTACTTCCAGTGTTTTAAGGGAGGAGTTGTCTAGGTTTAAAAAACATCCTAAAGAACAAAGCACCATCACTAGCTCTATCAACATTTCCCTTGTGAGTGACAGACAACTGGCATCATGATGCTTAATGAAGTACTTTAAAACTTTAACCTGAATGTTGGTTTTCCTTTAGTTTGCAGCAAGAGAATTCACTGTAACCTAAGCATAAATTATAGTCTCCAAGGATTCTGCTGGAGTTCAAACTGATTACAAGTAGATCACACATAAACATTCACAATAGCAATGGGTATATTCTATTTATAGCCAAGAACTCCCAAGTGACACTGGTGTTAAAGCCAGCCACAGTACGGTATAATAAAAGTACCATTGAAACCCTTACTAGAAAGATACAATTTAGAAGTGCCCCATAAGATTCCCCCCCCCCCCCCACCCCCCATCAGTTTTAAATTAAGGCCTCAGCAATGTAGCCCATGAGATAAGGCCAGTCTTTTATATTCACAAGTTGTAAGTTCTCTTTTCATAGCTGACTCCAAAACATCTGGGTTGTCATTTTCCCTCTGTTTACGTTGTGTCACTGGTGTAGGTTAGGAGATTGGCTGCCAGAGTCATTTAGCTGAGGCAACTCCATGGGTGTTACCTTCCTAGGCAGGTCTACTTCTTAGCCTTTTGTAGCTTTCCTTTTTCCATTTGTTTTTTTTTTTTTTCTTTTTTTTTCTTTTTCAAATAAAAATGAAACAAAAGAAAAAACAATCCCCAAAACAAGAAGGGGTGCTTTTCAGGTTAAAGCAATCTGTTGCTACTGTTCAGTCATCAATCTTCACAGGAAGAGAATCTGAGGTCCCAGGAGCAAGGGATTGAGAAGAAATCCATATAGAGGCTTCCTCACCTCTCGTTACTTTCTCCCATTGGTTGAGATTGTCCCTGGAGGTGCAAAAAAAGTTGAAGGTAAGACACTGTTCATAAATTTACTGGGATTTATTTCTTCCTCACAATAATGTCTGTTTTACTATACTTTGAGATTTATATTTCTGTAAGTATATTTATATTAGTACCTGTACGTCATCAAGCTCTTATCATCTATACATTATTTCAACCTTCAATTTAATTTATCCCATTTTGTAATTCTGTCTGACTCATATCCATGTTAACTTGATCCTAGCCTACAGTACATCTTCCTCCCCCAAAGCAAGCTCTGAAGCTAGAGGCTACCACCTCCTTCCATGACAAATTCATAGTCCTCATGGCTGCAGGACAGCCCAGCTGTGATCCAAGAGAGACATGACTGTAGAGACTCTGCAACGGCACTCTGGAGCACAGAAGCAGATTAAGCTTTCTGAAACTCCTGCAAAAGGGCTGCCTGACAGTATATAAAATGGAGCATGCCAAGATCATGGTATCAATTTTCAATTACTATTGTGGTAATCATATTATCAGTCTACTACATTTAAAGGGTACCCTTTCTTGAGACATAAATGTCTTTTAGTGCCTCACAGCCTGGCCAGTCCTAAGTCCAAAATTTGGTTCATAAGCCATAAAATGATGAGAAATCAAGCTGGTAATGTTCTAATGATCTGAAGGGTATACAAACCCATAGTCTTAGTGTACACATAGTGTATACCAGTACCACTCTAGTGACTTGGAAGTTTATGTTCATGACAGGCCTTGCAACCGGTAGCCAACTCTCAGCATTCAGTCTTCAAACACAGAGAGAAAGAGAGCAAACCCAACTGTTTCATCTCTGTACTGTCAAATCCCAGTTACCAAAGCAACAGTTCCTATATGCCTTTGGTAAACAAACAGGGTGGCAACAGTACTAAAACGTCTCCCATGTTATGTCATACCATGATAGCACATTGGAATTTATGTGGCAGAGCTTTTCTGATTTTTATGCCACAGCCTTGCCAAAACATTTGTTAAACCAGCAAATATTGATCTGAAAACACAGCCTACAGGTAAGAGGAGAAAATGTTGCATTTTCTGGGCGTGGTGGAAGGCAGGATCTGATGAAGTCTGCCAAAGAATGCTGGTGCCCTCTAGGTTAATACCTACAACATTTTCTGCAGGAAAATGCGCTGCCAGTGCTTCATGCCAACTGCTATGAAGCCAGCATTAATATGGCATTGAACCTCAGCTAATACAATCAGGCACTAAGGATCAGAAAATATGAAGCATCACTACTTCTGTCTCCTTCCTGGACCTGGGAAAGTAATGAGAATTGCAGCCAAAATATTTTTTAATTATATCAATTTCAGCAAGAATTGAGAGACCCAAAAGCACAAGGAAAATAATTTGAAATAATTTGGCCTGAAATAAAGGAAAAAAAAAATCACTTCAACCTCTAAATAAATACACTACCATATATTTATACTTAGGCAGGCCTACTGAGTACATAGGCCACAAAACTTACCTAGGACTTATTCTGAACACTGTAACACAGGTGGGCTATTAGTTTTGATCTACACAGGATGATAAGAAAGTATTTAAAAATGTGGAATAAATTACCAGACAAGAAAACCTTCTAGACTTTTAGGTGCTATCTTACTTTAGGGAAATCAGTGTTGGATATTTTATGATTTTTTTTTTAGTAAGGTATAGATAATATGATTCATTTGCCATTGAGCTCCCAATGAAGCCCTGGCTCCTAGTGTCTGGAATAAATGCCCAGAGGTTCTAAAAATAAAAGCCTTGATGCTGACATGCTGCCTCGGCTGCTTTTGCTGCTATTATTTGCAGCTGGTGTCTGAGTTTCAAAGAACTCAAGGACACAGCAGCTTAAATATTGTATTCCAAGAATGAATACTGCTGGTAAAGAGGTGATATCAAAATTGGTTCAGTCAGCAACTAAGTAAACACCAAACAAGAATGAGGCTGCATGCCTCTGATCACACTGAATAACAATTACCCATCAAAAATAAAGGAAAAACAAAATTGTAATGCAAAATCAGCCATTTGAAACACTCTGGAGTATTCTAGACCCTGCAATAATATCAATTTCTTCTAACTGGGCACCTAAAGTTATATCTGTGTTCAGATTTCCTATTTTCTATCTCCAAATCTTAACCCTCAAACTTCCTCTTCATTCTCTTCAAAGAAAAAGCAGAGGATAATTTCAAAACTAAGATAAAACTACCAAACTGCTCCTCAGAAGGCTTTATGCCAGAGTGTGGATTTTCAAGAAGCTCTTTAGTCCTTCCGAGGCTTTATCTACTCATCTATGTTTCAGTCTGCATTAGCACAAGCTAAATTAAAGAATACACAACAGCAAGACAGGGAGCTGTCTGTCTAGAGCTCTATGCAGTGTGGAGACTGTGCCAGTGTAGCTTTCAGAAGTATCATTATAACAATCTTTATTACAAACATAATTCCTGGAATAGAAAAAAAAATCATATAATCTCTGCCAGGAGTCTGATTGCTTTTACTTCAGACATCACACCTTCTAAAGAGAAAGCAACTCTTGAAGAGATGTTCATGCATGATCTTCAGAATTAGGGAGAGCTTTTATCCGGAGTACATGCTTACGTGGGTGTTTGATATCCACAATACAACTTTAAATATCGTCATCTGAGTTGTAAAAGATGAATTACCAAGCAAAACAGGCCGCTTCTGCAAATAAGCCTCATTGGGATATCCATGTGGCCAGAAATCAAAAGATATGTGCCTTCCCAGATTGTTGCTCCTGTAAAATATACTGTGCAGTCTTAAGCACTCCACCTAACCTCTCTAAGGGCCAGTTTCCATTAATTTCCATTAAGTACACTTGTTTTTTATCAAGTCTTTACTGTGAGGGTGGTGAGGCACTGGAACAACTTGCCCAGAGAAGCTGTGGATGCTATGTCCCTGGAAGTATTCAAGGCCAGGTTGGATGAAGCCCTGCTCTAGCAGAAAATGTCTATTCCTACAGAGGAGTCACTGAACTAGATGATCTCTTCCAAGGGATCTTCCAACCCAAACTATTTTGAGATTCTATGATTTTCTTGGATAAACCAGGTACATTATTTAGTCTCTACTAATATCTCAAAACATTCCTTCAGCTCTTTATGTTCTCTTGTTTGTTCATGTCTTTATCTATTCTTAAAGTATAGACACTAAACAAAATTCCAGCTGTAGCCCCATTAATGTAATAACTACAGAGGTATAGTCTCTAATCCTCCTGAATATTCCTTCCATATCCATCTAAGGTTTGCACAGCCATGCCCAGCTTAGAGGCAGCTGCCTATTCACGATGGCTCCTGTTTTTCATAAGGCAGTGTCCTCTGTAACACTGACACAGACCTACGTAATCTTCTCGCAGCTATATGAAACAGTTTTTGTGTGTGAATGAAATTGTTTTGCCAGCTACTACATTCATTTCAAGGCATTTGTCTGTTACTTCTCAGAAATAACGTAGTCCACAAGATCTGCGAGAGGAGGTAGCTGTGCCATACATGACCAAAAAAAAAGTTCAATGTAAGATAGAATTTAAGGAGCACAACAAAACAAAAATTATGAGATAGTACTAGTAAGAGCATAGAAAAACAGATCCTTAACCACTAAATATGATTGCTGGCATTTTATGAAACAGCTGGGGTTTTCTAGAAAATATGGATTAACCTGAAACTGCAACATTTTCATGAAGCATACACTGATTTCAGCAAAATTTTTGTCAGGAAAGATTGCTAAGTCCTAGGATATAGTTACTGGACAATCTACCTACAAAGCAATTCACCATCATGCAAGTGGAGAAGCAGCCAAAAGGTAAAGGAGTCTTGCCTCTTTTCCAGCACAAACCAAGCTCCATACCCAATGTGTTATAGGAGAAAGTTACATTTGCTTCTCCCATACCCCAGTGTTACTACTCCTGTGTTCTCAACTACTGAATATTTTCTGGATATTTCTTTTTAATAAAAATAAATTTAATAGAAAGAATAATAATACTTTCAATAGAAATTATCTGATATGAAATAGAACCACATGCTAAACACACATTTTTTAATTAAAGAAAATTCTAGCCAATTTTTGTTGTGGGAACCACATTGAAGTAAAAAGGACACAGAGGGAAATTACACTGAATTAGTGCAGACAGGGATGCACAAACATGGAACTGTTTCTCTCTAAGTGCTTTTAGCATCCAACATATTTTATTCAGCTGCGTCTGATCTACAATGGACAGTCCCAGAGAGTAGTTATCACCTCTGGGTTTCTGAAAAGATTAATGTGAGATGTGTATCTCTGCTCATGTTCACGCAAATTCCAAAATTAAAAATCTGTATTTCTGGCAAACTTGCAAAGCACTATTGCTTTTTCCTTGATCAAGCTATAAGCTCTGAACATTTACTCACCTGCATGCTCGGAGTAGTGGCCCAGTTGGAGGAAAGATCTGTGAAAGGGTGGTGTAACATGGGATGGCTACAGCATTGTAGAACCCAATCTATGTTAGAGAAGAACGAAAAAAATAGTTAAATTGTTGCAAACTACAACACTGGAATCTAACAGCTCAAAGCTCCTTACCTGATTACTACTTATATTATTATATTATATTATTATTATATATAAGTTACTCACACTTCTGCATCTGCTTTTAATATCCAAATACTTTAAAATAAGCAGAAATATTAAAATCTTCGGTAAGTACAAGCTGCTTACATGCCTTTCTTTTATGACTGATTTGGCTACTTCAGATAAGCTTTCTACGGAACCTTTTATTATTCAATTGATTCATTTGTTCAGGATATGTCTACTTGCTTGGTGTCAGTAGCAGCGGGAAGTAGGTGGAGATGTTAGAGACATTTCTGCAACATTATTCACGTGATGATTTTATTTTTTTAAAAAGGAAGGTTGTGCAGCATTCACAAAATATGGCCAGACTATGGATTGCTCTGATGCCTTCCAGGGTATATATTGCATAGCTCAATGTACTTAAAATGCTGGGGGCTTTGCACATTTGTGAATGGTGTGCAGTGTGACCAATGACTGCAGTTTTGCATTTGCTTCTCATGTATGCAGTTCAATAATATATTTTTACCATTATCATATTTAGGGAACAACAAATGAGCACATTTTTAATGATATCTGACTCATACAGGCTTAGGGGCCTGAGTGATGGCTACAATGTCATAGCTGAATTGTCATGACATGAAGAAATTTTAAGAAAATGCTACTTATATATTATCAAGGATGATAGAATTCATATTCATTATGACGTCACTCAGTTATCCCAGACTCTTACGACAGTTACAATTGTGCCCTATGATCCCTGGGCAGAATTGGGAAGAATCTTTAAATGCCTTTTTGTGAAATCCTATGTGTTGTACCATGACCAAAGCATTTGATAATATCTCTTTTTTTAATAGTCCAAAGTTTGATCCTTATTCAGAAATTGAAGAGTAATTCTTGTCTTCATCAACACAGAGATTCCTCCCATACTGCTATGTAACCAAATCCTCTGTATAGTTTAAATAAAAATAAGATACATTTTCTGAGCTGTGAACCATACACTCTAAGATGAAGTACTTAGAGTGCAATTAACAGAAAGGAATTGCAGCTGCTGAGAAGGCAAGGCTACATACAGATGGGATGTCTGCTTATCCACAGTATTTCACATACTGCCTCATTTTCTTGCCATTTGTTTTGGATTTTTTCTTTTCTTCTTGTTTGGTAGATTTTAAGGGGGTCTTTTTTATTTCAGTGGAAAAAGATTATTCTATAATTGTCAAAAGCTATAATGGGACATTAGATACAGTCACCCTGTAGACCTTCTGGCTCAATGAAAATCACAGAATCAAAGAATATGACAAGTTGGCAGGGACTCTCAAGGACCATCCAGTCCAACTCTGCATAGGCTCATCCCCAAGAGTCACACCAGGTGCCTGAGAGTGTTGTCCAAACACTTCTTGAGCTCTGTCAGGCTGGTGCTGTGACCACTTCCCTGGGGAGCTGTTTCAGTGCCCAACCACCCCCTGGATATAGAACCTGTTCCTGATATCCAGCCTAAACCTCCCTGGCACAACTTCAGGCCACTCCCTCATGTCCTGTCACTGATCATCACAGAGATAAGATCAGTGCTGGACCCTCTCTCCGCTTTCCCCTCATGAGGAAGCTGTCACTGCAGTGAGGTTTCCCCTCAGCCTCCTCCAGGCCGAACAGACCAAGTGATCTCAGCTGCCTCTTGTGAGGCTTCCCCTCAAGGCCCTTCACCATCTTTCCTACCCTCCTTTGGGTACTAGCTAAGGGCTGAAAGAACCACTTACTAAGATAAAAAAAACATCATTGACACTTGTAAAAATTCAAGGTGATTGTGGTCTTAGCTAGAGCTACAGGTACAAAGAAAAGAAAAAGTGATTACAGCAAAGAGCACATTGCCATTTAAGCAAAAATTTGAAAACAAGTTTTTCACTGCTACTTTAAAAAATAACATCATTGCATGCAGAACATAGAATTCAGTGGTTTGAATAGCCCAATTTCAAAAGCAATATTCACTAACACAAGAAATGTTTTATGTATAAACAAGTACCATTTTATTCAGAGAGCTCATACCTGACCCTGAGGGACTTCATCTTTCTTATCTCTGTCCATCATAGGAATAGGTTGAATACCTGTTTTCTTCATTTCATCACCCTGGAGAAAAGTAGAGAGAGATTAAGAAAACAACAACAAGACTATTGAGACCTGAATTAATTTCCATCTTCTATTCTATATGTCAGTCTAAAAATCCAGAATTTAAAATAACGTGTCGTATCACTCTGAGGCAAGCTCAGAAAAATGCCCAAGGAGAGGCTCATTTTGTTCATTTACCTAAGTGATAATGCAAACAGTAGATGCTGTAAATCAATGTATACACATTTTTCTTGTTTCCAAGTGTGTCTCCATAATAAAAAACAACTGGATCATTCTATTCTCCTCTATCTGCTCAGTTAGTCTCATCTTTAAAAATATCTGTGTAAAGCACTATAATACCATGGCCAGTAGAACACAACTCACCCATCCAAGGAAAAGCTGAGTAAGTCAGGTGAATTTACAGTGTACCTTCTTTGTCAAAAATTGTGTCTTTTCAATATATAACAATATATCAACATCTACCTTTATTAACTCATGCATGGATTATAAAAAAATAACATCTAGACAGGTGCAATTATGTCCATAATTCAATCTTTACTATTTTTGAGTATGGAAAATCAGTTTTATCCTTCCTTCTCCACTGAGCTCACAAAATTTGCATTGAGAAGTCTTTTTACTTATAAGCAAAAAAGTTGAGTATGTAATCAATGAGGCATGTCAACATTATACCTCCATTCTACCACTCATAAGAACACTCACTTTCCAGTGCAGGCATTTCAGAAAGTGAGTGCTGAACTAGAACTTTGAGCTTATACAGTCAGCATTTTTCAAATATTTTGTTGTAGTCTGAGCTGTTTATAATTAAGAGAACAAGAACATGTGAATATGAAATGCACCCACAAGAACAGCACA
This sequence comes from Poecile atricapillus, assembly GCF_030490865.1. Lineage (NCBI taxonomy): Eukaryota > Metazoa > Chordata > Aves > Passeriformes > Paridae > Poecile > Poecile atricapillus. The sequence goes on along the minus strand of NC_081251.1, from coordinate 76,013,671 downwards.
TCTGGAATTTCATAATGAACACGCAACAGGCAGGGTAACAATCTCTGCAATATATGCATGCTACATCAACTCCACGGGCCTGATTTCTATTTTATCCCTGTGTAAAATAGAAATAAGCCCACCAAATACTGCGAGATTCCACAGGGCACATAACGGAAAAGAAAAACACTTTACCATACACATGTGCAATAGTAGTCCTGAAAACACATCATGTCTCCTAAACTGCATAACTCCACTCTATGCAATTTATTTCTTATCCCCAGAGCAGTTACTTCCACATTAAAAATTAAACAATTAGGACATTTACACCTCAGCACATGGCATGAGAGACTGGATATTTATTTATGAACATGATTACATTACTACAGCTTAATTCCTTGTTTCAATTCTCAGTACACGTTAACTGTCAAGTAACTTTTATGTATTGAAGAAGCTGCTCTCTCTGAGACACTGTTCTTGAGCTGGCTCACAGAGAAGACTCAAAAAAATTTAATGTTTTTCATATTTGCTTTAGCATTTTCTGTACTCACACTATAGCTTTATAAGTATGTTTCAAGGCAGCTGACGTGGAGGTGGGTTTCATATTTTGCATTTCTACAAAAACTACAGTTAGTGACTACAGTTAGTGACTTCTTCTATGTTCTGTTGCTTGGTCACTTTATATTAGGACATACTTTCTACATTATCTTGAACAGAGTGAAAAAACACTGCCTGAAAATTAGATAGCTAACTCAGGTCATTAAATAACTTCAGAGTAAGCAACGAGCACATGCATGCACCAGGGAACTCCCTTTAAAACAAGCACACCAAGATGTTGATTGAAAAATACTTAGAGTTGGGTTTTTCCTTCTTGGATGTTTCCATTTGTAAGAAGAGTAAACAGAAGAATCACATATACCTCAGCCCAGAACTCCGCATATATATCGTTGGCAGTCAGTCTGGTAACTGGCCACAACTTTGTTACAGAACACAGATCACAAGCTGTCATCATCAGGCCAATCACTCTATCTCTAAAATAGAATAAAATAACATTAAATTGTAAGTTTCATATAGACTTAATGATCGCTCTGCAAAGCTTTCATTTCCCTTTCCTCAGTTTAATCAGCAGCAATTAATACACAGTACAAATTTTCTGCCACCTATTGTTTCTTCCTCATTTGTTTATGATTCTTTGGTAAGGCACGGCACAGACTGTATACTGTATTCCTTGTTGTGTTCCCTACATTCTTTGCAGCCAGAGTTCATTGACCATCCTCTACACAATCACATACATAGACAAGGACACAGAATGCTTGACTGTTAAAACACTCTCATGCCCCTCTATAATTTTCTGAATATACAGTACAAGTCTATAAAAAGAAAGATGGCATATCTTATTGCTGCATTTCTTTGTTCTTTAAAGAGAGGAGAAAAACTCCTAAAAAGAGAAAAGAGTGCTTCTGAGTCTGTCTTAAGATGCTGTCATTGCTTTGTTGGAATGAATTTGAACTCTGACAGAACAAGAATCTAATCTGTAACTCCATCCTACACGCTGAAAAACCTGTTCACAGAGTTACTGAACAACATCAGTAATATAAAAATCATTATTAGAATAAGTTACACACACAAAAACAGTTCCTATTTTATCAATTTTATGGCACAAATCTATGGTTTGTGAATCTAAGTTTTATAAAGAAAACCGCCAATTTAATTTAAATTCACTTGTTTTCATCCAATGGAGAAATTAGGATGTCCCTTAAGGACACCTGCATCGTTGTTAGTATGTCTATTCCATGTGAAAAAGCATAGAACTTGTTAACCTGCATGCCAGTGTGATGGCAGTCATTAAAACTGTACCAACAGACAAATATACCAGAAGAAATACACAGATACACAGTTATAATCAATCAATAAATGCAAAGAGCATTTCCCCTAAGTTAAGACAGAGAAGTCATTGGCTATGTAAGGGTCAACGTAAATATAAAGCAATGGAAATTACTATTACATATGTGGAATTTTACACACTGCTGGTCTTAGACATCACATATGTAAGAAATAATTCAGAAATAATTATTTTTAAAAATTAATGCTTCTCTCTCTAGACTAATGCCATAGGGACCTACTACTGATCTGCTGCTTTACCTGTGTGTTTGGTTCTTAAGGTTTAATGCTCCTGTCTGATGCAGCTCTTCAAGTTGTTTTCTGTTTCCAAAATACAGGGCAAGGTCTGTGGCAATGATGGCTTTCCGGATGATCTCGAGTACTTGCTCATATTCACTGGAGCTCAGATTGGAGAAGACATTGTGCCCTTCCAGCTATGAAAAAGTAAAAAACCAATAAAAAGCACAAGCTCTAATTCTGAGATGATTTCAGTCTTTATTTCACTAGACAGGTTACGACGGTTTTACAGTCCAATGACAAGTTTTCTTGCAAATTCAAATGTTAATAGCCTGAAATTCCCATTTTTATTTTTCCTTTGTAAACACTGTCATGAAAAATAATATGACTAAGCCACCAATTTCCTTTTGGGACCTCTCCTTCTGAAGCCTAAAAGTAATACTAGAGAGAAATGACTGAAATATTTGTCTTTGATTTAAAAACAATGCTTCCAGAAGGTGTCAGCTTGGAAACTTGTGGTTCAATTTTGGCCCAGAGTCTGCACAGCCAGGTTGGTAAACTGAGTACCTGATTCACTTAAGCATAGTTTTGATACTGTGTAATAGATAGTATAGAAAAATAAACACTGAAGTTAAAAATGCAAAATAATTTTGGTTTCCTAATGTTCCAAATGAAATGTGCCTGAAATCACTGCATTTACTGACATTATTTTCTATATAAAAATAATTATTTTAATGTATATGAACATTTTGGGAGAAAAGCTGCTTTGTTCAACCTTAAGTTGAATGACTCATAAACTAAAGATAACGGTTTCCATTATGGAGGCTCTGGTAACACACCATTGCCATCACTTTTCAGTTTCTACTAGGAATTATTGCGCATTTAACTGACAACATCCATGTACTGTTATCACTCATGAAGCAGTATCACAATTCGAAAAGTCAAGACTATCTGCTGTCTCTAAGATTTGGAAAACAACTTGTCAAAAGTCTTCCTTCTGTTGAGAGGAAGCAGATAAAAAAAAGAAAGAATGAGCTAGCCATGTCAAGGTGTACACATTCAGAAAAAGAAAATATCATTAAAATATATCATATGCAGAGGTGTTTTGACATTTAATTGGCATTTGGGCTGAAGCTCAAAAAGTTTCCCTGACTTTCATCAAGCATTTACATAATTTGCTCAAAATAAATCTTCTACAGTACAAATAGGCTCGGTTTCTCTCACCATCCGGAACATAAACATCATTTTCCAGGACTTTTACTTAGACAAGTAGATTTATTGTGAATAATGAATAGAAAATACAATCCATCTATGTCTCAATGCTCCTTTGACAGATTTCTAAGTAATAGAACAGGATGTTTTAAGAAAAAAAATTCAGAACATTTTAACCCACCATCAGCACTTTGGGAGCAAAAATTACTACTACTAGTTCTCATGATTTAGGGGTTTGGGGACCCGTTACTCCCCTATCTTGCTAATTGCTGGGACCAGGCTATTTGTCCTAATATTTTTTAATATTAATTTTAATAGTTTTTCTGGATTCTACTCTTGGGCTTTGGAAGCCACACTCTCAGAAAGACCACTGTGACAGCTTCTGTTCAGACTACTCAAAAAGAACAGATTCTGCAAAGGACTGACAGAAGCTGCCAGTTATGGGTGTGTCACTTGGGCTTTTGAGTAGTACATACAAAATAAACTGCTAAGATTTTGTTCTTTGCCTGCTGAGCTAAAGCTAGTGAGCAGAACCCTGTGTCCTAAGTATGGTGTACACTAGAACTGCAGGTGGATAAACAAAGCAGCTCTGAAGTTTCAAGCAGTTAAAAGTACTGCGGGTTACTAACGTAAAATTAAAACTTTCTCAGATAAACCCTAAAGAGCTTGGCTCTAAATGTTTGGCTTTTTTTGCATCAGTCCATGAATTCAGTAAGACTTTTTGATTCAAATAAAACCCGAAAGTCAAGTCCAAAAGGCTGCTCTAGCCTGCCTTTGCTGCTAGTTACCACTCACGGGTGCTTCAGCAGCTGGTGTCTTGGATCCACTCTACCTCCCTGGTCACTTATCCTGCTTTCCTCACTCAAATTGACAGCAAATGCAGGAGATGCCAGGGAAGAAAAAGGGTTCCCTGCCTTCATGACAAATGGGATTTTCATTGATTACAACATTTCTGCCAGAAAAAATGCAAAATGTTTGGGACAGTGAAGTGTTAATGACTGAGGAACATGCTCACTGCACACAAATTCACATGAAGAACAAACACTAAACATCTAATGCCATACCACCACTGGAGGATTCAATTACACCCTCCTACATGAAGGAACATTCAGAGATAAAGCTTCCAATCTGTGATTAAATGTATATGATGCCTAAATCTATAATCACAAGATGTGCTTCTGAATACAAGACAGAATATGTTATTTTTTTCCTTAAAGCTGATTATATATTTAAGAAAATAAGTATCTTCCCCTGAAAAACCAGAAAGAAAGAAAGGTTAACAATGAATTGGTAGCACAGTAAAAGGTAAGGCTGTAACTTGAGTGTGCACAGAAAACTGAAACTAGTGAGCACAAGTATGTTATGGACTAGCAGTGGTTTCACAGGTAAGAGTTCTCACTCTTCTAATTGAGACTTATAAAGATTTCACTCATGAGAAAATATGTGTGTGTCAGTAGCACACCTGTATTTTCCCAAAAAGCATCTGCATGTTTTCTTGCAGTTTTCTCTTCATAAAACATAAAGACACATGACCTCATACTAGGAACTCTCTTTCACAGAATATTACCTTACTCAGGTTTGTTTGTTTTTTTTTATTTGAAATTGCTGACTAACAAAAGAGCACAGGATGACACAATGAAATAGTTTACAAGTTTCATGCATGAAAAATTACATCTCCCCTTTCATGCCACACATTCAATGTTCACAGAATTTATTACAGCAGGTTTTCAAGTTTTGCATAAAAAGTTTTGCTAGTACTTGTGTTTTTATTCAAAATTTCAGGATAGCTGATAACTTTGTTGAAATATATTATGACAAAATATTTATATGTAACTGAGAAAATGATTTTTCATTTTCAAAGTTCCTATTTCATACGGTCATGGGAAGAACCTCCAGAGAACCAGAAGCTAAAAGCTTCAAAGGCAGGCCATAAGTAAAGACCTTCAAATACACAATATTTTTTATAACTCGAAGATTTGAGAAAGCTGTGTTTTGCACTATTGTTGAATCCTTGGGCTGCTAATTGTGAAACCCGTCTTGCTGTAATAAATCTTCTACTCTTCTAAATGAGTACTATAATAGAGAAATTAAACTAAGCATGCTTCAGAAAATCTACTTGGTAATGATGTGACTCCTCTTTCCGCCACTGGACACTAATGCACAGAACATACAATTTCAATAATCCTACCTGCAGGATGGACACAGTCTGTGAGAAGTGGTGCTGTTCCATCGTTGATGTGGAGTAGAGAGCAGCTAAGGGGTGATCAAATTTCTGAAGATAACTGTTGCTGTAACCTCTGTGATCCAGGTCATGGCACAGGCATGCAACTAAAAGACCCTTTCGCTACAAAAAAATTGACACAAGCATGAAAAGCAAGATGTATTTCCTGCCCCTAGATGTCACTCTCTACCCAAAATACTGTAGGAGTTGCGGTATGCTAACACTGCCGTCAAACAGCACTTGTAGAAATGTCTTTAGAAATGAGAGAAACATGACAGTAAACACACGCTAAATTAAAATTCTTGATCCAATTTTAATTATCCTATGCATTTAAAAATCATTGTTGGACAGTAACACAGTATTGGATGGACTGTGCTCTGGAAGAAATCTGCATTTTAAACAGTCCAGTTATCCACTGAATCCTTACCATGTTTAGTAAAACAATAAAAAGCACAGTTATTGATGGAGAGGAAATATAAAAGACATATGATCTGCTGGTCAAGATGGGCACACTGAAGTTCAATGCCAGATCTGCCTCTGTAACATTCCTGGAGATATTAACCAAATCTCCTAGTGGGTTTCTTTCTAGGAAGTCACTAACGTGAGTCACGAATGCTGTACAATGCAATTGTAAACAAATAAATACGGTAAGTGTATAATAAATATATAAGTAAATTATTTATTTTTATATAATTAATCCTTAATATCCTGAAGAAATTGAGTCCCTGAAATCTCTTTTACAGAAGGTTTTCACACAGCTTATGTATTTGGAAAAAAAATTCAATAATGTTTATGACTCTGTCACTGTTGGCATGAAGTATCATGAAAATTTCTTCAGAGACCCAATAGCTTTGTCTTATAATTGGTTCTGATGAGTGTTCAGTAAACAAGAATAGGGCTATAAAATGAAGCAGAAAAAGAATATTGATCAACCATCTATTAAGTGCACAACATCCAACCTGGATATTATACTAAGAGACCCATGATACTGTAGAAAAATAGCAAAGATGTAATTAGAAATATTATCACAAACATACCATGTGTGGAAATAAGGCTGTAGCAACACTAACTGTATTTCTGATTTTGATACATTCACTTCTATTTTGAATGATGTCTTCAATATTGCATCTTGTGAAGTGTATTTTTAAAAAGCATATAAAAAAACAGGGGTGATGATGCAGCAGAATGTGTCCACACAGAACCCTTAGGAACATAACACATACCGCTACCACTTGAAGTCACACAGTAACAGTCTCCTTGTCTCTGGAAGTCACTCTTGTCTCAGTTCTTTGGGATTATCCAATGCCTAATAGCAGTGCTCTAGACCTTGTATCTGTTGTCCCTACTTGGATCCCAAATCTTTAACCACTGCATTTTTCTCTATTTTGCTCCAGACCAATGTCTCCTTTGCAGTGTTTTATATTTCTCTTCCCATCTCTAAATCTACTGAGGTTTGTCAGCATGCGTGGTCAGCCCATCCCTAGATCCCCAAACTTTCTTTCAGCAGTTTCTTGTATTCTTGCTGCACTCATCTCCAGTATCAAGAAAGGAGACTGCTGAAAAGAGCTGGAATATAGTCTGGGATAAGACACCCAAATAGATGAAGGCTGGCTGGAGTTTGCAGGGGAAAAAGACTGTTTCCATCCATCTTAACAGCTGTCTCTTTTGCTCTCCCTTTCTTTCTTACTCTGCATCTCCAAAGAGATGGGGCTTACTACTTGGTTAGTACTGAATGTTATCAGAGCTTTAAAAATTCTCTGAGGCTGTACTCCACAGATTTTTGTGGTTAAAGTAATACTGATTTTTTTTTTCTTCAAACTTATATAGCTTGGTTAAATTTCAGCATATGCCTGGTATATGCCACTTTCACATTTCAGTGTCAATTTTAAAGTCTCTGCTTTACAGCAGGATAAACTAGACCTTTTCAAATGAGAGTTCAGCAAGTTTCATTTTACTCTCATACACTGAACAGAACTTTGATTTCTACTAGCATGTCTCTTTTAAACAGCCAAACAATTGAGCCTGAAATTTCCCCAGATGAATTACCCTGAAGTTAACAGAGCCTGGAAAACTTCAGCCCAAATGGATAATATTTGGCAGAGTTATACACAACAGAAAACAGGTTCTCCAAGTCAGAAGTTCCATGTAACATTATTAAGAGACAGCACTCCCTGTAGTGCCTACCATAATTCAGAAAAAAAACCAAGTGACAGTTTTCCATACTGTGTCTTAATGTCTAAGCCTTCCATTTTACTAGTTATCTTTCCCACTTAGTGATCAGTTTAAAGTTTGGCTCTTCTGCTTTACTCACGCGTGTTGGCTGTCTCTGCAATCCTTGTCATCCTATTCAGGATCTCCTGCACCTCACAGAACTCAAGATCCAGGGTGTTTCCCTCCCTCACAACAGATCTTACAGTTAGTCAAATAATTAAAGATTGTCATTGTAAGTGGGCAGGGAGAACCCCAAAACTTAGACATGGATTTATACTGCTTTTTAAGGCACAATCCTGAAAAACATGACTAGGAATCTGAGTAATCCTCCCCCTTCAAACTCTTGACTCCCACCCATTCCTCCATGAAGACCTTTACATACACTCTGCCCAAGCTGACAAAAAATCTCTAGTGCAGAAAATGTACTTGTACAGCAGCTGACAGCTCTGGTGAGGTGTGTAACTGATACCATCATGTCACATACCTCTAGATCAGTGAAAAGCCCCTGGTTGTTCTGCAGAATGGCATACATGCAATGTGCCACAGTAACTGCATGCTTCCAGTTGTGGTAGGGCACGCGGCGATAGTTCTTCTTTACAGACATAGTAAATCGGCACAGCTTTTCAAGTTCAAAGCTAGGAAGAAAATAATTCAGTCAGAGACAAGAAATAAGAGGAGGAAAAACAACCAGCAGAGGAGAAAAGATGGTCTTTGATTTATTTACCCTTCTTGCTAGGATTGACTCTCACTGTGGATGACTCATTGAATGACATGAAGAGTCACTTGAGTTCGGCAAGGACAGAGGAGCGTAGATGCCTGACGATGCTCTTAGTTTAATCTGTTAAATTGGGGAACATAAGTCATGCTATCCAGCTCAGTCAACACAATTGCATGACCTTCCTTGCTCCCAGAAACTTGAAGTGATTTCTTTCAATTGCTTATTCAACTTCAAATACAGTACATCTCCGCATCTAATGGATAATTTGAAAACATGATTTGTGATGATCAAAATAGAAAATTCTGGGGTTTTTAAGCAAAGGACCCAGAAGAAATAAACCTGTTTAAATAGAGATGTTCCATAATGACATTGTGAGAAGTGGAAGATTTTATTTTTCCAATACTTGTAGATTTTTTCTTCCACTTTAGACTAACAGCAGAAATTCATATCTCATGGTTTCTTCACTTCTCACCAAACAATATTTTGTTAAGTCCTAAATCAAGGACTTTTTCCCTCAAAACAAGGCAGTTTTCCTTTATTCCATTTTTTTCCTCTGTTGCTGTGATTTGACTTTCTTTTTAAGTTCCATATTTTAATAATTTCTTGGGTGTATCAGGAAAGTGGTACTAATGTTCTGGTTTTGCAGTACTTGTGAGGTGAGAAAAAAAGCTGAATGTCTCTGACCTACGTGGACACATCTACTACATGGAAACAGGCAGAAATGTGTTGTTCAGTTGAGTACTAAGCAATGTAATTATTATTCTCAGCCCTAATGTGACATTAAGAAAACCAAAGGCATATTTTCTTTCAAAAAACTTTAAGATTTCTTAATTCTAGAAAGTCAATGATAGAACTATTGTTTAAAGTAGTACATCATAATTCACATTCAAGAATATCACAATAGTCACTTCCATCTACTCCAATCTCAACTCAATGGTTATTACATGATAGTACAAATCAAAGTAAAATATTACATGATAGTACAAAGCCAAAGGAAAAATCATTATCTGTGATGCTGAATACTACTACTACTACTACTACTACTACTACTACTACTACTCTACTACTTCATCCACTGCTGTATTTGCATGCTTGATTAAAGCAGTAAAATATGACTTCTTCAGAAGACAAAATGTAGTGAATATGATAGATTTTTCTCTGAAATCCTCCCTGGACAGGAGAATCATACATTACATAGGTAAATATTTTAAGGCACAACCTTATTTCTCATATAAAAATCAAATTTTAGTGTAAAATTTTTGGTTTTGTTTCAAAGGTTTGAGAAATTTTGTTCTTTCAGAAATTAAATACAACTCCTGTTCCAACAGTCTCCTTTTCAAATATTTTCCTCACTTCTGTTTCCCTAATTTTATATATGAAAGCTGAGGCCCATTTGAAAAACATCAGGTAGATATCAATTCTTTCCCATCAAAGCTACACATTGAAAGGAAGAGCCTGGTAGTCAGAGAGAGAGAAGAGAACAGAACCTGACTAAAAATACAGACGCCAACCTTGCATCCACAGCCATTGAGTCTGGAATGGAAACAAGCTAACTGCAGTGAGCAGTAGAGAACTGTGCTCAGAAGAGTCACCTCCTTTGCAGCATTGAGGAAGACTGAAAAAGACCCCCCAGTCTGACTGCACACTTTGAGGGCATTCATTCAGTTAGAAAAATAAAATGAAACACCAGCAAACAATTCCCAAATGTTGCTCCCTTTCGTAGGGATGTTCTTCCCCTTTCAACTGACCATCTATAGCTGGGGTTTTTTTCTGTAATTTGAAAACTGATCTTAGAAATGATAAGGAACACTGAGAGAAAGGACAGCAAATTAAGCATTTAATTTGAAAATAGTTCACTTGCATAATTAATGCACAACTATGCAAATAACAGATGCATTTAGCAAGATAAGATCTATCTTGGTTTACTTTTACCATATACATTATTAATTTCAGCAACTATATATCTGAAAAATCAGTTTTCATGCACCTTTACTCTTTTTTGGGAAGAGTGGTTTTTATGTCTTTGCCATCTTCTGTCTGAAAAGGAAACTCATCTCAGAACCAAACAATTTTTCTGTATATTGGAAGGACAACTGTTTGGGTGATATAATGAATTCTTTAACCTCACTGCTCCCAGATTTTATTAACTAACAACCGAGAAGGTGAAACAGGAAATCCAGACTGATTATTACAGTCCTGTACAGACCAAACATAGTAAATCAATACCAAAGAAAATAGACCATGAATTAGGAAGTAATTATCTCAAAAACTATAAGTCAACAAATACAGACTTGACAATTAAAAAAAGAAATAATATACTTCATACCAGGCTGTCCCACAGGACTGGTGAACCATGTAGACAAAAATGGCAGGCCAAACATCTTCATATGGACTGATATCAAAATGGTATCTATGAAGAAAGTTTCAGTTTAGAAAAGATAATACCTTTTCATTGGTAATGAAAACAAGTGAAAATTACTAGGAAATGAATATCCAGCAAGATTCACTTCTTTCTGAATTCACACAGGAAGCTGAATTTACAGCTTAGATTTTTCAGTAATGTCAAGATACATATTTCTGCTATGGTCAATGGAACTATGCTCACAGTTTCATGCAATCATTTAGTAATTTATGTTGGAAAAGATCCTTATGATCAAGTCCTGCAGTTAGCTCTTGGCTTTTTTTAATTAACAGAAACATATAGCTTTATCTAAGGATCCACAGATTAAGTAATAGACAAAAGAAATAAAAATATCTCAGGGACAATGAGAGGTTTACAGGCATTCCTAAAATATTCAGGACTTTCTTCCAGGAATTGTAAAGATGGTGTCTCTAATAATATATTTACTGGCTTTTTTTCCAATTATTTCTCTCAAAAATTGCATGTGAGTCGCTCTAATTTTGATAGAGAAAAATACCAGTTTTTACTGGCTAACAGAAATCAAGCCAAATTTTAAAAAATCAATATTTATACCATATTCTTAATGTTTCTTTACCTGAAGACATCTCCCCTCCCCTGATAACAATACTGAGGCTTAATTTCAGGGACTCGGGACAGTAGAACTGTTTTTCTTACAATTATCAATTAACTCTTTCCCTGCACTTTCTGTGCTGAAAGTCCTCTATTTTTTCTCCATGGAACCTTAACTTCTTGACACACTGAACAGCACAGGAGCTGTGAGAGGACTGAAGGTAGCTGAATTGCTTGGAAAATGGTTAAATGTATTCTGTTTGAACTAAAGGATGCTAATATAATTTAGAATGAAACCTGTCATCTTTGCAAGTAAAATTCAATTTTGCTGAGGAGGTGGGTTATATAATATCACCTAACAAAGAACAAGAAATTGTATTGCAAAGAATAAGCTTCTATTAGGGTGTAATCCTGCAAGCTGTTAATGCTCTGGCATTCAAGCAAATCACTTCAGCATGTAATGAACTTTAACTATAAGCAGCCCCTGTTAAGCACAAGCTTTCACGTCACTCACAGCTACAATGCTTAGTGCCAAAGAGAAGTGAGAGAGCTCTGGAGATGAGGTTTAAAAAGGCAACTTAGATTTTGTGACTGAGAGAGCTGATTTTAGGCACCTGGTTACTAGAGCAGAATTTTTTGTCCTGGACTGAAGACAGTGACTTAAAAATGTTATGGTTCCCGTTGTGTAGGGACTGGCCAATAAAATACAGGTAGAGTTCATCTTCAGCATACAGCAGCTGAAAATAACTAAATTATGTCAGAGAAAGCCTAAAAGGCTGGAAGGGAGGTTCTCCTCCAAAGTTAGGCTGCAACTCCAACCTTCAGCACCTGGGATTTGTAACCCTGAATTATCATTTTCCCTTTCTTCAATAAGCACAAGAGATGCACAACACACACACACATCCATATTCAAAACTCACAAAAAAACAAAACAAAACACCCCCTACACACACCCCCCAAAACCAAACTTAAAAAAGACACACAACCCAGAAAACCCCAGGAATGAGCTGGGAGATATGTGCTTATTTCTAAAACATATCCAAGAGCATGAGATCATGCATTTGGTCTTAGGTATTGATATTCCAAGCTCAGCTTCCTCTCTGGCTCTGAGCTGATGGTGACTTGGGACTATAAGAATGAAGGCTCATCTCTTCAAATCCTAATTTGATTAGATTAAAGCAACTACTGTATCTACCCATTCCTGGGGAAAAAAATCTGAGTACGTATAATTTCATATCTTTGATGGATAAATTTTGTTCACGAGCCATTAAGCAGAGCTAAGTATAAGAAAGCCAGAGATAAAACCACCACGATATTTCTGTAGTTAAACATTAAAAGTGCTTCCTAAAAAATCTCCACTACAAATAAGGAAAAAAAAAAAAATTAACAGGCTATATACAACTGCTGCTACATTGGAAAAATACTTACAGCTCAATTTCTTTATAAATATGTGGAGGCAGTGTACAGTGCATGAGGTTTTGCCACTCTTCTGCTGTACAAACACTATGGTAGGACAGCTTCTCCATTGTTACACGGTAAATACACTCTGAATGACGAATTCTGTGGTACATCTGAAAAAGAGAAGTCATGCATGAATGTGGAATTTTAATAAAGAAAAAAAAACTACTGCCTCAATTCAAGCAGTGATTATTACAATACACATCTGCAAAAATGATAGTGCTATTTTTTGGCTGCACAACTTCACACATTAGAAAAGCGACAGATTACATTGATTTTAGTACTTCTGGGAAACCAGGCCTTCTATCACATCATTCTTCATCTACTTACTCAGGTAAATATCTAAGACTCAGCTGACTTTTAATCATGTGTGAGCTTTCCCAAGAAAAACAATCCAAGCTGAGGAGTCAAAACCAGAACTAAGTCTCTTGCAAAATTCTAACAGAGAGAAGCCCTATAATAGGACATAATTCATATTTTTCTGCCACTGTATGAATTCCATTAATTGGCATAAATTACTGCTATCTATGCAGTATATAAAATATATGTGGGGTGTTTATAATACCTACATTACTATTCAGTATGAAGAACAAGTACAGTGAATTACTGAGAGGTTCACGCAAGGCATGGTTTGAAAAAAAGTCAGAACATAACAATGTACTAGTTAAACAATCCTCTGGAGCGGTACACCCTGAATGGTAACATTTACCATCTAAAAGTAGTGAACTCACACACACACACACACACACACACAACTGAGTGTTCATAGTCCCAAGTGTAATTTATATGCAGTCCATTCTGCCTGCCTTGACCCAAGTGAAACAACTTGAGGTACCTGGTAATAAAATTTGCTGCCCCAGTGTACCACTGGGATGATATTGGTAAAATTACTTAGCGTAAATCACCAGGCTTAACTGGCACTGCATTTTATCTTGCCTCCTATGAATATAACTCAGTTCTTCTGCATTGTGCTTTTACTGAATTTAATGAATTTTTATACTTATATAGTAATGATCATTACACTGCTTATGTTTTCTACAGGCACAGTAAATTTTGAGATGATAAAGGTTTGAGGACAAAAATAGCTACCCACTCTTATCTAGAAGCATGGATAATTATAAAGTATATACCACAGCATATAAGTGTAAAAATTGATCTTTGAGTATTAAGAATATGAATGGAGAGGATATATAGCATACCTCCATTCTCCAATTAAATTTATAAAATGTAATCTGAATTTGTAAAAGTAAATAAGAATCATACTTTTTAGTGGAAAAGAGAACACAGATATCATTCACATTTCAGAGCTTGCTCTCTCAGTTTAGCTACACAAAATTGATATATCCAGAGTATACTTATTTCAAATGAAATCCCTATCATCCTCTTAAAATAGAATTACTCAGCAAGGAATACATTGTTAATTCAACAGACTTGCAAATCATTTTAATAATCTATAACATCAAAATACTTAAGTATTCTCATTATAACTTACAAAAATGTAAATAAAACTTACATTAGCACAGTGTAAGGCTAAAGCACAAAAGACTGCAAACATTTTAAAGTTGTTCTCATCAGTTTTAGAGAAGGCACTTCCACTTATTTTGTTCACCATCTGCACAACACCTATTACACTTCCTCGGCTCACAATAGGCATGCACAGGATATTTCTGGTTGTGTAGCCTGTGTAGAGGTCTACTTCTCTGGAAAGCCATAAAAGGGAAAGAAAAAAGGAAAAAGAGTTAATATCAATGGGTATGTATTCTTTGATTCTCAGAAATGTTGTTTTACAATATGTTGCAACGTTTTGAAGTAGACTTAATTAGTAGCTGCAAGAATTTCACCCTCAAAACCATCAAATATTTTTATCTACTGTGTCATACTTAGAATGAACTTAATCCTTTATTCTCCATTTGCAAGACAAAGAATTAATATTGCCTCAATATTAAATTATACTAAATATTCTTAGGCATGCTTTATGTTAACAAATTGTTTTTTCTCCCCTGAAACAAATGAGATTGCAAGGAGATTGATAATGAAAATTGGCAACAATCTAACTAAATTTTTCTCCATTATATTAATATTTGATAAAAATAATACTGTTATTTGTATCTTAAAAGTATCTCTAAACATCTGTAAGTTACCTCCTCATCAGAGAGCAACAGCTCCATGAATGCATCTCAATATGGAATTTAAGCAGCAATTTTATGTAAAAGGTTTGATGATCTATCTTCCCCTCCAATGAAGGGCATCCTACCTGTTAAAGCGTGGATCTGCATAGGCATCAGGGATGTTAAGGACTTCTCCTGTTCTTGCCACTTGACCAGCTATTCCTTTTTCTATAGAAAATCTGGAGAAAATAAAAATGTGTATTAGCCAAAATATGGAAAACTCATGTTTCTAGTGGAGTCTGTCTTGGGCACAGTAATGGGTGTTCTCAACCAGCGCCATTTTCTTGCTTTGAGGAGAAAAGTCTTACAACAACTAGAAGCACATAATAAAACAAAAATCACATCCTAACAGATATTTTCTGAAAATATTTTATATAGCTACATAGTTTAATACAAAACATAGCATAACATGACCATTTTAGTGACAAAAATTCAAAATTTTCAATAACTCAGATTTGTTAGGTTACCCCTAACAAACATAACATTTGTCAGAACCTAAGACTTGTGTTTATATTTAAAAGGTATTGATTTTATTATGACTTTTACATATTCATTTCTTCTTTAGACACAATAAAAGCAACATAGAACTTGTTTCCTTGGGTGGTGTATGTATGTGGATTTGGTAACAAAGTTTTGGAAAAAGACCAGTGAAAGTCTCATAGGTAAACATTATATATATATATATATATATATATATATATATATATTATTGCCATGTAGACTTGGGAATGATTAGCCTGTTTCAGGACAATCAAACAATGACATGGTACTAATTGCATCCCTTAATCACCACAAGGAAATTAAACACAACAAATATGTTCTTAAATTGTATCTGAAAAATTTGTACGTCTGTCTTGTGAGTAAATAATTTTCAGTATTTTGACATAAAGTAATTGTGACATAAAAGCAGAAGATAATTTATGGAGAAAACCACGTTAAAATAATTATATGTGGAATGCTTTGAAGTCTAAATGTACCCTGACAGTACCGTGGTGCCTGGTATTGAAGTTAGTGATAAAGCTGTCAGGATTTCACCCTGTACACCTAACTTTAAGTTAGATTCTTCTGTTGTTTCTTTTGATAGGTACATTACACCAACTTAAGACTCCTTCCTGATGACTCACTCAGTGTCACTTTCTTAGATATTTAAGTTGCACTTCACTTTCAGTATACCGTACCTGTGAAATGGCTCACACGCTTGCACTTAGAATCAACATTTCAATAACATACAGAAAAGACAGAAGGATATAAGCAAGAAAAACAATTATCAAGAAGGAGTATGAAAGTGCATGTTAAAGCAGGCCAGCTTCTTTAATTTACACCACCTCCTTGCTTGTCAGTACGCAAATTGCACCAATTTTGACTCCTTCCATTCTCACTCACACAATGGTAAGTGGGAGTAAGTTTGTCTAAAGGAGTCTTAATGAAGACATGAATCACATCTCATATTGGCCCAGAACTTTAAAAGTATAAGGAGGAAATGAAAAAAGTTCTGATAAAAATCAACGCTGAATATTTTAGGAAAATTTTAGTACAGGATACTTAGTCATACAATTCTTTACTTTTAAGAAGCTGAAAATCTGAAACCTGTGTGCCTTTGAAAATCTTAGTCTGCATCTACTAGCGATACATACTTTTTGAAAAGTGAAAAACACTATATTTACTTTGATATTCAGCCTCTTTCATTCAAAAAGTATATAAGTGGAAAAATTAGGTGCTTGTGACATGAAGCAGAAATACACATAACTTTTAGTCAGAGAATCCTTTCTAGTCATTACCAGACAATATACATTTTCAAATTCACCACTTTAAGCATTGTTCAGTATAACAATTAATTGAAATTTTGAAAATCTAAATTCACATGAGAAAAGTAGAATTAAATTATTGAGCTTGAAACCTTCAAAACCAATGACCAATCCATATTCAATTCTACATTTGCCTAATCCATCCATAAGAAGTACAAGTTGTGATTTCCTTGCTTTGGATGTGCTTGAATCGCACAAATTTTAATTCCTCTTGGGAACCCTCTTGGGAAAAAAAGTCCCAAACTGGCAGACTACGGATTAGGTGCACTATTACCTGCACCTTTACCTACCTCAGAACACCTCTGTTTTTTTCCCAACATGATTTCCAAAAGGACCGCCTCCGGAAGACGGCATTTCCAGGAGTGACGTTATAGCTTCAGAGACGCTGTTTCGATGGCACTGCAATGTCATTCCCAGAAGTACTACCTTCTGGAGGCGGGTCCTGGTGGGAATGATATCACAGTATGACAAGTATTGTCAGGGTACCTGCAGATAGGCACAGAAACTGGGTAATAAAATGCCTGCACATCCATAGCTATAATGAAACTGCACTCTTCTGCTAGCTATTCTTACCTTATTTCTTTGGTCTTCTTGAAGACAGGTTTTCCATCATTTTCTTCTCCAATATCAAAAAGGTCTGAATACAACTCCTTATTTTTGTGGTCAACCTGGAAGAGTGCACACCTATCTGCATTCACCAGGTTTTTTGCATATATCTACAGACAAAAAACAAAACTAGCGTTAATGGTCATGAGCTGAATCATCTCCAGTCATATACCTGATACAAACGCGCATCCCTGTACAATAAAAGTTTTGAGGAGCTATCCAGGATAGGAATCTGTTTGCAGGAGCAATCTTTTAAGAAAAATTCAAAATTAAAATCTTGAATGCAACATTTTCTCTGAAAATGTGAGTGTTCTCTTCAAGAAGTGCAGGAATATCTTCAGAGACTTGAAAGTTTCCTAAAAGAAAATAGGCTTTCTTATTTAATTGTTTTTCAAGGCTTTCCCAAATAGTACCTTTCCTCCCTCTATGTTTAGATACCATTCCTCTTTACTTGATTTTAAATACATAAGTTAGAGCAAGACCTAAGAACAATTGTAGCTTTTTGCCTTCACCTTTAGTGCAAATATATGGATATTTAATATCCAGCAAAGACAAAGCAGAGAGAAAGAGTAGTGTTTGCTTCTAAAAAAGTTAAGTGTGCCTTGTAAAAACAATGATCAAATGATCCTTGTGGGTCACTTCCAAGTCAGAAATATTCTGTAACAATGTGATTCTGTCATTAGAGGTATCATTATGGATTGCCTTATGCAGAGGCATAGGAAATGGCTGCACCCTCCCAATGTCAGGGACAGTACTTGCACAAGAGCTAAGACTTAGAAAATGTACATGAACTAACCAAAGTCCAAGCCAAGGGAGTAACACAGTAGAGCAACAGACTTGCATGGTGTCTATCTTACTTTGAACCAACTAGTTTTATCTCAGCAAAAATAACTCCCAGAAGCACTGACTGTCAGAACAGAATCTTGTCTTGGGAACACAGAAACTCTTCACTGAAGTATTTCTCAGATATACAATAGTCTTTCTGAGAAAAAGAGGGAAAAGTGAGACAAAAATCAAACAAGGATCACTGTGTTAAGATGCCAATATACCGGCACAAGGACCTGCTCTATCCAATTCAGATAGGTCTCCTGTGTTTTTTATTTGTTCAGAAAGTACAGTAAGTGCATGATAGAGAAGGATCTGAGGTGGATCTCTCTCCACTTTATATGTAATACCTACCTAGTCATTCAGCTACAGAAAGAGGCTACCAAAATCTTGGTGTGCAATGCATGCAGTTGGCATGTTTTAAGGATTCAAAAGAATTCCATATGAATGATCTCCTCCACCTTATCTCTTGTCTTCCAAAAATAAAACAATAAAGTATTTAATTCCATACTAATGCAGATGGACAAGTGTTACAGCTCGGCAGAAAAAAATCCATATGAGATGAAAAATCATTAGCTGAGAGACTCTAGTTCCATGCCATATGAGAAGAACTGCACAGATACCATCTAGCCCAAGCCCAAAACTTGGAGGGCCCTCCCATACAGATGGAATCTGTGTTCAGGAAGATTCTGTTGTCTTCTTCTCCATTTACTCCATCTGAACAGAAAAGTCAGGGAGTGTGCAACCTTAGAAGTAAGATTTGTTGAATTTTTCCCCCTTAGAGCATTAAGAAATTTGAAGACCTTAACCACCTGGACTGCTTAGTCATTTGCTCAAAAGAGTGAACAGAAACTATCAAAAGAATGAGGGGTCCAGTAAATGCTTCTATCCAGATGCTGTATAAGATTTCTTTGTAAAATTTACTGCACAGTGTTGACTTTATACAATTAATCTTTTGTGGTTTAATGCATGTAACTCAAGAACTTACCTTGGTCACAACTTATGCTTTTCAAAAATGATTACATAAACAGCAGTAATCAAGAAATAATTAATGGGATAAGAGAGTTTTACTTCTCTAAATCCCTTACTCGATTCCTGACCAGTGGTTGAAAGAGAGTATCAGTACAAAAAACTATGTTCTGCACTGTCAATAGGGAAGCCAGGGACCACCTTTTGCATAAGCTGCTTTTAACTACTCAAGCATATGGACAAGAAAATTTGTAAGGCAACTTGAACTTTTATTTCCCTTCTTTGCATTTACACTCAAAAAACACCCTTATACCACTAGCTTTGCTGAGAGATTTTGATGAAAATAAAAATGAAACGAATAGAAAGAAACACACTTTTTTTTCTTTAGTACAGGAGGAACAAATCAAGCTGTAGTGCAATCACCAAAGGGTGAAGTAGTGAGGTGAAACTGAGTTCTGATCTTTTCTCACAGTAAGACATAGAATAAGCCACATAATGATAAAATCATGCTCCCATAAAATGGCAATAAATGTACAAACACATAATTCAGCTAATTGGCTCAAGGAAGAGACAAGAGCTACAGCTTAAAAGGAAGCTGAGTACAAAACATCACACAGGTTAAAATACAGAATCATGATGCAGCCAAGTGTTGGAAAAGATGATAAAAGAGTAACCATATTTTACTGCCAATTGTGTTTTCCACCAGATCTCTATTCACAGGGAAGAACAGGGAAGAATATCAATATTTGTTCTCAATGCCATATGTTATGTTATACCAGTTCTTTTAAATGCTAAGCTATTTTTAAGAGGTTCATTTAAACTGGAAAAGTCAATGTTCAGAAATGGGTCCTATGTGCTGAATTCTTGACTGTGTACTAACTAGAATAACACAAACACTGCAGAATATTTTCCATTACTAATTCATGTTTCTAAATAAAACCATTTTAATGTTGTTTGCATTCTAACATTGCTGTCATTGAATAGTCTAGCTAAGAATATCACTTTGAAGACTGGGGCACATATCAGAGTACTGCTGGGAAGTAATTTTTTGAATGTGTAAATTTTAAGCAATGGTACCATGGACCACTATTTGTGCAGGTTTACACTTAAGAAAAAGACCTGCAGAATGCAATGAATGTGCAGAAAGCTAAAAAGCATAATTCACATATCAAACACTCAAAACATGTTATAAACAACCAGTTCACACACATTTGTTAAAGCTATTCAGGAAATAATTCTGACTTCGAAATTGATTTAGAAACTCATAAACTGCTTTTGAACAGTACTTTAATTCATTAATTAGTTATTTCAATGGGAAGAACTGGCCACTTGGGTTACTGGTTTCTATAAAACATTGACTGACTGTCACACTAGTTATGGGTGTAGTTTTCCACGGTCTTACACATCTCATTCAGCAACTGAGGAAAATTCCCTAGGAGTAATTTTTAAACTCTATCCCTTGCTACAGACAGTAACTTCTTCAGCAGTGTCTTGCAGCACGTAGCAAACTGAATTTAGGAAGAAGGAATCAGTATAACATGCTGAAATAAAAGGACAACCAGAAGCCTTTCAGTTACAATTTTCAAACTTTCTCAGAACATAATAGTAACCCTGTAGTTCAGAGACAGTCATGTTTCACTCCTTATGAAACCTGTGAATGGAAGTTGTTGTAGCAATGACAAATCAAGCTGTCCTTTACCACGTTTTCTGTATAGACATGTTTATACTGTTTGTACTATGAGTTCACTACAAACAATTCAAATATTTCAATGACATAATGTCTTTAAGGGAAGGAGAATGAACGGCTTTAATAACTACCACTAATAAACTTAGAAGTGAAAAAGACAACTTACCATTATATGTTCAAGTAGAGAATCTATTGCAACTATATTATCAAAATATGTTCTGCAGAGAAAGAGAAGTCAGTAAACATTGGCATTTAGTCAAACACTTCTCAAATGGGTGTCAGGGGCTCTTGTTTCACCACAGCTTTACATGGAGCCAGAAAAGGTGAGGAGAAACCATTGCACCTTAAAATTGACTGACTGGCTTGCTATAGCACAAGGGAATTAAGAAATGGTCCTAGCTCTGTTTCCTTAAGCCATTATTCTACAGAATTGAGAATATTCTTTATTATACATAGAATTTTCTCCATAGAAAGAGGAGAACACTACCAAATATTGCCTGCTGTTAACTGAATAGGCTCCTGCTGAGCAACACCAAGAATGCATCAAAATGCTTTGGCACCTCTAACACACTGAAAATTTTAAAAGCAGAAGTAAAAAGGAAAAGTAGAAAACAACGACAAAAAAATCCATTTCTTTCAAAATATCAAACTATCGTATTAGGTTTACACATGTTATGCTCTGAGAAATGAATAAAATAGGTAGAGCAGTTAAATCCACATCATATTATCTAAACTTTAATATTAGTTAAAAAGCAACTATTTAAGAAACTCTTAATGGGTCTTCTTTATCAACACTCGTTGAAGCTGAAGAAAAGGAACTTCTAACTTAACAATTAAAAAAGAATAAAAAAGAATCTCAGTTTTACAGCAAAGTGGTAACTGTTCAAGGACAGTCAAGAACATTGAAAGATAAAGGTCAAACTTATTAGTAAAAGAAGTCTAAATCTTCCACATGCTAAGTATTAATAACCTTTGGATTACAATGTTCCCCGCAGACAAAAGGCATTGTCCCATGGCCTTGAATATATATACAGCTCAGTTCTGTTTGGATCTAGTGGGAAGGAGATACATAATACACTGGTATTGTCAGGGACATGAAGAGGTGGAGCACTGCATACTCTGCCCTTTCTAAAATGTTACAGAACATGTCCTGGTGACACTGCACGCTAACAATATCCTCACTGAAAAGGAAATTCTCCTTCTATTTTAGAAAAGATACAGACTACTTCTAAGAGGAAACTAATTATTTTCTTGCTGATACAAGTATTTGCCTACATAAAGTTCATAAAGATACTATTAAATGATCTTGCAGTTTTGTTCCTTAAAACACAGACTTTCTTTTCCTATTGAAACAAAAAAACTCTAGCAACTGATAATGCTGTATGAGAATTATTCTCTTGTAGAGGCATGATAAATATTTACAGTATTTATTGTAATTTTTACCTTAAAAATGTAAAACAATTACAAAGTTCTTTAAATCAATCTCAGTACTATGCCAGTCCAAGAATAAATTGCCAGTCCTGGGTAAGATTTCCAATCTGGGTACATAAATACAGTTTTTTGTAAACTAGCTCAGTATGGATGTTAGCAACATAAAAGCACTCTGGAAAGGAATACAATTGTGCAAGACTTGGTAAGAGTGCCCTTTGGGAGGCATGCTCCAAATTATGCTGAAATTAATAAAAAAAGGTCATCCTGAGGAATAAGGCTTGGAAAAAAACATCTGGATACAACCAGCTTGCCTCCTTGCAAGGGGCAGACTCCTCCCTGTGGTTTATTACTCTCCCTTCCAGCTGGGTCAGCTTGGCTGCCTACATTCCTGAGCAATGGCATAGAAATCTTGGACATACTCTAATCTCATCAGTTTGAGAATTGTTCATCAAGACCCACAAAAGTGTTTGCAACAATAATCCAAGGTATCTCATTTTTCCACAGCATCACACTACTTTTTGATGTACTTTGAAATTCTCCTACCAACTAGTTTCTAAAAACGCTGTTAAGCACTCAGACTGATTTACCAAAAATACAGCTCTGGTCTATCTTTTAATTTATTGGTTATCTTTGCTATTTAAAGATCCTAATAGCAATGACAAACAAAAGGAGTTGAAGGAAGAGCAGATCACCTAAGACACTAAACTGATTTTGCAAATGTAAGCTCAAGCATTCACATTCTCTCTGTGCTTTCAAATTCATCTTGACTTATATTGATAAGAAATTAAAAGCAAACATATTACATGCAGTAAAAGTCTGAAAATTAAAACAGAGCCTTCAGAAAATGCATGAGAAGAGCAACCATGTGGCTGATTCTTCAAGTATTAACTCTGAAGTCCATATATTTATGAATACATGCATTGATGACCAAAAAATTGTTGGGAGAATAAGGGAAGTTGAAGCACACTAAATAACTCTCTGTAAAGTCCTTTCAAGCCTTCTAAAATTGCCATGAGACACCAAGCAATTTGTCACTTCTCAAAGATGGACACATTTAACTCTGACAGAGGAGGTGGGGAAAAAAAAAAAAACAAACATGCAAAAGGCCACAAGAATAAAAGATTTCTGTAAGGTATAAATGAATGCCGCATTTTTATCTGCACCAACACCAAAAAATTATGAAAGGCATACACCACTGCCACACATACCCGTTGTTCTTATCCCTGAACTGAAGTTTGCCCACCCCCTGAAATGTGCCTTTGCATCTGTGAGTAGCTTCCACTACTGCTATTGAGTGAACACAGGTAGATTGGAAGAGCCACCCTAGAAAAGCTCATCAAAAAAACCCAGGAGATTATTTTGCAAATCACACTTACTTTGATACATCAAGCAAGAAGTCATTCAGTTCAGTCTGCTTGGCAAGGCCCCGGCATACCTGGAAGCACAAATCATAGAACCACTTGCTCCAGAAAACTGAAGTCAGAGGGAAACCGAAGTCCCATCCCTTTAATTTGTATGAAAAAAATACCAGTACTTGCGTGTGTGTTTAAGTGTGTATATACATACATGGAGAGCACTGAATAAAATTAAAGCTGAATTTGTGTGCTGGGTTTCAATCTTAGCTATCTAGCTGCTGAGTTAAAACTGTGAAACACAAGTAAAATCTTTCCTAAGACTCACTGAAAGCTGTTGGCTTTTACACTTTTCATGCTGTCTCAAAGGCTGTCACTGACTGTGATTATGGAATGAACATTTCCTTATCCAGACCCTCGGATCTTCTGAGAATGTCAAATATTTTGTTTCCCTTCTCCCTTACCACTTTTTTTCCAGGCTGCAAAGTAGCATATAGACACAACTGCAGACTGACATCAGGCAAGTTTAACTAAGCTAAGCAGCAGATGATATATGCTCAACTTAGGGAGAAATCAGCATGAATATGAATACAGAAAATAGTATGCACACTTCTTTTTAGAAGAAAAATGTTAGATGAAGCAGAACTTTCAACTGTATTTTTACTTCACTTATTTGCATACTCTGTATCTGAAGATAATTGTACATCTGTATATTACTAGAGCAAGCACTGATGCCAAAAGTATAACAAGCTTCTACTGCTTGGACATTTTACACTCACAAAAAGATCACTTGGAACTAGTAATATCTTTCATCTGTGCAATGCAGATACAAAATGCCAGATCAAAGCTCTTGCATTCTTCTCATGCAAAAAGACTTGGGAAGAGAAAGCCTTCTGCTTAGAAGAAGGAAGAGAAATAAAAATGATCAATGGACAAGCTTGAACTTAACTTTTCCTGTAGTGTTTTGTTAGATGTAAAAGACTTCTCAGTCAAGGAGAGAGTAATTCTTACAAGGTGAAGCTAAAACTGTATGCAATTGCAATTCTACTAGTGTACAATAGTCTGTACCAGATTCTAATCTGTACTAGTTCTGCCTAGATGTGAATGACCACCCCAAAGGCAGTGACTTCCAGCACCGAGGCAGGAAAGATTAGAGCATAGAAGAGAAAAGCAGGAAGCTTTCTGCATATCTTCTGACAAGTGTATGAAAGACACCTTGAAAAAAAGAACATCGTGAATTTCCTCCTGGGAGTTGACAGAAGAATCTATTTTAGCATCTTCTCTGAGTTGACAGAATACGTTTAATTTCAGTGTTACCATCTTCTGCTAGCTGAAGTAACAAAACCTATTAGCAAAGCTGCTGGGGTTTGCTGGAGCAGCTTGACACTGTGTGAAGCTCCATTAGGCACCCAGCTAGGGACAGCATGAGGCATCTTTAGTGGCAGTAGTTACAGGACCATGAAGCAGCTAGCAAGGATGGCTTAAAATAGGCTTTTCTAGCAACACTTCATAATTTCAAACTGAATAGCAAAGCAGGAGGAAAGCAACCAGTTAGCCTAGCAATGGCCTTTCCACAAGAAAAAGAAAACAAAACAACTCTGCAAAATTGTTACGATAAATCTGCTTTAATCGTTCAAATTTCTTTCCTGTAGCACAAATATTGTTACTCGATCCATGATTGCAAGTGAGGAAAACTAGTTCAATGAACACCAAAAATGTCAGCATATTTTTTCCAGGTTCAAGGAAGGGCCTTTAATCAATGCTTCATCAATGATCTCCACTTAAATCTGATCACAATCCATGCTTCTACTAAACACATTCTGAAAGACAAATTACACACAAAAAAATAAAAAGAAAAACCACTCACACTTACTTGTACTTGATGTATTGCTACTGAAGCCCATGCAAGATTTGCTGTCGCAACCTGCAACAAAAGAGAAGAAGCTCTCTCTGAAGAAACCTTGAAAACTGCTCATCAGTGACATGCCTCTTTTCTCTGACTACCTGCTAAGTAAATTGACTGAGCTGTTTTAGACGAGCAGGCAGTAACAATTTAAGGGAAGACAGTTATTTTGCAAAAGTCTCAGTGTACTTGCAAGTGTTTCAATTTTAGAGGTTACCAATAGTTTTCAGAAGCAGAATTGGGCACCCATCAGCTCAGAAATACAACATCAAAATAAACAACCCATCAGCCTAGGGCTTTAAAAATTACACTCTTGAAAGGCATCTGCCATAGAAATAAAGTATGCCTTAACAGCATTCTGAGGCTGCATGTCTTCAGCAAAAGCTACTTCCAGCTGTAAACAGGCACTGTTTCTCTCATTACTGATTTGGTGGCAGAAGAACCAGACCTGATCTCTCAGCTCAAGTGTTTGAAGTATGACAGTTTCCAGGCAACATTTCAAACAAATGTCATGTAAACTGCAGCTAACTGTGATGTGCTACCATGCATAATCTCCTGTCCTTGAAGCGCAGGAGCTTTATAGGAACACAGGGAACAGAAGCACAAGAGGTCAGCTTTTGCATACCCTCCTAAGGTATTTTTTAAAAATTTTATATTTTTAAACAGAACACTTTGCACGCATTTCAGAAAAATTGCTAATAGCATCCAAAAGCTCTCTGAAACCTGAAAATGAAAAGAATGCTTTAGAACACTCAGAAAGCAACCTTAAAATATTTTTAATTTACTAATAAAATACTTTTACTCAGCAGCCAGTCTTTTCCAAGTGGAACATTCATGAACTTTAACTACAGAAGGTATTTCATATAACATAAAGTATTCATATTTTCACAAAACAATGCATGTCTGAGACCTATCTGAACTGTAGATTGATTAATGTAATAGGATAATTTTCAAAATTAAATACATTGTATGTAGGCTGCAGAATTAATGAAGCCTGGTTTTGTATGAATACCTGTTCTTTGTTCTCTGAGCAAGGACAGTGGCACCACCACACTAATCTAGTCCCTTACCCTGACCTCTGTCTACCACTGAAAAAATACAAGGTGTGACAACAAGCTGAAGTGGCATTGACTACCCAACTAATATGTATATATTATACATGTAAATATCAGATGAATGTTAGGGTACTTGGCTTACTGATAAAATATACACTTGACAAATACTGCTGCTGTTCTGCTTTGGGATGACTAGTTTTAGTATCTCTTGCCTGAATATCTTCTTTCCTTTTCAGACGAATAATTCCTGTTCAGTACCGCTAGACTGCGTCATGGTAGACCTCATACCACTGTTGAGACAACACACCCGACTAGAATTCATTCCATTTTGTCCTAACTGTGTGTTCAGGCTCCCTTCTCTGGGAGACTGCACAGAGAGAAATTCATCTTTACATCAGAGACATGGGACATAACAGGGATCCTCACCCTGACATGAGAGCAAAGATGCACTTGGAACAGCTTTAGTGCAGCAACTCCCTTTGTCACACCTGCTCCATTTTCAAATCCATGTGTGTTTGGCTAACAGCTCAGCTTCAGATTGACAAATGGACATGGATGGACAATGTAAATACACAGGACTTGTATGAACAGAGTCATGTATGCAGAACAGTCATGGAAAGGGGAAGATGAATATGAATGGGCATATCTGGATAGGGAAGCATCAGGAGTTAAAAAAAGCAGAAGACAGCTTTACAAGCATCACCCAGACTGGCAGGTCATCCAGGTACCAGCAGTTCTATACACAATTTCTAAGGACATCTAACTCAGGAGACAAAGGACAGAGATCCTGACAACTCACAGAGATGGGACAGGCTAGAGAGAGACAACAGCTATCAGCTTTTAGAAGCTAAAGCCTGACCCAAAACCAGCACGTTGCTCATGCTAGGTCGACTAGTTGTCAACCTAGAAAGAAAACAGGAGACCGTAAAGACTCAGCAGACAGCATCCCTTGTCCTTCTGTTGCAAGGAATTCTGGAGGGACTACCTGGGTACTTGGTACTGGAAATACCACCTAGACAGACACATCTGGGTGCTGGAGAGTGTGTGGCAGTAAAAATATGAATGCAAATATCAGAAATCTCTTTTGTTTCACGTTTGATTTAAAGTAAAATTGCTTTTCCCCTCCTGTGAGACCCAGCATAGAGACTTGATAAACTGTTGCTATAACATTACAACACCCTATTTTGTGATAGGGCTCATTCCTTGAGAAGCCACACCAAAAAGTAAACTAAAAAAAAAATTTAAAATCTTACCATAAAGTAAAATAAAGCTGTACTAGAAAGTTAAGATTGAGACTGAGGATAACTGATCATTGTCTTTTTTCTAGAAAGTGATTTTGGGTTTTGATGTTTGATTTACACTTATATTTCATTTACCTACTTTGTGTTAACTTCTCTAAGAGTTCTGTATTGAGTTTATAATCGATAAAGAAACCTTGAATCTGTTTATCTGAAAAAGGGGACATGGTAAAATTATATGTCCCTGTATTTGTATATTTTACCTCCTCTGACTGAAAATGCAAATCACCACCTATTTTCTTTCTTTAAAAAGAACAAAAATCAAGCATGAAGAAGTTAGAAATTGATGTGAAGAGTGAGAGAAGGAAGTTTGGAGAGCTGGCAAGGACAGGGCTGAAGTCCCCATTATGGGGAAGTGGGCAAGGGCTGCACACAAGCTCACCTCTTGGTGACTGTGGTGGAAGGCTTCTTTGCCCCAGTGACGGTAAAGCTCCAGGATACCAATCAGGTCACCAATTGCTGTGACAATTGGCAAACACAGAACAGATTGGATACGGGTCCCCGACTCCAGTCCAGTACCTTTGGGAAATCGCTCATCCTAGAAAATGCAAAAATAATCTGATAAAATGTAAAATCTGATAAAACATTGACAGGAAAGACATAACTGATGTTTTCCTCCCCCTCTTATCTGGCGAAATCTGCAGGAAAATTACAAAATTCATTAAATCTCATCTCTCAGCATAATTTTTACAAAATAGTATCTACAAAAATGCAATTTTAAAGTCTCAATATTAATTTATATTAATAATACAGATAACCTTATTGATGTAAGGTCAGAATTACCTGTGATATTACACCCAGCTTTGGGTTTGTTTATATAATGCTTTATTCTCTAATCCCACAGGCAGCAAAAAACAACACTTTATTGCTAATGCCAGTCCAGATTAAATAAAAACCAGACAAGCAACACTACCACTCCACCATCCTTCTCTCCAAAAAATGCCAAAGAATTTGTAATCACAAAGAGGACTGCTCAGATCTCAGTATTAAAGAGCAGACAACAGTGATTTCAAGAAAACAAAAATTGAAACTTGAGGCTAAGGCTTTAGGTTACACAGTTATAATCCTCAGCCAACTCCTAAGGAGGAAAATGTGTTCCCAAAAAAATTGCATGAGAGTAATCATCTTCTTCCTTTGCTTACGCATCCTGAATACACTGGTGCAAAAGATACAGAAGCAAATATTAAAATAATCCTACCAGCCCAAATACATAATCCTAAAATACATAACTTTCAGTCCTCATAGGGAATGTTATAGGGCTTTATTACTTCACTTCCCTATGTAGGAAAGGGCCTCTTTCTTAGGCAGACCTAAGAAAGCACCTGCTTATTGCAGTTAGCAAGGCAGTCAGAGCACGATGTGAAGTGTGCAAGACTCACTTCGTTGCACATCGTTCCTTCAGTACCTGACTCGTACCAGATGTTCCCTGCAGGCTGTGCTTAGGCAAGATAGACACCTCTTCAAGGCTGATCAAAATCTCTCACTTCTCAAAGAAAACAGCAAGTAATCTCTACCTTAATTACTAAGATGACAATCAATTTGAACAAATGACAGACAAAAGAGAGTGGGAAGCACTTTGAAACACGAGCCTTCTGCTTTCTCTTTTTAGTTCTGTCCTCCCACAAAAAAAGGGCTGGCAAGTCTACCTGCACCCGCTTCCCTTTTGCTGTTGAGAAGCTCCTAAAATCACATGAAGGCAAACCATCTCACCAAAATTAATCTTGCTGTGTGGTCAATGAATCACGGATATTAAACCAACAAAAAAGTTCCAAACTCCTCCTCACTAGCCCCATGATTCTGCTAAGAATGTAAAATCAAAACACAGAACTCTTGTATGTAAGGATATCATGATATTAATTGAAAATTACCAGAAACAATTTAAACCCTTAATTTAACTGAAAAAACACACCAACACATAAAATCTTAACAGTCCAGAGTGTGTAGAAAGCACTGACTATTACAACAGTGAAAGCAGCTTCTGCCTTTTGGTTTTGTGGCTTTGTTTAGGTGTCCTCACATTAGGCATCTGGTATTTGTTTATAGCCTAGGATTGCCCTACTAAGGTCATACATATTTTTAAGAAATAATTTCAAAAGTAGAGATAGCAATGTCAAATCTTTTTTTTTTTTTTTTTTTTTTTTTTGGTGTCACAGTGTCCAAACTTGAAAAGATAGGAAACATAAAGAGAGAGAAGAGAATGTAAATTTCCTTGGTGTTCTCATAGCCAACTAATCATAAAGTGCTCACACAAAGTACAGTTTAAATACCAATTTCATAAAATTGCACAGATGCAACTAGAGGATGAAGTGTTTTAAAGAATTAAAAAAGACACATGTATGAGTGCCAAGAATTACCAGAATATCAACTCAGGAATTTCCAATTCCTGTTACAGAAAAAGGCTTGAATTTTGATATCAGTTACATTACTGTACTTTTTATGTGGATCTACTGATACTATCAGCATTCTAGCTTTACATTAGAATATGCAGAGATAAAAATCCTGCCTAATAACCACAATTCTGACTGACATTTTTGTCAGTGTGAGCTCTGTATTAAAATTAAATCAAATTTTCAAATTTGATTGACTATATGAAAGTTTACTTGTTTGAGGTTAATAATTCAAGACCAAGACGGCAGGAGTTTTGATTAGTTGTTCTTTCCAAGTGACTGTGGTTCCATCATGTCCTTTACCTGACAATCAAAAAAAATTGTAAAATAATACAAAACCAAAGTGAAAAAAACCCAAACCTTTAAAACTAGGAATAAATTAAATATTCTGAAATTATTCCATCAGCTAATCCAAACTCATCCAAACCTCTTTTCCTGGTATCAGGACAGATGTCAATTCTACCATTAAATGTTCATGTCAATAAACATTTCAGCGTCAAAACATTTATTCTAAGAACAGGCTGCAATATCTCATTAAAAAAAGAAAGCTTTTTACCCCCAGAATATCTTCTACTAACAACGTTTTTCTTGATCTGGCTACATAAGCAGATACTGTAGTGCCATGTGCAATGGGCCCTGCAGGAATGAGTCGTGGGTGTCCTTCTTTAGCTCCTGGTGGTGTAAATACACACAGACTCTAGTTAGAAGGAAAAAAATAAAAGAGAAAGAAAGATAAAAAAAGCAATTAGAACGCATAATTACTTTTACAGTTGCTGCACAACTTATGTACAATAAAGCAGATAATGTTGAGAAAAACTTGAATAAACACCACTTAATTCTTCTGAAACCTTAGAAAATCCCATTCTAAAGTTTCCCAGGAACTCACAGACAACTCCTCCAGAGAACAGTGGATGACTAAAGTCAGTAATTTTTTATATCAGGGTAGGAGCGCATTTACTTTAAACACACAATACCCAGCATACAAGACTCACAGAAGAAAACATTACCTTGTATGAAAAACATTAATTTTTTATCTAGGATGTTCTCATTAATTTCAATAGAAAATACTCAAAAAGTAGACATAATGTTTAAATTTCTTGTTATATAATACCAGAGATAGATGACAATGCCACACCACAATGTATTACTAGCATTCCTCATAAGAACGGCCACAGGTTGTGTCGCTGATTAATTTTACTATCAGGATTTGCTTTCATGAGGGCTGCAATGAGACAGGAGCTGTTTTCTAGCAAGAATTATTCCAGGTAAAATTTGCATGCTAAAATCCAACATCTACTATCAGCCATAGAAAATGATGATATGAGGTGCATCCACTCATAATTCCTTTCATAAATCCTTTCTTTACAAACATGCATGGTCTGTTATAAAACATTAGTACTAAATAGTTCCAAAAAAAAGAAGCCCACACTGAAATGTTCAGAACTAAAGAGATGCAATGTAATGCACCATATGAAGATACTCCTGCAGTGATGAAGATACCTGAGCTGTAATGAATTACCAGCATTTTGGAAGGAGAAAGGGACTTTTTGCTGAGGGGAAAACAAATGGTCAATAAAAAAGTATGAAATTCATAGTCAAAACAAGATTGAAGTCTATCCAAGTAGGATAGTCCAACAGTTAGGGTATTTAGCAAGCTGAAAAGGAAAACACTCAAGATTCTGACAAAACCAGAAAGTCAGTCTCAAAAAATTCAGCAAGACAAGAAAGTGAGTTTTCCATCCAGTAATTCATTTCCTAATATCTGATACAGATGAAAATTAAACTGTCTTAAAAATAATAATTAAATAGAGCTGCCCCAAACTATTTTAGCACTGACAAGTGATTTTTGCATTTGGAAGGAAAGATGTTTCCTCCATGGACTGAATATTCAGATTATTTACTCAATTTTGATTATAATATAAGAACATGAAATCATGGAATATTCTGTTTATTCTTATCCTAAACCTGGACCTTATTCTTCAAACCCATTTATGCTCACAGCTTCTTTGAAGTGTGGCCTCTAGAAGTAAGATACACTTGAAAAGTCAGAATGTTTATTTTCCATATGAATTACAAGAATGTAGTTAAAAAAAAAAAGTAACATCCAAACATGAAGAATCATTAAATCAATACATTGAATCTGCCAGAACAAGCTTGCTCACTCTACCAGAATAAAAAGCTCCATTTATTCTTACTTGCTTATAATCCAATAAAGATACATACAATTTCTAAATGAAAACTTAGTTTCACAGTTGCTTGCCTTCATAAGCTTCAGTTCATGTTTTTACATGCACTTAAATAGAATGAAAAAGAACATTTTACATAACATAGCCAAGAAAAGCACACCATGATCTAAAAAAAAAAAAAAAAAGCAAGCACATTATTCTAATAAAACTGAAGAAACCACAGATCTTTATTTATTTAAATCAGTGCCCTGGTATAAAATATTTTTTTTTTAAAAAATAAAAAAGGTAGTAAAATATAGAGGGCATAGAAATACTGCAATGCATATCTTTACAGAAGTCTGATCCACTACACTATATGCTTAAGATTTACTATTTTAAAAGTACTCTTGTAATATGAACAGTCACACTATAATGTGTTCAAAACTGAAAAGGTGGTTTCTGTTGCAGAGTACTGTAAAATGTAGAGATGCAACACAGTGTTTCGAGTCTGACTGATGTAGTCCAAGTAGTGGAATCATTCAAAATCAATAGGATGCCAGAGACCAAAGTTGATTATGCTGAAGATGCTAAAGAATAACACTTTTATTCACACCATTGTTACCTACTTAAGATATATTTTATTCTTTTTGCCAAGGTACCATTAGCAAAGTTACTGTTCTGTTTAAATTATGTGTATAAAATGTGCTTTTCCACATTCATCTTCTGAGTCATACCCAACACTAAACACAAAACAATGCACAAATTTTTCTCCTCTCAGAAAGAGCTTCTCAAAACAAGGAAAAAAGGGAAGAAAACCAAACAGCCACTTGCACCAGAAAACAAAGAACTCACTTCTCCCACACATACATATTTTTCTTCAGAAAAACACTTCTTCTTCACTAAATCTTCAATGGCCAAAAACCTGTGTTGACACCATGAAGTATTGCCTGCAAAAGCTGCTTTCACCTGCACAGTCTTTCCTGTGTCCTTGTGTATTGCTTTGTCTGGTAAGCCCTTCTGTTGTTAACATCATGAAGTACTGCTGTAAGCAAATTTCCCTATGCTGGAAAAAGTTTGAGAACATTATTTTACTTCCAGCTTCTCCAAAAAAGTTGTTTTTCAGAAGCAATCCTATTTTGCTTCTACAGAAAGTTGCAGACCTGTGGCTAAGGGGTCAGTGATCGAAAAACTCTGCTAACTATCCACCCAAAAGGTTCTTAATTTGCCACTGTTCCCCCTAACTGTAGAGGTAGAAATGACTGTGCATAACAATTGATAATCTTATTCTGACCATGCAGCACTATTAAAAAGAATGGCACTATTTCTGATAACCATATATAAACTGAAATTAATCCATAAGCTTCTGCCATTCCACACTGACTTTATACATACACGTGATAAATTGCTATGAGTGTTTGTACATTCCATATTTGATGAATTTAAATCTGAATGAGTTTAAATGTTTATTGCCAATTAATTATATAGAGATGTCTCGAATAGAAGCCATCAATGGCAAGGTCAGCCAAACAAAACAAACTGTGCTCTGCTCTACTATGGCATGTTACTGAAATAATCTCTGAGGCACCCCACAGACACAGCTTTATGGGAATCTAAAATTATCCCTGTTGAAAACCAGTAGGTTTTTCATGTAACCTATCCAGTTCACATTTATTTTTTTCTTTTGCTTAAGAAAATACTTATGAAATGAAATGTATTGCAGTAATGATAAATGTAAATGTAAATGGGGCTCACCTACTTTTTTCTATGAACGATTCCAGCATTTTTTTAATTTGCAAATGTGCATTCCAATAAACTTTCACTAGTTCAAAAGGTAACTAGGACTGTGCCCATACAGACATCTGATATAGTGCATAGAACTTCACAAGTAAGTGAAGGAATGGATAGATTGGGCCCTTTCAAATAAATTTTGCATTTTCTCTGTTGGTCTGAATATTTTACTTCAAAAAAGAGAGATTGTATTTTTGGTAATGATAATGAACAATGATTAATAATAAAAAAAAGAAACCAGTGGATCTTCATCCACAAGTTAACCAATATATAGTCAATAAAAAAGGAAATAAGATACTATTAGGACCCCTGATTTCCCAAATACTATATTGATAACTCACAAAGCAATAAAAGGAAAAGGTTGAGGAAGCAGCAGGATGCTTGTGCACTGCTCATAGACCCTTTTGCTCCTATTATCACTTGCAGTGAGCCTCTAAGTATCAGAAAAGGATAAATACAAATAGCTCTTTACTGATAATGGAATGTCACTGTCTCGCTCTAGGCAAAAGTTAAGTAATAAAAGATAACTAGCGTAGAAAGAGCATTAGGTATGTCTGGAGCTGATGATAGAGAAGGCACCCAAAACAGGAGAGTCAGTTTGGATCTGACAAACTAACAAAAGGACAAACATTAGCTCGGAGAGAGAATCCTTTGGAAGCTTCCAGGGTCAGGTATTCTAGCACCTGGCAGTCCACAGGACTCTGCAGTTCTCAATTCTGATCTGTTTACCCTCCTTCCAGACAAAGACAGAACCTCCTTTCCTACATTAGTCTCAACTACCCTATTAACAATATTCTTCTGACAAGTTCCATATGTGTGGACCTGATTTTCTCTGAGCCTGAGAGAATTAAAGCCTGTCAGTGGCTGATCTGTTCCCAAGGAAAAGTTTCTTGGGAGACCTCTCACTCAAGGACAACATTACTAAACCATCTTATGATAATAAAAAGAATTGAGATTTGATTGAGAAATCAAAACAGTTCTGTATAACTGCAGATTGTGCATTTTTCTCTTGTCCCACCAATGGGACAAGAGGTGGTGTTCCCTTGACCAATCATGTTAAACCCGTAGCTGAAAAGTTCAGAGAATAAAGGCCCCTTTTCCTAGCAACCCATTCTGGTGTGTGCTGTGAATCCATACTTCTACATCATGTCCAGCAGCAACAGTGATGGACTTCTTTCTTTAAATGTAGTAGGCAGGGGAACACTGAAGTTTGACATCAAGAACTTCCTGTACCGTGTTAAAACCGTAGAGCACATGAGGTGCTTTCTTTCCTTCCATCTGTGACAGGACAGATTGTTCTGGCTGGGCCTAAAATCTTCAAAATTTTTCCTCCCCTCCTAGTTTAATCACTTAATTCACTTAGATAAAGTCCACAGCCAAAAAACCTCCTATTAATTTTGATGGATGTAACAGTGTGGTTTGGAGTCCACTAATGACCTACCATGAACGCAGAGATCAAGAGGTTCTTAAAAAAACAAACTGAAGCAAAACAGAAAGTCCAAAATAAATTATGACTTTAACAAATGTTTAAACACTGGTGAACACAGAAAAATGTTGCAAAATTCACTGTTTCATCTTGATGGTGTTAGGCTATATAGTTGGACTCAATCATCTCTGAGTTTTTTTCCAAATTAAAAGATTCTATTACTCTATTCTATGACCCATGTTTTTTAGGCACTCTAGGTAGAGGCAACATATTGCAGTCTCTAATATCTTTTTTAAATAGGAATGTATTAACAAGCCTTCCTGTCTACAGGGATGCAGAATGATGTACTGTAACTGTTTCTTGAGGATATAAACAACATCCTCAATTCACCGATAAACCCACCAACCTGGCTTTAAGACACATAAGAAAATCAGTGTATATTCAATAAGCCATAATACCATGATTTTTGGTGCTCTTTCCTTCATACTGTGCACTCAGTCTGGTAAAATTATTAACTAATTTATCTTGAATCTCTTACTGGGGCTGAAAAAAAGTTCTTTACTCCTCATTTCTAACAGCTAAGAGCATGCAGAGGAAGAATTACTCATGTAAATCTTGTCATGCTGGCATAACTTGGCCTCATTGTTGGTTTTCCTACTGAAAATCTAAAGCTTGACAGAGACAGCAGATTAAAATCCCAATAAAAGAAAACATGAGTAGAAGCAGCAAGTCTCATAACACAATAGCATCTGCAACTCTTGACAGATATTGTTAGAGCACTAAGAAAGTACTTGCAGTTTTCAGTGATTTCAGTCTTTGGCTCTTCCAATGAAGAGGACAACCACAGGTATCATTGATGCTATCTTTCTAGTCACTGTTGGTATGCAGTTTGTTGGAATCTAGTACAACACCAAATCCTGTCTCACAAAAACTAGAAACCATTCAACCAACTACATAAAGTTTGACAGGATTTGAACTACAAACATGTATTCATCATCATCCTCATCATTATTTCACAAACTGTTATTTCTTCTCTTTGCATAACTACTTTTAACTAAGCAAATGACAATCATAAACCAATTTTTCTAAAATTTCCTTGCAGAAAAGCAGCCTGTCTATGATCAAGGTTTAATGATTAAAATGAAGGTTAAAGTACACATGTGACAAAGCATTCCCCTAACAAACTATTTTGGTGGTATGGGTTGACTGCATCTTGATCTATTTTCTTCCACAGCACAATCTGCTGATAAAACTGGTCCCAAAAAGTGCTTCATGGGAAATCATTTAATATTCAACTGACATTAAATGAAAGCCTTCATACTAAAGCATTGCTATGTGATTTGATGCTTGGGGGAAAGAAAAAATTAAAGAGAAATGGAAATTGATCAAGCTGATATTAAGTGAGTTTAATGGCTTCTGCTGCTCACATATGTTTCTGTTCAGTAACAGCAATAGATTTTACTCTTGGTAAAGGACAACTTAAATGTAAGACCACACAACCGAAAGAAAAAATTATCTGCAGATATTTACAAAGGCTATGCCCTAAGGTCTGGATTTTTAGCAAGAATAAAACTCATCATAATAGGGAAAGATGACCAAGAAAAACAAATTAACAATTAATTTGGAAATTATTCACAGCCAAATCCCTTGGATTTATTATCTGGTTTAGCTGAAGTAGTAACCCAATACTACATGCTAAAATCTTAAAGAGCTCTATGCAACTATATCTTGAATTTAAACACAAGTGCAGCAGTCTGACTGTATGAAGCACACAGAGATAAAAGAAGGAAAAACCACCAGCAACTACCACCATTTTTTATAAAAACTTGTTTCCTTTGCAATAAATCACAGTGTACTTGACAGGAGATTTGCAATTTTAAACCACATAGTATGCACAAATGTTGGATACTTGTGAAATGAAGGTGATGCACTTACTGTAGGACTACTGGCAGTTTGTTTTGGGTTTTTTTTGGTTTTGGCAGGGGGATTATGTGTTCACTCTTCTGAACAGTATTAATTTTTAACTGCACTGAACTCAAAACTTTCCAGTTGATTTACACAAGAAAAAAAATACGAGAGTTATAGCAGTTCATTGACACAGAAAACCAAGTTGACATACCTCTCTACCGTTCCTTCCATTTTAAGGCATGGTCAGCTAAGCATTTTTCTGGAAAATATTTGTCCTAACAGGTCCCAAACACTCCTCCAGGGATGAGCATCCCTGAGCATGCACAAGCAACAGACTGTAGTGCTTCATTAGAACCACAACTGAGGAAGTTTTTCCAATGCCAAGTCATGCACACTGCTTCTTGCCCTACACACCATAGCTATTGGAGCTATTGGAAGGTATTCCCTTCCTCTCTGCCTTATCCAGGTATATCTTTACCCCTCAACTTTCTTTTCTTTAGACTAAGCAAAACCACTCTTTATTTCCTGACCATTCTCTCTGCTCTGTCCTAAACTCACTGTCAGATCTTCCAATTCTATTTTTTCTTAAAGTGCAGTGTTTAAATGAGCCATTATTCCATCTCGGGATTTAGCAGTGGAAAGAGAAATAGGAAAAATACTTTACACTAGGGCTAGAGTTCTGCCTGTGCTACACACATAAGTGTAATTTTTGATAAAATAATTAATACAGAATTATTTTTACCTTCAAATTCACTGAAAACCCTAGAATCTTTCTCAGCATCATCAATTGCCCTGCACAGAGGGGCAATATGTGGAAAACCAAACACTTTTCCTAACTGAATCGTCTGGTTTCTTCTGATCATTTCCCAAAGCCCATTTTGAAATCTAATCTGTTCCTACAAACATATCTGCAGTCCTATGCTCCTTCTTCACCCATGCATTAGTGCATATATTAAGCAAAACCAGGTACCTGGCTAAATCTTTGCAGACTTATGGAAAACAACCTCCCATTCTGATAGTGAAACAGGAACAACTGGACTCTGTCTGATTTTTTAGAAATTTATGCATTCTACCTATAGTTAATATGGATGTGTGCACATACTGGGACATGGGAGGCTGGAGAGCAGTGACACAGAAAGGGAGCTGGGGGTCCTGGTCCCTTGCAAAGGCAAGTTGAACCTGAGCCAGCAGTGCCCTGGCAGCCAGGAGGGCTAACCCTGTCCTGGGGGGCATCAGGCACAGCATGGCCAGCTGGGCAAGGGAGGGGATTGTCCTGATCTGCTCTGAGCTGGGGCAGTCTCAGCTCCAGTGCTCTGTGACGTGCCCCCCACCCAGGGAGACAAAGATTTAGTTTCAGATAAGCACTATTAAAGTGAGAGGCACGGCTTTAAAGCCAGGGAAGAGTGGATTCCATTCCTCTGCCTCAGGGGATGGGCCCTGTGAGCCTGGGAAGAGTTGCCTCATCCCGGACCCCTGGTGGGGCAGCTGCCCAGGGTGTTCCAATCAGGTTTGAGCCCCTGGAGTTTCTCCCTTGCTCTGTTCCTAGTGGTCTCTGAACGTGAGCTCCACCCCGGTTCTGTCCCTCAAAACCCATCACCCTGCCTCTGTTGGGGCT
Organism: Poecile atricapillus; assembly: GCF_030490865.1. Taxonomy (NCBI): domain Eukaryota; kingdom Metazoa; phylum Chordata; class Aves; order Passeriformes; family Paridae; genus Poecile; species Poecile atricapillus. The sequence continues at coordinate 75,974,395 of NC_081251.1, read as the reverse complement.
CTCTGTCTCTGGATCTGAGTTTGTTCCTGTGTTGACTAAATGGTTTCATGAACAGAAGCCCACCTCGTTGGTGTCCCATGCCAGTCACTGGTACCTGTAGCCTCCCTGGACATGATCCTGCAGCCCTGGAATGCAACAGTGCTGGGGGCAGTTTTGGGTGCCAGAATATAAAGGAGATCTAAATTTGTAACTGGGGATCCAAAGGAAGGCCACAAGGATGGTGAAGGGCCTTGAAGAGCAGCCATAGGAGAAGGGGGCAAGGTCACTTGGTCTGTTCAGCCTGGAGGAGGCTGAGGACAGACCTCACTGCAGTTACAGATTCCTTGTGAGGGGAAGAGGAGGGGCAGGCGCTGATCTCTTCCCTCTGGTGCCCACTGACAGGACCCAAGAAAATGGCCTGAAGTTGTGTCAGGGTGGGTTTAGTTTGGATATCAGGAAAAGGTTCTTCACTCTTTGGTGGTTGGGCACTGGAGCAGACTTCCCAGGGAAGTGTTCACAGCACCAGCCTAACAGAGTTCAAGTGTTTGGGCAATGCTCTCAGGTACAGGGTATTTCTTGGGGTGTCCTGTGCAGGCCTGGAACTGAATTTCGATGATCCTGATGGGTCCCTCCCAACTCAGGATATTCTATGATACTATATTCATTGTGAACACATTCCATAAGTCCATTAAGCTGAATATTAAATTAAACAAGACCAAAATTTCCCTAAAATACATTTTGACATGTATTTATTTCTTTCAGTTTGATAATTAATTGACTCAAATTCACCCTCAAACACTGTAACTAAACAAGAGGTTTCACTCTCCTTTGAGTATCACTATTCACGGGCAAAAAATAAAGCAACAGAGCTCTTCATATTAAACATATTTACATATTAAACAACCCCACATGGTCTTAGAATAGATTCAAGGATAAAGACCAAAGCTCCCTGAATTGATTTGCGACTAGAAGGATTTCATCTGGAAACATGTTTAAAAGGCTCAAATTTCAGAGATGTCTATGCATTCAAGAACCGGAGAGAGTTTGCAAGCCGTACATGTTTTTTCCTGGGCTAATAATTAAAATCACCCACGCCATAAACTCACTAGGTGGCACTGCATACACATCGAGCTACAACAACTTTTGCATGACCAGACATTTAAGAATGGCTTAATAAAATACTCCCTGAAGCACAGAGTATGTGCACATATTTGTGGCCTCACATAATTATTTCTTACAATAAAGCTATTGGAAACTTCTGTCTGAAGCGAGGATAATCTGTTTGTCAACACAATTTGCAGTTTTAGGAACTAAGTAACACAAGACCAAGTAAAAGCTGCTCTAAGTGTATGCCTGTTAAATTCGAAGTCATACATCTTTACGTAGGAATCACGGTGTAATCATGAGGCAAATTACTCATACAAGTGAGAACTATAAACAAGAAGTGTCTGAAGAATTGATTAATATAGTAATACATTAGGAAATCTGAAACTCTGATAAGTATTTTAGAAATACTGCCTTGTGAAGATGTCAGTTTATGGGCTTAAATCCATGCCCAGCTAGCATGATACTTAGGCAATTGATTTATACATACAGTATCCAATATGAGGCTTTCAGTAAATCCTTTAAGTCATGTTTGAAGATGATACTTAATTAAGGTCATAACAGGAGAATTATGAACTGTATATTCATCCCCATAAGTAATAAAAAAGAAAATTGAAAGAAAGTCAAGACCTTTGCTGGAGAGTTGTGAAACGTTCCTGTTTGATCTGGAACAGTTTCTGCTCTCCAGTATATAGATAAAATTTGTAAAATGGATGCTACATACCTTAAGAAAAAAATAATTTGATTTGTATAACTATGCTAACCCATGGACAAAGATAATTCCTTAGATATGAAGAGGAATACCAGAGGCAGTATGGGCACAGATCTGTTCAGATCATGACCCTGATGAGGAAGCTCTACTGTTTTTAACACAAGTACTTTGCAATTCATTCTACCAAATTCATATCAGAGGCAGAACCAGATTCTGATACACTGGGCAACTCCATGGGGAAGGAAGGAGCTGGATACGCTAAGAAGTGCTTACCTGCTAGGGAGCAATCATTTGAAAAGCAGAATCACCATCAGAACACTGTCAGTAAGGACTGCACTGAGTGGTAGTGCTTCCAAGCAATTTGAACACCCAGAAGGATGCTAAAATAACTGAACTGTCCACACTGGCACCATTCTGGCACCAATTCTGAGTAATACTTGCATAAAGAAATGCATTGGAATCTGCAAGTGATGTGGCATCTTCTATTTCAAGCAAATTCACTCAAGTAAATATTCTGAAGGCATTCAACCTGAACTGTCAGCCAGAAGTTGCTTAGTCCTTATGCTGTTTTCCAGCTCTAATATAGTATGTAAACTTCAAGAGAGAAAGAAAATAAGGCTGTAAAAAACCTTTTTATATGGACAGATATTTTTACAAACTTATTTTTGTGCCATTAAACTCCAAAGGAATTTTTTTCTAAAGCATTCTCCTCCTTTAAAGGTCAGTGTATCATCTGTGTTTTGCAAAAAGAAAGGGACTGGCCAATCTTGAGTATTTCCTTAAATCAGAAGAATTTTCTTTCAATTCTGATATAATCTTCATGAAAAGAAAATTCTGCCTATATTAAATATGGCACCAAAGAATGATTTACTATGCACTCTTAGTAATCCATGAAAAAAGCAATTTGTAATGATATGCAATTTCCTCAATATTAATAAATAATAGCACAAAGTATGTAGTAATCATTTAATGGTTTTCATTTTGCAAAATTTAAGCATTTTTTTTTAAAAGGAAATTATCTCATATCCTAATTAGAAACTTGCTATTTAATCCAGGCTAAAGGTAGTTAAGGATATCTCATATTGCAAAAATGTTCCTTTGATCAGATTAATGCAAACCAAAATACTCAAATCGGGATCAATTTAAAGAAGCAAAAGTGTACCTAAACACATTTAAACCAGGACTGAAATGGAGTTAGTGCTTGTGCTTCAGGTTTGGTCATAAGCTTCTTTACAGAATATAGTCAGAACACACATCAGTAAATATTAGAAAACCATTTGAAAGTAGTTATCTACTCATTAATAAGATTCCTCCATTCTTACATACTCCCCTCCCAAAATTTAATTCTCAAAAATATGTACACCCCCCACCCCCCCACACACACTGGCTGGATAACAAGCAGATATTTTCCAAGCTAATGAACAAAAAGCCCAATGCTAAATTGTGGAAGGGAGAAGGTTGAGAGGATGACAGGTGCGGGGAGGGAGGGGAAGAATTTTGCCAAATTTGAAAAATTCAAATCACAAATATAGCACCAAAATATTAAGCCACCAAACACCAGACACTACTCTTGAACACATGGACATAGATATTCAGTAAATACTTTGTCCAGCCCAAGGGTTTTAGAATTTTGTTTTTTTTTTTTAACTTCAGCTCAAAGAATTAGCTCATTCCTGCTTTTGCTTATTGCATGAGAGGCAGAATCTTTTTGTTCCCATTTTAAAAAGACATTTAATAAAAATAAATAAAACCACATTGCCAGGGTTTGCTGGGCAATGGTTAATCTCACTTGGATGCATCCTTTAAATTAAATATTCAAGAGACAAGAGCTCTTGAATTAAGCTATAATAATAAGAAATTATCCAAATTAATTTCCAATGACAATTTCTTATAAGAAGTAGCCTAATGCATGACCATTTAGTTACAAGACTACAAACATGAGTTGGCCCAAAGCCCACTGAAGTGAATGGAAAATCTCACACTAACTTCAAAGGACTTGGGATCTGTCCCTATAATAACTACATGAAGAACATTCCATTTTGGGTGATGCAGCTACATAGCAGTGTTTAATAAAGTCAATGTGTGTTTTTAGTGGTTGGATCTTTTTTCAGGAAAGAGTTGCACTGGCTTAATGGGAAGCAAATAGATTCATCTGCCTAATATGTTATTACAAAAAAAAAAAAAAAAAGCAGAAGGTCATATAGTACCCAGGCCCTCAGGGTATCAGAAGGCTGTGAGTAATCCCATATTATGCCACACTAATCTAATAGGAAAAAGCTCACCATAGTAAGAATTCTCTTTGTCTCAAGGCATTAAGTTAATAGCTGGCAGGCAGTCACTGCCACCAAAGCTGGCCAGCACTGTGCATTTGGGATGGAGGCTGAACTTCCTGCGGGTTCCTGCCTCTGGCAGCAGGAGGGAGCTTTTCAGTGACTGTCTGCATCACCCCCTACCCAAGACAATGAATGCTGTCACCTACTAATGAAAACCAAAGATTGCATTCATAAAGGAAAAACAACATGTTTCTTAAATTATATCTTTTGGTGAAAGAATTATTTAAAAATATATGCTATTCTTATGCTCAACAGAAGTCATCAAGAGAAAACAGAATTTTTGAAACAATCATATCACAAAAAATGTAAAACTTCATTTCCATTTCATATAGGAAATTTCTGTATGGGCCTCCTTCCACATCAAGTTACTTGCGGGTTTGTACATCTTCAATTCTGTTTCAACTACTTCAAAAATGTAATTTTTACCATTTTTTTCTAAATTCAAATATTGCGCAAAGAGCAAAGGAAATTGGCTGATGGACTATACAAGAATAAACTATTAAAACTGGCTGTGTAAAAGAAGGAAAAAAACCAATGAGAAAAAATATTTTTCCTCTCTACTTACTACTTATTTCTTGAACCAATCAAAAACATAACATTTCTGGAAAATTGTGATTTTTTAATTTGAGGGAACTGACTGAAGTACTAAACTGCATTTCCTTCTTGATACCCATTCAAAATAACTACGAAGTCGTGTATCATGCTAACTGTACAAATTAAACTGGATAGAAAAAGATGTAAAGTATTCTAGCATTCAAATAACAAAACAACAAATATTGGACTCACTGTTATTTGAATTATTACATCAGAAACTAATTGAGATAATAAATTTTAAATGTATTATTTATTTTAAGCCAACTAGAATCCACATCTGAAATTTACATTACGTCACTATCAACTTGCAGCTGACAATTAACATTAAAAAAAATCAGGGAGATAACTAGATGCAAAGTAGCTATGCAGAGAGTAAATCCATGTTAAGTCTTCTGTTCCTTAAAGACAATTAATAACAGGGCTAAATCACAAGTTAAGCTTCCAGAGTCAGAGAAACAATAGCATAACTGCCAAATCTTAAAAAAACAAACAAAAAGACCAAGGATCTAAATGCAGAGAATATTTTTTTCATTACCACCATTACTATATTAGAAAACATACTTGTGAAAGTACAGAAAAGCAGCGTTTTAATCCAGTATACTTACATTATTGCATTCTCCCAGGAAATACAGTGCAAATCCATCAGCTTTTGTAGCTGCCAAAGCAATAACAAAAGAAATAATTGTACTCACAAGGATAAATAAAACTTATGCAACATCTTTGAGGTGAAACCACAGATTCAATTCCACTTAGGACAAACGTCTACACTTCTAAAGGTTAAGGTCTTTTGCTGTGTCCCCTAAAATATCCTAGAGTCTACAAAGTTAGAGGTACCACAGAGTTCTTGCTTTCTTTATTGGCATTTACTGCATTCTAAAAGATAATTAGAAACAACTTCTTTATACGTCTATACTCCAAGGTCTAGTGTCTGTAAATGCAAATTAATTCATACAATAGGAGTCACATAAAAAAATATATTTACAGTATAATCCACCAGATACCATTACAATCTCTATGAGTAAAATAAATGCCAGTTGTAAATGTTAAGTTATATTTGTCTTTGCCTTAAGAGAAAAAATCATGGGAAAATGAGGAGTTACAAATACTGCTATAAAAATGTGTTTCCAAACAAACTGTTTCTATTTTCTGCACATATTAAAAATACTGACACTCACCAGAAAGTTTATACTTTTTAGATTTCTGCCAGATTCAGATTGTGGTATGAAACAGGGTAAAGTCAAGTTCCTTAAACTCTCAAAAGTTTAGAGTAAACCAACCATCATAACTTACCCTCAAAATCAGAACAGTATATAGCAGAAAAGGTTTTTCACACTGCTTTACACAGCAGGCTTGGATTATGTGTCAAACAAAAGTTAATAAACGTTCTAGCCAGTAAAAAGGCATATTTGGTACCTATTGTTTTATGAATGAACTCAAGAATCCTTTTAGTACATTTAAGGGGAAAAATTTTACTTGTGCTCAATCAAATCAAATGGCTTTCCTAATTTCTTTGACAAAAGGAAAAAAGTTCCAATGTGTAGTTACTTGCTCATTGTCAGCTGAGCAGGACTGGTAATTACAAGTTGAGGACACAGTAATTTGTGTTCAGATTTTAAATCCTTCAGCTTTAATACCTAAGTATATTGACCTACAAGGCAAGTGGGTAATGTAAAGGAAATAATATAAAAAAAAACCTCCCATCTGCTTTACAAAAAATAAAATAAAAAAATAAAATTGTAAAACATAATCTGTATTGTCAAGTCTCACTTGCTGTGTATTAACAAATTTGATTTGCTGTGAGTTGGACATCAATATCCAAATAACATCTTCAGCAAAATCAGCAGAGAAAACGTTCCTTTAAAACATCATATATATAAACCAGAACTATTACTCATCATTACAAAATGATGAAGTAGCTGGGACAATAAAACCTTTCTAAAGAGCTGACTGAAATCTACCATGACACTTCCTACTGAAGACTGAGTAAGTCCACGCTGGCTAAAAAGAAGCCAAATTACACTTATGTTGTTATTGTGAGTGATTTGTTTGTTTTTACTTTTTAACTTTTGATCATATGTAACATTTGCTTACCACACAAGGAACATACATCAGATAGAAAAAATAGTTAAACAACTGAGTTTAAACTGAGATCACACAAAAGACAGGCCTTCTTCCAGAGACATTTCAATTGTTTCAAAAGGAGTTTAAGAATGCAGTGATATTACTGATAGATTTATTTTTTTTCAGTATTGAAACTGCAACACCATCATAGTCGATTCTTTGGTTCATTTAACATGAGACTCTAATATCCCAACTGGATACACAACTCTGTCCAAAGATGAAATTTACTTAAGTGCAGCTAGGGATTCACCGAGGGACAGAAGGTGAACTAAGTTCAGACTGAGAGAACATCCAATGGGAACACTGTTATCCCTCAATACCTGTCTTTATTAATTTATTAATTAAACCACGTAAGAAATGTACTGTGCACTGATGCTGAGTAACAGCTTAGAGACATCTGAATCTCCTTCTTACCTATTTTTATGATGCTGCTCAGTTCATACAGAAGCAGTTGGTTATCTCCTCCTGTATCCAGGCGCTGCTCTATGTAGCTGTTTAATTCGTACACTACGCCTTGCATATTCGTATCCTGGTACTAGGGAAGCAAAGATGAGAGGAACATTTTAGAATAACTGAGATGCATTTTGCAGGTTTAAAACATACATATTCATTAAAAATAATATGTTAAGATTTCAATACTAAGCCAAGCAGAACTGTCCTAATCCAGCTGCCTGAAGAGCAAGGTCACTGCTAAACAAGAGGCATAGCACACCACTCTCTGTTCATTAGACATGTGTTCAAAGCACATTGAAAACATCACTGAACAGTTAATATTTTCCTAAACTGAGACAGGATCATGGATAATGTCTAAAGAAAATGAGAGAAATGACAGTTATCAAGTAAGTAGACTTCAATTCCATCCTTTTAATCTTCTAGTTCACCAGGAAAGGAAGCAACCAACTGCCTTAGATTCATGTGCCACCTCTTCCACCTCAGATTCATGTGCCAAATGGCAGAACTGTGCCAAGCACCAGAGCTTTCAGGTGGTGGTAGCTCAGGAAGCTCAGCCTTTCAAATAATGAAGTGATTAACACCAACCAAGTGATGGACAAAAATCACAAGTCAAAATCATGCCAGACAGTGTGGCTTCATAGGCACTTGTTCCAACTGATGATGGCAGACACAAATCAATTCTTTTGGCAGATTACAAATCAGTTAGAATATTTAGATGGGAGCCATGGGGTGCTGATTGCTGGTATGATGGAACAGCATGACATGGTTAAAATCTCACAGGAAAGAAGATGCAGCCTCCCTTCAGGGACCCAGCTGCATTTGTTTATCCATTTCCCAAGTTCTGAAGGGCTGATAAAAACAGCACTAAATGTCTATGTGCAGCATGACAGCATCATGAACAATAATTTCACAGAAAGCAATACTTGGTACTAAGTAAAGATTCATTACCCTGCCCAAAACTGGTAATGTGGTAACTGAAGAAAGTAATATGGTCAATTACTTACTGAACTCCATGATGCAGTAAATTACATTGCTTAAACTAAAAATTAAGCTGGTGATATTTAGACAAATTAATGTTGCTTGAAAGACTAAGGCTTACTCTTCTGCTCATTCATACTTCAGAGACAAGTTTAATATAGATCAGACTAATATAAACTACTATGGAAAATATCATAAATGTTCAGAGTATCACAGTCTAGCCCACTACCATGCCAATGTTTATGTGAACATATGTAACTGCTCAGTATTTTTCTAGATCTTCTCTGTAAATGTGGGAAACCTCTACTTGTGACATTTACAGATAGATTAAGCACATCACTTACACAATATATTTCATGATATAACTTTTATTCCCCCTCTTCTTTTCATGCATACAACACACTATATCATGAATACAGAGCATGTAAATATATGTATTTAGAATACATTTGATGCTTCATCTCAGAGAAACCAAAAAGCTCCACAAACTGAAAAACCCAAAGTGCTTGCTGGATAATATAAATTCCCAGTTTCTTTAAATTCAGCAGATCTTAATCTTGACTTTAAAATGGCTCCTGAGAATATACAATCTTTGCCATGACCTCTTCTTAATCTATTAATCTATTGCTCCACATGGACATATTAGAACATTTGAGTCCTAGGCTGTCCAAATATTCTCAATGTATAACAAACCTGACACTTCATAATTCTTTCGGTAAAATGATGTGACAGTTATACATTTTGACAGCGATGTAAGGTCACACTGCATAAATGCATAAACTGCTGCAAGCCTTGAGTTTACAATACAGCATGCCACCACCAATATTAGCACCATATGGCAGCTGGCAAGCTTCCACTGCCTGCCCTCTGTTGTGTCCCACATTTATTCCTGTATGCTTATTATTCAAAGGGAGAAAACAATAGCATAGTTTGATGCAAGTGGAGTTTTTATGCTTACAATCTGTAGCCATAAGTAGCCATACAGCAGGAAAATGGTGAACAAGAGTCTACACTATTCAGACGTGCTAACCCCAGTCTGCAAAAATGTGTGTAGTCACATACCCTAAAGTAACAGCAGCTAATCAAGCACACATGCACAAAGCCTTTATCATCTGGAAAAATTCCTTCTCGGAACTTGGAAATGAATACACATCTTTTCGCCTGTGATGCACAGTCAGGATATAAATCAAATCTTCAAAGGTTAAAGCTAATACGTTAAGAGAACACATCATCAAAACGAGCCCATTGGCATAACAGCCATGGCAGAATGACTGCTTTCCCTCTAATCAAGCAGCAGTTCAGCATGCATAATAATTATATAATAGCTAGGTGCCCTTTATCCTCACCTCTGCCACATGTGCTTGCAAACGTTTGGTAAGCAGGGAGAACCATTGCCATACCACTGAAAAGTCGGCAGCTGCATAATGCCAGCCATCGTTATGTGGCACACGTCTGGTGCCGACCTTCTGCGCACCCACAACTGGCCAGATGAACACAGTTTGTCCACATTCACAATTAAGTCATTCTTAGATCAATCACCAACATAAATTTACTCCATCATGCTGTGAAATGGTTTTTGTTTTATTACAGTAGAGTGAAAGAGGTTTTTTTTTAATTAGGTTCTAGGCATTTTAGATTGGATGACCACAATTACGTTTGCTTGAAAAGCCACAAGAGTCTTTATGAAACCATGTATTTAAACACTGAGTAAGTCATCAGGAACCTCTGGTACGAGCACTACCCAATGTGGTTGCTAATACAGACTGGTGCATATTTGGTGTAAAACTTACTTCAAGAAAACAACTCCTCAAAAAAATTAAACACATTCAGTGGAAAAGGAGTATTTATATATATATATATATATAGGTATATATGTATGTATGTATGTATATACACTATTATATGGAGTAAGTAGAGTTTCTGAATTTGCAATTTAAACATTATTAATGCTCATAAACTTTTTCCTTAATTCATTCTTCCCATTGCTGATTTCCTTCTATTTAAGATTCAGTGTCTACAAGTATTTTGGTATACTTACTGTAAAAATCTGAATTTCAATGTCATTACATAAAATAATTCAACTAGACTAAAAACTAGTTTAGCACTATCATACCAGCATCATATTTCTACTAGCTGTGTATATTTTAAAGCTATGAAAATGGACTAACAATTAAGAAGGGAAATTGTGTTATAAATATTCATAATAAAATTTATGAATATAAAATAAGGTTGTTTTTACAGGATTTATGTAAAAATATTTATATGGTTCTTAGTCTTTGGAATATTGCAGTGCAATAGAAGACAACAACCCATGACAGGTGATTAAGAATAGTTTTGTGATTTAGAACTAAAGAAGGAGGCTAGGAACATAAAGATTAAAGGAGATAATGAAATACTGTAGAGGTAAATTTTAAGTATTCATTCTAAACAATTAAGACATATGGAGAAACTAATATTCATGTACACAATTTAATATCTAAAGTAAAATAGCCCAAAAAAACCAGAAATGAAGATTATTTCCATACTTTGATGATCATATAGCAGCAGTGCCACAGGCATTCTATGCTTTTGCATGAAAGATAAAGCCCCTGTGCTGCAACAAAAAGCCTTCATTAATACAGCAGAGGGTAAACAAGTGCCAGCATAATCCAGAATTCGATTTGCTTGCTCTATAACTTCTTAAAATGTCTTATGAAAATAGCCATGAGTAAATTTCTATGTAACACTTACTCCCGACAACAGAGCTCTTTCTCCAGATCAACAGATTCCTGGTTCTGCAACAGAACTTAGCCCTTTTGCAGGCCTCAAATTGCATGACCCTATTGCAGACTAGAGTTAGAATAAACAAGCACCCAAATTCCATTTAATGTGGAGAGGGTTAGCCAAATGTACTTTGGGGATGCAGAAATTCAATGGATGAGAGAAGGAAAAAAAACAAACAAAAATCAACCAAACTTGAATGTCCTGGGAAAACCGTGCTATCCCAGGTTTCCCTTATTTCATTTGCTATGCCAGAGGAGCCAGGAAGAGAGGGCCAATGCCTGACTCTCACTGCTGTGCAGTCTGCTTGGATGAGTGTACAATAAAAGCCTCAGCAGTGCTGAGTGACCTGATGTATCCAGTGCCACCAATTTTATCCAACTGCAAGGAACTCTAGAGCTGTCACAGGGGTCCACACCATGGACAGATGGAGAGGCACTTGAAACTGGTGACATAATTTTGATCCAAGACATATCAGCAGGCCATAAAATAAACAAATAAACAACGAGAAACATCTCAAACAAACAGAAAAACCCCCACCAAAGCCACAAAAGCCCAAACAAACAAACCAACCACAACAACAAAAACAGCCTCAAAAAATGAACAACAAAAACACTTTGTGAAATCAAAATGGCATTCTTCAGAAAGAAAAAATGAACTCAGCTGTCCAGGTAAAAAGGAATTCCTGGGCCAGGATTAGATTCTACTGGGGCAAATAGAGGTTTGTGCAAGGAACTTCAGCTCTTGAATGGTGTGAAATCACTGAGAATAAAGGATGTGCATAGGCCAAGGACATTGTACATGGACACAGAAGTTTATGACACCCATTCTCAATCTGGTTACATCAGTTAGTGTTTTAGACAACCAGCTTCTTCAAACTGCCTAAATTAAACTGTCAATGGCAGTATCAAAACTTGGAGACAATGAATTAAAATAATTCTGTGCAACATTTTACACAGAAGAATGTCCTTAGGCAGGGACTGGATTTCACCCAAGGTTCTTCAGTCATCTTTATAAAACTGACAGCTCCTCTCTATTAGCATACTACAGAACATAGGCAGCTGCTGAACCAAAAACAACCAAAATCTCGTCATAAATGTCCATCCAACACAAGTTTTCTTTCCTATAAAACTATAGTCTTGGCAACAGGAGTCATCAGGGAAAGAATTTAAAAATTAACTAAAAAACCCCTCAAAATAAAAAAAGAACACTTGTTTGAAATCTTAATGGTCTGAATTAACTTAATATTTGATTGAGATGTCAGTCCAAAATATTTCACGCTAGGTATTTTCTTACTTGACCAGAAGTATAAACAGACAGGTCTTACATACCTATGTTCTCAATGCCATTGATACTTGCATTATAAAAACAGCAACACTTCTGTACTTCTCATAAAAAAATAATTGTTGCTACAGAAATAATAAAATAAACTATTTGATTTTTTTTTTCAGAAATAGATCAGCTTTCCCTTCTCTTGGGTAGCATTATGAAAAATCCCATATGCACAGTTACCATCCTGATTTGAGAGACTTGGTCTATATAATTTTCCAGTTGCATCCATAATTTATTTTTTGGAAAGATAATCAATACCCAATTACTTGTATCCTCTCTAAAGAAATACTATATATGGCCTTTAAGAATTTTTGTACTATTACTTTATTTACCCACATAATAAATGTTTTTTTAAACTGAAGAATATTCTTCTGTGTTTCCTTTTTTTTTTCGTCTTCACAAAGGAATGCACAATTAGAAAGGAACATATTGGTGACTAAATACAGTCCCTTGAAGGCAAAGGCGGCCTTGTAAGAGACATTTGGTTTAAAACTACCTAAAATATTCATTCCATGTGTCACTGCACTTTATCACAATGAGTATTCAGACAGCTAGTGTAGAAACAAAGAAGGCCAGAACTGTAAATATCACAGTAGTCACCTACTTCTTTAAATGGAAGAAATTGCTTTATTTTATTTTAGCTATAGTAATGTTATTGCACTTCTGATGACCAGTGGTTATAAAGAAAGAAATGGCAGCACGGGAAAAATGAAATAAAAAAAAAATAAAATAAATTAAAAAAAAGGTCATCCTATTTAATTAAATCAACACAAAAATTTTTTCAGGTCATTTTTATGTGTAGTGAGAGGTTGTGTGCATGTTTGCCATGTATATTTACATGTACTTCTGTCTTTTCTAGGCCTGGCACTTTCACTGGCTGCAATGTTTTGCATTGTTTATCTGCACTGATGGCTAGTTCCCATCTTGCATGGAAACTGGTGTTTGTTATTTTGGGACATAGATAACCACAAGATAACCGCATTCTAATAACACTGAAAACATATATAAACTGCACATGTGAAGAAACAAAAATATGGATCTACACTTCATTTAAAAAAATAATTAAATAACACAAACCCCTCAAACTTACAAAAGGCTAATCAAACTGCTTGTTTCAAAGTGGAAATGCTGAGCCAAAGGATGTGAAATCCTCAGACTGAAGAAAGTGTCAAGCAAGCCTGAAGCACAGAGATGGCTTTCAGAGCAGCAATGAGCTTGGAGAGGAAACTCAAAAAAAATCAGAAGAGGTAACCGGGCTTGGCTGGAGTAACCAGTTTTCTTTAAACTTGGACACTGGAAAGAAAGAAACTATAAAGAGCGGTCTTAGCTGAGGTGATTAATTTTAATGCTTGTACATAGCCTCAGAGAAAACTGCTCCTACACGCATTTGTCTGACGTCTATTCTTCTTGTTTTGACTGGAGAGGACATAGGTTAGAACTTGCACGGTAAATAAAGTTTAGCATTGCAGCACCATACCAGGTATTTATGAATTTTTTCTTCACTCATCAAACACCTTCATGACAAAAGCAAAGAAAGGAAAATACAAGATGACATTTGGCAGCACAGGCCCTATTGTGATGCAAACCAGCTCTCTTACTCTGAGCACAGAAAGGACTCACTAGTTTTGAAGGCACACATTTCCCAGCCTTTTTATGTAGTTGATTTCCAAGCCTCAGAGAGATGGTGAACACCTTTCCTAGACAAAGCTTCTTGCCCCATAACCCCCACTCACTGACATCCATTCTAACCTTCCCATTGGCTCCCTCCCCGTTACCAAATGGTAACATGGAAATAAATAGCTTAACAATAGGAAAAATATATCATAAAAAGAAAAGGCTTCACTTATGAGAAAAGAACATTATGATTACATAGAAGTAACCATATAATCTGTTATTAACTGTAAGGCTCATAAAACTTCATGAATATCTCAATTATATCACCTCTCCAGATTATATAATCAAACAGCATAATGAGCTTCAGTTTAACTTGACAAGGCTGAATACTGCTCCTCTTTTTAAAAAGCTTTTTATAAAATGACATTCCCTCCTAATACTTGACTTGCAAGCACTCTAAAGACACCATGTACAAAATTAAAAATAAACTTCTTCATTTTCCTACCACTGTTGCTTATCACTACCACAGTATTCACAAGGTTTTCTTTTTAAAGAAGTCAGCTTATACAAGCATCTTCTCGTGACAATAGGTGCAGTGCCATTTGCAACACTTCTAAAGGCTAAATATATATTTATATATATTTTTATATTTGTTCTAGTTCCCCTAACTTTTTGATTCATTTGTTCTCAGTTCTGGGATGATGTGAAAACATTTAAATCCCATCTTTAATAAGAAGATACTACAAGGAAGGGGCTTGCTTTGCCAATGTGTCATAAAGAGCCTTTATTATCAGTTGCACAGTGAAGATACATGCAATTACTGCAACTATTTACTGAAAACACACTTGCTAATTCTGTGACTGGCAGTGACATACTGTGCTGGGTACTGGCTGGTGCCAAGGCAGCTGCCAAAAAGCTGCAAGTCCAAAAAGGGGAAAGGAGAGGATTAAAGCATCATTCCTGTTTCCAAGAATAAAGTACTCTAAATGAGCAAGTCACTTGCTAGGTAATAATTTTCTGGTGTTTATATGGTAAACTTCTACAAAGTGAATTGCTGTTGGCATTGCCAGAGTTTACAAAGCAAAGGTACTTGCCAAAAGGCAGCTTCCCTGGAAGCATTGTTCAAGTAAACATGGAATGGAAAGTTATTAAACGAAATGAACAATTTTGCCGTGATCATATCAGGAACATTGAGTATTTTCATTTAAACTTTAGAATCTGAGGTACAAAAGAGCACACAGTGATCACAGGAAACTTAGCAGCACGTAGAACAGAATCCTGGCTATAGTTCATGAAGGAATGGGGTTATTTTTGCCAGCTGAAAAGAATAACATGTCTCCAAAGTGCACTGTTTTCACTAATGTTGTCAGAGAACTACATCTTTAGTCTAGATGTGCACGAATACACATGCACTCAGTGCTCAAACTCACACTTCTCTATTTTATTTTCTACTGCAGATGAAACAGCAAAATAACAAAGTATTCAGCTTAAGTTTTCTTTGTCCAAGTAGTTCAATCGTTGGTTTTCTTTCTGAAATCCCTCTGCCCAGAAAACCGCTTATGCAGCTAGGATGGATGGGATCAGCCAACGCACATCTGCACAATAAGTAAGCAGAAGAAGCTCAGCATTTCCAAGGATGCTCCCAATACTGCATCATGCAAAAAATGGGATTCTGTCCCCAGTTACATATATTTCATAGACATTGGAAACCAGTATTCAGAAAAAAGTTCACAGGTTCACTGGCCACATATGCTCATGAGGTATTTTGTAACCAGAGCTGTTCTTAAGCCAACAGCAGTCTACAGGAATCAGGAAATCTTTCCCCTCCACCACCCATCAGATGCTATGTCAGGCCAAACGAGGAAATCTTTCCATATAATTTCTGAACACCAAAATATTGACAAAATTGTCATTAGTAGACCAGAATTAAAAATAATAAATTTTGAAAAGCTTCTTTTCTATTCTGCAATTCCCAAAATTTAAATTATGTGCAACTTATCTCCTATTTTCTCCTTCTCCCCTTCTTTCAAAAACTTGAAGTGTCAACAGCCAAGTTTGCTTTTTTATTTTAATTTTTTACTAAGAAGGTAAAAATATATTCAAAATGCAGTTCCCATACAAGAGGATTTCTAAACTTACATTTCAAAATTTCTTAAATTTTCAAAGCGTGAAACTGCAACATAAAACTCTTGAAAATACTGAAATTTCCTACGAACAATTAAAGATTTTTTACAGTATATTCCTACCTCATTTTGTAGCTAACATGATATTGTTAAGCAATCGGTGCTTTAATTCTGCAATAAATTTCCTTTCACTAACCCTTATTTTTCCTTCCCTATGATACAAGCTGCTTCTTGCAGATGTTTCCAGGAATTAAAAATGTAACTTAATGACTTCAAAACTCATAATTCTTCAGTCAGCATGAACATGTCTTTTTGTCTGAAAAACATTACTCACGTACAGAACTTTCCTAATTTAAATTCTAATTTATGTTCATATTTTAATTAAACTGGTATCTGAGCTGCTGCTGAAGAAAGAGGATGTATTACAATGGTCTACATTATTATGTATACAAAAAAAAATACAGCTAAGAAACAAACCTGTTAATTTGTAGCATGGTGTATTACTGAAGTACCTTCAAGTACTTTATTTTTAAAAAGCCAAACCACATAGTAGTGCAGCACAGTATACATACCAAGTGCACAATGATTGATGGCTAAAAAAAACAAGGGAGAAAATGTTTACATAAGAACATCTGAAGTATCATCTGTACCCTACTGATTCCAGGGCTTCAAGTGACAGCCCATCCATCTCTAGGAAATCCTAAGCCCCTACATATGACTTTGAGGGGCTGAGATGGCTGCAACCAGTTTGAGAGACACAGGCAGTGACTGGCAAGGCAGATTTGGGGGTTCAGAACTTGTTTTCTTTTCCTTAAATAGCTCAGATGTGGTAATCAAGATATATTCTGTAATTCTGTTTTACAGAGGCTTAGGTAAATGTTAATCTACTAAACTAATGTCAAATAAAAGGAACTTTCCCACGTACATAATTAGTAATTCTGAGATTCTTAGGCAGATCTTTAGCTATTTTGAGATCAAAACAATATAGATAGATATACTAATAACAATAATTCCACATAACACCAAAAGGTATTCACTGTCATAACAGTAGCATACAAAGGTATGAACAAAAACCGTGTTGGAAACTAATGAATTACTAAAACATACTAATTTTCACCTAAATTCCCAGCACCTTTATAAGTCCATGGCATGTCATGTATATGGAAAATGTCTGCTTGAATGAACTCATTTTAGACAACATTTAATCTCTTTT
Organism: Poecile atricapillus; assembly: GCF_030490865.1. Lineage (NCBI taxonomy): Eukaryota > Metazoa > Chordata > Aves > Passeriformes > Paridae > Poecile > Poecile atricapillus. Next base: position 75,957,079 of record NC_081251.1, on the reverse strand, counting down.
TTGTAGACATGTGAGCTGAACTTCAGCTCCCTCTCATCCCAGCCCTCTGCTCACAGGGTTACAAAACTGAGGTTTCCCATACCAGCCTTATTTCTCCTCTCCTTCCACATTCTAGCATTTTCCAAAGGACTTCTACTGAGTGCAGGAGCATCCAGACAGTTTATGTAGTCTTTCAACCTGCCCTATTTTTAATATGTGTCTGACACTACTGTGCTTCTCCTGGGGACATGAAATAGTTTCTTCAAGACATTCAAGAAAGAGAGAAAAACAGAACTATGATTCCACCTGGGAAAGCTGTAAGGCCTCTCCCATCTTATGAGGTCCCTCAGGATGGCTGGACCCATCTAGGGGCAACAGATTGCCATGTACTGATCTTTTCTCATTGACAGCAAAGGTAGTCTTTCCTAACAGATCCCTGTAATTAGTCCTCAGTAATGGGCAGATATTCCTCAGGACACAATGTCAATCATATATAAGGCTAGGGTTGGGAATCTATTACTGAATGGTTTTTTTTTAGGATTGTACATTGCATTTCATGCAGACCACTGCAAAATAATTTAAATCAAAAAATTTAACTCATTGTACCATACCACATCTCAACAGGGAGTTATTAAATAGTGCATTTTTCTTACCTTCCTATGCTTGCCATCTATTGAGGCAGTTATACTGATTAAATAGTCTGATGTTAGGTTCAAAGTCCCATGAATTTCCAGGTTTCCATGAAGTACCTTTTTAAAACTGGATCATGAAAATAGCACTGGGAGAACTCTAAATGCAAAATACCCTTCAATTTATTTACAGCCAATCAAGTGTTCCTAACATTTATTTTCCTTATTAACTGTTCTCTAGACAGTCTGTACAGCACTTTTTCCTCTAGAGATCCACTATAACCAGGGAATAGAGAGAAATCTCTATCAGTCAATCACAGTCTATGGAAAAATCATCTCAAGTGAACAGTGGGCCACTTCTGTTTAGAGGGGATAGAGAGCAGCACTTACCCTGCTGACTTCTTTAGGAGCCGTTTCATCTAAAAGGAAACAAACCAAACAATTAGGCACCCTGGGAATTTTCTAGGCTGAATGAAGAACAAGATAAAAAAAACTTCAAACGATTTTTGCACATTTGTACAAAACTTTCCTAATACAATTCGATCAAGTGATTGAAATATTCTGAGACTGGTTTGCATTTACGATCTTTTAAAAACTCCTAAAGCTAAAAATCAACTGAAATTAGGAATAAGTATTTAGGAATTCTATCCTGACTTAATAAAAATACAAAATTTCATATATTTTAGAATTCAGAGGGAAGCTGGCACAGCCCAGCTGAACAATACATTTATATCCAATAGTCTGAGAATTAAAGGCCTTTGTTACCAAATAAATGCCACCCACACTCTACAAGGAATCTAGTGAGCAGACTGAGACCTTCTGTTCTAATATCAAAGATTCTAGTCCTGTTAACTTTTTGGATGTGGAAAAAAAGTCTTGTAGCCATAAGAAAAGAGGAACATCACTGATGTAATCTGGCATAACATGTTAAAAGAAAATACATTACAAGATTTTATAAATATATGTATGTATGTATGTATGCATGTACGTATAAAAAAAAACGTTTTTTCCTTTCAAATGCAAACAAACTTTCATGAATTTTTGGTGAGTTTGATACATATAAATAAACACAGGTACAATATCAGAGCTGAAACATTGAGTAGTACTTCTGAAGATGTGGGGAGAGCAGCAAGAACACATCTGCCACAGGAAGAGTTTCCAACTTTCAGTTTAACCACACCAAAAGTAGCTTTAATACACCTTTACAAACCTCTAGTTGGTTAGTGTTTCTGAAAACATGAAGAGAACTTTTAACCTTTTATTTGCTCCTAGGAATCAAATTACTATACTTGGAAATTAAAATTAAGTCAGGAAATAGATTTAATCTCACAGAAAATACCCTATGTTTATATTTGTCAAAGGCTCTTTATATCTTGCCATTTAAGATGAACTTTTAAACAATAAAGATAGAAAACCCCCATATTTTATAGCAAACTCATTTAACACACAATTTCTGATGACATAATTCTCTGTAGAAATACAGATTTCCTCTCAAAATTGAGCAATACCAAGGAAAATAATATATTTCACAACCTTGAGCGAATATTAGTCTTCTTTTAATCCCAGTCAAATGATATGCCGCTAATTTACACATGCAGAACATGGACATAAACATAATTAAGCAATTTAAGGCAGTTCTGTTGCTTGCAGTGCAATGTGTAACACATGCTCTGCCACCTTCAGTGATGTTATCTTCCTGAACCAGACAAATCTACATACCAGTTACAAGAACAGCCAGAGCTACACTCAAAATCCCTCTCCCCTACCACCTGACTTCTGACACTGAGCAACAGGAAATGTGAATAACAGAAAACAGAGCGGTGCATGACACTTTTCTTGGAGTGTACTCGCAGTTTTCAGTAACCAACGGATCAAACATTTCTTCAATCAGTGGTGACACACTTCTGTTTAAAGGATGGGGTTTTCTTCCTCGCACTTTTGTGAGGTAGGAGGGGTGTTAGATTTTGTTTGGCTGGTTATTAAAACTGAGTCACGAGTCTTCAGCATTCTCAAAATGCTATGAGCTCCACATATAATACGAGAAAAACTATTTTACTTTGAATCTGCACATTATATATTTCATCTGATGCAGCCTATTCACCTTATTTATCGGCCCTGGGATTCTACAGATCTCTCAAGCAAGTCCTTCTCTGCTTCATACCCCATCTAAACCTTTCCTGATTTGAGAGGTCTGGTCTGCTTCGCTGCTGGTAACTCTTACCACTGCTGCCACTTCCTCTGTCCCACTGCACCTTGCTGGGGTGGGAAGTCCAGAACTACAGGCAATACTGCAGCTCAGAAAAACACAGCTAGGGCTTCCAGAATGACACAGGAATGATTTACGGAGTTTCTCTCTATTTGACAGGAATAATTCCTAGCATTTTACTTCTTTCTTGATAGTTACTAAACCTTGGCTAACATTTTCAAACATTTATATTCTGTAATATTGATATGTCTCTCAAAATTATAATTAAGACTCCCCCCCACCCTCACTGTATGTGTAAAATTACTTTCCCCATGTAGTCAGCATTTATCAGAATTAACTTTGCCACCTGTTTTAGCTCTCACTCAGTACCTTTAGTACCCTGGATAAGTATGCCTTAAAAAAAATTAAAAATCTTATCTTCCAAATTAACTTCAACCCTTCATCCTTTTATTCAAGTCATGATGTATATATTGAAAAACATGGGTAAATCATACTAGTGATCTCTCTCTACTGGAACAAAATCAATGTATTGTAACATATAGAATATAAATTACTACCATCACAATTTTATCACTTTCACCCCATTGTAAGACGTAACTGCCACTGCAATTTCAGGTTAACTACCTATATAATTCTAATTAACAACTGCACAGTGCACTACAGTTATGCAAAATAATCATTACAATAATTAAAGACAGCATCCATCTGGGAAAGCTTCCATACTAAACCCAGAAATATAAGATAGAAAGAAGCAGAAAATAAGAAAGGGAACAGAGAGGAAAAAAAATCCACAGAAGTTTGTTGTTTGGGAAAGTATAAATGATGCTAGGTTTAGTTTGGCTTGGGGTTCTTTTTATTGGGGTGTATGTGAAGAGGTGCATTAAATTGTGTAACTGTTCATTGAATAGGAAAAATTCAGATTTCATTTTGCACCTTAAAAAAATAAATTCCCATTTCATACTTAGATTTCTATGCATGTATTTTACAAAAGAAAACAAAACAAAGGCCAGTAAGTTTTTGACAATTACAAGATGCTAAACCAGATCATTCACAAAGAAAACTTTAAGGCAGAGAAAGTTTTCAACTTCTCAGACATTAAATTTTTGAGGCATTTACCATGGAAGCAATGCTTCTAATTTCCAGTTAGTTTTATCACAGGAACTCTTCTGGAAAAACAATGTTGACTTCCTCCCTTGTCTTATGCTGTTCTTTTTTATGTGTAGTTAAATACTGCTGCTGGTACACTATTGTTGTTGATGACAGCAAACAAATGCTCAGGATTAATTCTGTTTATTGAGATCCCAGATAGCTTTACAGTCACAGTTTCCTAAGGAATGTTTTCCCAAACAGCAGATGTCAAATTGACCTGAGAACTTTTCTTTTAAAAATTTGCTTTAGGCTTCAGATAATAAGACAGAAGTTGTAATGCTGCAATTAGACCGGTATGTATATATTTGCCGCTTTTTTTTTTACCTTGAAAAGTGTCATACACCTATAGATCAATAGAAATTCCACATCAATTTGTGTAGATGGGCTAAAGACTGATCTCACCACCAAGAAATAAAGTTTACCAGGTTTACTTTATCTGTGTGGTAGAATGGCATCAGTCAGATGAAATTGGTCAGTCTATTTTAATTGCAATTTACATCCTTGTTTCAGACATCTTGAATCTGGCAGTTTATGTCTCCACTGAATTTGTAAGACCTTTCAAAGACACCTCAGCTGAGGGTAAGTTTCCTAAAGCAGTAACTATCACACATATGCAACAGAAATTTCAAGCCATCACTCAAAAACATTCTTGCTCCTTAATGCACAATCTCATTAAGGGCATCTGAAAACCTCCTGATTTTCAAGTCTCAATTTACCTCACAATTCAGAACCACTTGTATTACTTCACGGAAAACTAACTTAGTTTGCTTAAACATCCACTTAGACATTGAAAGAGAATATTCATTAGATTGATCACTGGTGTCATACTGTGTTCCTTTCCCTGAAGAAGGACAAAACATGAATTCTAGCTATTTTACATGACCAATAAGATCTACATTTTTATTTTTAAGTTGCTCAGTTCTTCCTCTTCTTAACTAACATGCATCAGACAATAAATAAAGCCTGAACCAAGACTTCACTGCAGATGGTAAGCAGAGAAACATATTGTCTGCCAGGTGTTCTAAAATTTTACTTCACTCCTTCGCATATAAGTGAACAGGGCACTACACACAATAGGATGCAGGGGACTGTGCATTTGGCTTCATTAGACATACCCAAATCCAGTAAATTTGGAAACTTATTATTTTCTATGGTCTTAGCCCACACTAAACTGATGAAACAGTTGGAGAAATTTCGCAGGATGGCTTATTCTGGCCAGAAAACTTCCAAAAGGCATCTTCTGAAAGTATCACCAGTCCTTGTGAGAGCAGAATGGCATGAGGAAGATCCAGGGGTAGCTCTACACTTATACATCCATGCTCATAAAAATCCTCAACTGTACAATGCATGTGACAATTTAAACTAATCTATGAAGGGCATTCCCACATCTGCTAAAAGCTCCATAAAATTCCATAGAAGTCTCTCATGTGTAATACACCTCAGCAAAAATCATGTTGGAACCTGGGCTCTGACCATCAGGAAGAAACTTAATAGTTTCCAGCAGTAAATATGCTTTACCAAGAAAGTCTATAATTGTGTTTTATGGTAATTAGCCGATGACTTCATATCCTATTCAACACGGCTGTTGAATGACAAGAGTGTTAAACTGGTTAGCTCATCTACCGTATCAGTCAACGAGGTGCAATCACCATTGTTTATTACCGGAATGCAGCCACAAGACAATGGGCTGAAGAGCGTGTAAAACAGTTTATCATGTTTTCATACTTACCAGTTTACAGCTATACCTCCATGCCCATATCTACTGCTTTTCTTGTCCCGTACAAAATTCTGCCTGGCTTTCACTCCACAGGCTGAATTTCAGCTTTCTTTAAAATTAATTACATATCTTGCAAGCATGCCTGGTGAAGGAAGGCTCTCATCCAGTAGTAAGACAATTTCAGAATTACTCTTTTTAAATCAAACTTGATTTTCCCATTTTAATTTATAACATATCCTTAGAGTTTACTGAAATCAATGTATCTAAGAAACAGCGTTATCATTACTAATCTGTCATCTCACTTTTGAATAGAACTGTCCCTTTACTCTTGAATATTTTTCAAATATCAAATTCAAACATCAAAATCAAAGTATTATTGTGTTCATGGGGTGTTTTCAAAGACAAGGAAAAAATTACATTTTTGTTGGTTTAAATACTATTCAGACATATACCTTAAGTAATTGCATTAAAATCAATAGAACTGCTACAGCATGCATTGGAAAACAGAAATGCTTTCATGTATTAAATGTCATGGCATTTCTGTGATGTATAGTGGTTTGGGGCTGAAAGAGATGATTAAAAGAGAACACTGAAGCAGGTCCTACAAAGCTCCAGCAACCTGAGAAAAGCCCCACTGGATCTTGTCCACTGCAAGACATATGGATATTTTAAAAACATATTTATATATAAATAAAAATATTATAAATATTGATAATATTAAAAATATTTTATTTGGATATTTTAAAAATATACATACTGTTAGGACCCTGCTGGGCCTCTTGAGTTTGGCCTTGAGTTTGTTTATTCCTAGATCATGAATACCTCTTCTCAGCTGATGAGATGCCTGGAGAACTTTAAGGAAAGACATTTCCTCCTGCTTTCCCAACATCTATATACAGCCCACACTCCACTCTGAGCCCAACGAGGCAAGGGATGGGATCACACAGCTCAGTGCTGTGACATTCCCATCCCTGGCAGGGAGAAAAGTTCCAAGACTTGCTGGCCCAAAGAGTAACCAAGAAATTTCAGCAGGTTGTCAGCTTCTGGAGCAGGAAATACTGCAAATGGCTCAGTGACAGCAAGAGAACATAATAATCTTACACATGTTAGGAAGAATGTAATCTTTCACTTACCCTGGGGAAACAGAGAATCAGTACCAACATTTTTAGCAAACTTTTTGCTTTTCATTATTTCTATTTTGTGCTCATTCCTACCTTTTTGATCACTGTATTCTTGTCTCTTTCTGATTAGAAACATAAAAGATTTGGTTTTTTTTAGGGAAAAACATGTCCATGTAATAAAAGTGTAAGTTATTGGACTCTTAAGAAATTGTTTGAAATTTTCAGATTCCAGTGTTTATCGCTACAGAGAATCAAAGGTAGAACAAGGAGCTTCGCAGTCTGCTTTATTTTTTTCTTTCTGCACCTCTGATTACATGGAAAACAACTGTCATGTTACTGAACTTTGCAGTAAAAGCCTCAGAATTTGCAGAAAAATCAAGACTGAGTAGTTTTCTTCTCTTTAGAACAGCTGACAAAAGAAATAAAAGAGAATGCCCCAGAGGAAAAGTTTGCTAACGTCAACAAGGGTAAGGGATCATTAGAGCTTGAGATGATACCTTACCACGTGGGAGGGTGCAGTGATCCAGTGTGAAACATATTTATGTCAGGGGAATAATTTCAATCCCTCTGAAGAAACCCTACTGTAACTACAACATAGGTACATTTGTATTAGAGATGTATTTTATTTACTTTACTCTGGAGATTGAAAACCAAGAAACTAAAATATGCTTAAATTAATCAGGAAAAAAACCTGAAGATGAAAAAGACAGACTAAAATTTACAAATTTACAAATTAAGTCTTTTTGCTTTTAGGATATTTCAGCTGATTTGTTAGTAATCATAATCAAGCTCTCAGTGACTGAGTTGAATATTACAGAAAAATGATGTGCAGATAATTCATGACTTTGGAGTCTTTGAAAAATGACATGTTACACTAACATGATGAACAGATTGAAACCAAGAGAAGATTGAACTATTTACTACTTATCAGTACCACCACTGTGAGTAAAACATTTTGCTTGCAATGAGAAGACTGCTAAAAGAAATATAAAATTATAACTTCAGTGAGTGGAAAAGAACAGAATATATAACTACAAAATTATAGACAGTTCTCCATGAAAGATAATGACAGCACCTTATGAATTTCTGAACTAGTAAGTTTTATTCTAAAAAGATTTTATAATGACAGGTAATTATAATTCATGAGAATGATACAAGAAAAAATTACTTAAAAGAATTATCTTTTTGGCTGCTCTACAACAACAACAAAAATTCCAAGGTGTTTTGGAGTTCAGTACTCTTCTACTGACATTTGAAGAAATGCAAAATTTTAACTCTCCCTAATAGTAGGTGCAGTATTAAAAATGCTAAGCCAGATTTTGAGAAGATTTTAGGCAGGGATACATAATTTTAAAAAAAATGTCTCCAAAGCAGTTTGGCACCCAATTCCTTAAAATGAAAGGAAGTTAAATACCCTAATGATGAGCAGGTACGTTGATTTACCACTGCTCACGTGAGAATGGTCATTCATTAAGTTGTAGAGACTCAGCCACTTGTGAACTTGTGAACCTTTAAGATGATATTATGGTTATCTGAAATAATTGAGGAAGGTTATTGAACAGTGAGCTTACTAAAAGACAAGATAAGAATGTGACGAATACCAGTTGTCCCTGGTTGAAAACAAGAATGTTCCCAATGAAGCTGTGTTTATATAGCTCTGACTGGTCTTGTGTAACCTCGAGGACATGCTGTAACAGCCAACATCAGACACTTCAGCATCAGAAGACACCACACAGTCACGGCACCTAGCAGTCCACATGCATGAGGAGATATGGTCATTAAATGCCTTGGCACATCAGCATACAGATTATCCTTTGACCCAGACTGGTTCTCCAAGAAGTTCCACAAAAATTGACAGGTAGAACCCAGTTCTCAGTGGACTGATGATTTCTGAGTATTCCCACCAGCACATCCTCATGCTCCACTATGCCAACAAATCTACTACATACCGACTTTCATTACAGAAACTCTGACACAGGCTTCAAACTGAGGGCTGGATGTACTATCAGGCACTGATGTCAGTCCCATCATAAGAATCTAGCTCTTTGAATCATTAAACTGTAAGAAAGTGAGGTAAATCACAATATCTCTGCAATTAGAAACCTGAGAAAGACTTGGTGACAGAAATCATCCCATCTTTAGGGGCTTGCAAGGCAAATGTGCCCCAGACACACTTTCACACAGAGAAGAGATTACACTGGAAATTTCAGAAAGAATTCTCTACTCACAGCTCACCTGAGAGATGTCAAGAAAAAAAAAAAAAAAAGAAATGTCCAAAGGAAAACTGCAAATTCAGATCCACAAGCTTAGAGTAAATTAATAACGGGCTGTGTTCATGAAAGACAAAATTACTTTCATGTGCATTTTTTATTTAACTAACAAAATCCAATGCAGATGGTAAATTAATTGAAATACTTAATAAGAAATCAGGAAATACATAAAGAAATCAGCTGGAAAGCTAATAAACTCTATCTAACACAGCAGTAAGAGAAACTGGAAGTACCACTTCTGTCGGTGGAAAAAAGGGAACCAGAGCCAACCGCACCTCTTCAGCAAGGCTGAAGTTGCCACCTGCTGGGATAAGGAGCTGTGTCTATCTCCCAAATTGTCAATCTCAGAGAACTACTAATGATCACACACTGAGAGCCAGCAACCAAGCGAAAAATCTATTCCTGCAAGTTTGAAAAGGGTAATTCATAATCTAAGCCCCTTCTCACCATGCCTTCAAAATAGTTTTGAAACAGTCATGACTGAGGAATCTCATAACTTGTCAGTTACAGCATCATTCTTCCCAACTCCCTTCATCAGGCCTGCCACAGAGTTTTGTCAACACCAACACGAGTTGCTTACGTAAGCAAGCGTCACACAACTATTTGGACAAGGAATTTGGAAAAACAACCCCATGACACAATTGCTTCTTAGACACTGTATATGCTACATCTACCTAGTTCAGAAACACCAGAGCTGTGTTAATTAACGTATTTGGGTCTGACATCTACTCAGGCCTACATACAAGGCCACCCAATTTCCACATGCAGCACTAATTCCCTCGGGAGCTTCTAGGGGACCTGACCATTTCCAGACATCAGGCCACATGTTTTGACAGCTAACTGCAGGAGTGAGACTAAGTCACCAAACAATACACCAAAGAGAACAGCCTACAGAACTACATAATAAGCTGGTGGTTCAAAAGACAAACATAATTAAATGAAGCAAGACTGGAGAAAGAATGAAGTGCCAAAGAAAAGACTTTCAAAACAAGAGTTCCAAAAGGAGGACATGCATGGAGAGAGGGACAAAGATGCTAGGATGAGCAAGCAACTTGGACAAAGTTGTCAGATGCTACCAACAGTGATGTACTTTACTGACCTCTCTAGGATTATTTTACTTTCTGCCATGGTAGAAAACAAGATCCAGTAAAAATAAAAAAATACTGTTTATTACAGTTCAAAAATCCTCAAACTGCATCTAAAGAAAATCATACATGTAAGTCACAAGGTAAGAATTGCACAAAAAGAAAATTCCTTTTGTTTCCAATATTGTTCACTGCTACTGTTAATGAAAAAAGAATGATGGAAACTTAAATTGTAAGCTTTAAAAATACAGCTGTCAAAAAAAAAAAAAGTAGTTGCTTCAGTGTGCTTTGCCATTTTCCATCAAGTGAACAGATGGCATTATTAAAATTCTAGTAGAATGAAGTATTTATAAGTTCATTAGACAACACTAACTATACAAAAAAAGACAGTAATATCGCAAATAAAGCTGCTGGATTCAAAATAGCATAAAAGTACAAATAAGGGTTATAAAATCACATTTATGAGTTAGTATACAAAAACAAATATGCCAAATGAAACAAAAGCTAAAAAAGAAATGCAGAAAAAGCTCTATAAAACAGTAATTTATTTTCCAGGGTCACTTCCAAGTTACTCCATGCATTCTGAGCATGAATTCTATAAAAAGGACTTCAAGTTTGACAGTCTCCAAGACAGCTGAAAGGGAAAAAGCCAGTTACATTTGCTTTTCTTTAAATGTATATATAAAATTTATACTATGATGTACAATAAGTAAGAATGAAATTGGTCCAGAAATAATACACACAGAAATGTAAGTCTTATTCACTGAGGTGATGTTCTTATGAAATAAACAAAAGGCCAAATGCATCTAGCACATAGGTCCGTGCTTTTACATGCTGTGCCACTTACTGACTTATTTGATACCTGAGGTGCTTTATCTTTTCTTCTCTTCACTATTTCGATTTATTAGCCTACAGTGAATTCACTTTGGAATCACTAATTTCTAATTGATTGCCTTACCTTCTATTGTCTTTGAGCCACAGCAGTGTCTCGACTTGGTAAAGTGGTGTCTGCTAGGATTCTAATTAACTTGAATAAGATGCAAATTCCTGTCACCTTCAAAATGTGCCAAAATGGATTTACTATAAAAAGAGATAGCTAACAAACTGAAAATTCAGCTTTCACTCCAAATTAATATATACCAGTTCCCATATGTGCAGATTTATTCAAATGCACACCACTTTTCTCTGAAAATTTTATTAGTACAATCTGTGTTAAAGTGTAACTCCTTTAAGCACTCCGTCCTCTCTGTGCATATTTTATTCAGCCTAACACGTCATTCTTGGAAAGCCCTTGCTTTGATACCTACATGGAAAATGACTCAAAGGGAGACATGTACAATTTCAAAGCATCAATCTTTCTCCAGTTTAAAGAATTGCATGGCACTTTTCCTTTGGAAATGGAAGGATCCATTACCACAGGAGAACATTGATGTGTTGGAGTGAGTCTAGAGGAGGACCACCAAGTTGAGTGGAGGGATGGAGCACCTCTTGTATAAGGAAAAGTTAAGAGAACTGGCATTTTTTTCAACCTGGAAAAAAGACTTTGGGGTTATGTAATTGCAGCCTTCCAGTACCTGAAGGGAGCCTACAAGAAAGATGGAGAGAGACTGTTTACAAGAGCACATGGTGACAGGACAAGGGGGAATGGACTTGCAGTGAGAGTTGGTTTAGATTTGACATTATAAAGAAATTCTCTACTGAAAGAGCGAGGAGGCACTTCTTCAAGCTACCTAGATAAGCTGAGGGTCTGTCATCCCTGGAAGTGTTCAAGGCCAGGCTTGGCTGGGCTCTGAGCAACCTCCTCTAGAGAAAGGTGTCCCTGCCCACAGCAGGGGGCTTGGAACTAGGTGATCTTTAAGGTTCCATCCAACCCTAACCATTCTGTGATTCTATTACCTAAACCATATCCAGTGTTTTATCAATGTTTGTCTATTACTCGATCAGATCCAGCTGATGCCATCTCAGATTAGAATATTTGAAACTGTCTCTTCCTGAAGAGATGAAACTATCTAGAAAGGAATGGCAAGGTGCAGGTCCACACCAGCAGAAACCAATTTGAGCCTGAAGTGCCACATTTGTGCTCTCCCCACTGCTTTGGGGCAGTTTACAGCTGCAGCAGTGAGCCATAGATATAATCTACAATTACACAAGCAAAACAACCAATGCATGGGAAAGGCTGGATATACACACCCAGGGATGGAAGATGAGGGCAGGCAGTGCAGGCTTAAATCAACCACAGAGTTATTTCCTGGGAACAAAAAGGTCCTGGCCTAAGCGAACATCACTTGAGCAGACAGAATTCATTGGCATAATGACTGGGCTATTCAAGGCTAGTTGGTGCCAAATAAAGGAGCCTGAGATTCTGGAGACATTCAAGGGGGCGTTGAATGTTCTCTTTGCTAAGATGATTGCTACTTAATTTTTTTTTTTTTTTTTTCAACATGACAAGTTCATTCATATGCAATAGCTTAATATTTAACAAAGCAAAATGCAATTATGGCTTCCTTCAGGCTGGAGACATGGACACATCCTCTTTCGTAGCAGTTGCAGAGATGTCTAGATTTAATGGGTCTTTCCATTCAAAGAACATGATGACCACATCAACATTCATTTCTATTAGCTTCCTTTAGCACAGGACTGGAATGAGTAAGAAGGTTCAATGTATTTTAGGTACCTCTAGAGCACACAGAGAAAGGTTTATGTAAGAATTCACATTATTCCCTTCAAATCTGGAAAGACTTAACAATTAAGACAAACACTGCTAAGTCATACCTCTGAGTATACACTTTCTATTGGTCCATCTTGCATCTAAATGATTTAGGATTGATTATTTAGATGATAATATTTTAGGAACAGTTAAAGAAGAAGGGCATTAAGATTGAAAATTATCTTCAGCCTCCTAATTTTGAATTATTTAGCCAAATCTCAAGTAGAAAAGAAGCATGGAGAGAAATTTCCTTTGACAGAGCAATGACAGATTCCCTAACCTTGTTCTAAAAGATGCCTGTGATTTCAGTAACTGATTTACACTCTGTTATTGCTTTCAATACTTTCTTTTTCCATTACAATTCCAGATATACTGAAGGAATCCAAACCTATTCCCTAATTTACTTTCATTTGTGTGCCGACTGCAGTACGGCAATGAAATTGGATAAGGTGTGCCTACAATATCAATGACAGGGTAAAAACGTGTTCAGTTCCAAGAAAAACCTAGTGCTAGAGACTACAACTTTTTCAAAGACACTTTAGGGAAAAAAAGGTATCTATTATGTTTCAGTTTTTGTTTTGGGAGAAATATGACCTACATGGCTAGAGAAAATTTATTCCTATGAATATCTAATACAAAAGGTTACTATAAAATAAAAAGCCATGGCTCAATGCTGTAAATGGGTGGATGCACCCTACTGTGCAGTAGGGAGTAGAAAATAATGGCTGGCTTTCCAGTGGAAAGGCTTGGCAGTCAGCTGTGTGGTGCAGGCTGGGTTCTGTCCCCAAAGACACATTTGCTTTGGCAACATAATGGGAGGTAATTTAGAGAGCAAAAATTAAGGAAAATAGTCTTTGAATTTAGCCTATCAGTTGATCAATGCTGGCCATATTCATACTGTACATTATTTGATCCACAGAAAACAGCAAAATAAATATTCAGAAATAATTTTTTAACAATGGAATCCTGTGTTCTCCTATTTAACATCACTTTGTAATTATGAAAACAAGCAAAAATCCTTATTAAGTACTTTAAAAGTTTTCATTTGAAATATTATCAGTCACTAAACTTATTTCTTTCTCTATACATAATTTAGCAAGTGTCCTTTAATTTGATGCATAAAAGGATTTCCCACAAACACAAAACAAGTATATAATTGCATACATTCCTTTAGAAACCAACTCTAGCATGCTGGTTTAAGTTGACAGCTAATATTAATATAAACAGGACTCATTACTTAAATCGTGACTTGTTATATCCCAGAAGTTATGTTTTCTTTAAGACAAAAAAAAAAAAAATCAGGCTCTGTGCCCTCCTACTTCATGGGAACGAAAACCAGCAAGAAAAGGAAATAGAACAAATACAACATATTTGTTTGCATCTATGGGGTGCTAATTGAAAAGGGTGAGTGTCTCACCCTGCCATCACCAATAGATTATACAATCCATCCCTCCTTTTTGTAGTCTACGTGCATCTACTCCTGCTTTTGTTCCTTTCTCATCTGTCCTACGCTTCCCCAAAGGGCTCTCCTTTCAGTACATAAAGGAAAGAAATAAATCATTTGGTAAAGCCACTTCATATTCCTATCTTTACTGGGAATGTAGCCAAGGATGTTTACAAAAACCATGAGTGGGATAAGCAGGTAAGCTGTTTTCTAAGCTTCTCTACAGACAGAGCAGCTCAATTTTTCATGTATTATGCCACAGTATCTTTCAAACACTCATCTTCAGAGCAGTAATTTTCTAGTAAATGCTGAAACTAGTAGAGAAAACTTTGTAAGATTCTGAATTTGTCCAAGGACTCAATAAGATGAGGATTTATAAGCAAGTTGGGAGGGTTCTTCAGATGTTCAGTATGACAGGCAGGAGCAAACATTTAAGTACTGACAATTTTTTTTAACCTATTCTTTGCGTACAGTAACTTTTTAGACAGTCACTGAGACTTCATCTTTAGATGTGTTTTTGGAGAAGAACAAGAACTTTGTATCATCAGCTCAAGGAAAGGCACCACTGTTCAGCACGTATTTTCCTGCAGCATTTCAACAGGTCATAAGGAGTTAAAGATATCTTTTTGGGAAAATGAAAAAATACATTCTGCTTTTGCATTAACCCAGGACTTTCTGTTAGAACTAACAAAATGAACTGCAGCTTTGTGAGGTTTTTTTCCTTTGTATATAGATGTCAGTATCTGGAACTCAACATATACTTTGTGCAACCACTTAGAGGAAAATTTTCAAAGATTAAATACGTCAAATCAAATATATTTGATCATAATACAATCTCTTGCAATGAATCTGAGGCACTTTCAAAGAAAAGGTCAGACTGAGATAACAGGATTACTGAGAGGTCATAACAAAAGTTTAGTACTTTCTCTAGACTTCTAATCTGTTTCCTTGAGGAAACAAGAGTTACCAAGCCAGTTTCTGCTAATTCCTCTCTAGGCTTGGGTCCTGGACATGTTTAAAAACATTTTCAAAACCCAAAGTGATATCTGATGCAAATGTCCAAAAAGAGGTCTTTCTAAGAATGAAAAAATGCCTGTCCTTCTTTTACTTTAGTCTCCCTATTAAAATGTGTGAGTTTATCACTTACTACAGCAAAGGTTTTCACTAACCTTTGGAGATGCATGAATGAAGCCTCAAGGATATGAAAAGAGTCAGGCCAAAAGCTCTTATTAAATATATATTTCTAAGAGGTAAAAGTAGAATCAGACCTCACCAAAGTTTTATGAAAAGAAGTCAGCAAGTTCCTGACTACCTGTCTCTGACACAAATCTCACCTAACAACTGTACAAAATATTCTTTTAATGCATTCTTTAAGACAATCCACCTTCAGAAAGAGTAGTGAAAGACAACCAACCATAACTGACGTGGACATATCATAAGAGAGAGAGAGAGAACCTTGAGACCAAGGAAAATCATTCCGTCACTGTAACATGTAATAAGAAATGGCAGACCTCAGAATGAAAACCTAATAAAACTGTGTCTCTCCTAACAATACTAGCATTAAGAAATATATTAGTATATATTTTAAAAATTATAAGGATAGGGAGGTAGAGAAAATTAAACAACACCAGGCTTCATTCTGCGTATTTATCAAAAGGAAATTAAGGTACTAAAGTACTAAAAAAATAATGCTGAGCTAAGCAGGTTTTGATTTAAATTCCTGAAGATCTCCATAAAAACAATCACTCAGAAAAAGCCAACAACTTCTTAACAGTCTGTAGAAGAGGGAGCTCTTCAAAAAGTCAGCTAATTAATTGTAGAGCTGAGAAAAAATCCAGAGAAAATATAGTATTATTTGAAACAAGCCTTTACTTTAAGATGCATCTTAAAAATAAAGAAAAACAAGTATCATAACTCAAGTACTATCCAAGATTTTATGCATGTTTATTATGAATGAAGAAAATCTAAATCAAATATTCTCTCCCTTTAACTACATTTACAAGAAGAAAAAAGAAAAGAAACAAGCTGAACTCCCAACATGGTATTTATTCCTCGGGATTCTGGGTACATAGCTTTTCTCCTTTCATTGTTTCTATTAAAAGAATTATTTTGGCACTTCTAACAATCAGAAACCTGCCCAATTAAATTTTTTTAAGCTGCCCTCAGAAATATTGCTAGCTTTTATCAGCATTTCTATTTTCCTGAAGTGCTCCAGAAGCATCTCCATATGTAGCTGATGGAAAGCTACATACACCAAAAAATGCTGAATTCTGAATGATAACGAGTCATCCACATTTGTGAACAGAAACTGCATTGACATTGTAACACTGCAAAGAAAACATTCAAATCACCTATACCATCCAGCTTCGTCTTGGTGGGTTTCTTGAAAGAGTGTTTAAAAGAATCTTGTTTATGTCCCTATGTAAAAGGGCCAATCTCATCAATGTTTAAGTAAATCTGTGTAGAAACATACAACTGTAGTATTTATTCCAGAATTTGAGCCTATCCATTCTCCAGTCATATCCATTCTCCATGCCAACATGGGCCAGTAGTTCATTCATCAATGTTTAGATCTAAAAATGGTCACTGGACTGGACCATGAAAAACAGCAGTATTTCTGATATTTCCTATGTTTTTGTGATTCTACGATATTATTCTGTGAATATTGTTAATTTTGCAGAGCCATAATTGTTTCTATACCTTCCCAAACTGCATTGATTCAAAATTCGAAAACTGCTATTAATCGGTGCAACAAACAATTTTCAATACAGAAAAAAAACCAACTCAGAACATGAGAAAATACTTTTAAATACCCTTTTCCTATATTATATGGTGCCATTTGCTCTGTTCTTAGATGCATATCTATATATTCACTGTAGTAGGTGTATGCAGTTGGGTGCTACAATAGGTACCTCAAACACTGAAATGTATCAGAGATTTATGGTCACTGTTTACTCCTCAGAGGTAAATTTTTTTTTTAACACAATCATATTGGAAGATGGGGAGATGACAGTTATTTTCTCCAAAAATTGTTTTGGCCAGAGAACAGTTGGGAAACACAACCTGGTAATAGCACACATTTGTAAAAACTATTATCTTTAACATTTTGTTCAAGAAAAGTAACAGACAATAGGGAGAACTCAGATTATTTTTCAAGCACATTCATGATTGACCATGAAATATATGATGGCAAACTAGCAGGTGTCACAATGACATGGGTTCCTAGGCAATACAATGCAAAAAGAGCACATTCTGGTAATTTAAAACTTCATTTGAAATAACCTCCTCTCCCTGAAGTGCATTCACTGTGTGGGTCATGACAACTCTGATTTAAAAAGAAGGGTCACTGTGTAGTTACTAGCTCAAAAAGTTGTTTTGAAAAGTCTCCCCAGGTGTTCACTGTAAATCCAAAACCACTGCCTAACAAGTCCCCCAGAATAAACATCTCTTTATTGCTATACAAATACCTGATGCACTTCATGAAGAAATTTCCAAGTATTCACAATGAACCCTCTTGGACTGAATTAGTATAAATATGTCAAGTCTGTTGCCACTTCCCCACCCCAGCCACCAAAACCCAATGTCAGTTAAACCCAATTGCTATAAACCCTTCAAACACTCACAGACATTCCTCCTCCCACACCTATTATTGAATTGTGTCTTATTAATTTCCTAATCTTTGTTGCTCATCAACACCATCATCCTTTTTCATTTTCAGTCCCCATACTTAATGACAAATGAAACTAACACTTTAGGAGGAGGACCAAGCACCCTGTAAAAGATCTCCCTTCTGCCACCTGAACAAACAATAAAACACACAAAATATTCTACCTTTGCGTTAAAAAAGAAATGTGAGAAAGTCTATTAATCACTGTTACTCAACAATTTCAACTAGAGAAACTTCTTTTTTCTGTAGTCAAAGATCATCACTTATGGGTATCTCTGCAAACTACAGGTTGAAAGAAAGAATAAAATAATTTAGCTCAGTACTGCAATAGTCTAAGATAAGTCTGAATAAGGTGCTGTCTCCAAAGACTTTCAAAGATGCCTTATTGTTATAACTGAAGAGACTTCTTGCAGCTTATCTAAGATCCATAAACACATAAAATGTGTTATAGTATAAAATCCCAGTTTCTTTTCCAGCATATTTAAATGAGTTATTAAGACAAACTGACTCATAATTCTAAGAACAGGTGGTACATAAATCCCAGAAAGGCCAGAGAAGCATAATGACAGAGAATAATGACCCTGATTCTTCTAATCTAAAAGTCCATCTACTCAAGTTTGTAGCCTGTGATAATGGCTAGTAACAGCTCATTTAGAAAGGAAATAGGAAAAGAGTATGAAGAATTTACACTGTATGAAAAGGAGAGAAAACACAGACTACAGATGTACAGAGTATACTTACTCCAGTATGTCCTCAGAGCAATCAGATGCTTATGAATTTTCTCAGCTGGAGGCTGCATCAGGATCATAGTATGTAACAGCTCTTGATGAAGTATTTCTTCTTTGGAATGTGTCTAATCACTTTTTGAACCCATTTACATTTTTAACATCTCAAATATATTATGCTAATGGGTTCATAATTTAGGCATGGGTTGTGTGAAAAAGGACATCCTGTTGTTTCAAATCTGTAGTCAATTTGTTTTGCAGGGTGCCCTTCATTCTTCTGTTATGGAAAAAGGTAAATCTGTCAACTGTTTTCATCATGACAGTCACAATTATAAAACTTCTGCTACAGTTCAGGGCTTTTGCAGAATAACAAATCCCTCTCTGGTAGCAGCATCACAAAAGTCATCATTGTGTAAAGATAATAAGGAAGAAAGGCTTTATAAAGAGTTAGTAACACTATAAGAATTGGGGGTCTTTTTCTGGCTGAATTAGAACTAGATGCTCTAGCCAGTGCAAGAAATTCAGACCCTGCTAACTTCCCTCCACAATAACAACAAAGCTCCTATGAAAGAACAGAAGATCTATGGATAATAACTGAGCATCCTCAAACGCCATATAATTAGTTAAGTACATGTAAGTGTCCTCACAGAATTTATAAAAAAACGGAAACAAAAATTATTTTGAGAAGAAATTATTCTTTAACCTAATTAGGCAATTCTTTCTTATCTTTTCTGTCCTTATGCTTAAAAAAGACAAATCCTTCAAGTAAAATTTATACTTATCATTGGCTCAACACCAACTGATACTGGTTTTATAATCCATTATAATTTCCTGCCAAACCTCCTTACACCTGAGCTTTAAGTGTTCCACAGGGAAAAAAAATCCATTCCCCTCAGATCTAAAGAAAATTACCATACACAATCTCCTCCTCTTGCTTAACTGACAGTCAGACATTTTGATCAAATTATCTAAAGAATTAAAACAATTAAACACAAACTCAGTGGACTGTTGTCCAGGTTTATTCATAATCAGTGAAGTCAGGTGAAGTGGTTCCTCCAAGTCTCACATGCTGCTAGTCAAATAGTTCATTGTTCCCCTCTGCTGTGCTGATAGAAATGTTAGCTTGTCACATCTATTGTAACAACAAAGAAATCTACATAAGAAAAACCACTTCATTTCTTGCTTATTTTTTCTTCTAGAAATACAGATTAAAGACATCTACATATCTGGTTAACTTTGCTCTTCTATGTATCCTGAGGAGGTGGTAGTACCTGACAGAGCATCTGAACTTCAAATTAACCTCAGATTTCCACAGTGACTTAATGATGCTTCCTGTCTGGTTGCATTTGGCAAAGCTCTCTATCTGTTCCCAAGCTCTAATGGCTGTTTTTCCACTATATTCTTAGCATCCTCCTTGAGCTGCAATAGCTAATTCAAGCTAAAGTAATGGATGAATTAGAGCTGTAGACTTGGCTTGAATATCACCAGTACCTGATTAACTTTGTACCCACAGCATGGCTTGGATCTTGCCAATTTGCACTGCCCAGGACTACCTCCAGATGGTAGCTTGGATGCAACATCACATTTGGATGTGAAGAAAAAGCAGTTTAGCCTCATAGATGTGACATGCCATGCAACTAGGCCTCAGAGGCAAAGATCAACCAAACCTTATTTTTATCTGACACTTTCTGAGATTCTTTACAGTTTCTATGCATCTGTGTTTAATTTTTAGTACAACTGAAGTTTTACTATACTAATATGCATCCATTCTTTTCAGAGATATTATGAAAATAAAAATTCCTCTCAGAATGCTGAAGTCCTCTGTAGTGAAAATTGTCTAGGAATTCCATAGTTTACTTCCAAGTTCTTAGCAACTCAATAATCTTCAGGAGGATTTTTCCTCCAATACCTGGAATTTCTGTCCAATATTTGTTTCTTTGAAGGTCACTGATAAGGGTTTATCTCAAAGTTTTGTGGGTTTATTTGTTGTTGGATCTTTTATTGTCTGAAATGTGAGTATATATTTTGAACCAAATAATTTCTTCCTACATGCTTAACACCTTCAAAGTATTTGAATAATATTTGTGACACAAAACTTTATGTCAGCTAAGCAGAGGCAACAGTGTTCATTTATGCGCAATACATGTATTTCTCCTACAACATGTTTAAACAGGTATAATCTCCTGGAGGAGCAATTAGGAAATATATAGAAGTAAATCAATGGAAATGAAGTCATGCTTAGGCCTTCCTCTTGCTGAATGATGTGGGAATATAATTTAACTTTCATTCATAAAACACGCAAAAAAAACCAAACAAACAAAAAAACAACAAACCAAACCAAACAAAAGCAGTTTATTATAGTCCAGTTGAAAGATATTTGACAGGATTTATTTAATTTCCAGGAAGAACAGTATGAAGATGTAATTTCTGGACAAAGAACTTGATCTGCTGATGACCACTAGGACAAATAAAGGGAGTATGAAAAGTATACACTTTAAATTAGCTGCACGAAATCTGATTGGATAAACAAACACAGGACAACTAGCCTAAAGTTCCACCTAATCATAGATATTTTAAAGGATAAAGCAATTGAATCAGCATCATGATTAGCTAAATCACTACAGAATCACACACTGAAAATGTTTGGTCTTCATTAAGCCCATACTATGTCTGTGATGTACTGTTCTATGTACACAATCTGCTTTCAAAGCCTTAAGACAATAGAGCAGTTTCAGAAGTAAAATTTCTGCTGAAAATCTTCACTAATAGCCAATATGAGGTTAAGACAAATATTAATTGCTTCTGTCCACAGAAACATAAAATCATCCATTTAGAGCATGGCATTAACATTTATATCCAGCTAGATATCTCCACTGTAAAAGATGAATTTTCATTCATCCTCAGGGCTTCCTGTACTTCCTGTGATACAAAAGAGATGTCAGAATTTTTATACGTGTATTATATATGGATAAGGCACTGAGAACTTTGCTGAACTGAGTTTTCACTACTCGCATACAGAACATCCATGAATAAATATCCTTTCTTTATGCACATGTGGTGTAACAAACTGGCACACTGTGTGACTGCATACTTCCCTTTCCTCAATGATGCAAGTCTCATTTAATGGACAGAACAAGCAATGCTAACATGTATTAGTTATTTTATGTTTTTGTCTTTTTATCCTTATTGGTCAATCTTTGATTATAGGCCTTGTCTAGCCAACATTAATCATATTAATATTTCTAATGCTTGGATTTGAAAGTCCCATAAAAGTTAATGACTATTCCCTTGTTATTTCTTTCTTTCTCAGCTTACAGACCATGGGAACATTCCTACTCCATTTCAACGCAGGTAAAACAGGTTAGCTGACATTGACACAAATAATCATTATTAAAAAGTGTTGGCTGCATGGGTATACAGTCTCTGCATACATCAGCAGAATGGATCTTCTCCACCAATTACTGAGATATGATTTTTTTTTCTTTTGTTCACTTGATTTTTTACTCTAAAAACAAAGATTCGTGTACAGGAGAGAAACAATCTGAAAACAAAGAACAGCAGGGCCAAACAACATTCAGGAGAACTGCCTTGCGCAGGAGGGAAATGGTTTTGTACTGCATGTAATGTTAATTAACCCATTATTGGAATATTATCTCTCTCCTACTACACACTCTTTAGAAAGATCTTGATC
This sequence comes from Poecile atricapillus, assembly GCF_030490865.1. NCBI lineage: Eukaryota > Metazoa > Chordata > Aves > Passeriformes > Paridae > Poecile > Poecile atricapillus. The sequence continues at coordinate 75,934,689 of NC_081251.1, read as the reverse complement.
CTCTGGAAATGTTCAAAACATAAACTGAAGAGAAATAATAAGGAAAGTGAAAACCTATTTCTTAGTATGATAGTAAAAGAACCTCCATGTCTTAATTTACCAGAAGATTGAGAAATTACAAAAATTAATGTCTGTTAATTGTCTAATATAACTAGCAGTACTGAGCAGAAAATGATTCTGTGTAGCCAGGCTTATAAGTAAGGAGAAACAGTGGTTTTGAGTAGACGGAAAAAACATAAACACTCCTAATTCAAGCTTAACAAAGACACAACAAACATTAGTATAAGTACATGTTGAGAATAATTGCTCTAGCTATAATGTGATTAACAAAATTAGTTCAAGAGGGAGCTCAGACCAAGCAGTGATGTCTATTTCCTACGACCAAACATACCATCATTAAAGGATTACCGTCTGCAAATCTCTGACCATCTAAACAATTCTAAATATACAGAACTCCATAAAAACAAAAAATCACCTCCTTCACCTGACCCACTCAAAGAAACCCCAAAACAACCAGACAATAAACTCTCACACTGTTCAGCAAATTAGAAGAAAAAAAATGTACCAAGCCATTTTTAGCATTGTTTGGAGTTTTCTAGTGATAGCCATTCAAATAACAAAGAATAAAATTAGCAACACCTTCAACACTGAGATGCACACCGAACAAAAGACTTCATCATCGCTCAAGACCTCAGTATTATCTACCAAGATGCCACTGCTCTCTGTATTATCAATATTTTAAATATTTTAGTATCAATATCAATAATTTCTGTATTATCAATACATTAAAAAACCTTGTTCTATCTAACCTAAATATCCTTTCCATTAACCTTTTCTGTCCAAAAAAACAGGCTGACAACACAACAGGGAGAACTTTTTCATCTACTCCTTCTCAATATTTTCACAGCCAAAATGATCCCACTTATAAGCTGATTCTCTTCTAATTAATTAGGTGAAAACAATAAAAAATAAAAATAAAACAACAACAACAAAAAAACCCCACACATTGAACCGATCACATAGGAAAGAAACCATTTCACCTCAGAAAATTACAGTCTTTCAGGAAATGATGCAGCAATAAATTTTTAAAAGCAATGGCTCAAAAATTCTTCTGTATCTCTGACACATTTATTCCATTTTCATTATCTGGACTAAAATGGCATTCCTACGTAGAGCTCAAGCACAGAACTGGGAAGTGCCTTCACCTGTCTGCCCCTGAAATACTGATACTAACATAAGCTTTCTAGATACATGAAAAATGGCAACCTGCAAATTATACAATACAAATATCTATCCATGAGTTTTATGATAAAAGCATTCACATAGAGACAAATTTTGTCAGTCTGGATATTATCCCAGGAAAGTAGCACCTGTAAGTATCATAAGTTACCTTGATTCAGATCAACAAGACCAACCAGACCAACATTTTATATCTAACTGGCCATTAGCAAACACTGAGTGAAGAGCAAAAGCAAAGCAAGCAATTATTCCAGTTGGAATTAGAAATACAACCTTATTATTTTTAAGAAAAAAGAATTATTATTTTGAGGAGAAAAAAAATTCAAGAAAGGCATCAAAATATGTAAGTAGTGGAGTTTGGTAACAAGAAGTATTAAGAGCTACTACTATGGTGTCAATGGCGCAAAGTCATGCTCTGCCCAAATAATTTCCACAAATACGCTTGCTTTTTGGCAAGTATTTGTTGCCTGCTTGGATGTCACAAACATAAGCACAGCAGGGATGCATTGGAATAAAAGAGCATGTCCGCAGCGTCAGCGGAATATTAAGACACCCTAATTACAAATCAAGGAGGTTGTTGACATGTTGCCGTATCAGTTCCTCTTGCCTAGGCTGGGGTGAAGTCAGAATTGCAACAAGCTATGGAGCATCACAGCAGTGACAGTCTCCAGATTCTGAGTATCCTTCACCTACAGCTCCACAGCTACTACCCTGTACTACAGAACAGGTATCTCTGCTCAGCTGGTGCAAAAAGGCACAGACCTCAAAAACTAACAAATCAAGATTAGGCTCCATTTTTTTCTTTATAATTCTGGCAGTAAGATGACATCTCTTTAGCATACACATACTGATACGTATCCTCCTTACATGTATCTTTTTGTATACACTATCCCTGCTAATGAAAAAGAAGCATGTTAGCCATATTTTCACCTATTTAAAACCTTGGGTGAAGTGCAAATAACATGCCTCTCTACACCATCTTTTAAAAGCAGGAACAAATAACAAAATTAAGAGTAAATAATGGAATAACTATGATCTAATGTAGAAATATGTACTTTGGTATTCTTTAACAATAAAAAGCTAAGTACAGACTTGCTCCCTCAATAAGCCACACATCAACACCTCTCAAAAACTCACTACTTTGTTTCTTACAAGGACTGTAATCAACTTTAAAGCCCATCATCCTGATACCTTAGAACCCAAAAATGAAGCACCAGAAATATCTTTTTGTACAGAACTTTTATTATTTATGTGTCAACGATGCAGCCTAGTTCAGTTCAAACATTACAGTAATGTCACACTAATGTTATATTAAACAACTACTTTCAATTTTCTTTTTTTCTTTTTTTTTACTTTTTTTTTTTTAAACGGGTCAATTATGAAATATCAGATTCCTGGAAATGCAGCAAGTCAATTGCACTTAAAAGATGATAACTTCTGAGTATAATCAGTGTCATATCCTGTACTGAATGTACTACTTTCCATTTGATATTTAAAACTGTATTTATTAATTATTTTAAAACATTTGTATTAACAACAGCAAAGCACCTTAAGTTCCCACTATACATAGCTTTACATGTTTTTGGCAAATATTGCTGGGAAAAAAAATAGTGTATGAAGCTGTTAATGTTTCCAGATTCAGCAGTAATTAAGCACATGGTCATGCACTGTGATGAACATCAGGGCCATGGGAAGTGAAGAATTTCTTAAGTGATATAGGCAACTTTCCATGTAGAAATTCTGTGCCAGTACAGTTTGTCCTTTCTTTTTATTATAAGAGGTAATTAAAAAGATTAGGAAAGACATCTATGAAATTCAGTATCAACAATGTAAAAGATGCACATCTGGCTTATAATCAATGTGCTCAGCCTCTTATTGTTGTGGCAGTGAAGCTTCAAATAATATAATTAAGGTTGGAATTTATAAATATTTTTCTGAGAAATATGTTGGGAGATGAGGATCTATCCAGCAGCAGAGTCTAAAGCTTTCCTAATATTATGGCTCTGGCTATAATCATCTACCACTTTTGTTTGAGTTATATAAAAGAGGACAATGGAAGAAGTCTCATGAGTTCTGTGAGTATTACATCTAGGCATCTGGAAAAGAAAAGATCTCCTTCTGGCAGATAACTCTGCCATGATCTGGATAGGAAAAATTTAAAACTCAAGTGTTTGTGTATTACAAATAAAGTTCGAAAATTCTGTGTGCAACAATACAATAGCCTGGATGTGTTTTGAGTATGTAATTTATGGGTAGATAACAGTCAGTGCAAAAAGTTGCAGTGAATACCCAAAAATCAGCATAAGCAGTATTCCTTCCCAGAGCTACCTTTGCAGGTTTTCTCCAGCACACCAGGAAAGGGAAAAAACCAAGTTGATTCAAAAAATGTCTTATAATCTCAGGTAGATCACCATCACTATCAACCTGTCATGAGCAAATTTCAATCTAACATTTACCATGATAGATACAAGATCTAACACACTGAGGACTCAACTCATTATATTTTGGGATATATATTTTTACCTTAAACACTGCAATATTTAGTGATTTACTCCCTTTTTAATAATTTAAGTTAAAAGGAAAACAACCCAAACCATCTACAGTTATTAATTCTGAATCACAGTCACAGATAAATTTTGGTTCATTTAAGTCCAAATCAGACATTTCAGTTCATGCTAATGAAATTCAGATAAACTACCCTGGCTGTAGGCCCACTGACTTCTGGCTGAAGAGTACACACAGCTGGATGTCTGTAAATCAGGCAGGACACAATTTCTGCATATAGGTTAATGACTGTTCTGCGTCACCAACGTGTAAGAGTACAGACACTAAGCCAGAGACCTCAAAACAGCCTTTTGCCTGCCTGGCAACTTCCTCATAAACACAAAGCTTATTTTTCTAGCTGTATCACATGACATGATGTGAGCATTTGTAAAGTAGACTAGACTGAAGCAAAAGGGATAGAGGGAAAATGATACCCCTACTGATGTGAAGTGACTTAGGCTACAGTCACTTTAAGTCACCACAGATCTGTGCTGACACCAAAAGAATCCGTTCCACCCTCTCCCCCACATTTCTCACCACCACCATAACTCAGGCAGTAGAATTTGTACATTCATAACATGAACTGAGTAAACCATCTAGTAAATTTCTTTCCTGAAAATACTACTTTCTGAAAGATTAGGATATCTTGTTATCAGAAATATTTTATATGACTATAGACTTTATCTTTCTACAAGAAAATCACAGACAAGGCTCATCAGCATCCATTTCATTCTCAAATGAATCTTTTTTAAATGGCAAGTGTAGTTTTAAATCTGGTTCTTATTTTTACCTAAAATCCAGCACTAAAGAGGCCACATCCATGTGACTGCCTTTAGTGTAGTAACTACAGCCACCTTAAAGATCACTGTCAGCAAAAGAGAAGTAGCAGGCAAGGCAGAAAGGCCTGTAGGATGCTAACAGATATGAAGCTAAGTCCTAATAGGAGCATAACTATTGCTTGACACTTTTAATACAAATTTGGGGAAAATTAGCCATAATACAGAATTTTTAAAGAGTATGAAAGAACCAGACAAATTACACTGTAGTACTTGTTGACACTAAAACTTTGCTAGGATCATGGTCAGCAGTCACTTTGCTTTAGAGTTGCTACAAAAAGTTTCATGAGGACATCCACAAAGATTTATCTTTCATTTATAGCCTTCCCCCAAAAAATTGGAAACTTTGAAAAACTGGTAATAGATTTCACTTAGCAAAATATGATTCTTGAAGCTAAAAATTCTCCAAAGCATTTCTTTGGTTTTAGCATAAAGATGTTTGACTCAGACTATAAACTGTTTCAAACACACAATGATTTCTTATAGTGATTTCAAGCACCTTAGACAAAATTATTATTTTCAAATGAGCATAAAAAACAAAAAGTATTAATTTCTGGTAATGCAAAATTATTTTTTATCATCTATTTACAAAAAGCATTGTCACAGCCTATTCCCTTGACTCATAACACTGTTTTTCTGATTGCTGTTGTGTATTATTACAATAGGCCTCCTGCAGTGTTGTAGTTTGGAAACTACAAAGAAAGTAGTAAACAGTCTATTGCTATATACTTCTATTCTGCTTCTAGGCAATCTCTTTAAACCAACAAAAATGTATTGCCACCTTAGAATGATATGTAGTCATTACGACCAAAAATCTGGCCTAATATAGCCTTTTCCATCCCTTGTCCATCATAATTTTATTTTTATATATTTCTGCAGAAAACATTATCTTCTAGAAAGCAACAATAGGCTCTCTATTTAAAATAAGAATTATCATTAGAACTTAAAACCCTAAACACCTTAGAAGTCAGCCACAAAGCAAAACAAGTGCTTCTTCCCTAACCTTGGTAATTTTCTCCCTTGCATTTTACCTGGTACGTTACAAAGCATCATTAGATGAATCTTATATTTGCAGAAAATCCCACAAAATTTAAGATCATAACAAAATTTATGATCATTGCTAACCCAGGCTGGCTCAAAAGAAAGTTTTCTGATTCTATTTAGCAAAGTATTTTACCTAAAGCAACCTAACAGAAATACCTCCAAAATTTAACACACTGAGTTATAATATCTATGTCAACATTCTTATCTAAAATCGACTTATTACATGTTGCAAATATGAACTTTTCAGATGGTATATCCAGTAATTTACTTGGTATATCCAGTAATTTACTGAGGCATACTGGATAATTTTAATTCAAAACTTACCAATTTTAACAAAACTTTACAATTTTACGAAGGCATGTTCTCAGAACAGATACTACAGGTTGATGGATAGTATTTGCAGTTCAAAATGGATAAACTAAACTTCCAATATTAATACCAGTATATTTCAAAATAAAAATACCAAAAGTATCAAAATATTTAAAAAAATTGTTAGCCTATTTTGTCTTCAAAAAAATGGTACAGCCCAAACACAAAAAATTATAACAGCCAAGTTATACCAAAACCAGGTCTCTTTTTTAAATCTGAAAATAACTGAGCTGTTCAAGGTAAATATTAATCACAAATGAAAGGCACTTACCTTCTTGCCTGTTATTTTTCCTTTTTAGCCATTTTTCCACAGTTTCTGCACTTACACTTTCTGACACAAACTCATCCAGTACCTGGGGGTGAAGAGAAAGATACGCCTTCACTTTTTCATCTGTTAAGCCTGAAAAAGAGAACATTAATTGATTACATTATTGATATGAACTCCTTCATATGAAAAAATACCAGGAGACCAGCAAGAATCAATATCCCTTTGTTCAACACTGATTGAATATATGACTATTTAAATAGAGCTGAGAGAGCAATAACCTGTCAAAAAAAAATGAGCTATAATATAGAAAATGGTAGAAGCAAAGCGTAACCATACAAGGTACTGTGCACAAAAAGTCTCCTAAAGGGGTACATATAAATTAGCCAGGAGAAATAGCCCGGTAGGAATTCATGACCATAATTGTGACTATAAAATTATTTCCAAGCTATGCAAGATAATATATTGATGAAGAAATTGGTTAGAAAGAGAGAGAAGAAAGTGATCTGGGATGTCTCACAGAGCACCAAATTCAGTATTCTCACTGCAAATGGCAGTAAAATCAACACAAGTTATTATGGAACATCAAAATCATATGCAATTTTCAAATACTATAATTACTTAAAGTACTTTAGATGTATTAACTGTTTTCACAGGCATGCTTTTATTGCTTTAGTAACTTAGTTATAAAAATTAAAATAATTTCAGAGAAAAAGTATTTATAATATCTGCAACAAAAAGAAAACTCCAGTAAACATTTCAGAAAAAGAAGAAATATTCAGAATCTCAGATCCCTGACATGCATAGACTTTCAAATTCACAAAATCATAATCTCATTATACACTTCATGAATCCCCTAAACAAAACAACTGGCCACAGGGAGTTGAACCCAGCAGTGCTGAGACTGTCCAAAGGGGGAAGCAATAAAAAGCACCTGTCCTGAGGGACTTGGCTCCAGGCTACCACAGAGGGAACAGGCACCCCAATGCAAAAGCCTTAATGAGATACCAGGGGAAGAGGAGTAACACCCACTGTAATGACTAAATATGCCATCTTCTCTTTTTTTTTGTATTCTCGTGTTTTGCGTATTTAAATATAACTGTAAATTCTCCACAGAAAGCAGTCAGGGTTCAGCAGAAAAGAAACTCTCCTCTGAACAACACTGACCTCTCTCAGAGAGTATTCATACGCAAAATGAGATCAATTCTCCTATTTTGTGCTTTGCACAGTATCAGAATGTGATGAACAGAGGCATAGTGCAATTTCAATGCTAGCCAGCGATGGTAATAGTTAAGATCTATTACAAATGTTTACTGTGAAAGTCTTTAGGAAGCAATACCAGAAGACAAACCAACAGCTCTCATCTGCAGAGCATCAACCACCTCCACCACTTTCCTCACACCAACTGCACCACATCACTCACCCACATCAACCCTCAGCAGTTCAAAACTGGTTTAAACTAGCCTTGCTTTTAATCCAGAGGTGGCAGTTCCTGTTGGGTATCATAGCCTCTAAGAACAATATTGCCACTTATCCCCAAATATTAATCACTTGAATAAGACATAATTGAGCATCCTGATTTTCATTAGTAAAGAAGAAAAGGTTTATCCTAAATCAGTAAGACAAGTAGATAATCAACTGGTGGGGCAAAAACAAGCAAAACCTCACTGCTTCGGTTGTTTAACCTCAGGTGATAGCTTGTAGAGTTAGATCATAATGCAGCTATAAAGAAGTACAAGTGTGAAATGAACAAGATTATTTTAAAGCAAATTCAGGGATTCAGAACATTCCCATGTTCTGAAAAAAATCAAACCCATTAATATAATTCTGTAACTTGTTCAAATGAGAAAAACGTAGTACCTTAAACAAGTATTTCTAATTTCATAGTGATAAAATCTGAAAAGGAAGCATGTTTTAAGAATCATTCAAAAGAGTACCACATTTTTAAGATTTAGCCCTCAGAATGTCAAAATTTAGCCCTCAAAATTTATCTGCCTTTTAAGACCTACATGAAAAATAATCAAAACAAACTTGTCATAAAACGTCTGCTATTTCCAAGCTGTCTTTAGATGGCAAAGAAACATTTTTTGGCTTCTAGTAAAAAACTAGGGCCTGAAAAATTAATTGTAATTAATTGTAAAATTAGCAAGTGGAATTCTGAAAAGATTGATTTGCTTCTTCAGTGAAAATAACCTTTCAGTCTTGATTCAAACCTTTATATGTTGTGAGTTTTGTAAAATACATATCAAAATTCAATAAGATGTCAATTTGAAATTAGACTTCAGTCTCTAGGTCACAAATTTAATATATACATATCATGCAACTTCAGCAACCTAAAGGTAAAAACTCTGCTTTAACCTTATACAGAAAAGTGATTCATGGAGCTGATATAAGAAATCCTAAACAGTGTTTAAATTACCCTTCTTTATTTCACTAAAGTTTTCTGCACAGATGTTCTTTCTCAATGTGGGATTTGTAGATGGGAGCAAGAACAGGATTTACAACTATGTTTGCAAAATTAAATAGGAATAACTTAAACCTATTTTCTACATAGATTAAGGCAAACTTATCAGTCAGCTCCCAATTGTTAGCCTGCTGCATCAAAAAACACACCCTGCAAACATACACACAAACTCCACAACCAAAACTAACAATAACATGTAATTTCACACAATGTAGCAATATAAACCTTTTCAAAGAATTTTTTATGGTTTGTGTTTTATATACATTAAGGCTAAAAAGTGTTGTAAAGATACCTGAATGTAAGAGCATTTTACAGCTGTGCAGAAGCAATTATTTTATGGCACATGTAAAGACTTTTTATTTATTTATTGAAAGATGTACCTTAGCATAAAGTCATTGCATAACAACATGCACATACTTGACCTCTTGAACATTCGCATACTCCTGAAAACTTCTACTACATGTATTTTGGTTAATTATTGACCTCTCTATTGAAGCATTGTAATCTCTTAATTCTGAAAAATGCAAAAAAAAACAAACCCTATTTTAATATTTAGAGGTAATGATTACTAACATTTAAATAAACAGGACAATAACACACCTACACTCAGGAAACAAAAGTTTATCATGCCAATCAGGTGCCATTTACAGAGCTACCAATAAACATAACACAAGCCTGTGCTGGTTATTAACTTTTCTGTTCTAATGTATTGGTCTCAAGTACTCGGGGCAGCAAATTTTCTACATTCATTCACATGAGAAATATTTCTTCTCCACTACTTCTCCCTTCACTACTACTTCTCATACCCTCCAGAAATGCCAGGACTTCTCTCATTCTTGTTCATCATTTCTTATCTGAAGCATCGAGTGTATTGTATACATCAACAGTGCCTAGCAAAGGAAAAGGCAGCAGTGCACACATTCTTAGCTGTGTTGGTCTATACACTTCTTCCCAAGCAGCCCAAACAAAAGCTCCCCTCACTTCATTTAATGCACCCCCAGGAAGCATCACCTCTTGTATCTGGAACCCACCTGTCCTCTGGCAGAGCTGTGACAGTTACCAAGAGAGACCATCACTCCAGAGGGCTGAACTCTGGCAAACAGCCAGCATTCAGCAGGGCAGAAAACACAGAAAGACTGGAAGAATTCCTCTGGGAATTAAAGGAGAAATCTGGCATTTGATTTGGGTGTCCATTCATTCCATTTATGCAGTGGAGTTTGCCCTCCATACATATATCCTGTTTAATTAAAAACACACACACACCAAACCACCTTTCCCTCTTGTATTATTTTAAAATGATAAAATCACATTTCAGTGCTGCTATCTGATATAACTCATTGTTGTCATGTTTTATGCACACACTATTTGTTCTGAGTTTGTGATTAAATAATGAAGGACACGCATATATCAGATAAGCTCTTCCTTTTTTCATTGCCCTCTGACCAAACCATAGGCAAAGAAACATCTCCAGCTGCCCACCACTTGTGGCAGCCCAGCAGCTCCTCACTTCCTGACCAGCACACCCAGTTAGGCTGTGCAGATCTCAGTTTGAAATGTTCTCTTTGGCCATACCATCTGCTTTTAAAAGTTTCTTCATATGTATGGAAATTATTAATCAAGTTGAGTTTGGTTTCATATTTTTTATTTCTAGGACACTCCTTTCTTAACAGTAAGTGGAAATACAACTTTACAATAAATACTGGGGTTTATGCAAGTGTTTCACCTAATTGTGGGGGGTTTTGTGTATCTCATTTATTTCAGGGTAGGACAATGTAAAACTGGCAAAGCTCAATGCAAAGCAGAGTGCAGAAGACAGCCTTTCCTCCTGACATCACCCAAGAGGCAATTCCTTGATCAGCAAGAGGCCTTGTTACCACCAGAGGAAATGACTTTTCTAGCAGGAGGCTCATCCCAAGATGTTAAGAGTGAGAAGAGTAAATAAAATGATAGAAAAGAAATTGTGTTAACTTGTAGTATTTCTAGAAACTTATATATTAGTGCATTGTGTGAAAAAAACATAGCCCTGTTTTTCTACTTTGCATATGCCTGAGGCTCGAGCTGTGCATCTCATTTGGCATAACTCATGCCAGCCCATTAACATTTTGGGGTTGTGTTTTGGGTTTGGTTTTTTAAGTGGTGATGTTCAAAGTTTTGGTTTTTTTTAAATAACTCATTGACTTTCATTTCAGCAGGTGTGAGTGATTTGGTGTCACTTTTGAGATTTTTTTCCCTACCCAAACTATGAGAAATAGTTTATTTTTTACTGGAATTAATAACAGAAATATATACAGTTGAAGCCAAAATTATGTGTGCATATTTTTTCCTTTTTTATTTTACTAAACTAACAATAGAAAGTACAGATATTGCTACCAAGTGTCACAGTCTGGCTATTGCAACTTAAACTAGAAAGCCGAAGCCCTTACCTAGTCTGGTTTGACAAATAGCTATCTTTTCAATGGTCCTATGACTAATACTTTAAAAACATGCTTCATTTCACAGAGGGTAAAGAATAAAGAAACTTTTATCTGAAGATAATTCAGCTAGTTCAGTAGACCTGTTTAAAGAGAAATACTTATGTAGATTATGAACCAACACAGGAAACTATATTTACTCTTCATTTATTTCAACAGGGTACCAAGACTAAATCATTTGGGTTTCAAAACTATAACTAAAATATTGACTGCTTTTTAGTATTTCTAAAAGCCAAACAACCCCAAAAACCCTCAGAACCACCACCTTTCAAAATACCTCTATTTGTCTCAAACAAAGCCAGTGCGAATATTGCAGGCTGCTTAATAGCGATTTCCTGACCTGCTCAAGCCTAGGTTTCTCCTTTTGATCTACCAGCAAACCTTCCAGTGCAACAACTACTAAATTTAATTAAAGATAACATCAATTAGAACCCTAAAAGAGATCAATTGCTTTCACAGAGCAATCTCCTACTGTCCAGCGTAAGTACACCAACAGCTTCATTAGTCAACATCTCTAGCACTAAAAAAAATACTAATCACAATAAGAGAATATTAGGAAACATTTGTTACAGTTGGGAGTACTATACTAGTACTTTACAGGTACTGACACAAACATTTTTCAAGAAGCCTCAAGTGTATGAAGATAGTTTTCAAATAAAATATATATATAATGGGCAGGAAGAAATAAAGCATAAGCAAAGTTTATAGACTAGAAAGATTCTTCTAATAAATGCAATAAATATTCACTCTGTTGATTATCACCATCCACTTAATGTCTGTGCAAGGAAGAAAATGGTTTTTGGGCAGAGGTGACAAATTACACCAAATTTAGCATCTTAAAACTCACTTTACAGTGAGTTTTACTCTAAATTATAATGGTACTACAATGAATCACTGTAGGCTTGTCTATATCAGTAAACTGAATATGTCTAGGGCTGTTCACTGACCTGAAACCAAGTCATTTATAACTCCTTCATCCTTACTATTAAGCTTTCTTGATCTCCAGCAATGAAGCTGAGGGAAAACTGAAAGATTGATTGCCTGCTGGGAACCTTTCCTGACCTGACCCTACTCCAGAGCAACATTTGAGACGTGCCCAGGACATCACTAGCTGGCTTGGAAGATGCAATGCCAAGAACCATTCCAGATGAAAATCCAATTCTAGTACGTAAGAATGCTCCTTCACACTGTTTACTATCTCAGTTTTAGCAGATCTGGGTTTAAAAATAAAACAAGAAACAAAAAGCTTCAAACATCAATTATCAGTAATTATTCCTTGCCATTGAGTCAGTCTTCAACAGCCTTCCTTTAGAGAAAAAAAAATAAAAATCATAAAGTCAAAAATCACTAGACAGTCGTATTTTTGCCTTCAGCTTTTTATGCTGCCTAAAATATTTAAAACATTTCTTAGATATTAGATAACCTGTTTAGTACTGAATGGATTAATGGCTCTGCTCTCTGACTCTTAATCCATGTCACACTGCTCTCTCCTCTGAGAATAGCTTCACTGAGCTCAGTATAAAGCAGAACTGACTGTGAATGAGCTGAAAGAATTGAAGCCTAGAGCTATGTTTAAAAGTCTGCTCCATTTAGCAACATGAGTCACACACGTCATTAGCAATTCTTGCAATTTTTTCATTAGCGTTGCGATATTTGGTCTATTTTCTAAAACCACTAGCTTAATCAAACCTCATGATTAGGCAAGAATTCTAATTTTCACCTAAAGTTTCTGGTTCCCAGCCTGGGGGGGCCACATGGGGGGCCCGGAAAGAATGGGTAAAAACTGATGAGCCAGCCTAACACTCGCCAAGGGTCAGCATTTTATCTTAGAGCAGCTAATCTCTGAAAGACTGCAGTCACTGCGTCTCCCCAAACCCTTACACTTGACACACCTTTTGCCCATTTAGACAGGATCCAATGGTTTGAAAACACATTGTGAGGGTGTGCATTCATCATTTTAAGAAATCAGGTGGATTTGGCTAAGAAGGCTTTTGCTAATAAACACAAAAGGAAATAACTACAAATGCTGCCAATGTTGCATCTGTTAAAAACAAGAAGAAAGTAATTAAAACCAAAAAAATACACAAATTAACTTGCTTGGTTTAATAAGCAATTCTTCCATGAAATTAGAAGGGCTGCAGAGTCACAGAAAATATAGGCAATATCTTAATTTCTCCAAGTAGCTAACAAGATATTGTACCAAGCTTTGAGCCAAGGGGAAAAGAAAAAAAATCATGTTGATAAAGATAAGGCATCATCTGAAACTGAAAACAACCTTACCTCAAATAAAAGTGAAAAAATGCCTAATTTGAAAATATTTTTTTCTTATCTGAAGTAACAAAATTATGCAGAGAGAAGTTTTACACTTGTTCAAAATCAGCATTTGAAAATAAATATCATACTTGTATGAAAAGACTTGAAATGTCTGAAAAACATCCAGAAGACCTAATTTGAACACAGCTTTGCCTGTGTACTCCTTTATCTAAAGCAGCCTTGTCCCATCTCCTACTCACACAAAGATCACCTCTCCGTATTTTTCTACAGAACTTTATAAGTGATATTTGTAGTTATTCTCAAAAGCATTCAAGGCATGTGTGTACATTGCTTCATTTGGATTAAGCATTAATCCCATTAAATCAATCCCTTCTTTGTTCAAAGCATCAGAATTCAAAACCACAGGCACAGTCAGTTTTGAAATATCCTTTTCAAGTCAGACTTTTTATCTTAATCCATTTAAGTACACAGGAATGTAATGTGACCAAGTGCCCAAACCCTCTGAAACCTGACATTACTGGTCTGGCAAAAAGTATTATCACTAAGGAGAAGCAATCAGAATGGTCAGACATCTTTGCTTTCTCTTTTCTTGAAAAATCAATTCACGAGCTTGTCTATGAGCAGCTTTTGAGTGACTTTTTGAGTCACCCTTTTTGCCCCTCCTCCTCCAAGTCCCTCCTGCATTGCTAGAAAAAACCCAATACATGGCTCTGGCATATCACCAGTGAAAACCAATAATGCTGTACCTGAAAACACCTCACTGCTGATTTAGATACTTTAAAAGAGCATATGTTTGTTTCACAGATAATAAATTTTGTTATTAATAATTTCAAATCTTCTTTCAAAGGTGAATGTTTAATTATACGAGCCTCCGGTAACTCTGTAAACCTGCAGCTCTGTATACATGTGAATGACGGCAGTAGCCACGTGACATCTCTGCCAGGATGCCAGCAGCTCTGCTAAAGTTTTGGAGAGAGAAAATAAAGACCAGCTCAGCTGAACAGAACTGGAATCTGCTCATACAGAAAGAATATCAACAAACATCGCATCCTGTATCCTGTAATTCAAATTCCATATTCCTTATGAAAAAGCACTGGATGCACTTGAACATGCCAGATGCCAAGCAAGGCATGGACATAAGGCTTTTAGTTTCCACCACCTTTAATGGTGTTTTTTCTGATGTTATCAGCATCTTGCAAGCCTGAGCCCTAGACATCTGCAGACACTCAGCTGCTTATATCTCCCAAAATCTAACATCGCACAGTACTGGCAGCTCTTAGCCCTGCTTCGGTATTAACTTAAAAAGCAAAATATCATATAACACTCTTGATGAAATCAGTTTTCATTAGCTAGAGCTAAAAGGCCTATAATCCTTCTATAGGAATTATATGTATGCCTAATGGAGTCAACGTATTTTCAATTTGAATATTCATTTTTCATGGGGTTTCAAAACACACTTCAACTTGTCTGAATGGCATAATCCTGTATATATGCTGTTATGGTGTAATATCATCCATTAGTTGATGTATGGGGCTGTTTGAAACTGTCTTACTTTCCTGGTTTGAGAGCAGCTTTTCTCTAGTTCTCATTAGCACATTGGAGTAACTCCGAGGGGTCTGTAAAAAGCTTTATTCTCCTTCCAGGTGCATGATGGAACCAAATTTGGAAATTTAATTAACACTCTGCAAAAAGCTAACAAAGGGACCACAGACATGTTCCAGGATTTGCAAATTGTAATCAAATAATTTCAAGCGTGTTCTTGAGAGAGTTTTGTATCATCTTAAGGTTGCTGATAAAAATAATTATTAACATAATTATAAGTAAAGCATTATACTGAAGTAGGTTAAAATGTATTTGCAGATGTAAAAGGAACATCTCAGTATAATTATTTACCTTTTTCTTTCTGCTGTGCATGGAACACATGGAACCAGGGTACTTTGCTCCTGCCCAAAATATACCTGAAGTGTAATGCATATCTTAATAGAGACTAAATAAATAGTAAAATACATTAATACCTCATAATGAAAAATGTAAAGTCCCGCAGAACATACAGCTTCAGATTAAAGTACTTAGAAGCTAATGATTAAGCAAGGTTAGAATGCCTTCACTCCCCACTTGAGAACAGGTGTTGGGACCAAGTTCTTGATTTATGTCTTCTTCGGTAACACCTTCTGGCTGATGTAATGTCTTCCTCCCACCTAACACCTAATCCTGGAGCAGCTCCCTTTCTGAATTAATTCTTCTGGCTTAAAAGCAGTACCATTCCCTTTATTACCAATCTTTTACTGCTGATTTATTACTTAAAACAAACTTTCTTGAATAAAGTTCTGTGAATGCTTTGTAATATACTTACCAATATAAATGTGCAGTCCTGTTTATAAACTGCACCTTAACTTATTCCACAAACAAGATCCACTATGATGAAATCTTTGAGGGATACTAACTACATGCCTGTGCCAAGTCACATTCTGTTATTTCACTAAATTGGAGACAGATAATGTTCTTCCTTCTGAAAGGAGCACCCCACTTCATCTTAACGCTTAGATTAGTAGACATGTTGGGACAGCTTCCCAGAGCACAGGACTCTTCTGAAATAACACCTACATGCAGTCAAATAACACGCTACCTAGCAACAAGGCTGGACACCTGAGTGTCTCTCCTTTGGTGATACTAGGACCCCATGTGCAGCACCACAGATCAGAACTGTCTTTCTTTCCTAATCCCCTCCAAACCTAAAGTCTTAGGATGCTTAAAGAGAAACACAGTGAACATCCTTCACAAAAAGAGAAGGTACAAAAGCCAGAGAAATCAGTCACTAAAAAGAACTAATAGAAGGAATATAACACGACCACCCCCAGAAAGGTTTGATCTGGTTCATGGAAAGGAAGCTCTTCAAAAGCAAACCATGCTAGCCCAGAACTTTTCTTGACATCATGACTAAACTAAAACGTTTAGGAAAATATACAAATTAGTCTAAATGAAGAATTTCACATATTCTGTAACTCCTTCAAGTCCTGCATCCAGGTCATTTATGGAGACGTTGAAGAGCACGGTGCTAAGGGTGGAGCCCTGTGGACCCCCAGCAGTGACAAGTCCCCAGTCTGATGTCACCCATTCAGTGTGACCCTTTCTGTCCAACTGAGGCAGTTGCACACCCATCATGTAACACTGTTATCCAGCTGTGTGCTGGACATTTTGTCCAGGAGGATCCTGTGAGAGACAGCATCAAAAGCCTTGCTGGTCCAAAAAGATTACTATGCACAAACCTGATGAGTTGTTGAACAGAAAACTTTAGAAGGGCTGCAAGAAGCAGGCTGCAAGGTGCTATTCTTATTTGAGCTAAAGATTGGTTATGGTATCTACAGGTTTATTTGTTTAAAGACAGATAGAAAGTGCTGCCAAGATCCTCACCTATTGATTAGCACAAAGGATGTAATCTGTTAGACGTACATGAAGCCTAACAAATTTAAGGCTGAGCTGGTGAACATTTTTTTAAAAAACACATCTGATTTTAAATAAAAGACTAAGCTGTAAAACAGTTTATTGCATTTTCCATTTAGGCTCTTCAGGTTGTTAATAGGTATAAAGTGAGTGTACCTATTAAATAAATAAATAAAAAATTAAAATCCCATTCTAATTTCAGTAATAATTTTTCTTATTTTACCTTCCAGCATTTTTTTTTTCTTTCATACTTTAATGATTATCTTGAAAGAGTTTTCAGCATTACAAATCAACTCTTTGTAAAGGTACCACTGGTCTGAATGAACAACATCTATCCTCTTTACACAGTGGAACAGGCTCATTTTTCTAAATTATAACACTGTATTCTTACAACACAATTCCAAAGAGATTTAACTCCAAGTATCAAGATGCAAATATTCAACTATTCCTACAGTAGTTCCAGAAAACTCTCTAACCTCATTCAAACACCTTGACAAAAATTTCAATACCTAAAACAAGAAAATAATTTCTAAAGTTTAAAAGCTTCTAAAACACTCCCAAAAAGTTAAGTTTTCGTGACAGAGACTCCAGCTTTATCACTTGAATGTTAGAGGGTACATCATAGCCTTTCCTCAACACCACCAAAAGTGCTACACAGCAGATATTTCAGCAATAAAGTTGAAATACAAAAGCTAGCATCACATAAGTGATCTTGGAAACTGCCCTTTGCTCTACATTTTGTATTACTATAAAATATAGATACAAGATGCCTCACTATACAAAACTGAACTTTGCCTGACATTTAAAATAAAATCAAACCTATTTAATTCTTTTGTGGGGAATAGAAAGCCTACCTTCAGACTAATTAAGCACTGAAAGTAAAGCACTGACTCCATCAAACTGTCAGAAAAAAGTTAGAAACTCCAATTTATTTAAAACATTATCAAGGAAGAGAATTATTTTCTTCTTTTCTGTCAGCTCTTTTTTTTTCAGCTGTATAAATGAACAGACAAAGATGATTTTTCAGAGATGCTATCTCTGCTCAATTGTATGGTGATGGATGTAATGATATCTCTATGTCAGTAAAGTACAGCCTAGGAAAAGCAGTATCATTTGAGATATTTTAAAGAATACGCTACTGAAGTAGAGGAGGTTTGAAGTGATAATTAAATACTGTGTAACATACACTTGTATATTACAGACCAGGACACATTGTGCAACCCTTATTTGCACTGGTGAACACTTACAGGAGTAGTCCTATTGACGTCAGCGAGACTACTCATGTGGGTAAGAGCTCACTAACTTGTGAAGGGTTGTGCAACAAAGCCCCAAACATGTCTCATTCCACACATTGTTTCATGCTTTGTTCCTCAACCACAATTTTTTCTCTAATAATGTTAATAATATTATTTCACTATTACCACTCAGAAAACTATGTGAGTGGTATCTGCCATACTCCAGTTTTTCAGCTAGACACCAAAGCAGAGCCACACAAGAATTGCAGATTCACTGAGGATGGCAGGCACCTCTAGAGATTGCCACCAAAGTGACCCTCTGCTCAAGCTGCAGTGGGCTTCTCAGGGTCCTGGTCTGCCAGCTTTGAGTATCTCCAAGGATGGAAAGAGACTCCACACCCTCTCTGTGCAGTCTGTGCCAGTGTTCAGGTGTTTTTCTGTGTTCAGGTAGAAATCCCTGTGTTTCGGTTTGCACCCAAAGCTCTTTGTCCATCTGTTTTACTTCCCCCCTTCCATAAGAAACTTATACAAACAGGTGAGGGCCCCTCTTTTCTTCAGGCTGATTAGTCCATTACCAATCTTTATGGCCCTTTGCTGGACTCACTGTACTTTGTCCACATGTCTCTTGCACTGGGGAGTACAAAACTGGGCCCAGTACTCAAGATGTATTTTAACAGGGCTGGGTATTTGGGCAGGATCACCCTTTGACCTGCTGGCAATGCTCTTCCTAACGCTGGGATGCTGCTGGCCTTCTCTACTCTGAGGGCACACAGCTTGAGCAGCTTCAATAGATTTACAGGAAGAAATGCTACAGGGATTTCTACTTCCTGGCAGGTGAAATTAGTGAAAATACCTTCTACTGATTTGGATGTTGGCACCACACAATAAAAAACAACATATGGCATTGGCTGCTTTTCCAAAAGCTTTCACTGCTGTGGCAATGCTCTACGCATGCAACCTCATCTGGCAAAACATCTTCCATCGATACTATTTTAGACAAGAATTCAAATAATCTATTTGTTACTATTTTAAGAATTTCTTTTTGGCAACCACAGTAGAACAAAGGCGCAGTGTTTCAGTCATGCCCCTAGTTTTTATTATAAAGCTTAAACAAATGCCAAGAATTCAAGGCTAGTTTCAAAAATTAAAAATGAGCAGCTGCATCTTTTCCCTGTCCTCCTCCCCTTCATCGTGTCCCCACCCTCGTTTGTTTGTTTTGGAGACAGTGTAGCTCACAAACACGTGTTCACCTCCAAAAAGCATCCTTAGCAGAAAAAGGAACAAGGAAGGGAGGAGAAGAGTTGGAAAGAGCAGAAGTGAAAGGAAAATAAGAGACATGAAAACTGAGAGCTTATATTTGTACAGGACTCAGGAAACAGCTTTTAAAAAAATTCCCACATTCACAGGATGCATATTCTGCACTGTGTCTTTGTTATAAAAATTTATACAAACTTTTTACAGGCAAAGATGATAAAGGACTCAATGAGAAAAAAATTCTGGTAGAATCACTTCTACTATTATTTTATAACAGCCTGGTTTGTCTAAAGCCTGTTTGAACTTGGCCATTGACTGCACTCAGAAAAACACTTTAAAACTATAGATATGTCCATGTAAGACATACAATGTAACACATGAAATTGAGGCACAGTACCACAAGGCTGGTCATAAATTTTCAGTACTGGTGGCTGAGATTCTGATTTCAGTCCAGCTCACTGACCAAACCAATATCTCTCATAAGCCCATGATAGGTCCCTTACAGTATCACACAATGACAAAAAAAAAAGTTAGAGCCATATCTAAAAAAACATGTTGATAGCACATAAACAGACTGATCTTCTGCCAAAACTAAGCAGTTAAAAGCTGTATCATAAAATATACAATAGGAGAAGAACACAAAAGGACTTCAAAAATTTTAAATTAGACAAAATAAAGAGCTGTAACAAATAGGTAGCTATCAACATTTTTAAAGTCCTTCAGATTCACTCTGGGAAAGCCTCCAAGACTGCAGCTTCTGTGGGATGGAGAATATAAATTTAATACTATTCAATTTAACTGACAGTGACATGAAAGATCTGGAGAAAATCCAGTGCATCCAAGATAACTAAAAAATGACTCCATGTTGCACTGCAAGAAAAATGGCAGCAGAAGGTCTCTCAAGGATATGGTATCAATGAAAAAAGCAGTCATAAATACCAGTACATTACTCTTTCCCTTTTACTATCACTGTCACATTATTTTACAGACTAATGGCTTAGTAATTTTGCGAACAGCAGTTCTGAGGACTTAATAGTGCTGGCACCGTTCACATTACTACACGAGCTAACAAATGTACCTGATAGCAAAGCTCATCCAAGTCCCTGGCACATCTTTCCAGCAAACAAGCAATCGTGCCATGCTTCTGTTTAAGTGACTGTGACACACATACTCTAACTTTGTTGCAAGAAATCCAAGAATTTCAAAGTCAATAGACACCAAATATTTTCATAAGTAAGTTGAGCACACTCAGCATGACAGCAGCTAGGGAAATTTTAATATGTATGGATTTTTAACTGGGAGAGTGGTGGTGGTGCAGAGATTAGTAAAAAGAACAAAGAGGGAAGCAAAGAGTAATTAAAAATGCATCTACTCAAACTCTTTAGGTGTAGTCGTCTCCTCATGTAGATACAAAAGCTCAAGAAATACTGGATATATTATTAGCAGGAAAAGGGCTGCATAGATGGCTAAATTTTCACCCTGGATAAATAGACAGAGTAAAGCTGGGAGAAGCACAAAGAAAATGCAGAAGAAAACTTTAGAGGCATAAGGATGAACACGGGTCAGAGAGTACAAAGACTATTCAAGAGGTAAATTAAATTACTAACCAAACTAGTACAAAATTAACCAGAAAAAAACCAAAACAAACCAACCAAAGAAACAAAAAAATGAAACAACCCAAAACACAAATTGGCAGCTTTTCCAAAGTCAAATCATCCTGTCTACCTGTGTGAACCTTCATGCTGTAACAAAGAGTGTCAAGTATGGGGATTGGGTGAAGCAGTCCAGGCTGAGGGAAGGCAGATCTCTTCATACAGCAACATTGATTGTCCTCTGGTCTACAGTGATTGGGGATTACAGCCTAAAATGTGGAAGAATGAATGCATGCCATTCGAGAGGCCAGTAACTACACTAATTTTCAAGTGCATAATGTCTAAAAAAGATCAGCTAACACAGTTTTTGGATTCAATAAACAAGAACTTTTTAAAAATATCCATATCTAATTAATTTCTTAGAAGAAGCCGGAAAGTAGAATTTCCCAAGAAACATAAATATTCTAATAGTCTGAAATTTGGGGTTATTTGTAACCAGTATTAAAAAGATAACTTTATAGGAGTATGAAAACTGGGGACATTTTTGTTTGTTTTTCATTTTGCTACTTCATATTTTATTATGTTCTTTAGAATTGTAAAAAAAGTAAACCAAATTATTTCCTCATAATCTTTATTTTAAAACCAATATATTTGTACTTTCATTTCAACAAAACTACATTTTCCAGAGCGTACAAGTGAGTGGTGAGAGCCCACATCTCTGTGCCACTCGAAACTCCTCTATTATGCAATATGCAGACATGTGCTTCCTTAACTTTCCTTCCTAGAAGCACCAGAATGAGCTAAAACTTACTAATTGATTTAGCTGACAAACCATTAAGGAAAATGCATTACAAGTAACATGAGCTTCCTTAGAGTCAGGCAAAGAAAAAATGCAGTGAAATCAAGCAGTGTTTTTCAACCCAAGAAGGCTACCTCATCAATCTGAAGTACCACCAAAGAGACATAGACAAAGTGGAGTCAAAACTGCTATTCAAAACCAGTTTTATGCATAACCATCCCTTGCTAAGCACTTATGTGTTTAATTAGGATCTTCCAAAACTGTAGTCAATACATTTGTAAAAAACATCATTCAAAGATAAAAATTAGAAAACTAGATTAACATTTGCAGCTTTTCTTCAGAAAAGGAACCGTATAACATTTAAAAAAAAAAAAAAATCCCTATAAAAACTTTGTTGGAAGACTAAATCCCAAATATCACATGTGACACATGAAAAATCAGTGGGTTTACTGATGTAAAAATAATTATCTTGAATAAAGGATTTAAAGAATATAATTTGCCCTGAAGTTCAATACCTGCTAGGTAACATTAATTCTTAGTTGCTTTAATTTTGCAATTAAGCACACAAAGTGGAAAAGCACAGGGCAGTTTTTTTGGGAACAGTTAAGGAAATCAGCAAATTTTTTTTGTTGGAGTTCTCCAGTTAACATCAAATCTATTTTGACATTAAAGTGTTCTGACAAAGACTATCAACCTTATGTCAACTATAAAACATGTAGAGGATACTTTCCAAATTTACAATTACTACAAAAGGTGAATGAAATATCTGGAGCTTGGTGGAGTTCTGAGGGGTGAGGGGAATTTGATTTGTTGGGATTTTTATGGTAGAAGATAATAAAAACTTGAAATGACTCCTTTAGAAATCTATTGTATTCATCCGAATTTTCTTTATCCCAGAGAAATTATATTCTAAATGTTCATAAAATATATATATAGTACACACTTTTTACAGAGTGACAAAATCCAAAAGAATCAGCTGGAATTTAAGTAATCCCCATAAGAAAAGTTTTAATTAAGCAAAAGCTGTAAACCTGAGTTATCAGAGCGATATTTTGCTTCCTCCTGACATGGCGTGTTTTTTTCAAGTTGTCAAATATACAACATAGTAACTTCTGGTGTGTGGTTGCCTTCATTTAAAAAAAAAAACAAAAAACAAAAAACACAACAAACAAACAAAACATTTGGTGAGAGACCAACTGCTAAGAGACTCCTTGAGATTTATCTGGGAATACATATAGATGGGATAAGCATCTCTACTGTTATTCAAAAACTTCTCCTCTAGTATTCAGGAAAAACATATTTGGGGTTCTCTTTCCTTCATGCTCAGAGTATGCATCTACAACACATTTTGAACTACCTTAATTTCATCTAAATCAAAGAAACAGCATGAAAAATCACAGGCTGTCATTGCTTCTGTGACCAGCGGGGTGCAAAGGGGTGCCTAAACACCCAAGAGAGTCTGTAACCCTGGATGTGATCAGTATATTGCTAACACAGGCCAAAAGGAACCACCAAACACAATATTTTATACAACCTCCCAGTAGCAGGAACACCTGAAAAGAAGGTAAAATGTGTACTATGTTACCCTCTATGGCCAAAGATCTTTGAACCCACAACTTCTAAATCCCTGCAGAGTGCCTTAGCCCAGCAGGCAGCACGGAGCTCTGGCTGGAGGCAGGTGAAGGAAGGAGGGATCTTCTGCAGCAGGTCACAGGTGTTAAAGACACTGAGAAGTGATGAAGCCAGAAGCAGAATGAGCAACAGTATTCCAGCACAAGGACCACAGCACTCAGCTGGCAGAAGGGGTACACCCTGATCTAAGTTTGCTCTCATAAAATTACTTCTGGTTCCCATATAGTGAAATTTTACTATACAATACACATGAACTATAACAATAAGGGGGTGTTTTGCTTTGGTTTAAGTACGTCTCCTAGAACAACTCACATCCATCCACGTGCATATTTTTTTTACTGGGCTTTGCTTTTAACATGAGGAAGCAAATGCTACTAAACTGTTGCATCAGTTAAGAATTTACGCTTTCGACTTCCCTAAGAGAAATATAATTCCCATGCTGGAAAGATGTTCTGCAGTTACAATGATAAGGATTGCAAATCTTAGAGACAAAATATTACTACTTTGTTATCAGGACCTAGGGATTCCCTTCACCACCCACAAAGAGAAATCCACTGTAGAAGGGCATTACATCAAAAAGTCCCTGTACAAAGATCTAATGTGTTACCATTCCACACACGTTCTAGAACAACTATTCCCTTGATGGAGCTTTAATTAAATTGATAGAAATCTACCATAACTTTCCCCTGCTATTAAGGATACACAATTACACTTGCCAAACTTTTAAGAATTTTATAGATTTATCTGTTTATTCTATAAAAATAAACAAGCATAAAGGTTATTTCATTTGCACTATTAAACAAAAATAATAGCTGAAATATTACAGCTGTGGTTATGAAAGTACAACACATACTTGTATGGTCATATGAAGATGACCATAGGAATGGAAATATTGTAGCCAGTGTGATGGTTAAATTATGGCAAGTGAATGAACAATTGGAAGAGCTCCCATTTCAGAGAACTGTTTGAGATGAGGTAGTAGGAACATATATAATGTGCCTTGGGGAGCATCAGGAAGCAGATTAACAGCTGAATTCATTGTAATAAAACACGGGTCTGACTCTTTTGCTCAGAGGAGAAATGTCACCCAGAACAGCAGCACTTTTGTTGGGTCATGAAAAGTGAAATTCTTCTTTCCACCCAGTTCTAACAGTGAAGGAACAGCACCAAAGGATACACACTACTCTTATGCCCAATATAGCACTGACTTTACCTTGTTTTCATAGGTCTTGGTTTCTTTAAAGAGAAAAAATTTACTAATTAATTAAAAGAAAAAATTACAGATGCACCACATGCACTCACAAGAAAACAAGCCAATGTCACAGTGCCTTGATGCTGGAAGTTACTTTCTAGTTCAGAACAATGATACTGAAATTAAGAGTAGTGTAATGGCTGGATTATTAGAAGTAGAATCTTCAAAGTATCCTCAGTTTTTATTTGAAAAAACAGATTGCCTCTGAAGATAGGAAAAAAAAACAGTGATGCAGAGGTTTGTATGCTCCTTAATGTCACTCCTTAAATAACATGAATCTTGCCATAAAAAAAAACTAGTTCTTAAATTTTTGTCCTCTCACATTTCCTATAACTGAACTCTAGCAAGCTGTAAATAGCACTCAGTAAACTTGCATTTTAGGGCCCACAGTCACTACTTTGTTATTTGAAAACAAAGCAAAGACCTGTCTTTTAAAAAAAACTAAATACAGGGTTTTTTATGTTTACATAACAAATTTCTTTCTGTTTAAATATCATCCCCAGGTACTAAAAACATTGATTAATTAAACCCACAGACATTCAAGAACATAAATTTTATGATCATTAAAAAGAAAAAGAGAAGATTCTTGTACTTTTTTTTCCTCTAAGTTTGGAGGAATGAAAATTACTACCTTATTATATGTTATAAACTCACAGAGCTTTACAATCTTATATTCCTGACACTTAAAGATTAAGTCAGGTCAGTATTTTAGTCTTAATGTTACAGCTATAAGCTCATCCAAAATAAATATTTCACCATTGATGTCTCTTACTGAAACCTTGTAATTATTTATAACTCCTGTGAAAAGATCTAACAGTGTTAATACTGGTGTGCAAAATGACTTTGCAGTACGTACCCTGCGTAAACATTTTCAAATGTGATTTGTGTCAGGTCTTTTTAATCATCTGAAGTACTGTCTTCCACATTCCCAAACAAACAGTTTGTACAGCTAAAATGTTGGCTGCTTGTAAGCACCTATCTCCATTCATTTAAAGATATGCTACTGCTGACAGCAAAGAGGGGAAAAGTTTCTGTCAGTCATTTTCCTCTCCTTAGCACATTATTATACACAGAGCAATCCATCCTGAGGGCTCAACACTGATTAAATTATCAGTATGGACAAAAAAAATCTCAATAATACAGTTACATGAAAATAAGTATCTTACATGAGAGGAATATAGAGTTTTAAATGGTTTGTGATGGGTCTTATATTTATGAGCCTAGCATTTTAAGACCCTCATCTAATTAATCTTATTTTCAGAAGTGCGAAGCTTTGCCATTAACTTTCGTTGAACTCAGTGGGAGTTACTTGAAATGTTACCATGTCCTGAATGTGCAGTCACCTTTTTCAGTTATATTTATAAAAAAAACCAAACAATTGAAATACTGAGATGCCAGTGGTTTTTCAGATCAATTATAAACTCTGAGAACAGCAACAAGTTTTCACACTTTCCAGTTCACCCTAAAAAGTGGACCTAAAGCTAGCCAAATCAAATCAGTTTGAAATACTGCAATGATTCTGTGGATATTTCTAAAACTTATAAATAGAGACCCAGAGCAAATCTTAATTTTTTCTCAATTCAGGAATTCATTTATAAATCCTATTAAATTATATGCCTGCAGAAGGTATACATTCTCAGTGAAAGATCCTCTTTGACAACATAAAGGAATATTAATTAAATAACTTACACAAGAGGGAAATGTCACTGTTTCTGGAAAAAAACAGTTCTCACACATGTCATAATCACTAAAAAGTATCCTAATGCTTTTCACAAACATAGGTAGCACAGCAATAACAGGAATTTAATTTGAAACTTGAAAGCATTCAAAAGGACAAGTCAAACGTGCAGAGAGTATACACTCACAAAAAGCTGGCAGGTACTTTAATAAGCTTTTTAAATGAGGTAGAGTCCTGTAGAAGCCAAAGCAGCACTCATTTCTATGACAGTTACCCAATATGCTTCAGTTCCTTTGTAAATTCTACCACTTAGTGGAAAGAAAGAATTTGCATATTTGGATAATTCAAACCAAGTTAAAATAAACTCCTGCAGTAACATTGTGGCTTTCACATGATACATAGAAGATTGTCGGTTTAAATGAATGTAAATCAAGGGTGTCCAAAACTTTTCTGTTTGATGTGCAGGCAACACAAAACAACAGCTAGAGGCTCTAGGCAGCAACTGTCCCATCACTGCTTCCTTCTAATCCATATGCTGCATTCCTTCAGTCTGTGAAGTTTGAGCCTGCCTGCTTGTAATTGTAACCTCACACCATCTTTTGAACTGAAACCTCCTGTAACTCCTTCTTCTTTTAAGGTATTTTCTTCAATACTTTATAAGAAAGAACATGTTTTCCCAGCCACTGGAAAAAAAAATCAGCTGGGATAGAACTGCACATTCAGCACAGCTCCATGAGCAGAAACTCTTCCTTATCAAACCTGATTTCCTTTTATGGCAAGATAAACCACATAGGTGATTAGGGGGATGTAATCTTTTTGGATTTCAGTAAAGATTTTGACACTGCCTCTCAGAGGATCCTTCTGGACAAAATGTCCAGCACACTGCTGGATGAACACATCATGGGATGGGTGAGCAGCTGGCTCACAGGTCAGACACAAAGGGTTACAGTGAATGAGGTGACATCGCACTGGGCACCTGTCACTAAGGGGGTTCCATAGGGCTCCATTCTCAGCCCTGTGCTCTTCAACATCTTCAGAAATGACTTGGACACAGGACTGGAAGGGATACAGGGCAAGTTCAGAGAGGATACAAAACTGGGAGGAGCTGCTGAGTCCATCGACGGCAGGGAGGCCCTAAAAAGAGACCTCAACAAATTAGAAGGCTGGGAAATCACCAACCATATGAAGTTCAACAAGGGAAAGTGCCAGATTCTGCACCTGGAACAGCTAACCCTGGATGTACAGACAGGCTGGGGAATGAGATGCTGGAGAGAAGTGCCACAGAAAGGGCCCTGTGTATGCTGCTTAAGGGAAAGTTGAACACGAGCCAGCAGCGCCCTGGCAGCCAGGAGGGCTAACCCTGTCCTGGGGGGCATCAGGCACAGCATGGCCAGCTGGGCAAGGGAGGGGATTGTCCTGATCTGCTCTGAGCTGGGACAGCCTCAGCTCCAGTGCTGGGGGCAGTTCTGGGTGACACAACGTTAAAAAGACATTAAACTCTAAGAAAGTGTCCAGAGTACAGCAACAAGGATGGTGAAGGGCCTTGAGGGAAAGACATATGATGAACAGCTGAGGTCACTTGGTCTGTTCAGCCCAGAGGAGACTGAGGGGAGACCTCACTGCAGTCACAACTTCCTCATGAGGGGAAGAGGAGGGGCAGGCATTGATCTCTTCTCTGTGGTGCCCGGTGACAGGACGTGAGGGAATGGCCTGAAGTTGTGTCAGTGGAGGTTGAGTTTGGATACTGGGCAAAGATTCTTCATCCAGAGGGTGGGTGGGCACTGGAACAGCTCCCCAGGGAAATGGCCACAGCACCAGCCTGACAGAGCTCAAGAAGCGTTTAGACAATACTCTGGTACACATAGTGTAACTTCTGTGGATGGTCCTGTGAAAGGCCAGGAATTGGACTTGATAATCCCTGTGAGTCCCTTCCAAATCATCACATTCTGTGACTCTGGGATTCACCTGTTGCAATTTAGCCTAAGCTCTCCATGGAACACTGACCATCTGAAAACATAAACCCCTTTGCTAAATTGCTGAATATTATTTTGAATCGTTGCATTATCTGGTGCATCTATCTGTAGTTGCACCAGATAGCAGTGGTGGCCTATCTACCATTTTCACCAAGATCATATCCAAAACATACCTGTTCTCTCCAAAGCTTGTGTTTTACATTTGCAGCCATCATTTTAGATTAGAATAGAAACAATAATGCACCACAAATGTGCACTACAGTATCCCTTATGTCAGGCTTCCTCAATATACCTTTATTTACACCTAAATTATTTCCTGTCCAGACTTCTGTAATTCCCCATATGCTGTATTAAATGCACAGATTTTACACAAAGCTTGAACACTGTGGCTATATTTTGCTGCCACACTATTTAAGTTTTTATCACCTCTCTTCTCCCTCCACCCCCACCCCTCCTCTGCTGCTTCCAGCACAGACTTCCTGCAGCCACTGTCAGGGCAACAGTTTGAAAATTGCACGTTGGTTTCCAGACTTGCCATAATCAAATTCTCTCATATTCTGAAACTCAAATATGCACCTAATCTCTCTGCCTGATCACTTTGCTTCTTCTGTCTTGGCTCCTTGCTGTCCTCATGTTGCATTTTTCTACAGCTGGGGACAGAGATACTGACCTTTCAGTTGTCTTTAGTCTACATACATATCGGGAATATTTTGTCCCTTCTCTAAACAAAAGGTTTCTATCCGAGGGAACATTTAAGCAAATACTGCACAAGTTCTTGGCCTCTCCTAGATTATAGGTGCTTTCTAATGGATTTTGGAAGACACTTTATAAAGAGCTGAAAGTAAAAGCAAACAAAACTGCTTAATTACATGAATTTAACAGCATAGTGTTCTCATACCAAATTATGTTTTGGAAGAAATAAAAGAGCTGTGAAAGACAGCTTTAAACTATTGTTCTCTGTGAAAGAAAAAGCAGGAGGAGATTTCTAAAATCTCATAAATCTTGCATTTTCCTGATTGCTGCCAAGATTCAGGGGAAAGACTAAAGGGCTTAAATGCAAGTCACTCACTAATTGTGTGTTATCTTTTTTTTTTAATTAGCATAAACAAAGTAAAGTGTAATTTTCACTATTACAAAGCTTCTGGATTTAAATCCTTATATTTCTACATTCAAATTTAAATGACAAAGGTCATTAAAACATAAAAGGACCCAATTACACAGTAAAAAGCACAGAAACACAGAATATGAGAGAATCTTTAAGTTTCTTTCTGTGATCTGAAAAAAGACCAAGTAAGCATTTTTAAGTGTACTCCTTCTTAGATGCCATTTGTTAGGTGTTCCTAAAAGTCTGTGGTAGCAAACATTCCAGCTTATATTGGTTAACATTTCTTATGATTTAGTTAGTGTCTCCCTGAGGTTTTCTCTTGTGATACTATGACCTACAACAGAAAACAACTGTCTTGCTTCGTGTACCATGTTGTCTCAAACTGATGCCTATGTTCTACATTGTTCTTTTCAATCCATCTTCTCTGTTTTAGATGGATCAAAATTTATTATATTTTCTCAGTCTCCTACAAGTCTATTGCTTTCCTCTGGATTCTAAGTCATAGGTACCACTGAGAATTGTCTTTCAACATATTTGTTATTTTGGCTAAAGCCTCACCAGCAGTGAAGAGAAGGAAATTACTCTTCACATTTCAACTGTAATATTTCTCTTATTAAGACTTGTGCCATACTTTGACTTACTCATTTTGCTACCCACTACTATGCCCATATCTGATTCTGCTTTGCTTAAATCTACCTATTTCTGATTTGACATTTACATATGTTGTATGCAGCATTGTTTATCATTCTTTGTTCATTACACATAACTACTCCAGTTTATCAAGATTTTTGATTCATATACCCTCTTTTCAGTTTCTCTCTTGCCTAATGGCAAAAATCCACTGACTTTTGTACATGTACAGTCATGTTTAACACCATTTTCTATGAAAGATGTGAGATAAATGTAGCCCGAGAAGAGGCTTGTCTCTGCTGTTAAGTTCAAGAAAAAATTATTCTTTAAGTAACATGGTTCGCTTTGCAATCTCAGCATTATTTCAGTGAAAGCTCCCTGTTTTATCTGTGCTAATGCATGGAACATCATTAAAGTTGAGACAGTCTTATAGCTCACTACAGCAGCTCCAAAACCAAGAAGCAGAAAAGCCTGAAGTAGTACAAGAGAAGGAAGGAGGATATAAAAAAACACCCACAAGAAACATTCAGCTTATCATTAGAAACCACTACCACATACCAGTCACAGGAATGATGGACACCTATTATTGGTCTCCCTTCTGAATCACCAAGAGATGAGAACTTGGGAGAGGCTCTCAGAGGCACAGAGGAAGCACACAAGAGCATGGAGGGACAATGTACATCCCATTCCCAAGCAGTGTTTCCACATTGCAAACTTATTGACAGAAGGCAGTTCTTCTCTGCCCAGGACAGCAATACAGCACACCCAGGTACAGGTGCAAGCACGCCTGCTGGGTCTGGGAGAAAAAGTCAGCAGCAGGCAACCAAAACCCCATACTGACTGGAAGAGACAGAGCAGCCCCAGAGAACTAAAGCCTTGAACAAAGAACTCAAGAAGAATTTCATCAAATACTGTTGTTTAGGCTGTAACTAACTTGATGAAATGTTCCTACTCACAACTTCTAATACAGGTGTGTAAATTGTTCAGTTAAAGCTTACTATCTTACAGTCACTGTATGAGCCTCAAGTGCACATTTCAACCTCATTTACAACTTCCCAGTGGATCAGATAGGATTTTTGTAAGGAACATCTTGAGGGCTGTTTCACACAAGCTATAACTCATTTTATATCTCACCGTTTCTGATTATTTTATTAAGTGGTACATTTTTTCAGTTACTCTGCATTACATAACCTTCATAGTCCTCCTCTCATGTCATGTTGTACATCCTGTACACAGATTTTGAAACATCTAGAATGTCAAAAATATATTACTAGACTACTCTTCACACATAAACTTGTCTTTTAAAATAAAAAATGGAGTTATTGGAAAAGGGGTTTGATCAGAGAGATTCAGGATCTGTTTTAAAGTTAATTTTACTCAGTAGAAAATTATTTCAAAAATTTTAACTAGTATAAGCAATACAAAAAAAAAAAAAAACATTGTAGCAAAAGCAAAAGAAGCATACACAGCCTGGTGCTTTCTTTAAAGACAGTGAGATCATGCTGTTGACTATAATGAAATACATTTCAGCCTCCAAATTGCTAAAGGACAAAAATTATACAATTACTCACATTAAAACACAATTATCTTTCCATGCTATTATTAAAATGATGCTAACTGATAAAATGAGAATTTAAGCTATTTTGTATTTTATAAACATTAACATTTCATGAGTATAAACTATTTGGAGTCACATTACATGGGAAATTAATACTATATAATATGTATGATAGCTTTCACTGAGGATTTGTGAAATGTTTATGACTTCAAAATAATAATTGCAATTCTTTCTAAAATTATCCAGGGAAAATTATTCTTGAATCCCTAGGGTGAAACATCATGCTGCTGAAGTCAGCTGATGAAATTTGGCCTTTATTAATTACATTATCTATCTGTAGTTTCTCTTGCAAAGTATAAGCAAAGATTTTTCAGACAAAAGCTTTTTATATATGTAACAGTTTTGAAACTATACAGGGATGTGTATAATATCTGGGTCTCTTTTTATTTTATTTCTGTTGTTAATGGTTAGCTGAATACTAGCCTTTTAAGTCATGTTTCATAATATATTCTCTTTAAAAGCTTTCTAGAGTGAATATGGTCTCTAGAAACCAGCAGCAGAGAACTATGGGAATACCTCTCCTTTTCTTTCCATGAAAGAAAACTTTTTGTAGACTTTATCTTGAGAATTAAGTATGCAATAACCAGACTAAGAAGGGGAAGAGAGCCAAGGGAAATCCTTCCTTACAATCAGAAAACAAGACCCACTATCATATGGTAGAAAAACACATTAACGAAATTCACTGCATCATTTGTTTCTAGAAATAATTCCCTGAAATGTCAGCGTTGCACTTAATTTAAACCACGCTCTGTTCATTGTGACTTCTTATGCAGTTAAAAAGTACATAATGGATAACTTCAGGATGATTTAGGTATCACTTAAAACAACTACATTGAGAAGCAACACAGTATTTTAGAATCATAGAATAGTTTGGGTTAGAAGGGAGATTAAAGATCATCTCATTCCAACTCCCCTGCCATGAACAGGGACACCTTCCACCAGACCAGTTTGCTCAAAGCCCCATCCAGCCTGGCCCTTAACACTTGATGCTGTGCATCCAGTCCAACTCAGAGCCACTCAGGCACAAATCCTGCAAGCTCTTCCTGACTGGAAATCCAGCTGAATTTTGCAAGCAATGGCTATATAGCCAGCAGAGTCAGTCCTAAGAGAAATTACACTTTCAGATACCCAAAACAGTACTTTGAGCAGCACTAAGCATTAACATAATCCTATGCAACTGTGAAAAGCTGTTTTGCAGTAGACCTTCTTGTCTGGCATTTTAAACTGACACACACACACACAAACTTTTGCTCCTATGATCAATGGATGAAATTCTGCAAATGGATGATAAGTAAGATATATGGCTTTATACACAAAGTAGCCCAAAGTGAGTCTAAATATTTTAACAAGACATGTAAGAAAGCACATATAACACAGACACTGATGTTCACTTTATCATCACTAAAAATGACGCACTAAACTTAGCATCACCTTTGTGCTTCGTAACACACAGACATATCTCCTTTGGTTCAGGTAGCATTAAAAGCAGACCTCCAAAAGTGTTATGAAGTATTTCCTGAAACCAAGTAGCTTCCCAAAAAAGCTCTGGATAAGGATTTGAATTATTAGCATGGGATAACCATTTTAGTGCCATCCTGCCACAGCTTCATTACAGCAGCAACACTTCAAAGGCTTGCAGCCTCAGGGGGACTTCAACAACAGTAGCCACTGCAGTGGCTACTCAGGTCCTTGAGACCTGTGGTTAATTGGGTTATCTTGGCATGTCTGTTTTGGATTTGGTTTTACAGCAGTGTGAAATAAAACCATGACTGTATATTCCTATAAATACATCTGCAAGAACACCAAAGTGTAGAAAAATTGGACACACATCTAGAAATTCCAAATAGCAGTACAAATTTTGAAACATCTATATAGATGAACATGCCATTTGCAAACAACAGGCTTGAATAAATATACAAAAATAAGAACATGACTATGAAACACATTCAATTTCCTATCTTAAAAATATTACACATAAAGCTTTGAAGTCATGTAAGCTCATGACCTCATATTATTTCAAAAGGTTTTAACATCCTGCACTAATCAGCACAAA
Source organism: Poecile atricapillus (assembly GCF_030490865.1). Classification (NCBI taxonomy): domain Eukaryota; kingdom Metazoa; phylum Chordata; class Aves; order Passeriformes; family Paridae; genus Poecile; species Poecile atricapillus. Next base: position 75,900,921 of record NC_081251.1, on the reverse strand, counting down.
GTTATTTTGTTAAGAAAAATTAACAGAAGAAAATGGGATTCTTCTAAGGTAGGAGCATATCTTTCAAAATCTGAAGCACTAAACCTATGGTTTAATAAAAAAAATCAAGCAATAAGAACTACATAGATGAACAAAACCAATAAAAGTTCAAAGACTTCAAAGAGTACTGTCCTATGTTTATTATGGAAGCACTCTGACAACCAACCCAGGTTTTTTAATCATTAATGTAGTCTTAAATTTGTAATTCTTTGCTGTTGTTCTGCTTCTTGATCAGATACTACATTCTTGAAAAGTAAGCTTTGTGTAGTTTTAAACAGCACTGTAGTGTGGGCTTGGCTATCACATTTTATAAACCCTGCACACTGTATTGTGTGTCTGATGCTGCAAGTACAGTCAAATATACATCACGCATGATGAATTAAACACACTTTTTTGAGCGGACATCTATTCTTGCCAAACAATTCAGGAATAATACTGAATAGTTTAAACAGACAGAACTCTGGCCTGGATTCAAGAAAAGCAGCAAGATGTTAAAAAAATATCTTAACAGAGCTGCCTTTTCCAGACAAAGGCCTTTTTTTTCCCTTCTTGGCACAGAGGTTTGGGATTGGAGCCAAGGTGCTACTTATCAGCTGTTTGACATCAGGGGAGGACTGTGTGCGTCAGTGGACCCAGTAGGGACCCTTGGCTTATGGCACAGACCATGTCGTTCTTATCTTATCAGTTTGCAGGGTCTGGCACTTCAACCTCTGCGGTGTGAAAAGAGAAAAAAAAAAAAGGGGAAGGAAGGAAGGACGGAAGGAAGGAAGGAAGGAAGGTGTGTATAACTGGGAGGGAGGAGGTCAAACGGGACTGGTGAACCAGGCTGGACTGCAGGACAGAGCCTCGATTATACTTTGGCCTACTGTGCTGTGTACGGGTGCAGAAAATCTCAACAGAAATTTCTCCTGCTTTTCCCACACACTCATAGAAGAAAGGAACTTCTTCTCATCCAGGTTCAGAGAAGGCAGAATAATGTGTGTGTTGGAGGGACAATGCTCCCTTTCACATGCAGCTGATAGAAGGGTTGCCAGAGAAATGAGGAATATGATATACTCATGAAAACGCTTATCAAGGCAAGCGTGTCCTCCAGGAATCCTATGAACGGGTGCAGTTTCTTATTGCAAGCAAGATTTAAACAGCCCAGATTATTACCCCAAATGCACAGCTTCAGCAGGACTTAACAGCTTTTGCTATTTATTATAGCAAATTATTCTCAGAACCAAAGAGCCTTACGATACAGCACAACTTCAAGCTTAAAACTTGATTGCACAAATGAACCCTTGTGTTTAGTATTCAGAAAAACATTCACCATGGAAGATAATCCTCAAGTAAAGCATCTGCTTTCCAAGGTTCATTCCAACTGAAAAATTAATATAATTACTCAGAAAAATATTATTTGTCTTATCCTACGCTTCCTACACAAAGTGTATGAATCAGACAGCAAAAGAAAGAGTCACCTCCTTCAGATTAATTTCCTTAACCTACTCTACCTCTAAAGATGCATCACAAGATATAAATTAAAGGAGAACATGAAAAGCGGTTAAAGTACCTGTGGAAATTGGTAGATTTGCACCCTTGAGAAGTCTTTATAATTATTTACAAGTATTTCCATACAAAAGCTTTTTGTCTTATACTGCAGTGACCAGATTAACATCAGTAGAGGACAAAAAAAAAAGGGCTCACTGCTTGCCCAGAAACCTTGCTTGCTAAGGATTCAGCAGAGCTCTGTGAAGACTGGGTGGCCTGTCACAGGTTTTGTTCACTCTAATGAAGATTCTTCTTTTGTTACTTCTAAACACTGTTTTCATAAACTGCATCATCAAAAATTGCAACGTTTTGTTGCATGTAACCAGAGTGTGCTTCAAGTTTCATCTCTCACTTTGTGCCAACTTAGTGAACTACAACAGTACTGTGTAGTCAGTGGGACAATCACTCATCTGAAGTGGTAATTCTGGCACTAGTACACTTCCTCCTCCAAATACAATCTACTTTTTAAGTAAATACCAATAATGTACATAAAACACAGCAAAAACTTATGACCAAGGATCCCATCATTTTAAAAACTGTCTATAGAGTGAAACACATAACCACTGGTTTGCTATGAAAATCTACAAAATTATATTGCTATATAATTTTCTTTATTCAGATTTTTCTTTCCTTATCTGTTACTTTATTTTGGTCAGACAGGATGTTGCTTTTCAGGATTAGGAGACAGAGAAAAATAAGTGAGAAGCCTGAAGAGAAACATCACCTGTAGACACTGTTCTGCATCCTAACTTTCATAGATGAATTTCTGCACTTGGAAGAAGCCACTACTGCACTCATCTTAAAGGCCTGTGCATAGTGACCGGGATATTGAATTGGTGGCTTGGAGAGTATGGTGGTCCCCCTTGAGTCAAATGATAAATATAGAAGTTATTGGTAGTGATCAAGGATCACTCCATATGGGATCATGTGTTCCCATGAGGCCTGTGACTTATAGAAGTTATGTCTCTTAGCGTGTGTGATTTTTCACTCTTTCTACTTTAATTTGAAAACACAATTGACAAATGAATTTTAAGTGTAGCTACAGATCTATGACACACAAACATAAACACTGGATGTGATGCTTCATTAGCCGAGAAAAACAGACACATGAAAAAATAATGTGCATTGTCTCTGAAGGCCCTATCAGTCCCATAATGTGGCTGCTGGAGCGCAAAAAAGGGTCTACTTTGTATCTCCATTTTGCAACTCCCCCTCTACGTCCTCCTTTGTTGTTTTTGGAACAAGTGTCAAAATCTCAGTGTGAATTTACAATACCTAGTAATTTTATACAAGTCAATTTAAGCTCTTACATCCCAGTTACATGACAATGCTTTGTCAGCTGTTTCTTTAACACAATTAAGTAAATTTTTTGCATAATTAAATTGGGTCACAGCCCCTACACAGTGAGTATATATTCTGTGTAATATTCCAGTGTGTCTTTCTTCAAATAACAAACCTGATTTGTTTATATTATAACAAAAGTACAAAGCTACATCAAATTAAATCAACGACCCATGTCACGTTCACCTAAGACTCTCCCCCACCCCTCACGTCCTGTGGAGCCAGCACAGGCCTTGAAGAATGAACCACATGGTGCTCCTCGTACAATCTTGTTCAATTTTTTATACATGCTATTTCTACTAACATACTTAGTACAATGAAGCCAATAGGAGCTCTTCATATACCTAAAGATAATCACATTTCTGGCCAGTAGAAGGAAGGACATTTGTTAGTACCCTGCACATGTTGAACATCCTTTTTAGAAGAGTCACCTTAATCTTGACCACATCCATTAAAAATACTCTAATTAAAAAAAAACACCTTTCCGCACTTGTATTGATTCCTTCACTTTCCTTGACCATTTTCTCCAGTTTTCAATCTCTTATGCAAACAACTGATAAAATTAAGATTTCCAAACTCCATGTGAGATGGATAAACCAATCCCCAAACTCTACTGTCTTAACAGAGAAACCCCACCAGACATTAAGGCAACACTGCTTCTTTTGACATTCTGATGCAATTCTGCTCAACAGCTTTCTGTATGAAAATATTTGGAAACCAAAACTGCACATAGTACATAAGTCAGAAGCAAAAGAATTAAGAGAGCTAAAATTGCCAAACCAGAGGATTAACATATCACAGCTAATTAAGTGCCACAAGAGAGTTAACAACCCCATATAGCAGAAATTATTATCTTATCCAGAGATAAGACATGTCCACAGCTAGAGAAATGATTCAGCACAGACTGAAGGAGGAAATTGTTTCCTTAACCATATGAAATTTCTCTAAATACTCCTTGGCATGATCTCCCTCAAAAGATCATAGCACAAAAGGTATGCACTTGGGCAAACACAATCTCAAAAATCCATAGAATATGTTTAAAATTTATAAAAATAATGAAGCATAAGCACATGTTCTCTTTAAAACTGATGTCAATTTGGGGTCTTCTAGGTCTTTGTTTTTATCTGGAGAGATTTTAGTTAGCTTTGGCAAATTAAACAGCTTTAGGAGTGAACAAAAAAGAATGACATAATTATTTGTGTACAGAAGGACATTTGAGTCTATTATGACCAATTTGTACTTTAAAAAAATTCAAGTTGATTTTAAATATCAGTTATGTAAAAGCATCTAAGATACAGAATTAGTGAGTGTTTCACTCCCCTTTCATTCCATCGTGGGCAGTACCACAGAAGTAGCAGGAAAGAGTCTACTGTGTTAGTATGTTAACAACTCCGACAGCATGAAGGTCCATCAGAAAATAAATGGAAGTCTTTTATGTAGACTCAGTAGTATCTATATAATTATATGTTTTGATCTTCATCAAACAAGTAAGACTCTCCCACAGGACATTAGTATGGGAAATTAAGCATGCTATAAGGTACATTCGATTATGCGATCATCTGTTCATCGCTGTTTAGAAAAAATGTTCATTTCTCCATTGAATTCAGTAAAACTAACTACAGGTTACTTTCATGAAAACATCATGGAGACATTAATAATTTTGACTATTATTTTTCATTCTAATTGAAATGAAATTACAGATTATTTTAACACCCATTCCTATTTTCCCAAGAGAAATACAGTTTATAAAGTTAAAAGTCCAAACTAAATATCTTGCTTCAAGAAAAATGACTCAAAGACTGCTCATACCAAAATCATTAGCTGTTCAGCCTTCTGGTAACTCTTTTTTGTCATGTTAACGAAATCTCTTCTAAAACAAACAATGCTGCCATTACTTCACCTCTGTCAAGTAAGAGAAGTAATACCAGACCTACACACTATATTATCTGACCTTATAATGCATGTCAAAATTAATCTTTTCTGAAAATTTAGATCTTGTGCACTCTAAAATGTTGGGGGGTGGAGGGGGAGCGCTGGATGGGGAAGAATCAAGTAGACTCTTGCTAGCAACCAGAGTGCTTGACCAGAATATTCAAAGCCTGCTTCCCTTGCCTGGGCAGTCCTCACAACCTCAGCTCAGCATAGCTGATGAGATCTGACCTTGTTTGTGGGCACTTCTTCATCCCACACACTGCAGCCAACATTCTCCTTTGGGGAAAACTGCCAGGACAACCAAAGCTGATGCTGCACACTGAAAAAGATGCTTAGATTCTCCCAGAGAACTGTAGCCATTTGCAGTCAAATTCCACAAAGTTCTATTTCAACTTGCTACTTTCTCATTTTTTTCCTAGATATATAAAACACAATGACAGAGAAAACAATAAATTCTCAAAGAGAAGTCTCTAGACAAACATTCCCTGTGCAGAAAGATAATAACAAACCGTTTAGCATTAGTAAAGCAACTCTATTAATGGTCCTCTATTAATTTTATCAATTATTTTCATTATGCAGGAACATTTGTTCTACCAGATTCCTTGATTTTTTTTTTTTTTTTTGCCAGCTTTATTTATAAGCTTTTGTTCTGAAGCTCCAGTACAACTACAACACATCACCCAGTACCTTACTGGATGCACACAGGTGATAATACCATCATAATTAATTAATGACTGGGCTGCTCACTTCAGAGGCAAAGTGCAATGTTAAAATTCACTCATTTAACTTTTTTGAAAAACACACAGGGAATTATCTATTTTTATATATTATCTATTTATATATTATCTATTTTTATATATTATCTATTTATAGATATAATTATATATTATACTGTTCATAGTACTCTCTGGACTGGGAGTTTAAGATTTATCCAGAAGACTGGAACACTCATCTCTGCAAGGAGGCTTGTTGCCTGCTCATCACTGGAGAAAGGGTCTCACTGACACAGGTACATGAACACTCCCAGATCTAGTACACCAGAAAAGAATTTGGTTTGTCCATAAACCTGTCAGCAGATTTTCCAGTAAACTCCAGTTTTTGAGTGGAGAAAATCATGAGATTATGCTTACAGAATAAAACTTTTTCTCAGAAAATGTTTTCTGTGCTGAAGCCTAGAAGTCAAAACCTGCAAACATGTCCAATTTTAAGTATTACTGACTTCAGTAGGCATATTCACATACCTAAGAAATTTTAAGTTACTCCCACACACAAATGTCTACAGCAGTACTGGAATTGTGAAAGGGATCAAAATTGTTCTACGAAGATGACTGTTCATCTACAAGTTTAAAATAAGAAATCTTGCAAGCTTTTTAAAGTATTTTTAAATAGGAAATTTAAGAACTTCACCTAGTGAAACTAACCACAAAAGTGCAATATTGTAGTTCTGTAGTGATATCAGATTACTGTCAGGTTTTTTGGTTTTAAATGCAGCCTCACTCTTAGAGGAAACACTTGGGACTCCCCTGGTTTTGTTTCTTATTCAGGCCCTTCCTCATGAATCAGGCAGGGGCAGATAATCCAAAAGGATGACTGCAAGGATTTTCCTCTGAAAGGTCTAGCTCCCCTCGCACTGCAGCAGTGCTCTTCTGCTTCTCCAGACAAACAGAAAGTGGGGCCTTGCCTGCACCAGGTGTCAACCTTCCAGCTGCAATAAAACTAAATAACCTTTCAGACATGAAAATTCTGGTGGTTTGCCTTTGGTTTGTGGGTTGTTTCTTTAAGCTGAATGACAGTTAGGTAGAAGTAATCAACAGATTTGTCACGCATGTTTCAAGTAGTAGCCGCAGGCTCAAGTGTCTGTAGTTTATCCAACAGGATTTCAAGGCAAGCCACAAGCATCTGTAGCTGGGAACATTTGAAAAGTGTCTAGATGATCCTTTCAAATGTGTTGACAACCTTGAGAAAGTAGCATGTAACAACTCAGATTGCAGGTCTGGTGAGGACAAATGTGCATGGAGTGTTAGGGGAAAGAGACGCCAGTATTTGTTTTGGCCTCTCTCTCTAAGGGACCACAGCCATGCTAGTGGCAAGACCCAAGGAGCCCCCAGACGTTCATGTAAACTTTTAATGGATGCTTCAAGCTGGTCACAGCATTGACTTCATATGTCAACTCAATTCATCCATTAAGACACACCCCTTTACAGATAGATCTATTTCTGCCTATTATAAGGAGCAAAGAGAGCTTGGATATTTGGGAAATGTGGAAAAACTGACGACAGAAGAACCTGGTAAAAGCAGGCAAAGCAAACATACAACTTAGTAGTAACATGTGAGTTTAGCCATAGGTTGGCATGAATTTCAATGTCTGGAACACTGAGGAACTAAGAGATAGTCATATTTCTACAGTGTGCAGGCATTTTTACACATATAATGGTGAATCAAATGAAACACACCAAAGATAACTGTTTGTAAATACAGCTCAAATATTATACAGCGTATTCTCTGCATAATTCTAAAAACTCACTCAATCGAGATTTATCTTGGCTCATCATCCTCATTCTGAAATTATTTAAGGAGCCACAAGAAAACCGTCTCTGAATCCTGCCTTCACAGTTCTATCGATACAACAGAGAACACAGTAAATACAAGAGTTTTAAGAGGCAAGTAGATTTAATTGATGTAGTACAAGCAAAGGCCAGATCCTTAGAATGCACGAATAGCTTTTACCTTCAGCTAAGCTGTATAGTCTGTCCTTCCCAGGCCCAAAACATTAACGCAACACATGTACTGCAAATGGCGCTTTATTCAAAATAGCTCAGTTTGAGCTTATATTGTATCAGTTATAACTTTCAGTTCCAAGTCAAGGCTGACTCCAGCCTCCAGCAAGGAATGGAAAGCTGCTTGTTGCACATATCTAAGTTTATTAAGTTCTAAGCATATGTGCTTAGCTACACTTAGAGACTTTTAGACTCCTTTTAATAAACCTTCTCCTACACAAATGTTCCCACTTGCATACCAAAAATTATCACCTGCAGCATATGTTAAGAGACAAAGATTATGCCTAAATTGTGTTTTGTTTTATGCATTTTAATAATTAGGAGGAAAGGTACATAAAGTAATAATTTTACCTAGTGTGTATTTGACACCAATTATGCTCGAGTTTGCATTCTTAAGGTCTTCTATTAATCAGTCCTATGACCCATTACTGATAATGCTTTCAAAAAAAGAATAAGGTATATAATTTAAAAAAAACATTAGCATAAAACAGTAAAAAAAATAATTTCTATCTATTACTATTCTATTGATGTTTTGTCATTAACAAAATAAGATAATAAAACAAATTTAGCTTTGATAAATACAAAGTTGGAGTCCACCTTGAGAGCAGTACTGTTGCAGTGTCTGAAATAAATTACAGTGTGGCAACATAGCCACGGAAGCCACATTCTTGAGGCCACAATTTCTTTTGCTCATATTTTGGTATACTAAATAATTACAGCCTCAAATTCATGTGTTCTCCACTTTGTCATACCATATTTTTACCTTTACCCCAATGTTCAGCCCCCAAATCCCTAAATCATACATTTAAATCCTAAATAAATCTTCTGCTCTGATCCACAGATTTAAATCATGATGTTTTAATCCACAGCCCCATACAGAAACACAACTAGACCACACTTCTTGGAAAAAAATTGCCAATAGATCACAAGAAAATGAGAAGGAATGCTCTTTAAATAATTATTCAAAACATAAAACAAGAGCTCAAGAGAACTTTCCACATTAAAGAAAAACTATAATACAAAGAAATTAATTAAAACAAACATAATAACTTCTGAGGTCACATGCTGTCAATATTCACAGTTGAGTCTCTCTGCTGCAACTGGCAGCTCTGGTAAAACTAAGTCAGCAAAAGGAATGCAATTCTCCATCCTCTAGGTAGGAGTGATGTGAGCAGCTGTTAGAGGAAAACAGTGATCCTTTAGGCTTTACTCATGTAAGGAAAAAGCATTTCAATTAACATTTTAAAATTAAAAGCTGCAACATTATTTAATTAAAATAATGTGGCTGTTTGGCTCCACTCCCACTATAATTTGTAAAAACTCCTCTCCTTGAAGTAGTCAGAGGCCTTGCAGAAGGAGAGGGCAGAAGCACTTAAAACACAGTGAGTGAGAAACAAACCCTACAGTTGGCAGGAGGATCCAGTATTTTCAAGTCTTTTGGGAAAGATGAAATTATTTTCAACTCATTAACTTGAAATTAGATCCTCGACTGACAATTTGGAAGATTGCTTGTGTCAGAAAAAGCCTTTTTCTGTCAATTCCAACTTTCACTCTTCAAGACAAGTTTATCAAAACATTTGCAACCTCCAAAGACCAGACTTACAGATAAACAGCTCAATTCTTTTCAGAAATGGTAAAATAAAATAGACTTGCCTTTGGAAGAGGGGGAGAAGGGAGCAGACACCCAAAAAACCAAAACATCACAACAACTACCAATACTGTCAAACTCAATGTTACCTCAAATATTCAAATGAATGATCAGAAAAATAAGTTTTAGTTTCCAGACAGAGCTCCACTAGTGAGAATCTTATCTGCTTTTAGTCAAGCTTGTTTAAAAAAAAAACCCAGAATATTGACATGTACACATTTTTTTCTGTAAGACCTCAAATAACCAATCAAAAACATAATTTTAGACCATGCTAGCATGATTTTATCCGTTGTTAATGTATGATCAAGAGATGTGACACAAGAAAACACAAGGTTATTGAAACGTAAGCAGCAGACCCCCTCTAGCTACTCACTTTATACACCTAATAATTCTTCAATGGGAATCCTGCACATAAAGTAGTTTTCAAAGTTTGTGTAGTGGTCAGACCTGAAACACTTGAGCATCATGTTCTTAGTAAGTTCAAGCTTCAACATTCAACATAAAGTTTTGCTTAAATTAAAAAAAATAAAAATAATAAAATTAAAAGGTCAGTCATCCTTTCCTGTTTTTCTTCTCCCTCAGAAAACTGTATTAATGCAAAGTCCCAAAATAATCCCAAAATAACCATTCTCAGGCACTAGAAAAGCCTGGGAATTGCTTACCTAAAAAGCACTAAGCTTTACAGAGCAATGAGCATTTAAACCAGAAACTCTGAGTGGAAACCATGATGAAGCCTCAATTATATTTTTGTTAATAAAAATAGATTTGTTCTAGAGAAAAAAGTTCCATTTCCCCTTCTGACATCGTTTTCCCATGAGGTCTTGAGGAAGTTCTAAAGGCCAAACCACTCAGTAGGAACCAGCAATTCCACATGTCCCGCTCTGGTACCCATCAGGGACTTCTTCAGACCCACTGTCAGGAGGGACAGTTTGTTTTCCATTTAGGTTTATTTTGTGATGTGAAAGTGATTTAAAAAAAAAAAAAAAAAAAAAAAAAAAAAAGAAACTGGAATTCTGAGGAGAGACATCCTAGCACATAGAAATGTGGCATTTGTGGCTACATTTCACAATGTGGATTTAAATGCCTTCATTTTCCACCTGTAAGATGGCCTTTGTGTTAAAAGACAATAGTAATAGACCAGAAAAACATGTATAACAAATGAAGAGACTTGTGATCTTCACTGTTTTTAAGTTTTTTTGAGCTTTTCCCTTGGAAGTCTTTCACATAGAGGAGTGGCTGCTGAATATTGTGATGAATCTGTGGTGATAAATTCCACAGTTCAATCAAGCAAGGAAGAATATAAAAGTAAAGCAGACAGACTCAGTTATTTCAGTCAGATTAATCAAATAAGTTGTTACTGTGTCAGGTTGCAAAAACCCCTATCATATGTAGAAGGCTAAAGTCAGTTGAATTATTCTATTGCCCAGAATTCACTGCTTTTCTTTCTTTTTTTTTTTTTTAGTCATTAGCCTTTTAAACTTAGTAATGACCAACTGCTACTGTCCTACAGCATAGATTATTTATGTTAAAAAAGCCGCATGCTTGGTTCAGACTCCTCTAAGGTACTAAATAAAAATTTAAAATACATATTATTATCTTATTCAAGGTTATCTCCTCATATAGTTATTAAAAGCTAACTAGACTCAAACATTTAATAAAAATAGTTAGCAATAATAAAAGACTAGGAATCAGAACTACCCAAATTACACAAATATTATTTGGAAGCACATAAAAACGTCATTTAATAACATGGAAAGTGTTTTCCCTCTTCACTACTTACATAGCTCACAGAATTCATAAATTGATATAAATTTTATTTTAAGCAGCTGCTTAATCTGTGATTTTCTGGCTATAAAGTTTGTCCTTGTTTTTCTTTTTCAGCACATGAATACCAAAGCTTGTCACTAATCTGCTAGTCTGTAAACTTGGTGTACAACTGTTGAAAAGAAGTAACATTTTCCGATATGACGCATCTGTTATAAATACTTGAGATCAATGTTTAACTGCGAACAATAACCAATAGCTTTTATATTTCACTTAAATGTCTTTGGCCTAACCAATACTCCTTCAACAACAGAAACTATTCCATTTCAGGATTTCCATTGTCTTTACTATTAACCTTAGCAGTACGTATTACCACACACAACCCATAAAATACCAACATATTCAGCAGGTTCATATGAAAGCAGTTATACCTATCTCAGTTTCAGTATGTAAACAACATTCCCTGCTCTTTCCCTACCTTCTGTTCAAAAGTTGTAAGTATTGAAAGTGTCACTTGGGCACAATTTATGACTGATCTTGCAACAAGCTGCCTATGAACAATCCAAGTATGGATTCAGAGGTAATTTTGGCTCTCTGGAATTTCAACACCTGCCTATGCAGGGCTGTTCAATTCTGAACAATATTTAGTCTGTGGTCATCTGTAATTAATTTAATGATGCAATGGAATGCTGTGGGAGTGAATTGTGGCATCAGACCCTCAGAGAACTGTTTTCATGGAAGTATCACTGAAGAGAGGCTGAAAACATGAAGGGAAAAAAAAATTAATACACAGTCACACAGGTGTTACTATGCAGTTATCAGCATAAACATATCCCACATAAAGTGCCATAGGATCGCTGAAGCTTGTTTCAAGACAGTTCTGGAGCACACTGACAAATCAGGCTGGGAATCCTCAGAAATGGTAGACAATTTCTAGAAACAAAGAAGAAGTTGAGGCTCTGACTAGTAGATTTGTCCTCCTCTTGAACTAGCTCTGAATGAAGTATGCTGATTTAGTTTGTACAGATACACATACCATTTAAGCTTTAAAGTAGTTATCTGTGAAAAGTGGTTAAAGTTCTCTCCAAAATATCACAAAAGGATGGATTAGCATAGAACTAACACAAGGAAAAGAAAACAAAGAGGAATGTCATATGTACGTCTAGTACAGTAACGCTGGATAACCAAATGAGACCAATTACAAATATTTATAGTTCCTCTGCTCCACAAGATGCAGTCCAAGTAAAACATAGGCTTACAAAAACGATGTATTAATACTCTTGTTAGTAAGGCTGAGCAAAACATTGTTCAACATTGTTTCTATGTAGTAGCAGTACTATTTTTTTGTTATAAACTGCAAAATGTATAATACTAAAATTTAAAGAACTTCTGTAGATGCATCTGTTAGTAAAGAAAACACTGCCTCTAACCCTGCATCAGATTAGATATGCAGTAGTGCCCCTGGCAGTGGCAAACTGCCACCGAGCATGTAATTTGATGTGTAATCTTAGTGGCAACGTCTAGAAGCATTTATTCAGTTATCACAGAATAACCAGAAAAACTAAAAGCATATATGAAAGGTATCTATCTTCTACATCTCCCATCTGTCCTCTACCTCTTATTTTAAAATGATGCAGGCTATACTCTTCTTGTATTGTGCACAATGCACAATAGATTATCTTTTCCTCTCACAGCTATGGGATGCCCACTATCCTTTCAGGATTATTAGGATAACTGTTACTCTAGAAGTAGTAGTGGAGTCATTACACTGCTCATAGCACTCATATCACTTCTGACAACTCAACAAAAAAGAAAATATGACCATGGCTGAAAAAGAAAAAAACAACCCAAAAAACCCTGTGAAATACAAAAGATAACCTTAAAAAAAAACCACAAACTTTTTTAAAAATAAAATTTCTACCCTGCTTTTGTATCTATACATGCAGAAGGTGACCAAATGAAAATATTATGAAGCCTCAGGCATAATATTCAAAGTATGGAAATTTATTTTTCATCTGGCCTGCAAAATACCATCTTGTCTACATATTTTCTCACATCCACCATTTTTTTCTTCTATATTTGATACTGTTGTAAGTTTATGAAAGGTAGTATTATAAACTGAAACACCAGCAGCATTCACATTTGACCAGAACAGTATCTGAAATCACTATACGGTAAAAAAGAATGTTGCACAATCCCCTCAATTATTAAACATTTTGGAATAGATCAGTTTTAAAATAATAGGCTAGGGGGCTTATTTTCACAGCTGGATATGCCTTATATTTTATCATCTATCTTGGGAGTGCAGCAAAATCCCCCCCAGAGGCATCTCTATAAAGCATATAATGTTACTCTGAAGCAAAACTTACAAAAAGAACAAAACTCCCTGGACTGGACAAGCCTATGGAGAAAAATAACCCAGTTGCTTCATCACTCTAGTATGAATAGTACCAATTAATTCTACTGTGCTACTCCTGAGCAACATACACTGAACAGTGAATTATATTCAGAGGATTTACTTTACTGCCAATTTTTTCTGCCTTTAGCCAACATGCAAAACTGGAATAAAGAATTTAAAATTTCTTAGTCGACATTTAAAGTTGTTGCCATTGTCAAGCTGATGATGCTAATTTGTTGTATTATTACTAACCTGCCAAACCCCAGCTGTTGTCTTAGTCAAAACCTGAGTTTTCCAATAATTAGGAACTGCAGCTGCTCAGAATGGGTCACCAGGGATTTGCACCACCACAAACATTACTCATCTGGTCCTGCCCTGATCAGACTTCTTTGGCCAAAAGGCAGGGTCAGGCCTGCCTGAGATTTGAGGCACACAAATTTAAGGCGCTTTTCTTTTCCCTTATCTTCAGAAAAATAATGATTCTCATTCAATTTAAAAAAAAAAAATTATCCATGATTCTCACCAAACATGGATGCAACATGGCAAAGCCTACTTTTTCTGGATACTCTGAAGAAATTAAGCTCTGAAATAAAGACCATGAATTATAACTTGAGATGTTCACTAAAGTACAGCTCCCATCTATCATCCTATCGCTGCCAAAAAAAAAAAAAAAAACAGAATCAAGAAAGTATTTTTATTTCAAACTTTTACTTTAAACAATTGAGAAACAGCTTCTACACAATGTATCTGCCAGCTGCTGCATGTAACAGGTGTAACCATAAACATTAGAAAATGCTGCATTTTGATGTGCAAAGGGCTGAGGTGCTGGCTGATTTAAACATCCCAAACTGGAATTATTTTTGTTTAGCAAATATTGTCAAATGAAGTATCCCCAGAACATGTGGAAAATGGCTATCTAATGTTTAACATTTGATTGATATTTAATATTTGTTTTAGTCACATATATTAGTTTCCAATGGGAATCCTTGCCAAAAAAACACTAATTGTCCATTTCTCTAACTCTTATTAACTCCTTCTGTTTGGATTGTTGACATCACACATCCTGATTTCATCCTCTCCTTTCAACAAGTTTCTCTCCAAAAACAATCAAGCTGTCCTGCTCCCTGAGCTCTGTGGCCCTCTACTGCTTCTCCTTTCTCCCAGAATTTCTTTCCTGTTATTTCCAGAATACCACTCCCTCTCCCTGCAGTTTTGTACCATTTCTGCATTGTACAGCACAGTAAACTCTCCTGGCAAAGTAGAAGCACTTGCTCATGAGCAGCTGGAGAAGTGGACGTACAGTACAGGCTAGAGAGCACCCAACTAGAGCCAATTTCCTGCAGAGGAGCAAGGAAGACTTCCTACAGACGAAGGATACTGAGCACAGGCTAGAAGAGTACAAGCAAAGTCACCTTGATGGACTGAGCCCTCAGTTTTCATCTTAGCCACTTCAATATTCAACAGCACACCTGCCTCTGATATGCTAGGCTACTATGTTCTCGTAGAGGCACAAGAGAAAGCAAGCCATGCAATGGCCAAACCAGATCCAACCACTTCAGCTGAAGATCTTCTCATCAGCATTACAAGGGTTTCCATGTTCAAAAGCTGCATGACTACAAGCTTAGAGTGTCCTTTGCTCCTCCAAGGCTTTAAAGTTTGACAGAAGAAATAACAAATTATTCATTAATCTCCACATAAAAGTAGAGAACTGTCAGTGATGGAAGTGACAGGTCAGTCAAGTGAGTAGACAAAGCTCCCTCTTGTCTACAGGCAGGAGGAAGAAAAGTGTGCAAGGACAGAAATCTCTTTTGGAGTGAAAAAGTTGCAAGGCCGTTTGCTAGCTTTACCTCTCCTTTTTATTTTGAAGTGGAAAAAATATGAAGAAGCAAACCTTGAACAGCAAATTTTGAGATACACCTTTCACTGACCTTGTAGAAATTGAAAGGGAAAAATTTATAAATTCCAAAGCCATTGAATTTCTCCTGCAAACAGCAAGAACTGAACCCTCTTCAGGCAAAAAAAAAAAAAAAACAACAAAAAAAAAACACTCTCAGTCACAAATGAGTCAGTGAGGCATTCTTATTAACAAAGGTTTCTCACTTTAAATCCTACAGTCACTACAAGCAATGCCAAAATTTTTAATCCTAGAAAAGTGGATAATTCATCTCTTTCAGCTGACCAGCTCTACTCTTCTGTCAAAAGCAGCTAACACCTTGCTTTTCACACAGAGCTAGGTAACCTCTCTTTAGGAGACACCACGGCTATGAATGGAGTAACTCAGCAACAACTCTTTTCTCCTCACATGGAAGACTGACTTTTCCATCCAGTAAAGATCTTTCTGGCCCTGTGGGTTTTTTCCTTTCCTTTTTAGTAGCATTTTTCCCTTTGCACCTCACTTGGCCTTGCTTTTTTTTATTTTTTTTTTTTTTTAATCTTCTGCCAGTTGTGAATATCTATCAAAACCTGTCATTTGGTTGCTGTGTTTACAGTTTGGGACCAACTTTGCTGCTGAGGCCTACCCACCACTGACACTCATCTTTGGTTTTCTCACAGCTACCAAAACTCGCAACTTTTAAAAAAAACTATACTTCTTTTTTAAAAAGGATTCAAAGTGCTCTTTAAGCATGTCAGCAGCAGTTGTGGGGGGCATAACCATGTTAGCATTTTGCTAGCAGGCTATTCATTCATAACTGGTTCAGAAGTTTGCTTCCAAAGTGACTCTCCCCATGTACCCCACTCATGGCAGGTCCCCATGGCTGAAGAGACTCAGAGCACATGCATGGAAGCTTCCCTGTAGGCTGAGCTACACCAGAAGATGCACTCCAAGAAGACCAAGGGTATTATAATGCACAAAACTGAAGCAGATCCACACTAAAGAAACCTCACTAAAATGCATAGGATCGATGTTGAATCCTTAGCACAAAACTCTTTCCCCTTACAAATCCACTCTGCACTCATTCCTCTTTCCACATCTCCTTCCCTGCAACACATTTCCCTTCCACTGCCCTATTTCTGTGGCCACCACAGAATAGCATCCTGAAAAGGGTTAGACTCCCAGGCACCTCGTTCCATCAGCTGTGTGCACTGTGATTCTCCTTCGTCATCAATATGTTATTAAACATTACAAATCACCAACAGCTTTTGCCTGAAAGAGCCCTCTGTCACTAACACAAAATGCACTGAAACAACACTGTGAATGGTGAATGAAAACAGGATTGCAAACAGACTTACCTCTCAAGCTAACAGAAGTCCAGTTCATTTGCTCAGGCGCTATACAAGTCCTCAGAAAGTAACATGCTGCCACCCTCTCAGTACACTGGGTTGCACACCACGAAGGATAAATGCATTTCTTACTAGTTATGCTGCATCACACTCACATCCACACAGCACCACAGGAAGGCAAGCAGCCTGCTGCCCTGCAGTTTGCCATGGTACCTTCCCAGGCAAGAAGACAGTGACAGCATTGTGCCTGCAACTTGAGATCAGGGATTTGAATGCCAAAACACGGGAGTTTAAAGCAGAGACAAGAAGAAAGAATGCACTTTGAATTCACTCCGTTAGGCTTATGCCAGTCTGGAAACATCCTGTGCAAGTCAGAGCCACTGCAGGATTCTAGAGGAGAAAACATCCAGGCTCCACAGTGTTCACACCTCCGGTCCTGACTGGCCAGATCATCAGGCTCTCTGCTTTTTTCCCATAACAGCTTCTGGACTTAGGAGCCAATTTCAACTAAAACCAGCACAGGACAAGAGTTATCCAAAAATAACTACATTTCTGAAAGTTTTATGACCACTGGCAACTGGGTAAACTGGCATGCCCATGGTTAAAAGAGCTTCAGCTTTTCTCTTGCGTGCCCAGGATTTAATCAATCAGCACACTGGCAGCCAGTCAACCCACACCATCAGTCACATCACATCTTCTCCACATGGCTGCTGAGGCCCATGGGAGAAAAAGTATTTGGGGACACAGGCCAAAAGCATTACAGTGGGGAAGAGGTACCTCTAGAGATACTAAGTTGAGAACATGTAATCCATGTGAAACAACACTAGTTTTGTACGATTTCCAAAAGAAATGAGCAAATTTGATAATGAAAATATAGATACAAATGTTCACATGAATGTGAAAGATATTTAAAGTTCTGTCCATTTGCAATGAAAATATTCATCTCTTTCAGGGGGTTAACACAAATGAGATCACTCTAAAACAGCTTGGTAAAAAAGAGGGTATATCTGTGCCTCCACTGAAAAAATGGCTGCAACATTGGCTAAATCCTTAAAACATATAAAGGCATCAATAGAGGGGGACCAGCCACCAGACAAAACCAGAGTGGAATAAAGCTTTATCAATCCCACTGCTCAGTCTCATGGGGCTAATTAATCACTTGTTGTCTCATTTAGGATCCAATCAGCCCTAACTTTGCCCAGCCTGAGGCCAGCTCAACAGATAATGTGATCTGACACAAATCAGCATCTCTGGCACACCTCTTCCTCTTCTCTCTGCTATTCACTTCTTTCCCGACAAAGTCCTCCCTGTAGTTCCTAGACACATCTTCCCTCCTTGGGGAAATGTTTTCCCTTGCTCTCCCTTGAGCTAGGAAGCAGAGATCTCAGAAGCACCAGCACCAAGTCTTTCAGCTAGCTTGAAGTATTTCTCAGGCTGCCTTAAAACATCAAAGCACACAAGGTCTCAGTGGTCCAACTGCTGTCTGGCTTATTTTCTTTTCTTTTTGATATTTGTCCTCACAGAGTTTAATGAAAACAATCAAGCATCACATATAATTATTACTACCATAATTGCTGCTAAAGTAAAAATAAAATATACATTTAATAAATTTTCCAAAATCGATAACTGAATAAGAGCGTCTGTCTTTATAGTTAAGACTGCTCAACACTATTCTTTAAAATCATCACTTCATAAATCAGAAAGTTTAAATAAAAGTTTTCTGTGACTCAGTTTAATTCAGTGGAACTTATCCTGAACACAAAACCAGAGCTGCATTCTATAGCAGCAAAAATTGTACAAATTTATCCACATTCAGTAAATCCTACTCATTTGTACATTTATCTAATTAGTTCTAGTGCCTCGTGGAGTTAAAAATAGGAACAGGGATCACAACATAAATGAGATTGATACCCAGCTATGCAAGAAGACTTCCCCAAATATGGTTAAACAGTAACCAATGGACATTCATAATTGACTATGCTCAGAACACTTGTCCCAGAACCTTCATGTTCCACCTGCATTAAATATGTTCCCAAGGTATGGTAAGCCTCAGGAAAAACATTCAGTTCCACAGAAATAACAGTAAAATTGGTAACTCTCTATTTTATAAGCATGTAATTTAGCCTCAAAGGGTGGTAGAACAAGCTCTTTTTGAAATCCTCACTTTATAACATTCTGCTCAGCTTCCCGTCACTTTTGCTTGGGTTGAAGCTTCACTTCACAACCTTTATTAACAAACAATACTGCTGCTAATTTAAGAGGCATGCTAGCTAACATACTGCTAATTTAAGAGGCCCCATTTTACAACTTGGATAGCTGATTATTTTTTTACAATGGGAAAATAATTAAATTTTGCTAGTTCATCTTTTCTATTATATCTTTAATGGAAAATTAAGGAAAAAAGCCACAATCTTATGTCATCACATCTCACTTGAGAAATGCCAGAGTTCAGAAGTTAGAGTAAACTCATCATTCAAGCCTTTCCTGAGCCAATGGTAACATTATTGGCAACATGACCACATACTACATGATCCTAAGGGCTGTCCTAGCCAGCCCACAAAGTACACTTTTCATGTGGAAAGGAACAGCAGTGCACACCTACTGATCTCTATGGAAGGGTGACCTCAATACCTGCCATGCAACAGTTAAACTATTCAAGAGATGTATTAAGTCATCCTTTCTTTTAAACTACATTTGAAGAAAACAAAATTAGGATTTCTACATAAATGCAAATCAGACAAGTGTTATAAACACATATTCAATTGTCTTTTTAAATTATTTTCTCTAAACCTGTAATTGATGTTATATAGATTACTGTTTAAAACAGCAGTCCTCCTTCTATCTGATAAATTTGTAGCTTGTATGCTTCCAAGTTTCTACTGGAAACTCCATCATAGCATGCTATCCCAGGTGGCACTTTTAGATCTCATCAGAAGAGCTTGAAACTGAGCTTTATACCCTTCCAGAATTATTAAGCACACAAAGTATATAAATCACCAAAACACATAAAGCATCAAGACTACATCACAAGTTAAATATCATTATCCTGTGATGATTTATGTACACATTTATTCCGGCATCATTCCTGCAAACTCCTTACAATAATCAATCTGCTTTGAAATCAGCATGTGCAAACACCCGAGACCTGAAGGTAGACTGAAATAAGTATCTATCATCTTCAGGTAACCTAACTTCCCTCCTGCTTCCTTCCCAACACCCCAGCCCCTCAGTTAAAATCAGTTTTATGGGAGTAGAGGCTTAAATAACAACCAAACATTTCAGTGGCTATTTCTTCCATAACAGCTCACAAAGAAAGAATATTTTTTGCTTCCATTTATTTTCATGAAAATGGTCGAGTGCAGCCTAAAAGCTCTGTCCTCTGCAGTTGACAGCAAGAATGGTGCTGCCTCAAGAATGGCTTAAGAATAATGAATGAGCTCCAGAGAAATGTACATTAAACAAGATCAAACACACAAATCCTACATCTTGGTGTGGTTTATGTCTGTGTAACAACAACTGTTGTATCACAACACTTATACAGATACTAAGTGTTGTATCACATTTCTTGCATCACATGAACTCCACTCTGTTTTTCCAGCTAATAGCCCAGAACCTTGCACAACAATCCACATTTTTAACACGCTTTCAATGTATGCAAACAGACAAGACAGCACTCCAGTTAAAAAGTACCAACATAGTACAATTGTAAGCAATATTGTGCAAAAGACCAATTAATAAAATCACCTTATCTGTGGTTAAATCACTGCTGCCAGTGTCCTCTATATTAGCCACATGGCACCACTAAAATTCAAAAATTCCTAGCTACTTAGCTTATATTGTTGGAGTCAAAGGCAGCCTTGGATAACTTTGCTCACATGGACACAGGTACAGCTTTTATCATACATGTACAGCTTTAATTACGTGTTTTATTACATTTTATTACAAGTGTTTGCACAGTTCACTTCCTAAACCAACTTCACATCAGAATCTCTGGATACCAAAAACAACTAACAAACCACTAATGTTGCTACAGTAGAATTGCTTGGCTTAAAAGAACAAAACAACAAAAGCCACAACACACACACTCTTACTTCCTAATGTTACCAAAACACAATACAAATGTCATGTACATGATACTCCCTGAATTGCACCAAGAAAAAGTGAGATAACACCACACTTTAATGTTTCTGCCAGTGCACTGTTAGTGCTACAGATGATTATAGTGTTAGCAATGAGATACATAAAATTGCAAGACAGAAAAGTGACTTGTTATCACTCAATAAAACACTTGCAAATAACTGTGACCATGGCAACTTAAAACAGCATTAGGAGAACATGCTGCACCTGATGAAGGTAAAACCAGTGATTTACTAAAAAGGGGAAAAGAAAAACAGTATTTACCAATAAGTCAATTAAAACACATGCTTTTTTTTTTTTTGCTTTTTTTTGGGTCTTATTTGACTTTCCAACAAATCTAACAAAAAGGCTACTTGTCAAAACACAAATTATTAAATCCCAAGCAAGGACCATCCCATGAATGTCTATCTCCCCATGTCATGCAGAGATGTAAGAATGGCCCACTGCATGAGACCTAGAAATAGCCACCAAAACATTCATCCCAGCTCCTGAGAGTCAGGGAAACCTTCACTACAAACTTCAGTTAAAGAAAGGTTCAGATCATGCTTTTTGTAATACTCGTTTTGTGTTTCATTGCTGAAACACACACTTTCTTGACAGCAAATATAAATTCTTGTTAGATTTAACAAATGCTACATGGATCAATAGCATCAGATATCAAATCAGATTGGTCTTAGGACAAATAGAAACCTAAATAACTGGTATCAGCACAGACCTCAACAGAGGGTGCATTGCTCAGTTTCCTTTAATTTTGCAAATATGGATATTCTTATGACTGGCCAGTGACTGTGCACTGCTGAACAGGAAATTTGAAGCTCAAAATTGGCCTCTTGCTTTTCCTCGCCATACTCACTCTTTTACAGCAGCCAATTTAAAAACCAGACAAACTTTGAATGATTCTCATTTAGCTTACCTAACCAGAAACAACGCTAATAAACAAAGATGAGAGAAAGCAAAGTGAACCATGAAGGACAGTCTGAAGATAACAGAAAAGATCTAGTCACAATTAAAACATACCACTGGAATTTATACTCTGTGTGAGGAGTACAGGACTGGGAACACACAGTGCACAAAGTATAGTCCTTCAGTTCTTTCTGACTGAAGCTATTTTAAAAAGGTTAGATAATCAAAAAAGGGGACATAGGATTGTCCATTAGCCATTATGAGGCTAGGAAAATATGCACTTGGCTAGATACAGGAGAACAAAGAAAAAAGCCAACATTCACAAATTTTGTCAAAAAACCTCATATTATATGGTTTATATTAGGACTCTTCTGTCAGATTCAGTATTGATATAAATATAAAAAGAACCAAAACCAAGAGATTAGTCTACAAAATGAGTTATAAACCAGAACAGTGACACACTAGTATTTAAGTGTGGGGAAGAATGCAATGTTCCTCTCTTGTCATTTGTGTTTTGTAAGTAGATTGGACTTTTTTATAACCACACTTATTCGCACTTTCCATAACTAAATCCGACACAAAGTATAATGCTGTTCCTCAGCAGAATAAAAATTCTGATTTTCTTTGCAAGTTGGACCAGTTCAGCAGAATCAAATTCATAACATTAATAAATCACCAAAACCCAAGATAGCATTTCAAAACAATACAATATATATGCCTTAGCCATGTTTTACAAACACATGAATCATGAACAGATTGAATAGGCCCACAGTAAAACAATTCATCTGCCTCCATCTGAGTTCCTTTCAATGGGTCATAAAATATTCTTACATCAATATTCCATAGTACTTCCACCGTCTTTTGCCAAAGCTGTTCAGCAGACCCTGGTCTTCAAAGTAATTTTTTAGACACTTAGATGCATGCAAAACATCACTCAGTGCATGACATACATCTTGGGTTCCCCATTTTGCTACCACCATGACTACAGTAAAGGATTCCTCTGGTACTGTTGACTTTTTATAGAATGAGCTGCCAATCAGGTCTGTGCCTACATTAGCACAGCTTGCCCAGGAGTGGATTTACAGACCAAAGTAGGTGGGTGAATACAGCATGCACACTTTTAATGTTTAGTTAATTTTATTTCAAATTCTATCTAATCTGGTCCTATACACCAAACTTACTTAAGAGAAAATGCTGTAGTGCACACCCCAGTTTTGTTTAGTCTGAAATAACCCAGTTAAAGGATGGATGCCCTGTTGGGCCATTTTCTGATGTGATCCAAGAACAAATGAAAACAACTAGGACAGTCACCTTAAAATAACCTTTCTGACCTGAACGTATTAATGTGGACATGGTCCCAGTCACAGTACTTCACTTAAGGTTGAATTTCTGTCTCAGACATGGAAGAACAATCCAGCAGATAGAAACTTCAGCAATGGACAATCTAGTACTCCATCACCATAAATCAGATAGAACAGAGCCTCTAATAGAAGAAAATTGTCAGTGGTTCTTCGTAACCTGACCAAATAAATCTTCCCCAAATGCCTGCCCTTCTCTCCACTTGGTCATAATCTGCCTTAGACCTAGGCTGAAAGCACTTCCTCAGTGACCCAATTCTTACTCTTTCTCACCCAGCCCACCATCTGAAATGCTTTTCCTGAGCAAATTCCCTATGAGTTTGTTCCTTTTCTCCTTAAACTAGCTGTGAGTAAACATTTGGAGCAATCTGTCATGCAGGCAATCCACACCATCATCTAACTCTCATTCTTTTAAACCAAGACTGAGGCTCCAGCAGACCTGCCATGAAGTGCAGCAATGGTGCCAAAAAAACAGATGAAGAAGAGCAGGAGTCAGCCTGTGGCAGCCTGGAAAGGAGGAAGTTCTCAGGCTATCTGAATAAAGAAAAACTTAGTACCACTTCAACAGCCAGGGAATAGAATACACTTCAGCGGGATCATTGGAAATAAGACAGTAAAAAAGCAATCTTACAAAATACAAGGGGAGAGGGATTTCAGAGAGTAAAACTGACAAGGAGAGAAGAAAAATGGATTTTATAAAGTACTACATGCAGTGCAGAAACATAAGAAAATGTGAGTATATATATATATATATATATATACATATATATATATATGACAGATGGAGATAGTTAATATGGCTACGTTTTTATCAGAAAAAATATCTAAAATCTTATGCTATCCTTCAACATGTTCTCACTAACATGCCACGAAATTTTATATTTCATGCTAAATAAAAGCATGCTTTTATTGCAAAACATGCTTTTCATTGCAAAGCTCAGGCTAGCGGTGCACTGAAGACAAGTTCAGTGTTGGTTAATGAGCCATTTAATTGTCCTAAGTAATGCAAGCCAAGTATTAGTCCAGTTTCTGAAAAAAAGCATAAAAATAAGTGAAATGTAAAAAATAAAATTAACTTACACCTTAGTTTACCTTTATTCATGTATGTTTTCATGTTTATTCTCCTTGAAAAAATGTTATTACTGTAACCTTCCTGTCTAACATAATTGTTTAAAGAATGAGTAAAGAAAATTATTTCATCTGGCTCAGTCCATTTCTCTTAGCTGAACCTAATCTAACACAAACCTTTAACCTAATGAAAAAATGGTCCAGTGTTTGCTATAGATCCAGATTGGGACCTTGCTTTCAATAGGGGATTAGGTATTTCTGAAAGGAGGCACTAGTAATAAGAAACAACTTTGCAGCACTGTCTTTTGCTTTCAGCAAAAACTGTAATAATAAAAACAGGAAAAGGCCTAAACTATCCCAACTTAATAATAAATACATGAAAATGCCATGATAGTTTTCACAGCTGAAGATTTGTGCAAAGGTTCTAAGTCAGCTCTGTAAGAAGAAAGCACTGTAACATGATCAGGAAACTGAAGCATTCGCTGCTAATTTTAAAAGGCAAAGAGAAGCAAACCTTTTTTATCCCCTCCCCAATTAAAAAAAAAGAAAAAACAAACCACAAAATACGAATTAAAAATCATTATTTTTCAGCATAAGCATATAAAAATAGTGAAATACTTTCCCCACATCATGGAAAAAATGTAAGGTTAAAAATTTAGGCCAGTGAGGCCACATCAATCTCCTGTTGATTGAAGAGTGTTAAGTTACAGAATCCCACATATTTACACCCATATTATGGAAACTGCATTACATTATTTGATGTCCTACCCAGTAACACAGTCAATGCAGATACTGTTTCTTGATAGCACTTAACACACCCTAGTCTCAAAGACAAGATAATAGTTGCTGTCTTGCCCTATACCCATTCTTTCCTCCCTCTATTGTAACCTTAATACTTTCAGTAGTCAACGATATTTTCATAACCTTTTTTGACCTAATCCCTAAAATAATAAAAAATATTTAAGGGCATTTCCCTATGGTCAAAAAGAGAATTATTCCACTAGAAGCATCTGTCAAGTCTAAGCAATCTACTGTACAATATTTCATTTCTGTGGTAAGAAGTTCAGCTGAAACTTTCAGTAATGCCTAAAGCACATCAGCTGCTTTTTTCCCACTACCCTTTAAAAAAAAGAAATAAAAAATCATGCCTTCTTTCTCTTATATAACTTCCCCTACAACAGGTAGAAAGGAAAAAAGTTAAAGCTGGTCTGAACTATAATGTGTCAAAATGCAATCATCTTCAAGAATATCAACAACTCTACAAGAATCTACAGATCAATGTAACATAATGTGCTATCCTGTTGAATCTCCCTTAGGTCAGAAGTAAACCAGTGTCCTAACCTGGGTGCCTGTGGTCTTGACAACACAGTCATTGGGACAAGTCTTAAACAAAGTCCCTTACTAGAAATCTAGGACTCTTTCTACAGTCCCTATTCTCTAGAAATCAATGTCTCTTTAACTACACCTGGAACAAAGATATATGTAAAATATTGTAACCAGTTGAAACTAGATTAATAAATAAAACAGAATCCTTCATCCATGAGTTTGATGCATTTCTCCCCCACCCACTTCCTGTCCTCAAGTCTGTCTCATGACAATATGCAGAAATAATCACTGCTTACACACACAGTCCATATTTCATAATAAAAACAGGGGGGACCCCGCATAAACCCCGGCTTCAAGTGAGTAGAAAATACCACAATTCTGCAGCCAACTCAAGAATTAATCAGCTATTCTTGGATCTCCTGAGTGACAATGATCAGCTTGATTCTCCAAATCATTAAGGGATACTCTTAAAGGTTTTCATACAATGATAAACAAGCATACAACTGGGCCACAGATGGTGAAAGACTCAAATAATCTTTCTTGTATTTAACTTCACCTCAAATGTCTTCTTAATCTCTAATCCATAACTAAATAAAAAGGCAGTGAAAGTCTGCAGGTCACCTACACCAACGTCACCATCGGTCCTCATCGCAAAGGCTGCCAAACAATGGGGGTAAGCTTAACATGTAGAGCTGCCATGCTCTGAAACACTTCCAGGATACAAACCTGAACCTGTGCCGGTCTGAAGCGTGTTGAAGCAAACTATCCTCCATTATTCTAAGCCAGATCTCGGCTTGTAAAACCTTTGTTTCCTAAAATCCTGTAACATTCTATTCTTTCCTGAAAGATGACTGTTCTCACTCAGCCCGGCAAAAGATTTGTCCATATATGGACAACCCTGAAGACAACAAATGGCTCTTTTCCCAGTCTATTATCAAGCCAGGAAATTAGACTGCCCTGAGGTACTCTGCCTTACTTACTCAGTTCAGAGCCGAGAGGAAATATTCTGGAGTTCGTTAATCATCCATTTTCACACGAAGGTGAACGGATGTTTTTCCTTTACAGCTTTAGCAGCAATCGCCACCATCAATTTCATGGAAGATTAAAGCCTCACACAGCCACGGGAGATAACGGAGCGCTAATGATGACAGTGAAAGTTACGGGGCAGACAGCTGTGTCTCTGAGGGCTTGGCGGAGGGAAGAAAAGTAATATAAAAATTTTAAAATAAAATAGATATCATGCATTAATAAATTCTGCAACTCTGAAAAAGTGGAAACAAGAAAAAAGCAAAATCCCTGTGTTTTCAGCAAAGTCTCAGCTACTTTCTTGCCATTCTTAATATTTAAATGCAGTTCTACATAAACCTACAGCCTGAAGAACACTATGGATATGAAACACTAGTCTCTGATACTCAGGGGGCTGTGAAGTTCTTTTACCTTTCCATGTACAACTTGCAGTTGAAGTCACTATCTTTAGTAAGGAAAAAACCCGTACATGTGAGGAATCCATAGTCTGAATAGATCTGAAAAATAAGTTCGAAGTCCAAAGAACTAGACATTCTAAATGGCCAAGAAACTTCATCCCCCTTTCACACCGGAAACCCTGCAAAGAAACCCCTCTCACAGACTCAGCTCAGCTACCTAGAAACTGAGAGGCACACCAGTCTTTGCCTTTTTAAGCTGCAACAAAGGAAATTATTGAGGAAGCATTAAAACCCAAGTGTACCATAAAAGGCATCTACCAGAAAACTAGCTGCTGTTTGCAATGAAGAACGTGCCTTATTTAAATGATAACAAATCACCACAGTCACTATGCCCTATTAAGATATAAAGAATATATCACAAGAAATATGATCAAAAGCTGGTATTTCAGCTACTCAGAAGCTGGCATATTTCTTTCAGAAACTTGAGTAGGTGGGACTGTATTTTCTCAATGGAAAAATATGAACTGATGTGTCATAATCTATTTATGTTTTGTTGGTATTTTTTAAATCTTCTGCCAGAAAATTCCTTATTGCCCCTTCCACTTCTTGGTGTCCCAGTTGTCTTTCCAGCTATGTTTATTTTCTGATTGGCAAGGACACTACAAAATTTTATGTTGGGTATTTTTTTATATGGTTTCTTGTTCTCTTCCGTTTTCCTCCTTTGAGGACATCCTGCACACGTTAATCTTTCAAAGTGTGTCTCACAATGGAACCAAGCAGCTCATTATGCTGCCAGCATTAGTCAAGGCAACAAATAGCTAAAAGGTGGCTACTTAAAGCAGTCACAGAATTGTAACTGCTGGGTATCCATCCCTAATACTTCTCAAAAAGATTAAGGGTTTCTATAAAGCTTCCAGTCTCACTCATTTGGCAGCTGTTCTCCCTTGGTAAAGCTGTCAAACATGGGGGGCAGGTGTTTGGTCTTTCTGAGGAAAGTATCTTCTTAAAATGAAACTGTGATGGGATAATAAATAACCCCCCAAAAAACCCTCTTCCTGGTGATACTGCATCTACTAAAAGGAATCAATTAACAATGACAAGTTTTGGAAGGAGGAAAGACCACTGAAAGCACTCTCACCCATTCAGCAGGTAGCCCTAATAGGGGAGGCACCAGGAATGCCACCTCTGTATTTTAGGCAGACATGAACAGATTCATTTATGCTGTTAAAAATACCACTACGGGCACTTGGTAGTACACTATTTCCCTCCCTAGCTTCCACTAGCTGCCCACCTTCTACATGTATAATACATGGGAATTTTACTAATGTATTGTACCTTTGTCAAGAAAAATATATTCACCATAAATCTAAATTTAAACCATGCATAACTTAAAATCATCAAGGGAAGAGAGCAGGTGACTAAGTGAAACTGCAACAATTCTAGCAGTTTGCCATTTAACAGCAGCATCTAAAAGCATTATTTCCCTTCCTCCTTTTACCCATAAAATCAGATGAAGGGTTATTTCACCCCTCCAGCACAGTAGTCCCTCAAAATGCCACCTTTGCACTAAAAAAAAAAACCCTGCTGTCTACATGTAATTATGTGAATACCAGAAGAAAAGCTGTAGAATGGAAAACTAGTTTAGACTCCAGTCTCCTCCCCATTACCAACACCAGTGTTTCCTCATCGCAGCCTCAGAAACAGCAACTACCATTTATTTTCATAAAGCCTCCTGCTTTTCAAATATGTCACAAGCCCATCTGTTGAGTCAAAGAAAGGGATATCTCTAAAACTTTTAAAAAAAAAAGTCCAGAAAATTAAGCTGAATTCAAGCCAGAGGTAGCAAGTGTATGAAGTATTCATGTGAATACCTCAGATAAAAGAAGGTAAAGGGATTTTAAATATGCTGTAGACCAGACAATAATCTCCTGGAACACAAACTCCTCAGCCTCCACTTTCAGTAGAGAAAAATTTTGTTAAATGTAACAAACTAAAACATAATTGGATGTCAAATATTCTTCTTCAGGTGGTTCTACTGTGCTCTTCAAAACCTGGAATTAAGTTAATTGAATTAATTATTCTTATCCAAATCATTATCCAGCACCTTTTTAGTGTGTTTGTTAAGGAGCTTTGAAGGTCTGCTTCCACAAGTGTCCCAAATAAAAATAAAAATAATAAAAAAAAAGTAAAAAAAAAAAAATTATGTTGACAGATTTTCAGCCCTGAACATTGCACAACTGGCTGGAGGACAAAGCAGGGAGTTGCCTGTCTGCAGCATCCAATCAGGAGAATCATCTCTTTGCTCTAAAAATTCAGCTGCTACAGGACTAACATTATCCTTACCAATTCCCTTTGAATACTTGTCACTAACACTGTAGGAATGAAAAGTCTGTTTCAAGTACAAAATGCAAGTAACAATTCAGAAATACACCTCTAGTGTATTTTACAGCTGGTGTCCCTTAGTACAGTAGCTATTTAATATTTTGTTTTCTTTAAAACTCCATGAAAATATCACAATCCTTTCAAAAGTAAAACACAAGCTGCCATCTCCACATCTTCAGACAAGCAAAGAAAAAAAAACCTATTTTTTATTGTGAGGGAGTTAGTGAAGGAAAGCTGCTTTTCATTTTCTGTCGGACAAATAAGGAGAAATCAGCAGCAGATAGAAGTTTGAATAGAAAAGTACATCATGGCCTGCAATTCCCTCCTTTCCCTTGATTTCTACTTTTTTATACAGAAATTGCAGGTCATGGCCTTGAGCTTCTGCCAATGTATGATTTTACAGAAATGCCATGTGAATAACTGAGCAGTTCAATATGAAGTAAATTATGAAAGAAATAAAATAAGAGGATGCTAGTTGCTTCAGATGAGTTTGCTCTTTAGTAGGAACTGAGTGCACCAACATTTGAAAAAGGAAAACTTTCACCAGCTTAACATACCTTACTCATTAGTTCAGATCATCTGAGAGTGTCCTTCTAAGTTAATTTTCCTGAAATCTGGAGCTAAACCAATCTTTATTTAATTCACAAATGAGTTTAGAGACACATCAGTCCACTTAAAAGAATAAAGGTCTATTCAGAAAAAAAATAAAAAAATAAAAAAAAAGCTATGTATAGTTTTCATCTATGGATCCAGCTCTTGTTTAGAGTTTTATTGGGGTTTGAGTTGCAAATTCATCTTTGGCCTAGCAAAAGGAACAGCCACAAAGCAACATAAACAAAGTATCTTCCAGCTGTTACAAAAACATACTTTGTTTTACTTTACAAAATAATTTTATCCTACTGTTTTTAAACCATTTGCAGAACTTCTCTTCAGCTGGATTTATGCAGAGTTAAGCAAACAAAAAAAACAACCACTGAGTCTTCTAAGCTTCAGTATTCTGAAAGAACAACTGTCTAGCTGCCATTGCCTTCCTGTCAAAGCAAACACAAGGTTTGGCCCATGCCTTTCAATCTTCCTTGAGACCATGAGCTAGAATTGGGAATTACTCATAACAGAATTTCATAACACAATTACTATTATTTTTAATAATACAGAGCCATCAGAGTACCATTATGACCAAGACAGAAGGGAACCTTTGCAAGTAGTCATTTTTGCTTACACACACACAACCATTAAGAGTGCCTAAAAAGTTCTACAGAACTTCTCACAACAACATCATGCAGTCTGGCTGAAGTCTAAAAATATCTTGGTGATGTCTGTACACAGGAGGGACTTTGTTGCTTTATATATATTTTTTTTTAATTGGCTGTATGTTTTCTGAGCTCCTATACCACCATTGTCTTAAATACACCAAAAATCTGCTACAATTACTAAACATCAAACCTCTCATCAAATCCTCTCCCCACCAAAACCAAGACTACATAGGGAAAAAATAAGGGAGCATTTTTGAAGATTTTTCTGGTTATAAATTTGATACACATAGTTATTCTCTCTACATTACCATTAAGTTAAATCTCTGTGCACTGTTTTCTGACTGTGATCAGATAAGTACATTTGGGCACCTCAAGCAGTCAAACCAACCACTTGTACATCATGGAGCTCATGCTCTTCCATATGTTGCTGTAACCTTTTCTGAAGTCAAGCAGAGGAAACCATGTCAAAAAAATAGCAAGACAAGTCACTGTGTTCCACAGGTCAAAACACAATATTCAGTAGTAGACACTAAATACTCTCTGGTGACAAAATGCAATGTGTCTCCGCTTCAGATTAAATGAGATTTTAGGCAAAAGAGAAAAAAAATATCAGACAGAGAAGTGATTTGGCTTAAACATATACAGTTTCAGCCAACAGGAACAAAGTGATACTGTTTCAGCTTAATGCATTTTAGTTTCCAAGACAGACTGAGAATGCATCTTCATCAGAAAATACATTCCTGACAGGAGAAATACACACTACACAGGTCTTGACAGAAGTAAAACGCATTAGATAAATATTTAGTCTATTTGACGAATTTATCACGTCCATCCAGCTTTATGCATCTAGCCCCTCTTGTCATATCAATCATGTTGATCTCCTGTTTTAGCATAGTCTGCAGAGAAAAAGACCAGAAGTTCTGTTGAAATCCGGTTACATCATATTTCAAAATATTTTGTAAAAATACTCTACATGAATAAAAACTTTCAATACTTCTTTGAGGGACCAATGTCAGGAAATTGGATTCATAAGGCAAAAACAATCCATTACAACAAAAAGATCAAATTATAGAAGTAAATATAAAAAATAAGTAGTGGTGCTTAAGCTCCAGCTGGGCTTAAAACCACGACACATGACAACAGAAATCAATGTGAAGCAGAGCTGTGATTTTTGTCCTGTTTCCAGGAAACACAAATGCATTACATCAGTTGAGATGCACTTCCATCACGATGACTCGATTGCAGAGTCCCTTGGTAAATGACACTTGAGAAGGAAAAAGCTACTGAAAACATCACTGACCTCTCCTGCAGAAGCTATGTATCTCTGCCTTGTGCATAAAGCACTAAAAATCTTAGGAATGCAAAGAAATTAGAGCTATCATTAATAGAACCTCAATGCTATCCAGAGAAGATGCAACAACAAGAAAAACCCAACAGATCCTTAAAAAGTCAAAAGTAACAAAACGTGCAATTGCCTTACTGGCTTGTCAGCCACAAAATTTGCCCATATGAATAGATTTTTGATCTTGTGATTAACTGTAATCAAATTTGACTGTCATATATATGTGTCACGTGAGTTCATGAAAATCAGCAGCTGGGAAGACCACAGAGACATGAGCAAGTGTCCACAGCAACTCTGCCCATCTTATGAGATAGCAGACATTCCAGGCAGCAAGAAAAGGGTGGAGAAAGAAGGAGAAAAGAAAAACCATCAGGAATATCCAGACTTCAGAACTAATGACTACTGAATTGATTGGGGTTTAGGGGTTACTGGTCTTTGTCTTACTAAATTAGAATAGAACAAGTGCAGAGTTGAGCAGATGCATGGTGTTTCAGCAGAAAAAAACAAGAAAGCAAAGCTGTTAAAATATGAAGACATACAAAATAGGAGAGCAGCAGTTTGGGTGGTACCCAAGTTATACACTGCTCTAAAAAAAGAAAGCATTATGTCAGTAAGATGACAATATTTGTATTGCAGCATTTTACCAAAATAATTCATAAATACTTTTTTTTTTTTCCAGAACAAGATTATTACCAAACAGGTCTGAAATAAACTGCTAAAAAACCTAACTAAATAAATCCTAAGTATTACTTCAAAAGTTTCACATAACTGCACATCAGGTGATCAGTTGATAAAAGTGAAGGACTAAGTCTCCACAGGAATATTTTGACAGACAAATGATATAAAAGACACCAGTAAGTAAAGCAAACATTTAACCTCCAACAGCACAGGACACAAAGTGACTGCTATCTGTGCTTCTGCATAAAAATGACAAAGTGCTCACTGAACGGCAGCACAGGAAAGTATCAGTAACCATAATTTGGACTGGAGATATATTACTTTACAATCACTGTACAATTTTAAAGGTACTTACCTGTTTCTCCTTGTTTACACCCTTTACTGGTACTCCTCCCAAAACCCAGTAATTACCCTGAAGTTCAAGGGCTCTGATATAGCTTCAGAAAGATTTCCCTACTGATGCAAGGATGCATGCTTGAGTTATAAAAACATCTACAGAAAACTTTACTTTACTGACCAAGGCTTTCCCTCAGTAGGCTTAATCTGTCACTTTTTAAGCAACAGCACTGACTGTAGCACATTTAGTTGTGGCCAGACCACACCAGTAAATATATAGGTGGAAGAAAGCGTGTTCTGAAACTCAGAGCAAATTCATCACAAAAGGTGAAGTAAAACTGCCTCAAGTTCTAATGCTCAAGATCAATAAAAGAGGCAAAAAATGGTAACTCATCAGCAAACTATGAATTGCAAATACAGTCATGAAGCACCTAATAATGCCTTCTAGTTTGTCTTCTCTTTAACATGTTTTTGTCTTCCCTTGCATCTTTTTCTCCCCCAGTCTTTTTGGTGATGGTGAGGCAATTTTGTCATCTTTATTGTTTTTACCATTTCTCAGTATATATTATATATAATGCTATCTTCTAAAACACTAATTCTTTCCTCAATTAAAATGTAACTTAGAAAAGTGGCAGTAGCATAAATAGATCTAATCAAAACTAATAATTACCTCATATTTCATGCTTTCAATGCAAGAACATTTAAAGTGATTTCACTGTTGCCCTTGAAGAGAATTATGTTTTTCATCCAAAGCTCCCAGATCCCCAGCATCTGTGAGCTGTTTACATTAAAAGACAGACACAAACACAAATTAAATCACAGGAAGCTAAAGCAACATTCTACTTGGATCATTAAAACCATGTGGTCTGACAGAGGGATCCCCAGATTAGAAGCCATTGTGGCTCTGCCATTTTTCTACTTTGTAGTCACTCATTTGCTTTGTTAAGGTTTCCTCAGCTGCTTGGAAAGATGACAGAGTTGCTCATTACAACTTCCTGGTTTTACAAACTCCCAGATTTGTTGAGAGAACTAGTCTGTGTTCACTCAGTGCTTGGGGCAGGGGCTGGGCAGGGGTGGTATGTTTAATTATTTCAGGTTATCTCCGACCATTAACTAAGAAAAATAGTTAATATTCTTTTACTTCTACCTAATCCCTTTCCTTTTCCATTCTTCAGTAATATGCAAGTGACAAGAGATTATTACAGCCCCATAGCACAAAAAAGGATATAAAACTATTAGAGAGCATCCAAAGGAGGACAATAAAGATGGTGAAGGGCCTCAAGGGGAAGATATATGATGAACAGCTGAGGTCACTTGGTCTGTTCAACCTGGAGAAGAGGAGACTGAGGACAGACCTCACTGCAGTTACAACTTCCTCATGAGGGAAAGAGGAGGGGCAGGCACTGATCTCTTCTCTCTGGTGCCCACTGACAGGACCTGAGGGATTGGCCTGAAATTGTGTCAGAGGAGGTTTAGGTTGGATATTGGGCAAAGGTTCTTCACCCAGGGGGTGGTTGGGCACTGGAACAGCTCCCCAGGGAAATGGTCACAGCACCAGCTTGACAGAGCTCAAGAAGTGTTAGGACAATGTTCTGAGGCACACAGACAGTGCTCTCAGGCTCGTTATGTGATTCTTGGGGTTGTTCTGTGCAGGGTCAGGAATCGGACTCAGTGATCATGCAGGTCCTTTCCAACTCAGGATATTCTATGATTCTACGAAAAAAAAACCTTCATGCAACCATCACCAGTAGAAAAGCCCAAAAGAAAACTAGCAAGTCCATCTTTGTAAAATGTCTTCACAGTAGAATTAGAAGGATTTGGGGGTTGCTACCAAAAAAAAAAAAAAAAAAAAGCAAAAAAAAAAAAAGCCAAGTAACACTTCCTGTCAACATCATGCACATTCTGGCTGGGGAAAGTACTGAAACAAAAGTACAAAAGAAATAAAAGTTCTGTGAGGAAAAAAAAAACAAAACTAACACAAAACCAAAAAAAAAAAAAAAAAACAACAAAACAAACACCTGAGCTTATAAGCAGCAACCTCCATAAAGCTGACTTCCAAGATGGCAAAGTCTACATTAAATATATCATGTTATATCCTCATCCTCTGTCATGGGGTGGCTTTACCTTTAAGATAGCTTTGGGAGCTAAGGAAGTTGAAGCTGCTGGTGGCTGATGGGAGTCTTTCCTCCTGACCAATTATCAGTCATTTCTAAGAATTGACAGCAGTTTTGACCATTAAAAAGTTAAGTCAACCTGTGAACACCCACTTAAGATGTAAAGCCAGAGCTCTCTTGTTCTTTTTGTTTCCTGGCTGTGAAAGGTAACAGAGCTCCGGCTGGCCTCCCCTTCCCTGCCCAGGCCATGTGGCCCCAGGGGGCAGGGGCTGGGCTGGGCCCAGCGGCTCCTGGCTGGGAGATGGGGCCTGCGGGGCTTGCCCCGGGCTCTGGCCAGGCCAGGCCGGTCCCTGGCTCGGCTGCAGTTTTGTTTTTGCTGTGACTGAATTCACCAGAGACTGCCGAGTAAAGAAAGGAAAAAAAAGCTCTTGACCTGCAGTGGGCTGAGCCAGTGACCACACTCTCCAGAGCAGCCATGAAGAATCTTCCATCGCAGACAACTCCAGCTGCTGCTCCGGCAGAGATCACAGAACCATCTACAAAGCCTGGGCAAGATTTTAACCTTTTCATTACCCAGATGAGACTTGCAGATTAATCTTTTTATCCAGAGAGAGAAAAAGAGAGTAATCAACATGTAAAGAGACTTTATAAACTATCAGAGGCAGTAAAGAAAAGAAGCTTCAGAAAAGGTAGAGAATAAGGAGATGTTTTATAAGCTGAAATATTTTTCTGTTAAAGCTATGGAGATGGACAATAAGATCTTGAAAAAAACTCCTTTATTTCATGACAGAGTATATTGGGAGGAATGGAGTGTTCAAAGTGTGGATTTTGAGTAAAAAGTAGAGTGATTGTGATACAGTGAGGTGCTGGAACAGAGTAAAGTGAAGATTTGAAGCCTTGGGGGGCAATGAGAAAAATGCTTTCCAGTGGAGCTCACAGAGACAGATGAAGAGGACTTTTGCCTTTAAATAACTCATCCTTAAAATGACATCCCTAAACTCATGGCCCATACATACCTCAGAGTGATGTGAAATGGGAGGAGTGAACTGATAACAAGATTTCCGGGTAGCTGGCATCAGAAAAATAGAAAGCTATAATAGAAATAGTTTTCTTGTGAGAAACTCCATAGATTAGCAGAAGGAGACTTCTTTTTCTCTACAAAGACTGATGAAAAGACTGTAGTAGGAATTGGGACTGTTTTAACCACCAAAGTTCTAAAGTTTTTTCTGTCTCTATGTTGTCACATGTACAAAAGAATGGTCAAGTAGTGGGGGATAAAAGTATTTTGGAAGTTTATTCTGGTGTTTTTATTCTTGTAGTTTTGTTAATCAACTTTCTTTATTCCATTTAAGTTTTAAGCCTGTTTTGCTCTTGTTCTAATCCATATCTCACAGCAAGAAATAAGTAATTTTTTAGTTACTGCTTTAAAACCACAACATCCTCCATGTTAAATAACATATTTTAAACATACCCTTCCAACCCCTAAACATGCCTGCACAAGGAGAGGAGTACTCATGTATAGAAAGAGCAGCCTTAAGGAGGAATAATTAGTCCATTTATTTAAACAGGAGGGTTAGTTTATGTGAACTTCAAGTGACCACGAAACTATGGCGTAAGTGTACCAAGCACAGCTAAGTTGATCTAAGATGAGCTGCTGATGAAAGGGGTTATCCTGTCATCAGCTCCCAGCAACAGGCTAACGTCACCAGGCTTCCCATCAGAACCAGTGACCCTTTGACTCCACAAATTCCACTTCCTGAACTTATTCAGGAAGTGAACTATTAGAAAACTTACTCTACACCAGAGAGAGTCGGCAAGCACCTAGCATATCTCAACTCCCTGAAACAGCCTGCTTTGGGATCAGACGTGCTCCAGAATTAACAGACAGACAGGGGAATGAAGCCAGACAGTGTAACAGTTTATGTCCTCATTGCTCCTAACAGCCTTTTGCAATCTGCTTCTAGAGATTACCAGTACACGAGTAGGACCCAAGGTCACCTTTGCAGTTCTTCACCCATCACAGCAGCCTACAGCTCAGCAACTCAGCAGACCTCCACCTCTGCGATTATCACAGGTTAGGAAGCCAAACCATGCGCTTGAGCCTTTTTCCTGCTACCTCTGCTGAGCTGGTAGTGACTTCAAGCAAAGAAGCACAGGTTAGGTATCTCAGTTGCCTCTAGTAGACCTGCGGAGCTCATCTCTGATATCTAAAACATTCCAAAATCATATGGGTTTAAGCAAATATTAAAGTCTTTATAGAGGATTTAAAATCAGTTTGTCAACTCAAGTTTAAGTTCCAAAGCGAAGTTCAGAACAGAACTATATTTAAACAAAGCTTAAACAATTTCTGTTCTGGCAAAAGAATTCAAAAATTCCAATATTGCTCAATACAACTGTGTAATTGTTTTCATGTTCTCTTTTCAATTTTGATATATATAGCAAATTTCAACTTCCTTACCATTCCTCCCTTCAGCTCCATAAACAGCAAAAGAATTGTGAAACAAGAGAAACAAAAACCTCCTTTTTAGAAGTGCTTGGGAAGAAGTGTTTCTTGGCACAGCAGAATGGCTAGTTGCTTTGATTCAAACACGAGTTGTTAAAACAAGATGTTGCAAAGTGTTAAGAGAGTAGTTCAACATATTTTTTAAAGAAGTACAGACAGCTGAATGAAGAAAAACAAACAAAAAATTAGCCTTGCAGTCAAATCAGAAGGTAACACCTGCAACATCATCTTGTAAACAAGAACCAAGGCTTGTCATGGACAAGTACGAGGTCACCATCATCAAAGCAGCCAACCACAGTGATGTTAGCTATACTCACAACATATCCACGGCCAGAGCCACCCAAGGCCATTCATGTTAAGAGACAGAGAAGGGCATGTGCTCTACATGTAGCCAGAATTACACTTTAATAAACTGTTGGGAAAAAAAAAGCAGGAACAAGGTGGATCAGTTATTAAACTACAATTAAAGCATTTAAAAGAAAATGAAAAAAGGAAAACGGAAATAAAAACCACATGGGGTAGAACAGTAAAACTTTCAGAGCAACCTTAAAAAACAATGGTAAAGGACATTCTTAGCTGGCATAAACAAAAGATTGTCAAGTAGCAGCTGGCCTATTCATGAAGATAATAATAAGCTGCAAAACGTAAAGAAATAAATTAAAATATTATCTGTTAGCACATTCATAAAGTATATAACATTCACCATGCACACTTATGTTGTTGCTAGGAGGAAAAAGTTAATAGTTAAGCAGAAAGAAAGCATTCGTGACATTAAAAAGAAAAATAACACTCACACTTAAAAAACAGTAATCTTTTACTTCAGTCAAATCTTATACTTCATTGAAGAGATTCCCTTGAAATTTGATAATTTGCTGGGAGATATTTACATATCAAGCCTTTCATCTACTCCAAAAGAAATCTCTTAAAGTTTATAAATAGCTTTCCCTATAAGGATGAGCATTTTCTTCTGCTGTAATTGCATTCCTTTGAGCAATAAAAATGTTAAACACCTCTTACCATTCCAGTCTTCTCCCTATTCTATTCCTGATTTTTGTCCCTGCAATACTGCTGTCACAAATGGACAAGTCTCCACCATCTTTCATTAATTTAGATATGTAATATCACCACACACACTTCATTCATCCTTGCCAAGTGACCAACTTTGCGTCTTCTTGTTTTCCTATCAACATTCATATACACATTTTAGTCACAACCTCCAAAGACCCTTTCAAAGCAGCCAGTTCAGGAAACAAAGACAGAAAATATAAATAACTGTGCTGACTCGGGCAGCAAGCCATGTCCTCCAATATGGTCCCTCATTCACTGCACGCATCTTTCATTCAAGACTTTGTAGAACCTGTGGCTCCTTCCCTAGGAGAACTCGGTGTGCAGAAACAAGGTTTGCCTACTGCCACAAACAGTTCAGACTGTTTGGGTCCTCTGCTGCTCCATTGAGCTATGTCCCTGAACAAGTAATTAAAACAGCCCAGAACGTGATCTTTAACCACAAAGTACGGGGGCATGACACAGTTTGTGTCTGCAAAGCTAAACTCTTCTGCTTTCACAAGGCGGGAAGATGCAAGTATAATTCCCAGTACTGTTTGGGAACAGTCTGCATTTGCTTACTCCCAACACATTCAATTAGGCATCAGTCTAAACTGGACCGAGAAGCTCACTAAAAATTAAGCAGAATAGACAGGACTAAAGCTTCAGCCCACGTAATCTGTGCTTAGTTCAAATGCATGAGCATTGCATATAGCTCCAACAAAAGTCCAAAAAAGGTCTGAAAGAAACACGCAATCTACAAGCACATTCCTACCCACAAAAAGTCTACAAAAGTTCCTGCAACATGCCAAATGATTCTGTTGTCTCTACCATCACAAGAGCTAAGCCAGAAATTGTACTGTTCTATAAACACTGGAGCCTGCAGGTCACCCATTCCCTCTGACGTCTTCAAAGCACTTCTCAAAATGACACTTCTAATCCCAAGACCTTCTTGCATTCCTAATCATGAGCTGAAGGCCACAAAACTACACTTAACATCTAAGATCCATGAAAAAGCAGCTTCTAAGAGCAGTTGTCTCAGGAGTCTGAACTGGTGAAAACCAAAGTTTGAAGAAACAGAAACATTGGGACACATCCACACAAAAGCAATTTGCTCTCAAGAACGAGACATGGAAGCCTAGCATGACAAAACCTGAGCATATTAGCAAAGGCAGTGCCTGTTTTGAGAACAGATGAGTTCAGTTTCCTGTTACATCAAACTGTAACTTTCATCAGTCCTACGTGTGCTCAAAAAAAGGCATGAAAAAATTTCTACTGACATCACACTTCGGGCTGGGCAGACAGTGGCGGATTAGGAAATACAATGAGTCACCACAAATACAGAACACATCATGAGCGTTCTCAAACTACCATGCAAAATTTCTTCTTACAAAAAAAAAAATCCAGACAATACTGTTTAAGTGAACCATACCAGATGAAGGAGAATAGCACCATAGTGCCTTCACACAACAGAAGTAGCTGGGGAAAACAAAAACACTGTAAAAAGGACAGTATAAGACACTCAACCACTGCAGGAAGAAACAAAATCAACACAATTCAGCAGTCAAAAAGGAAACATCAGCTAAAAAAAGTTTATGGGTGGACTAGGGGGAAGTAATATAAAACTGAAATTACAATATTAGCAAAAGACAGGCATGCACAGAAAGGACAGCCGACAGAGCTATGTTCCAAAAAAGAATTCACTCTAGAGAAGCTGCCAAGGTATGCGTATATGCATGAAAGAAAACCAAAATATAAACACAAAAAACCCAGTGTAAGTAAAAGAATGAGTTATCATAAACTCAACGGTTATGTGTTAGCGAACAAAATTTTTAGTGAAATACTGAGACATTTTCTTTTTTTTTTTTCTTTTTTCTTTCTTTTTTTAAGACTAAGTCAAAGACCTTTAGAAGAAAGGGAAGTAGCTTTACCCAGTTTGGAAGCAAATAAGATAATACACTATAGAAGAAATACAGTGGAGATATAAAAAACTAGGCAGTGAGGAAAACTACAAAAGAATAAAAAGGACGCACATTTAGCCACCATAATTCAAGATAAGCATCTTATTCTCTGAACCACAATGTTGTAGAAATGCTACTAAAATATACATGACAAAGAAAGTGGCTTCTTTCCTGCCAATGTGGAAATTCCCCACAGGGTGAAGCAAATCAAGTAATATTACTAAGGTAAGCACAGAAGTGCTTGTCAGCAGCTACAAATACCTGCTATTTTGGGTATGTATGGGTCAGAAGAATTAGAGATATGAGGTTTCTATACAAAGTTGTTAGAACTTCAGATGCAAAAGTTTTCTTCCTTTTACTTAAGAAAGTATTTGTGGCTTGACACTAGGGGATTTCTTTTTGACGCAAGTAGAAAGAGAGAGGAAGGAAGAATGTTGAAACAATTATTGGCTGAATAATTCAGAAACAAGAAATCAGATCAATAAGTGCTAATGAAAAAATTAAAAGTTTTCAGATGGAAGGTGGATTAACTGGTCTCAGACCATGACAGTCTCTTCTTTGAGTCCCAGCACAAAAGAAGGTAAAATTACTACTGCTGCTTCTACATTGAGGTTTTTTATTATTATTTTCATTAGATACCAATAACATTACTATGGGTTCTCTGAAGGCAGTAAATAATATTCAAAACCTTTCTCTTTTAATATTCTTGAGTCAGAACTACTTCAGAAAGTCTTCAGGCAATATACTGTCCACAACTCAAGTCCTTTTCAGCTATAAGATTTGGCATCTCTTAATGATGTGACATTTTATTCTTAAAAACCTCACACAGACAAAACTCGCTATCAATGGTTTTCCAAAAGAACATGAAATTTGTAAAACAAATATTTTTT
Organism: Poecile atricapillus; assembly: GCF_030490865.1. Lineage (NCBI taxonomy): Eukaryota > Metazoa > Chordata > Aves > Passeriformes > Paridae > Poecile > Poecile atricapillus. Next base: position 75,859,551 of record NC_081251.1, on the reverse strand, counting down.
TGTTCTTAATGCCACCTGTGACAAGGTGCTTAGGAGCTGGAATTAAGAAAGCCATCCTGCAGCAACAAATCACCATGAAAAGATATATTAAAAGAACTTTGAAATAAAGGAGTTCCTTGTAAGTATGTAAATGATACATTTTGTAGCTGCCAAGTTTTTTTTTAAAAGACATAATTAGCATACTTGAATGTTGAAATAAAGCGTTCTTAGAGTGCACTAAGCTAAAGATTAATGCATGACTTTCCTGTAAAAATTTAGGACTTGTTAACCAAAATGTCCTTTTCTCCTGCAAAAACAAACACATCATGAGCATTCTGGAATGTTCATCTGTTAACAAAGTCATGGTGGTGAGTCTGTTGCCTGCCTTTTGAATGGCCTCATTTGACTGTGCAACACACCATTACATTGTCTGGCATAGCAAAAGTCCTCCATAAACACCAGCCAGGCCGGTTCCTCCCACACTAATTATGACAGCTTGACAAGAAGTGATGAAGAAACCACAGAAATACAACACTTTCTCACAAGCTTTTAACAGGGGACAAAGATGGCAAGGGAAGCCCACCTGGCAGGATGAAAATCCAGCCTCCTCACCTTGAAACAACTTAGGAAAAAAATAAATAAATTGCATCATTTAATAGCAGAGCTCAAAGCTGAGACTTGATTCCACACAAGTTGCCAGGTTCAACTGCATCGACTTGTCATATCCCCAAGCCAAGCGAGGCTGAGCTGCGAGAGCCTTCAGGTGGCAAAGGCAGCAGCGCTCTCGGAGCTGTCACTCAGTAGGTGGCACTCTTCAAACTCCGGCCGGGGGAAGCCAAGCACCAGCACGAGCGAGGACACACCACCGAGCAGCCTGGAACTTCAGCAGAAATACCAGCAAGAAACGCTGAACTGCTTCAGCCATCGCTGACACCCACGGGGAATGAAATGGCTTCATTTCTATAATATATAAAGCAATCCTTGTATGTAATCTCTGAAGTTCCTAGAAATTACAATTTTTGGGTGCTATAAATATTTTGGATGAACACTATTGTACACTACTATAAAAAATCCTTAAGAAATTATCCCTTACATCTGCATAACACTTTGAGTGCAGCATTGCTGCTAATTATGTAGAAGTAAGTCAAACTCATGACTGAATTTTATCTTTTTTCAATTTAACAAAACATAGCATAACTACTTACATTTTATCACAGCTGTTCTTCAAAGCTGGACAATAAGTTTGTTACAACAAATGAAACAGATAAACAAATCGTTTGGAAAAAATATATAAATTGTTATTTCTGTGAAAATTACTAGTAAAGATGTGACCAACACACCCAAAGATTCAACTATTTTTAGAACAAGAGTTAAAATTAATATGAGGTATAAAAAAAAAGGAAACACTGTTCCAGAAAAAAAAAAGTGTCAGACCTCCCATTCCTGCAAATAGTGTTTCTTCATTCAACAATTATGCATTTTTTTCATATTTTAAAAAATATGAAATCAGTACACTTTACTACTTATTTGATAAAGCATTAAAAGTAAAACCAGATTTAGTAAAAATGTTTGAGTACAGGTACTTGTAACTGAAACAGCCAGCAGAGGGAGCATAAAAATTAAAAAATCCTCAAACAGCCTTTTTTCTTTTTCTATATATTTTTTACTTACGATTTTAGTTTTCTTTTAGAATGCGATAATAGTGCAAACAGTGCAAAAACTGCAATATTATAAAACAAACAAAAAATAGAATGCTCAAGTATTAAACAGAATGGCTTGAAATTTACACACCTTTTAAAGCAGTATTAAAAAAAATGAGCTGATACTAAACTCAATCTGAAATACTATTATAAACACAGCCAAGTTTAACATAATCAACAAGCTGCATAAGCCATTTCCAAGTAAAAATCCACTCACTCAGACTCACATTCTTAACTTCCTGAATCAAAAAGTGACTCCACAATTTCATAATATTGAGAGAATGTTGTTTATAATCTATTTGTATTAGAAAATGGCACAGAATCCTAAAGCTAAGCAGAAGTTACTGTTGTATTGATCTGTATGACGGATGACACAAAAGCAAGTCAGTCAGGTATATGCCCTGGATCATTAGTGCAAATAAGCACTCACATGACGCTTTCAAAATCAAGTCACTAAGTCACGTACATGTTGAATAAAAACTCATCTTTACACCTCAGATTTTCACCATGTCCATGACAGTGGCTTAAACACAAGCAAAAAGGGAGAAGGACACAAATGGGGTAGATGAAGATGACAGCCTTGTGTTAGAATATTAAATAAGCTGCCATCCTCCTCACACAAGTGGCAAACAGAAACCATCTCCTGTAAACTATCCCACTGTGCACAGTCACACCTTCCACAGTCCATCTCACAGGAGGAGCAAGGTTCCTGAGTTAACAGGGAAGGCGCTACTCCTCTCTCAAGGCTTATGAGCGCTAGGTACTCCCAAACCATCAGGCACAGGCAGCAGAGCTGAGGAGTCAAAGGGACAGAACATTAGATATTCCAAATGTAAACAGCATGTTTCACAGACAACCATTTGTAAAAATACCTGACTCGGAAAAGAAAGCCCTTCTCCACTGTTAACTTACTGTGCTTGCATGGTTTTCATTACCTTTCTGTGCCATTCTTTGCTGTCTGCCCTATGTATTGTTCTGCTATCCCACGAAATAGACTGGCAGTGCTGCAGACCAGGATACATGGTGTTCCTATACATTAATGCAAAATGTGAAACACCAATCCTGATGGGAGCTGTTGAATGATATCACTTATCTTAACTGTATCCTACTTTAGTGATAATTTTGCTTTCAATTAACCTGGAGTCAGAATCCATGGGGTGAAAACCAGAGACAATTTTATTTCTTACATATTCTAAATTTTAAGCATGATTTAATTGGAAAACCAAATTCTGTCCACCTTCACACGAGGGATTCATTGCTGAACATCAGCATTTAACTTAGAACACCCTGATTGCAAAAAAAATGAATACACAGACCAGGAAAAACAAGAGTCAAGACAAGATTAACTTTTCCATTAGATCAAGCAACAGGAACACTTTTGGCATAATTTATATTTTAATCACTATTTTCTTCCTGAACAACAGATCTTCCTACATGTATTCTTTCTCAGAGTGCTGCTTAGTCAGAAAGTCTTAGCATCTGGCACGTGAAGGTATGGACTAAAACAGCCAGAAAAAAAGGTAACTGCCTATAATAAAAATACAAACAATTCTCTGACAAGCAGAAAGCCCAGACATTTTAAAGCGCTCATACCTGCCAGCAGACTCATGGGACACCTCAGATGATATATGCTACACCTGCACCATGAGAGAGCTTGAATGTGGAAGGAAGATGGGATGCTTCCCTAAAGGCAAGACATTTCCTGGAAATCTGAAATACTGGAATACCTGGCAACTTGAAGTATTCTAAATATGGCAGAACTCTACTGGAATATTGATCCAGGATGTTCAATACTAAAAGTTTCTGTGTTATGCACCAAGACTTGAAACAGTTAAGAAAAACAACATACACCACACAAAGTTCATATAAGCTTCTGCAGTCCAGGGCTTCATTAGGAATTTTAATAAGTAAAATAGCCAGATATGGCACAAACTGAGTATTGCAGAATCTAAAATTTTAATAATAATAACCTTTTAACAAAATCCTGACTGGAGAACATGCAAGTCAAACAAAAGAGCTCAGAGATGAAAGAAGAATATATCTCTAACAATTTCACTGTTTCCCACTCTTGAGGATTCTGTTCTGTCACTTTCAAATCTTCTTTCCAGAAGGACTCATCTCAAGTCTCTTTCCTACAGAACTCCTCAGGTTCCCTGCAAAAATATTTAAGGCTGGTTTTTTTGGGTTTTTTTGTCTTTAAAGTCAAAGAACAAATATATGTACATAGATATGATTTAGAACTTAAAATACAATTCAGGAAACAAAAGCTATGAGACACAGCACATTATCTTCATTATTTTACATGATCTCATCCTCTTCAAAACAATATAGCCTTCCGGCCGCACTGTAACCAGGACTGTGCACAGCACTCCAAACAGTTGGACAAGTGCTCTTTGCAGTAGCTGCACTGGAACTGAATAGTATCTTGTTTGACTTCCCTCCACTCCTTTTTCCAGCCTGGTTTCCTAAGGAAATCAGATTTATGCAATCACTCTGGGAGGGAGGGAAGGGTACACATATGTACGTACATACCACATGTGAATGTCTGTCCATCTGTCTGTCTGACCTCACTAATACCTTTTCAGCCCATTGGTCAGTTTCAATCACATTCAAAAGAGGAGCAGAGAATATCAGACTTTTAAGTTCTTGAAAGTTTCATGAGCATGGGCTGTGGGGTATGGAAAAGTGTTTCCACAGAGAGAGGCTGCATGTCTTCTTAGACGTCAGTAAACTCACAGGGGAAAGAATAATTCTGCTCCTTTCCTGCCTGCCGGAAAATCTTCAGTCAGAGGTCACAATCAGTGAAAGATGACCAAATTTCTTGTGCTCAAGAGTTCATAAAATAGCTTAAGTTGAATTCACTACTGCTTTTTAAAGCTGTTTTGAACAAAGCTGATGTTTTCCACATAATCTTTTACCTAGTCTGGAATAGAAGTGAATTGCCCTACGTGATACACATTCCCTGGTTCAGTTCCTTGCTCTCAAGACCGCTTCTTTTAAAACATCAGCGTTGTATCACACTCATGGCAGCATTCTACCACTCTCAAACACAAAGAAAATTAAAACTGAAAGAGTTTAGAATTCCCTTGAGGTCTCAAGTATAAGCAAGTATGTGGCTCTGTATCATATTCAACTATTGAATAAAGTTGCAAAAAGACAGTGCAGCAAATATAACTATCTTTATTCACTACTACTCTGGAACACAAGTACTACCACACTTGCAGGCTCTTGTGCTCAAGACAGCTGTAAGTAATAAAACAGATAATGTGGTTTCAGTGGACATCTCTGGAGTTCTTCTCATTTCCCCCCAATGAACCATACACGGTTCACCTGTATCCAAAAAGCCACCTTTATTAAAATATACTAATAGATTAAAATTCAAGTCTAGGGACACCTCAAGGCATAGATCCACAAACTAAGGGGTTGTCACAGAAAGAAAATATAACCACAGCTGATAGAAGTCGCCCTAAGCATCAAAATACTAGACAAGCAAAAAAAAAAAAAAAAAAAAAAAAGTTCCTTAGGAAAAAAAAATATATATTATGTATGTATGTATATTTCAGCCCTGATACATGCTCTGCTTGTAAATTCTTTAGTCCCGTGACCACACCGAACCCCAGCACATTTCCCGGCGGGGCGCTGGAACTGAGGGCTGGCGGGGGGACAGGGCAGGCAGAGCCCGGGCGCTTTCGGCCCGAAGCCCCCGCCGTTCCGGGGCCACCCCAGCCCCGGGGCGCGCACCCGGCGGGGCGCGGCGTGCCGGGGAAGAGCCTCGAAGCCGGCAGGGCGAGACACCCGAGGGGCAGCCGGGCCGCACGTCCCTGCGAACGGGGAGTTCGTGCCATGCGAAGCCTCCTCCCCGCTCCCGCACGCCGCGGCCGCTGCCGCCGGGCTCTCCCGGCCAGCACGGGGAGCCCACTCGCCGAGCCCCGCACCGAGAGGAGGCCGAGCGGCTGCTCCGGCCCCATCCCCGCCTGCCGGCACGGGGCGACCGCGGCCCCGCGCCCTTCCCCCGCGTTCGGGCTCGGTGAGAGCCGGCGAGGCTTTGGGAACGGCTGGCTGCGGGGCGCCCTTTGTGAACAGCCTCAATTCCCCCTTCATTCCGCCCTCCCCGCCAGCCGGTCACTATCCCCGTTCCAGCGCCAGCCCCTCGTAGCGAGGAGCACATGTTTCCTCTCGGGCTCCTGGCCCGCCTTACAACGAGCCGCGGCCAGGGGAAGGCGGCACCCGGTACCAAAGCCGAATCAGAAATATGGAATGTGAACGCGCGTGGCAGATCTGACGGGGGATGGAGAAAGAAGCGATCCATTTCACCCTTTTCGGTCCTCCGCCGCCGCTTTTCTGTCAATTGCCGATACCACAATGCTTCCTTATTGCCTGTTCAAGTAAGTAGGGGGGACAGTCTCCATTCCCCTACGTGTCATTCCTGAGCAAATTAAGCATGTACCAGGCAAAGGACTGACATACATACACGCAGAGTTGTCTGATCCCGGAATGATGCCGAAATCCTCGAGGCGTTAACAGCCAGCTCCCACAAAGAGCACTCAATTACATCGAGCATCCCCTTTGTCCGTACATCCTCAATACACACCCGGCCGCTCCTCCATGCGTCCACGCACGCCCCACGTATACGGCCCCTTTGTGTCCTCGCCTCCCCCCCACTCACAAAGAAATGCCCTTTCCACAAGGCATGCACCCAGCCTCGGACACTGCCCTTCGCCTTCCCCCGAGCCACGCGCGACCCCGCCGCCGGGCACAGCGCTCCGGTACCTACTTGTATTCAAGAAACAGTCCGTAAACCTCCTAAAGCAGCTTGCAGAATTAGATCCATCTTCCATGTCTGGCCCTAGGAGCAGGGGAGACGAGAAGGAGAAGAAGGCGCCTCTCTGCCGCTGCTGCCGCCTAGGAGTCCTGCTCCCGCCGGGGCCGTCGCCTCCTCGGATCCCGTCGCCGCGGGCTGCTGCTGCTGCAGCACCGAGGGAATTGCAGGACCACGGGCGACAGGCGGCTGGGGAGAGGAGGAGCCGGGAGTGGTGCTGCCGGGGGCCGCCGGCTGCGGAACGGAGCAGCAAGCCCTGGATGGAGGAAGAACAGAAGAGTCTCCTCCTGCCGCTGCCGCCTGGATGGGCGATCAAGTGAGCTGCTGCTGCTGCTGCTGCTCCGCCAACATCTCTTCCTCCTCCTCCTCCACCTCCTCCTCCTGCCGCTCTCGCTGCCTCTCCTCCTCCTTCCCTCCCTTGGAGACTTGTGAGGTTAAAGGAAAATGAGGAGGGGAAACGAGGAGGCGGCGGCAAGAAATAAAAAGAAGATGGAGAAGCGGAGGAGAAGGAGGGGATTGGAACGAGGAAAGGAGCCGCTGCCGCTCTAGAGACGATGCTGGCGGAGACGGCGGAGGAGGCTGTGCCTGTAGCGCGGCTCCTGCTGCTGCTGATGGTTGTTAGGAGGAGAGAGAGGGAGCTGCAGGCAGCCGAGTCGCCTCCAGGAGCGGGGGGAGGAGGAGGAGACCCGCCGCTGCCTCCACCTCCACCGCTCTGGCCATGGGAGTGGAGCGGGCGGCTGCCGGAGCCGGGCTTTTCCCCGGGTGCTGCAGCCAGGGGGGCCGAGGGGCGGGATAAGATCCGCTTCTCCGGGTTGGACATGCTTCCGCTCTTCCCTCCCTTTCACGGTAGTTTAAGGCAGGACGTCTAGCAGAGATACCGGAGTAAAGCGAAAGGGAAAGCCGAAAAAGGACGGAGCCGAAGAAGGGGCAACTGCGGATCGGTCCTGCGTTCCCTCCGGCAACTCCCGGGCAGTATTTCCTCCGCACCCCGGCTCCCCGCCCTCATAAAATCCTCACATTTCCGTTCCCCCTTTAGGCCAGAGGGGACAGGGCGCTACTGACCGCCAAGCGGTTTCGATCCCCTTTAAAGTCCGCTTTTCCCCATGCTCCCACCTCGCATTCAAAGTAAGAAAAAGGCAACAATCTGCATTTTCTTCAAGAAAGGCAAATATTGCCCCGTATGTGCGCGCTCGCCTGCAAAGAGGCAGATACAGTCACTGCAGTGCCGCTTCCAGCACCAGCCCCGGCCGCCAGAAAACGCCCACTGGCGGAGCCAGCGCTTCCCAGGCTCCCTCCCTCCCTTCTCCCTCCCTTCCTCTCACTGCTAGGCGCGCACACGGGAGCTACGGCACAGCGGTTACCTAAAGGGAAAGCAGGGAGAAACACGAGGAAAAGATCCTCCCTATGCGGTGTCATTATTTTAAACATATGTGTCCAGCTGCTGAGATCAAAAGGCAGACGCCCTGCTGTGCCTGGGCTGGAGACGCCAGAGAGCTGACCCTTCGTTTCTGTGGGGCACCCAACACCATTTCTACACGAAGATGCGCAGACCCTCCCCGACGCTCAGCATCACTCGTGTTTGCTTTGGCTCCCCCCCGCTTTTCCCACCACTTGGCACACTGACAGCCACCCAGCCCTCAACGCCAGTCCTCCGGCTCCCCGGAGACTGCCTCAGACCCTGCTCTCAGGTGCAGTGTGGCTCCGGGGCTGCCACCGGCCTTGCTCCGCAAGCACAGGCACCGTCGCTCGCCAGCCGAGCCTGTCACCCTGGCCAGCCGCCACCTCGACCCCGCGTTGGGGTTCCCGGGCATTCGGGGTCCCTCTCCGCCGCCTCACCCCGCCATTCCGGCCGAAGCCCGCCCGTCCCGGTGCCTCGGCGGTCCGCGCTACGGCGGCCCTCAGCGGGGCAGCCGCCGGCCGAACGCCCGGCCAAGGGAAGCCCAGAGGCGGGCTCGGATTGGAACGGGGCCGATGACCGGGCTCAAAGCCCCCGCCGCTTGTATTTCGTTTTCGCCCTAAATTCTCTCTGCTCTGTTCGTCAGCCAGCGAGAGGAGGGAGGAGAGCCCACCGGGGTTCATCTCCAGGAGCAGGAAAGGGTGGCCAGCATGGCCAATTGGCTATGGGGCTCCCCTCAGCCCGGTCGGACGCTCCCGTCGGGCCGGGCCGAGCGGGACCGCGGTCGCCCTAGAGCCGATGCTCCGCGCCGCCCGTCGGCACGACCAGAGCCCCAGGGCTGCGGGGAGCCCGCCGCCGAGCTCCCCTCCCGGGACAGCCGCGCCCCCAGCGCTGTCAGCTCCGGGAACCGGCCATCGTCGTTCATCACCCGGGCAGCCAGCGCAGCCCTTGGCGCCCCTGCCCTCACCCCGAAGCGGCGGCGCGCACCCGGGCGGGGGCTGCGGCTCCCGGCCATCGTGTCTCCTCGCCCGGCGGCGGCTGTCGGGCAGCGGGGAGTCCCCCGCCTTCGAAGGGGGCGCGGGGGCTCAGCGCGGGCTGCCCGGGTGCCCGGCGGGAGCTCCCTCGGGGCACCCGCGGCGCCGACCGCCAGCGCGGGGGCACCTCTGGGGCCCGGCTGCGAGGCACTGGTGCCCGGCGCGGTGACATCCCGCCGCGGCTGGACACAGCGCCAGGGGCTCCTGCCCCGCAGCTACCTGGGCGGGCCCGAGGGAACCGCTCTCCCCAGGGGGACGACGCATCCCCTCGGCGCTCTCCCCCGCCAGCGGGTAGAGAAGCGGCCGCCGCGCTGGTGCCCACCCGGGCGGGGCCGCCGCCGTGCCGCTGGCAGCAGATTTTGTTGAGGAACAGAGGGGTCCCGGCGCAGCCAGGGCGGGCGCTGCCCCGCGGGGGCACGGAGCGGACAGCGCCGCAATCGTTGCAGATACTGGCGGAAAAGATGTTTGTGTTGCCGCTGCCAGCAGGGCACCCGAAAAGCGGGAGATTCTGTTTTGCTCCTCTACCTTCCCGGAGATCAGACCTCCGCGCCGTCCGCCGCCGCTCCAGGTGCTGCGTTCCCGGGTCCGGGTGTCGGCGGGAATCCTCATCGAACTACCGCAGTCTTCCTATTTCCCTTCAAAATTAGGCTCGCTCTTTCGAATTTCGACTCCTGCTTTGAAAACAGTGTAAACCTACGCTTTTGGGTTTTATTTTAAATCGTTCAAGTGTTTTATATTTATCATCTCAGGACATCTTTTAATGCTAGAGAACACACCAACTCCGCTCAAGTCTATATGTATCAATCTGTAACACTGAAAAAGATAGTCTTCTGAAAATAGCAGCGCTCTCAAATTAAAGTGCATTTCCAGCCAGCTGAATGTTCAGTAACAGTGAGAAACAATCCATACAGTTTGAAAAAGATTTAGAATGCAAAAACAGATTAGAGACTAATTAAACAAACAAAAACCCACAAAACAAAACAAAATACTCAGGTTTTACTAAACTGTTTCCATCCACGTGGTTCTTAAAACCTGTTGCCTAAAAACCCTGAACTAAAAAGCAGAAAACTGAATCTGCTTTTGTGATCCACTTTCTCTTAGTACATTTGCCTTTACCAAAATAGTTTAATAACCATTTCACTTGCCTTTTTTTGTGAGATGCTTTTATTTCCTTAAGTCCAACCATTACACAGAGAGCTTTTCCCTGGAAACTGCTGCACAACGACTAGAGATTCAGTGAATATTTAAATTCTCCACGAGAAAGATTTGTTAATGGAAACAAAAATTCAGTGAACTGTGTTTTGTTATCGCAGCCTGTTTGTTTAGCAATTAAAAATGTCTTATAAGAAAAACTCATACACTAAAATGTTTAAATTGAAGAGATGAAAGAGATTTTCAGATTGAAATGACTGACAAAAAGCAAGAGCCAGTCACCCAAAAAAATTCAAGCAGGTCCTTTAGACAGATTTGTCTCAAATTGTTCTGTCAATATCAAGAGTAAATTACTGAAACTTTACATCATCAATTTCTAATTCTGGAAATCTTGTTTAACTATGCTAATCTATGATAAATTCCTCAATTGTTGTTCATCTAAACTGCAGTTGTTCAAATATCACTGCCTCAGACTGGATATCTGTGTATTTATACAAGGCATGTCAATTGTGCATGTATAAATATGTATCTGTATGTTCATCAAACAGGCAAAATACATTTTGATTTGTAAGAAATTATCAGATATTCTAGAAAAGCAGCTTTCAGGTTAAGGGTTATTTACAAACTATTCATCTGATTACTATTTGTTACAATTAGCAAATGGCAATTCATACCTGATTGGTCACCTGCTTCTTGGCTGGGCAAGCAAAAGCAATCACAGAGAAAAGTTAGATGACAGTGAAAATAAATTTTCAAGCTCTCCACATTTATATTTGTAAATTATACAGACTTGCAGACAAGTTAAATATGCTTCATGGCCATCTCAATACCTGGGGATAAATTAATGGTGAATCACATTTGCTCATCAGTGTCAGTCTGGGTTTTCAATGGTCAGTCAGCATCAAAATTTCCATTGCCACAGTACAGTGATGTCACTGATCCCACTCTGGTACTAACCATATACTCACGTCATTTATCAGAGAAGTCTCACCCACTGCAATATGAAACAGTGAGATTTGCTACATCATTCCCCCACACATCCCCTCCCCCTGAAGAAAAAGGGATTTTAAAAACACAGAAACATAAAAGTCAAGATAAAATACTCTGGTGCATTCCCTTGAACCTTGTGCAATGGCTGTGGTACAAATGCCCTGTGTCAATGAGCATAAGCAAAGGATTTTAGTTGTATTTACATGGATAAATGTGATTTTCCAGGAATTCAGAATTCACAGCACACTAAAGCCACGAGGAAGTCACTGAAGCCATCAGGTGCACTGTACTTACAAGCATAGGCCTGATTTGAAAGCAGCAAGTAAGACTGTTTGGCAATAATTTGGCAATATTAGTCAAAATACTTGAAGAAAAACATTGTGGGGAAAAAGTAAAATCAAGTTATAACAAAAGTTTTTTGTTATTAAATACAGCTTAAAACCAAACACCTGTTCTTTCCCAATTCTGTTGGCTTCATTTCAAGAATGACAGTGACTCATCTGTTATCTGGTCCCACTCTTTTGTCTGGTAAATCCTCTTATCTCATCTTTATATCCTGAGTCCATTCTATGGTCTGTGACCAATTCCTTGGGGGAAAATAATAATAATAATAATAAGAAATAGGACAGACTATGGGGAAAGGGAGTTTATAAAAATGTAGGATGATAGCAGTAGAGGAGCTGACAGAACCAAACACCTGAATGTGGGTGAGACAGAAGCAGCCACAATGAAACAGCGAGAAGGCAACCTGCTGGAAAAGTGGGGCAGGGGCAACAAAAGGATAAATGCAGCTAAAACTCAAGCTCTGAGGCTGAGTAAAAATAAACAAGTAAAAATATTTATGGAAAAGTTCTGAGAAAGTTGATAAAAATAATTGGTTTGGGTTTGTATTTTTGGGTTTTTTTCCCAGGGATTTTCTGGAATGATCTCACAGAATATAGTTATTGCCACCCAGATACTGAATTGCTATCACAAATTAGAAACCTCCAGAAAAGACACTGTTTATTAAAGTCAAGCCTTTAGAGTAATTTATAGAATCTCCTTCTTCATAAGAGTTTTTTCTTACAAAGGACAATTCTCAAACACCATACTCATGCAAGGAGTAAGTTTGTTTAAAGGGTATGTATCAACCATTTTCTTTGATTCCCACAAACACTCATCCAAGCCTCTTTTCCACACCAATATTAACTGCAAGTGTTGGTAACAGGAAAACCTGTGTTAGCAGCCATTTTGAAAATATTTTGGGGAATTACCTAGTCCAGGTGCAGAAGAAAAACCGTGAGATACAAAATGAATGGCAGTTCTTCCAGAAAATCAAAACCCCATATTTTTTAAGAAGTCCAGGTCTGTTCAGAGATAACTGACATCAGTAATAATAATAATGATAATGATAATGATAATAATAATAATAGTAACCAGCTAAATATCTTTTTTACTTTCAGTACTTCATTCAGCTCTGCTCTGTCATTTCACTTTCTGCTCAGCTTTCAACATAGCTGAAAGGTTCTATGTCTGAAACTATATATGATAAAAAGTTTCCCTAGAAGTGTGCTATGCTGTGTGCTGTATGATAGTGGGTACATTAATAAAGCTATGAAGACCATGTCTTTTCCTGCCAATTTTTTTTCCTCTGTTTAGAAACACACAAAAGCAATGAGAAGTTTCCAGCATTATTTTCCATGGAAAAACTACAATTCTTTATGGAAAGAAGATACTTCATGTGTAAAGGTAGGACATTCTTTAATCACAAAATTTTCAGGTAGACATATTACTAAATATTATATTGAAATAATAATAAAAAGGATTAATTTTAAAATGAAAAAAAAAGTTAGTGTTAATATACAGAGAGAAATATTTACAATAATTGTACTCAGATTTGTTTCCTATAAAGGACTATAAAAGAAGCCAAACAAAACCTTATTAAACCATCTAGCATTTTGTGCTTTCTTATGCAGGACAATGATAATTCTTCCTTTTAAAGAACAGATATTTATTGGTTTTATTTACAGGGTTTTCAGAGAGTGAAATGGCTGCTTGTGTTTAAGTTACTGTTGTTAAAGCAGGGGACACTCCTCCAGATAAAATGTCCTTTAGAGAAATTAAAACTCCAGTAGCAGCTCTCTTTACTGAGATGCTTTATTATAAACCCAAAGCAGCATAAACACTGCAAGCTTTTTGATACAAAAAACATCTTTTGAATCCTGTCCAGCAGAACAGGATCATGGCCTGGGACCAGGGCCTCTGAAGCAGTAATGAAACACAAAGAGCAAAGGATGTAATGGTTGGCATGGTAGGCAATAGCATTGTTGTTACCAAATACTGTTGGAAGAGCCATTTTTATTGCAAGAAAAATAAACAGCATTATCAGGATTTTTGTAGTTCTACCTTTCTGTTTTCATAATGAAATCTTAAGTTAATTTATGATAGAAATTTGTTAAAATTTGCTATCTGCTACAGACAAATAAGTTATTTCTATTCTGTACTCAACTGGAACATAAAAATTCTATTCTTTACATGAACTAAAGAATATATTTAACAAAAATCCAAAAGGAAAGGTTAATACTGACTTATATTGTACTCATGCACGGTGAGTTGTGTGTACATCTTGCTAGCACATAGCACAGAGTATACACTACTATTGTCATGACAGGGATGCCAGCTTTCCCCTATAACTCGCTCTTTCTATCCCTTTCTTCATTTTCCCAAATTCTACAACCAGTAAAAAGCTGCAGACTTTTCCCCAATGTGGTTTGAACAGTTCATGAAAAGCCCTACTGACAAATTCTTTGATGCAATTAGCAATCTCAGCTCTAAGTTTAACTTTGTCCTAGCCTAAACTTACAGCTGGTTCCTTTTTGATATTAACAGGAGGTACAAAAAATAATTTAAAAAAAAATAAAGAGACTGAATCCAACCTTTACAAATAAAATAACTTCATGTTGAATGCAAACACCTTGTGATGTCTTATCATTGCTCAAGAGAAATAAGTGCTTTTTTGGAATGCTTCACCCTTTTCACTTGAATTCCTCCCTCCTTCAGTTGCACTGACCACCAAACTACCTACTGTGAGGAACAGGACTTTTACTCCTGTCCTTATGTTAAAAAAGTCAGACCTGAAAATGTGGCTGTTGACAGTGAAATGCAGTCATTAGCTTTCAGGGTTAGCACCTTGATGAGACAAAAAGTGCAAAGAAGTGCTTACCTCTAGCAACCACAGATTATTTAATGTGCTTTCTAGAAAGCTTGGTTTCAAAGCCATTCAACCTATTTCTACACAGAACCATACCTTTTCAGTCCTGAAAACTAAAAAGTTTGACTTTGAAAATGAAAGCTTGAACTCTTCGAGTTTATTGTACAAACATAGCTGTAGCATGTGGGATCTCAGAATGCTGTAACATGCATTCATTCAACAGCACAACTGAGCTAATAAAATTGAAAAATGTTTATTATCTAAGCAACTTTTCTCCATCCCATCCTAACCTTAGGGACCAAGAAATTAAATAAACCTCATTTCTTTACAGCAACATACGTGCACACACTATGAACATGTACCTGCTGTCTTTATATTCCACCATAGGACACACTTGCTATCTGTTCTTCCCACTTCTCCCTTTATTTTTTTCCTCTTTTTCTTTCTCCCTTTGTCTCTTCCACATAGACAGTATTTCTGTAGCATCAGAATCAAGTTAACAATACAGATTTTCTTTATGCAATATTTTAACATCAGCATGTGAAACCCAGCACACAGAAGGCTGAAGTATTACTGCCATCATCCCAGAACAAATATTTTCATATACACAACCCTAGACCATTGCAGACCAGTTTATTTGATTCAGTACAATTCTCCTCTAAAAATAACAGAATTGTCATACACTTTTATTCAGTGGCTTTTATAGCTTTGTTTGCTTATTCCCCATTATCTCCTTTGCCATCATCCAGTATCTCCTGTTATTACCACAGTTTTCTCTCCCTCATGCATGATCCATTCTTCTCTCCAGTTTACTGGGGAGCCATGCTGCCACATCTGCTACATTTCAGTAAACATACTTCAAGCTGGCAGCATCCCTGTTTTCTCAGCTGCAACAAGCACTTCACCTGCTTTCCCTTTACTGCTTCCAAAGTCTTTCTCCAACAGAAGCACATTTTCCTGCCCTTCTTCTGTGCAGGTCCCACAAAAAGCTCTGGTCCTCAAAAGAGGAGGGAGATTCTACCCAAGCCTTGGGTCCAAATAAAGGTTAGCTGTTAAAGTAGAAGGGGAAGGACAGACTGCTAGCTCTACCAGAAGCCTGGGACTGCCTATGGAGGAGGCTTTAGGATGGTAGAAATGAAGCAGCGTTATCTTATCAGCTTGGCCACAGAGACAGGGAGTTTTTCATCTCTCCTGCTGGATATGTGTCTTCTGAATGAATGACTAGGAGACGAGTACAGACCACAAGAGTTCAAGCAGAACAAACAGGACATATCCTCCTCCTATGATAACACAAGACCAGCAGTCCAGAAATAAAATAGGCACAAATAATTTCTTTATGTGTTCTCCTTAGTAAGAAAGTAAAATTGGATTCCATAGGTGTAACTGACAGGAGTCCTGTTCAGGTTGGGAATTCTTGTATTCTTGCTAGGCAAACAGGGCAGGGATTTTAAAATATATTGATTGCTTTATTACTTAGAAAACAAATGTAGAACTGTATGCTACCGTCATAATTGGAAAAAAACAGTATCTACAAAATTTTGAAAAAAAAGTTTATTTGAATTTTTTTTTTTTTTCCCTTTATTTCTGTTAATGTCCTGCACTTTTAGGACAAAATCAGAAGGAAACTCACAGTGTAACCCACTTGAAGCTATCTCTACATCCTCAGCTCAGCTCTCTCTTGCTGGATACAGTCTGCAGAGATGTAAATGCTGAACCTTGGGTCTGACAATTTTCAAAGCAAAGCAACAATGGGGTTGCAACCAAACCCCATAATTCAGAACCCATAAACTGAGAAAGCTTCTGGCAAGCCCTCATTTTCCCAGAGCAGAAAAAATAAACCACACAGCAGTCCCAACACCCAAGTCAATCAGACCATCTCTACATCTGATATGGCTCATGCACACTCAGATATAATTATCTATCATTACCTTTTTTTTTTTTTTCTTCAGTACAGATTGACATCCAGACAAAACAAGCCATTAATGCAGGAGCAACTCTGAGTTTATTTCTGGAGGAAGGATTCTTTTGTGAGACTGCAAACCTTCCATTTAGCTAAATCTCTGTGTGAGGTTTTCACCTGTGGTTACTCTAAGTTGTGGTTTAACTGAATGGGGCCTCACTAAATAAAATCTGATTAATTGTATTGGAAAAGCAAAACTTTTTGCTGCCAATGGCTTTTCCTGCTTACCAGCACATGCTCTGTACATGGCTTATCACAATACATCAATATCACAATACAAACTCAAAACTGAATACCATTTTTCTCACCTAGCAAACTAGGAGTGTTTCTCACTTAGAAACTAGTGGGAGTTAATATTTTGACTATTTCATCCCCATGGAGCTCTAAAATAACATGGTAACATTAATGCAGCTGTAAATGATCTATAGAGCAGGGCTTTTAATGAAGGGGAAAGGAAGCCATAGGAACCTTTAAACAGAGTAGGAAAAAAAATTAGACAGGCAAATTTTTTTAAATATATCTTCCACCTTTTTGACATTTGGCATTTAAAGAGAGTAGTTACATCTTTCTCAAACAATTTTCCTTGACTAATCAAGGCACAATCTTTTAGTTCTTTCATATAACAGTTGTTCTGTTTCCTGGTGTCTCACAAGCCCTTTACTATACCCCTTCCACTTGGAATTAACTTTCCCTCAGTGCAGGTGACTAAAGTCGCAGACAGCTCTTGCTAATGTTTTACAGACAGCTTAAACATTTGCCAGTTCTTTTGGAGACATTTTGCCTGATAGATCATAATCATACTGCTGGGTGGGTGGGAGGAGTCACTGCTGCCCAAGTAATTTTGTGATGAACATAGCCATGAGGACTTTCCTTCCTCTTGGTTGTTTCCAGCGGATGAGCTCAAACACAGCATTCATATTCGTCCCTAGGTGAGAGATATTGCACTTTGAACTGCTATGTTTCATTCTGCTTCCAGTCATACAGACTTCAGAGCTCTCTGAATCATACTAAAGTCTGCACCAGTTCCCCTCTGTGCAGAAAATGTACTCTCAAATTTTATAACTTATAAACTCTGCTAACACACCCTTACTTGCAAGTAGGAAAGAAAATATAAAACCAGTTCAGTCCCCAAACAAATTCTTGCTAAATTAAATTTGTTACCGTCCTTATGCCAACAGAGCACTTGTCTTCCTTTTAGCTATAAACACTTCATTCTCAGGTGGTCCATAGCACCTAATATTTTTGCAGACTTCACAAATAGTCAAGACATTGCCTGACAGCTCTGCAAAACAGGGAAGCATCATTCACTAATGCTGCCTTACAGAGGAAGAAGCACGAAAGTTTAATATTCTTTTTTTTACCCCTGAAGTTATGCAGGAATTTTTTAAGAAGCGTTCTAAAAGACCATTGTAAAAACCACACAGATGTATTCTGGTCTCTCCTGTGTTCCTCTGCCTGCAAGATCACTGTGTATTTTCTCCTCCATCGCACGTAGGAGGACAGAGTCCAGGCTGGGGCTGGCTTCAGGCAGAGGCAAAGTAAGCAGATCCCGAAAGCCGCAGACTGCCGGAGGGCACCTGGCTGCCTGCTCTGCCTTTCCAGGAAGGCAAGCAGACGAGCTCTTCCAGCAGGGTAGCCACCCAAAGAGCACTGCTCCAGCCCTGCCTAAAAAGCCTCCTGCTGTCTCAGCCACCGACAGCATGCTCACAATGCACGGCTTGCCCTTAGTGCCTGCTGTCCTGCTTTTTTTAAGGAAAACAAACTTCTGCTCTCCTTTGTTTTCCCTCTTCCCATGGCCATTTTTCTTTGCTATACGTGACACTGAATGGTTTTTAAAACAAACCCTCATATTCAACAGAAGTGTAATTTTTCAAAACCACACTCAAGGTTGAAATCAAACCATGCCTCCTTGTCTGTGAACTGCCAGTCTTCTACGCAAGGCCACTCTACCAAGCGTTAAGTTACAATGTACATAAATGACTTCATTTAATCTGAGAAGACATTTAGAAACTTCAAACAACAACAATAACTGACCTGTTATTTTATTAAAAACCCAAACCAAAACAAAGAAACCCACCCAATCCCCACCAACCTCAGATTGCTTTTTGCTCATAGTAAGATGTATAAAAGTCCCCACCTCCCCAGTTAAACGTACCATCTTGTCATTGAGAACTTGTTCTTTGTAATCAGAAATCTGGCCTGGCCTGGGTGTTGAAGGAAGATTCCCACCTAGAGATTAGTGCATTGTTAATATTAACAGTTTTCATGAGATCACTGCATTACTTTGCCAAGTGAAAATATTTGATCCACATGAACTGTGCTGAAGCCTGACATACAGTTTGAGGTGCTTCTGAAGCTTTTCTTCAATTTTTCCAGTAGCTGGGTTTCAGGCAGCAATACAAACGTAACTGACAGCGCTGCAGTCACACTGGGCCATACTCCTTTTTGGGACACAAATGGCCTGACCCCAGCAGGATTTATTACAGCTTCTACTTCTGTGTACGCTGTGTGTCAGATTCAGTTTTTCAAAAGGCTTTTTTGAAACTGATCTTGTTTTGAATAATAACAACAAAAAGTTAATTCACACTACTACTCTTGCGTGAAAATCAGCACAGCTGTGTTTCAGCAAAGATACTTCTCTTTGAGAAAAGAGCTATCAGTGTGTACTACGTTCCATTTTAAGGAAATGCAAGAATAAATGTAGGAAGAAATGAAAAAGATCTAGAAATATCATGTATGAAAGCACAAAAGAAAAAAGAAAAACAGATGTATTAATCAGATGGCTTGTTAAAATTCAGAAGGAAGGGAAATATAGAGAAGGGTAATGGAAAAGTAAGTGGAGTCGTCTTGGAGCTCTGGGGAAGTTTTTTGCCATTCAGATAGTTATTTTAAATCTTACCACACCCCTGCAGCAGTTTCAGGCAATCAGAAATATGTTTATCTAATGAACCCTTTAAGTTCTTGCTTCCTAAACCATAAAACAGTTTTCTGGTTGAGAAGTCCAAGCTAAACAATGTTAATTCACTTATTTACCTACATGAAAGATTGTGTCCTTGCTTTGCCTGAAATCTTGCACCTGTTTTTTTTCTGCTTTGTGCCAGCATAAAGCCATGGACTTCAATGGATTGGGTAATTTCTACAGCAAAGAGAAGAGCCCGACCACATGTTTTTGGCCCTTTTCTTCCAGCCCTTCCCTTGTTTGACTGCCTTATTCACTTTTCATAATTCTTCTGTTTTCAAAGCCTCTCTGATCATAGCTTATAGGAATCTCGCTGAGATTATGTTTTCTTCCTTCCAAGGGCAAAAAATGCAAGAAGCTATCTAAGCCTCATGCTGCAGGTGAGTATTTGATGTAGTTACATGGGACAAAGAGTAGATCCATTTCTCTATCAGCACAGGATGTGGAGGCAGTCTAGGAATCCTCATGCAGGTATTTGAATTGCACAAATTGAGTAGCAGCAAATAACTTCAAACCCACCACTCCAATTAGATGAATCTACCAGATGGAAAATCACTTGAAAAGCTAACAAGACTGTCATATTTTGCTGATTCATCAGCAAGTGCCTTCCAAGAATATTTGAAAACAAAACAAAAAACAAAAACAAAAAAAAAAAAAACAAAGACAAATGAACAAAAACAAATTAACAAAACAACAACAACAACAAAAAAACCCAAAACAAAACAAAACCAAAGCAACAACAAAAAAAGTTAAAAAGCCAGGGAAAGCAGAATTACAACTAGACCTTCCATTCAGGAGACCAAACCAAACTGCCCACATATGTAGACACAGTCTCCACTGGCTTTTTAAATATAAGGTACATTTTTCAAGCCCTGCATTAACTGCATAATGAAAGGGATTTCTTTGAAGTTCTTTATAATAAGTATAATTTTAAAAGAAACTATGTGGGACAAAAAGAACAGATACTGTATGAAAGCATCTTGTACTTAATACACTGGAGAAATTGTTTATTTTATAATTTTATATTTTTTATTATTTATATAAGTTCATTCTTCCTTGCTGTCATTGTCTGATCAGGCTATTCACTATAAGTTACTGTGGGAGTAATTCTGACTTTGCAGGTAACTTCAAAACCATTATGTCCTGCTGTTTGGGAAATGCTGTGTCTACTTGAAAAATAGTTTTTCTGAATTTCTTTATTTTCATCATAATTATTTGCATTCTGTTTTCCATAAAAACCCAATAAAGTGGTCTTTTTGGCTCCATTAGTACATATTATTGATCATGTTTTTTTTAGAGATTTGCGTATTCCAGGCACAGGCATTGACTGAGCATCCTCAGCTGACAGGTCACTTCAGCCCATGTTTAATCCTTGGAACATTTTGTTCTTGTGTGTTTAAGGACTATGTGGACATTGTGTTTGTACAAATGACTACTATACACACTAAACTAACTAAATAATTAATGCTGAATGCTGAGGTATACCTAAGCACTTGTGTAGCTTGATGGTTCCTGGTTGTTTTCTGAAGAAAGTATCAGTTTTCAGAAACTTGAGGGCCCACGGTAGGGTAGTGTAGTGTAGTTAGTAACTAAAACAGTTTGCTTCTTCTCCAGAAATGCTAAAACTGTATAACTGATTAAAAATATTTAGAATATGCAATGTGTAACCATGCTGTATGAATCACTGCTATTTTAAAAATCAGCCTAACAAGGTCAAGCTTTAAATTAGAAGTTCACCTATGTTTCAGAATTTAGACTGGTAATTCAATGAATGAGACTAGGAAAAATCCTCTCCCATGAGCTGTTAGTTCCACAGTTGACTTCATTGAGATTTCTTGAGGATTCTTCCAAACTTTCTAAGAATGAACTCTCAAAGCAGGGAAAGACCACCAGACAGGCTTATCTACAGTGGCCTCTTCTATGCTCCTAGCAACCCTAGCTTTGAAAAAATAGTTGAGGGAAAGGGGAATGCATGTTTTAACCAGAACTTTTCACATGAAGAAGAAATTTGGCAAAACAGAAGAAAAATAATGGCTTCAGAACAAAGCCCAATAAACAGAGTGCCTTCCCAAACCAGTAACTGTCTGAAACAGTTGGTTTAACTTGTTCTGTGTGATTAAACAGAACCTACCTAAGAGTAGGAAGCAATCTAAAAATACTAATTTTAATATGTTAGCAATAGTGTTTTTGTAAAACATTAAAATATCATCAGAAAGTAAAGATTAAAGCATGCAGCATAAATGTATTTGTTGCCAAATGTCTCTATCTGATATCATTAGAAACTCTGAAACATGCCTGTCACAAATGCCTTCTGGACACTGATTTTCTGCCTTACTGTCGTGCTCCTTCCCCTGCCCCCAGTCATCAGTTTTCCTTTGCAGCTCCGTGAATCACAAAACTGAACGCACTCTGAATCACACCAACACTCATCGAAAGGTAATCCCCCAAGCAACAATTTGCTTGATATGGTAATGGCAAACAACATGTACGTGGCTGAGGGACAAGGATCTGCGTGTTGCCAGCACAGTTTTGGTCACCAAGGCCAGCTGAGCTCAGCTGGGGAAAATATTCCACTTTTAAAAAAGTTTAGTTATTTCCCCCCTTGATGTTTTTTAATTTTTTTTTAACTAGGAGCTGGTACCTTGTTTCATTTTAATATCTTTATGACTGTCCATGTATCATGGCTGCAATGCTGAGTCCAATGAAGGACTCTCCAGAAAGGTCTTATATAAATCCTCTTCCCTGTACCTTTAAAAAACATCATCCTTTCTCACTGTGCTATCATTGGAACAAGGCCTTGGTCTCCACAGTTTGAGGTGGGCTCTCCAGGAAGAAGATTCAGTGCCCTCCAGACCCACTCAAACTTGTCCAGGCTGGCAAGCTCTGCACCTTCACCTGCATTCAGCCCCCGAGGGGGTTCCATGTGCTCTCCATTCCCCCCATCTCAACCAATGCCAAACTCCTTACTTTTACTTTCCAGGGTCTCTTCACAAGCATATCCCCTTCCCACTAGCCCATCCTCCTCCTCTTGCTCCATTTGCTCAGCCTGGCCCTCCCCC
Organism: Poecile atricapillus; assembly: GCF_030490865.1. Lineage (NCBI taxonomy): Eukaryota > Metazoa > Chordata > Aves > Passeriformes > Paridae > Poecile > Poecile atricapillus. Next base: position 75,837,313 of record NC_081251.1, on the reverse strand, counting down.
ATCTCCATTCACTCCCTCCATCCCCTTTGTGTTCCCCTCACATGCCTGCTTGCAAGATCTTTTCATGCCATCTATGCCTAGATTTCTCTTCTTAAACCCCATCTGGCATGCATTCACTCTTTCTTCCTCCTACCTTATTCCCTTTCACAAAGCTTCAATGAAACTTTAACAGTGGCCTCTGCCACATTCAGAAAAAATGCCTTAAAACTTATCCATATTAATCTGCAAAACTCACTAGTATCAGTCATCTGAGTAAGTTTTTCCAGTAAACATGCCAGTCTCGCCTCCATTCCCTTTCTCCCCTCTTCCCTCTCACCCTCTTCCATGCTGCTCTTCTCTCTTGTTTGTGCTCCATTTTACATAGGCTGGAAGTTTTTGAGGGCATCTTTATCTCCATCAGAAAGTGCTATGCATGTTGATAAAAAAGAGGATTTAAATGAATAGAACCAAAACATCTTGCTAACTCCAGACACTACTGAAGATCCTACAGCTAAAGTGTGTTAGTAAACACCAGCCATATAGGATGAGTTAAGAAATTATTTAAAACTGGTGTTTTTCTCTCCCACCTAAAGGCAGCAGAATTTGCCAGGAACTTTGGACAAGCAAAGAGGGAAGACACAGAGGCCAGGGACAAGAAAGAGAGGCCAGGACAGCTCCTGGAGATCTGTGAATGGGGAAGGAACCAAAAGTCTTGTGAAAGAGGCACAAATAACTCTCCTGCCTATTTCTTCAGCAGTCCCCAATGGCAAATTGAAATCATACAATTAATGTATAACAGGTTGCATCAACGTAGTAGCCTAGTATCAAACAAAAAGCAGCACGTGCTTGCATGCTGGCAATGCAATACTGAATTAGCTTTTTCAGTAACAATAAAGGAATAAAGAGCAAAAAGATATCAAAGCAACTTCCTCTGCAGGGTAGAGCATCAAAATCAGTGCAATGGTACAAAACTAGAGTGGAATGGATATCTCAGGAGGCTGCTAATAGGAGGCTGAAATAACATTTCACCTTGAGACTGACCAGACTAACAACTGAGCTCTTAATGTCTTAAGACTCAATAGAGCACTCCTCACCCCTTAAGGTTTCTCATTTCATGTGCAGGTACATGTTTCTGCCAAGCACAGCTCAAACCTTTCTCTGTGCTCTGATAGCTTTCTGGTTGCCTCTAGGGCATTAATGGTTGTAAATCATTTTTATGAAAGGGAGGGCAACCACACTTTTAAAATACATCTTTGGGATGATTTTTCATTTGGAAGAATCCTTCCAGCTAGAGTAGAAGGAAACATGACCCTGCTCCTGAGACTAAATCTCAGCCCAGGCCTTCCACTCTCCAAGCTATTGGTGAGAAGCAGATGGAATTTCCACTAAAGGAGTGACTTCAGCATCCCAGAATAGACCTCCTGTAATCCAGAAGGAAATAGCTAGTTACCTGCTGAGCCATTTAGACACTCACAAGTCTAAGACCATATGGTATTTAGCCAAGGAAGCTGATGGGAGATCTTGCTAAATCACTGTCCATCATTTATCATCAGTTCCTGGCTACCAGGGAGGTCTGACAACTGGAGTTGGTCAATGTGATGCCCATCCACAGGAAGGACTGTAAGGAGGATCCAGGGAACTACAGGCCTCTCAGCCTGACCCCAGTGCCTGCCAAGCTTATGGAAAAGATCATCCTGAATGCATTCACATGGCACATACAGGACAAATAAGGGATCAGGCCCAGACATCACAGAGGTGGGAAAGGCAGGTCTTGCCTGACCAACCTGATCTCCTTTTATGAACAGAAGACCCACCTAGAGTCTGTGGATGTTTGCCTACTTGGACTGCAGCAGATTTTGATGCTGTTTCCCATGGTACTCTCCTGGAAAACCTGATAGCCCATGGCTTGGACAGGTCCACTCTTTGCTGGGTTAAGACCTGGCTGGATGGACAGGCCCAGAGAGTGGGGGTGAATGGTGCCACATCCAATTTTCGGATGGTCACCAGTGGTGTTATTCAGGGCTCAGTACTGGGCCTTAGTCCTGTTTAATATACTTATTAAAAATCTGGACAAGGACATCAAGTACAGCCCCAGTAAATTCTCAGCCAAAACCAAGTTGGGTGAGGTGTTGATCTGCTTTAGGGTAAGTAGGATCTGCAGAAGGATCTGGATCACTGGGCTGAGGTCAGAGGTATGAGGTTCAACAAGGCCAAGAGATAGGTCCTACACTTTGGCCACAACAATCCTATGCAGCACTACAGGCAGGGGCAAGTGTGGTTGGAAAGGGCCTGGTAGAAAAGGACCTGGAAGTGCTGGTCAACAGCCAGCTGAACATGAGCCAAGGCAGCCAAGAATGGCATCCTGGCCTGTACCAGCAATAGTGTGGCTAGCAGAACCAAGGATGTCATTGTGCTCCTGTACTTGGCACTGGTGAGGTCACACCTCAGGTTCTGTGTACACCTCACTTCAGGAGGACAATGAGGTGCTGGAGCAGGCCTAGAGAAGGGCAAAGGAGCTGGTGAAGAGCTCTAGAGAGTGTCATAGGAGGAATGGCTGAGGGAGCTGGGGTTGTTTAGCCTGGAGAAAAGGAAGCTCGGGAGGATCCTATCACTTTCTACAACTGCCTGAAAGGAGGATGTAGCCAGGGAGGTTTGGCATCTTTCTCTCAGACAACCACTGACAGGATGAGAGTACATAGGTCTCAAGCTGTGTCAGGGGAGGTTCAGGTTGTACATCAGGAGAAATTTCTTCATGGAAGTGGTTATTAAACATTGGACTGCTCAGCAAGGTCATGGAGTCCCCACCCTTGGAGGTGTTCAAGAAATAAATGAATATGGCACTTAGTGCCATGGTCTGGTTCACAAGATGGTGATCTGTCAAAGGTTGAACTCGATGATCTTGGATATCTTTTTGACCTAAATGAAACAATTCTGTAATCTTATTGGCATATTCATGATCCAGAATTTCTATCATAAAGAGCAACCACAACTTTCCCTCTGAAAATAAATTTAACTTTTGATTGATTATCACTAGCCATTACTGTGAGAGGAATCTCAAGACTTCTCCTTCCAGTTTATTGACCTTCAGTGACTAACTGGTTGTTAAGAATGGGATTTTTTTTCATGGAGAAGTTTTAAGAGAGGGTGTAATTAATCAAAGCATCTGACTGCAAGAAAGTGCTAACACCCACGAAAGCTAATTTTTGAGGACTTGTAAAGCATCATGCAGCTTTCTAATAGTACTACAAAATCTATTTCATCAACAATTCTTCCCTGAGTTTTTATATCTGCTAAACCAGAAGAACCTCAGGGACAGTCCTGGAGTCTGAAAGAGTGATGAGAGTAGACTGTGTTCAGTAATCATTAAACATTTTCCAAAAAAATCACCAGAATTCTATTGAAGCTTTTACTCTCATTTAGAAGAGAATTGTGTTGTATCACTATGAAGTAGCAGTTGCCTGATCCTAGCTTCTTTTTTTTTTTTTTTAGACTTCATTTAGACTATGTATTTACCAGTTTACTGGTCAGTCTTTGAAGGATCTACTGTTCCACATTCAAGCACTATGACAAACCAGCACAACTGACCTCTGTTTTGGGTTAGTCCCAAGTAATTCTATAAAAATAATAGCAGGTGGTAAGTACAGGGGACAGAAATTAAGTACCTTGAAAAAACATTTTCAATTGACTTTTCTTCACTGGAGTTTAGGAACAAGTCCTGCCCCATGTAAACAGTAGCACAGTGGTCTCCTCCCAGTGTTTACAGTGCCATAGTGACAAGACCTTGGCACATGCAATTTTTTTTTGTCAGGGAAGTACTAGGCTGCTCACTGAGCCTCCATGCACGTACATGCAGTGTGTACTAATGTCAGGGAACAGGAATGATTAATGAAAACCTGATCTAAAGCACCTTGCTACTTTACAATAACAGTCCAAAATGCTGTAGCCATAACACAATGTTAAGATGTGGTAGATGTAGCCACTGCTGTGAAAGACTAAGTTTTATTTTGGTGCTTTTTAATAAGAGGGAAGGAAATGCCTCACATTGCTCAGCAATGATTCCTTTGGGCAATTAGGAACAACATCAACAGGCTAGAGGGAGGTTTGCCCAGAAAAAATGAAGGGCGCGGGCCAGAAAGCAACAACAGCAGACCCTTGGAGGTTTGAAAGTAACATGAAGGATACCCAGAGGCAAGACTAGGAACATCTTAAATCAGGGAAAACAGCAGTAGCTGCATAAAACCCATGCTGTTTTCTGTTTTCAGGTTTACAAAAGCTTCTGCAAATGAGTAAGCCATGTGAAAATCTTAAAAGGTTACAGATAAGACATGGAGTAAACTCAGCTGTATCTGTGTCACAACCAGCAATATGCTGCATTCCTAACGAGAAGATCCTGGATACATTTTGGAAGGGACTCAAGCTGCCAGGCTCAAAGCCAACACAATCTGTGGGTGGGTGCTGGATGCTTGCCTTGAAATTCTCTCCTTGCCAGCAAACCTATGGAGTAACAATGGCATCAGTTTTGGAGGGAGATTTCCTAGTGTTTAAAGCTAGAAGAGACCACAAGTTGATCTACTGCGGCCTCCTGCTGTTAAATTTCACCACTGCCCTTTCTGTTGAGAATAATGATTTTCATTATAATAAAGCAATTGACTCTTCAGTCAACCAAGCTGTCTACATGCTCCAAGGCTATGAGCAGGAAGGAAGACAGAACTCAAATCTTTGCAACCACAGGTGTGGTACAACCACACATTCTTTGTAGGTGATCCACATACCTATCCTAAGAGAAAATCAAGTTTATTTCCAGGTCTCAGCCAAGTGACCTGAAGAATACTTTTTTCCCCTGGCAGATGCAAATGTGGTCTGCAGTTTCACATGGGATATAAGACTATGAGACACTACACAGGTATCTTAAAATGAGAACTCCCTCTACTATCTCCCCTATGATGTCTCTCATCTACAACTCTTTTCTGTCCTTGAGGAGTCATAAAAAGGTGAAAACCACTCCCAGTATGCATAAATATCATTCCTAACCCCTGTGTGAAGCCTGATGAAGCCCTAGAGCATGAGAATTTATTTTAACATCAGGATGTCTTCCAGAAAGGAAATGGGGGGAAACAACAGGATGGAAAGACGAAGTACAGAAATATGGTACTGTCTCAACTACAAATAAACCTGCCACTTTCTGGCTCCAGTACACTATGTGGGAAACTTACAGGGTAGGCATTTTTGAAGATCACACTCAGAGGTAAAATCACATTATAAACTCCCAATCTCTTCTTCTAACCTTGCTTGCCCTTCAAAAAGCAGCAGAAGGAATTTCTATCAAAGAAGTTAAAAGAAGGTAGGCTAAGCCCACTGAGATGATAGCATGAGAAATAAACATAACAGAAACCTGAATAATGTGAGAACAAACTTGGCCCATTGAGAAATAACAAAGCAAGCATTACTTTGAAAGTGGAAGATTGAGACACTTTATTCTGTGTGTGAGGAAATAAATATTAACAATGAGACATTTTCAGGTGAAGTAACCAGTGCAAGGAGCAGAAAAATAAATCATGAATGAGGGGTAAGCAAGCATATTTTAGGGACAGAGGGAGATCAAGCACTATGTCACCATGAGTTACCTAGAGATGAAAGATGAAACACATGAGTCATTCATCATTTGTGGAAGTATTTTCCAAGTATTTGGAAACAGACACCATAGTTCCAGAATTTAGTAAATAAAGATTCTAAAAGATAGGTTGACAGTATCTTTCTAAAAGACTAACACCTACATTATTTTAAACCCTCTGAGATATTTATGAGTAGCCAGGGGGTGCAGTTGGAATTGTGAAATTTAATTAGTGAGTCACTACAGAATTATGAAGCGTAAATCAGGTCAAGTTCATTTTTATGCAGTAGCTGTTGGTCTTGATTCAGGCGAGGAACCAACAGATCCAACCTAACAGACCTTCAAGGATATTTGCTTTTTAATCAGGTTCCATGTGGACTGGATTGCCAAACAATTCACTTCATTCATTAACAGCCTTTTTAAGAAATGAGCCTGATTCTGTAGCTGGTGCATTAAAAAGCCCATCAGCTATCACCATTGGTAAAGCTTTTTATATTAAAGAAATGGGAACACAGAGGCAGATACCTAAATCTGGAGGGTTTGTGCCCTGCCCTGGAGCTGATGAGAAGCAGACCACCAACAGGGCTCTATCCTCACCATTCATTGATGATTTACATCAAATACTAGAACTTCACCACCCCTGGCACTGTACTTTCCAGGCAAGGCTCCCCTGGCACTTTCCAAAGGTGGCTGTTACACACAGACAACCAGAGCTGGGAAAGGCTTGGCCATTCTTCTCAAGGCACACAGCACGAGTCTGGGTTTGTGCCGGGGAAGCAGTCATGGTTTCCTCTGTGAGAATGATGAGAATAAACTTTCAGTGGATTTCAAAGATGTGCTTGCTTCTGTCAAAGTCATGCTGAGTTCTGTTGCTAGCATCATTCCTACCACTGTAATGGCAGGACTTTTTTCCTCAAATCCTTCCTCTGTTTCTAGTGCCTTTCATTGTGAAAAAAATCCATGTGGCCGTGCTCTTATCAGAAATACTCCGTGCCCATATTCCCTGTACTCATCAATCTTTTCACCTCCCTGTACTAGTCTATCCCTGACCTAATGATTTTGGCAGGTTCTGTCTCCCATTCTCTGCTCAGAGCAGAACAGCATTAAGGAAGACCAGCAGCTACGTAACAAGCGCATACCATGCTTTATAAACCCAACCAATTGCAAGACTAATGTGGAAGTAGCATCTAATCACGGTGTGCTGTGGTTGTCTGGCATCAAAAATGGTGGGATATGAAATACCTGATCAAGGCAAGGATTATTTCAGCTTTTCTTATGTGTCTATTTGAACCTTTTGTACCAAGTACAGAAATTCAGAATGAATTGACTGCTCTCATAATCATAGCTCTTCAATTCCTTCATTTAATGGAGCAAATGGTGGTTTCTATATGTTTATTTATTCCTCTTCTTTTCTTTTGTCCAAAAGCACAAACAGAAAAATTTCTCTTAGAATATTTTATTGTTCTTAAGCCATGGTAATAGTGCTTGAGCTGCAGTCTAAAAATTAATCACTCAAGTTTTAAAATCACATTAAACTTCATGATCCTAAGGAATTTGTCAAAAGCATAACACAGGGATATTGATATACTGAATAAAACTCTACCAAAACCAAAAGCCATCCAAACCCAAGAAAATACTGTTATCTTACACTAAGCTGTGAATAATTGAAGCTGATGTCTCTAGCTGAATAGCAGCAAGTCTTTATACAAAACCTGGAGGTCAATATGGTGTACACCAAGAAGGTACTTGCTGGAAGCAAAAAGGAAAAATACCATCCTTGTGGATTTAACAACTTTTTGTGTAGTTCTACCACCCAACCCAGCCTACTCACTGGGTTATTTCACAAGGCAGAGTTTTCTGTGATCATTCTTCCAAAGATGCTCTAGACAACTTGATTTTTTTTGTTGATGACTATTTTCCTTTCTGGTTACAAGGCATTAGCATGGGGTTCCTGTGTTTGGCATCACAAGGTTAAAGGAAACATTTTTAAGATTTTAAAACTACTTTCTAGCCCTTCCCCCTGAAAATGAAGACTTGAAAATAGCTTGCTTCAGACTAGTTTTGCAATCAAGGTTATACATTAAACTCAACAAGTAAAAATGCTAGGCCCCAACTAAGTTGGTACTGTCATCTTAAGTCTTTGTAATCACTTCTCTCAAAAGAATGAGAAAATTATAAGCAATAGTCTCAAATTGGAATGTAGACGCCACACATTGCTAAAGAAACACCATCCAAAAGCAACTTCTGCAGATTCCCCAAGGTATTTGCATGTGCAATCAGTAGGAGATATCAGAATTATCTCAAAACTATTAAACAAATTGAAACAAATCACTTGAGAACTTCTGTGTTTAATGAAAACCTGTGGGGAGACTGTGTTCTATATTCTCAGCTCCTATGAATATTTTTGTTGCATGAAAAGAACTAAAGGATGTATGTTGAGACTGTAGTGCACAAGCCCATTCAAAAATGCTATTCCAAGTGAGATATGTAAAAGGTGGTTTACATTCTCCAAACTCTTCTTAGGGCTCATCCATATCATCCTGTTAAGAGAGGTGGGAAAAGATACTATCCACTGGTTGACCAAACACACACACTCCCAGGTGAAACAGCAGGTAGTAGCTTAGGTAAAGGCAATGTATTCTGAACTTGAAACATTGGAAGGGGTTATCTTGTCTACCTCAGGACATAGAAACTCAACAGTGAGCCAACGCCAGCAATACAGGCATAAACAATAATAAGGATACTGCTATACTGCCTTATACTGCAGACTTTTTGTAGGAGCTGTGCAGCCTAGATTTGGGGACTACAGGAGCAGCACACACTTGACCTTCTTCTGACTGCCAGCTCTAAGCTTGGGGGAGGAAGCTTAGAGGATGTTTTCCAGTTTTATTCCAGTGTGTATTTATTTGGCTAGTATTTCCATTTCCCCTACATTATCATTATGTGGTTATCCCAGCTTCATCAGGGAGAGAGATCATGTTGTTAAGAGTGGCAGGCAGATAACTTTTTTATGAGCAATTCAGGTGAAAGTGGCTTCAAAGGCAGAGCACCAAGAAGACAGGTTTGATACCTCAGGCCTCAAACTGAAATGTCTCCCCAAGAGGCTTTCAGCATGATTTAATCCCTCTACTGACATCCTTTGCTAGTGTACTTCTCAGCCTTGTGAGAACAGTGTCAGGACTAAGCCTTTAGTGCCAGAGATACTCAGATTTGGCATTGATGGGGAGGTTTAGAAACTTCCACAATGAGTGACAGTGGGCAGTACAGTACATGCATTTATCTCTTTACAGGTATGATATTAATAAAAAGCAAAACAGAAGTCATTATCCCTTTGCAACCATCCTGAATCTTAAATGATTGATTCTGGATTCCTATAATTTCAGTATACAGAGTCTAAACATGTTCCATGCAGTTTACTAGTTATAAAAGTATAATCATTAAACAGCAGCAGCAAATACTGCAACAAGGAGTGAAAAAAGAACCCTCCGAAATCTGAGCTTGCCCGTAGAAATTGTAAACATCCCACCCCCCTCCAGTCTGGAAACTTCTGGACTTTGTTCTTTCTTTCCAAACTGAATTAAATTGCAAGTGACCTGACTATTTTCTGCGCTCTTAACCTTTAATGTTATTTCCCCTTGGCTGGCAATACTTGGATGGCAATCCCAGCAGCGTATCCCACTAAACCAGACAAATAATGACACCACATCTCCTATTTTGAGAGGATGGTGAGGGCAGTGGGGTAACAGGGCTGCACACCCCAGTGCTCATCACTTCCCTGCTTCCTGGCACACAGCAGATGCAGCCAGCAGAATGCCATCTGCCGGGTGCCTGCAGCGCCAGCCCCTCCTGCTCCCTCCCCGAGACACCAGCGTCTTGCAAGGAGTCGCTGCTTGCTCTTTTCATCACAGATAGCTTTTACACCCAGCGAGCCTCCTTTCATGGGCAGCTCTGCTTTGGCTTAGTGTGTGGCTCAGAGGAACAGCTAGTTTGGGGACACTTGTTGGTTCTGTCTCTTGAAACGAGTAACTATTTGGAGTAATGCACTGGCATATTTTCCAAACAGTTAAACAAAAGCAAGAAATTAAAATATAGTGACTCACCACCTCATAGAACCACTCTACAGAGAAGAAAGTGACAATGTTGATCTCCGAGAGTTTTGAGTCCTAGACTTCCAGTTAAAGAAGAAAGTTATACAGTGTCTGGTTTGATACATTTCTTTTACTCATAATGACTGAACATGCTGAAAGATTTTTAAGCATGTTCAGATCTTCTGTTGAGGATTTGGAATGGCTGGAGCATTGAACAGTCATTTTCTCCAGCTAAGAAAAGCTCCAAACAAAAACTCTAAAGACAGCCAACAAGACGGAAAGCAGTTTTTGGAGGCCCTCACTACCCAACACCTGAAATTCAGAGGCAAATTTTACCTGTCTGTGCACTCATTACTGGGACAGCTCAAGCTAAAGGCTTTCTGAAACAAAGAACTTTCCAATAAAATAAAAATTGTAACTATAAAGGGGAACGATAACAACAAGTCTTGTCAATTGAGAGATTTCCTTCTCCCTCCTTTGTCTGAAAGGTAAGTCAGCCTTACCTACTCCCTAAAGGAGCTCCAGGATGGTTGGGCTTTTTCAGTTTTTTACATGTAGCTCCAAGGAAAGGAATAAAAATGCCCTTTGGGGGGGTGGGAATTTTTCTAAGGTTTCATGAAATCAATGTTTGCAAACTTTGTGAATCAGATGACAGAGGCATAAAAAAATAAGAAGGAGCTTATTTTCTCCATTTACTTTTTTAAAAAACCTTTGACATTTTAGTATATGAATCTGAAGAAGTTCAAGTTTCTGGAGCCCCTACCTACACATAGGATACCTTTGAGGATAGAAGAAGATCTCCATGCTGCAGCTGATACACGTGACAGCAACTCCTGCAGACACAGCCTGCTCAGGGACATCCATCTGAGCACTGCTGCCACCTGGCACTGATTGCTGGGGGAGTGCTGAGCAGGTACGGTGCTGCACAGCCCACCTGGGGAAAAGCAAGCACTGCACAGTATTTGTCACTGGGAGCTCCAGCCAGCATGGAGAAACACAGTGTTATTACTGCTGTGGTACCTAAAATACAGATACTCATGACCTATGAACAAAATTATCCCAGGCAAAACTGGTACAATATCCTAGAAGGTGGGGAATGAATCACTGTTCTTATCTAAAGACAGAGAAAAAAAACAAATCCCCTGTATAAATTCTTATATATCTTCCCTACTTACTGCTTTCCACCTTGAGGGTGCCCAGCTGACTTTAGATGAAAATGTGCATTACTTGTGACCTTAGAATATAAACAAGAATTTTGTGTTGCTCCTGGTGTTCAGGTAGAACCTTCCTATAGACATTCCTATATATCAATAGATACTAGTCCTTCAGTAAAGCACCCTGGCACTAGAAATTATATCTAACACCTACTCAGAATTGGATTGGTCAAATATACCATTGTCTGCTACCGTGTCATCACTATTGGAACAGGGCCACATGGAGGAGGGTTAAAACTCCCTCTAACTTTCAGTTCAGTGAAGTTGATACTACACTCACTTGCTATTTTTCTTTTAGTTTTATAGAAGGCTTTTCACTGCTTCTGCTCCAAACATTGAATCCACAGTTCAGGAATTTCTTTAAAACAAGAGACAAAACTTAGGTACCAAGGAGCTATGCCATTTAGGAAATTAGTAGAGTGGCATGAAGCAGAATTTTCCTTAGCGCTTGTCCATTACCATACTTAAGTCTACTTCATATCTGCTTCCTCCCAATGTGAGAACTACTGGTGAGTTCTGTATAATAGTTCTGCAGATAAATTAGGCTACCACAGGGGCAGCATGCAAATTGGTTTCATACCCTCATAAACTAGGAGTTTACTGGGAATAATTTCCCAGTAAAATTGTTCAGAACAAAACCAATGACAAGCCTTTCTCACAACATATTAGTCTGTCAGCAAATTGAGTTACTTCCCTGATATTATTTAAAATTCAGACAAATAAACTTACAAACAAAAGAATTCTGTGAGAAAATAACCTGTTATTTATGAAGACAGTTAAGTGGGCAATTACTTTTTCCCACTGATGTAACAAAATACAAATCAGCCCTGGGATCACCAGACCATCACATGGGTGAGCAGAGCTCACTCACAGAGGCAGCAGTAGTGTCATACCAAAGGGAAACAGATGGACTTCAATCTCTTTAATTCAATAGAAAGAAAGCAGATCTTAACCTGTGCGAGAGAGATTCCTGAGCCATTAAGCTGTGGTTCAAATAGGAAAAACACCCACGGCAACAGTAAACAGAAGTTTACAATTAAAAAGGCCAATTGCAAACTGTGCAGGAACTGCTTTTTTATAAGAAAGTACACAGAAATACGATGCCAGGGGCTGGCAGCTGCGTGCAATCCTGCAGACACCATGTATACAGCCACATTGCCCAGTGTCTCCTCCATAGATGGAACCAAAATATTTCTGTTATGATGTAGAGTTTTGCTGAAGTTTTAAAGCTGTTTCATGCTTTGAAAATATGGTTCCCTTTGCCCCATAAGAAGCAGAACTAGAAAAGCACAGAAGTCTTTTGGCCTTCATCAGTTATGAATCACCCATATGTGACAGGATTTTACTGGAACCATGACAATGCACTTTGTACAACACACTGGACTTACACTCCATAGAGCAGCCAAGGTCATGTTCACCCTTTGTGCATGCAGGGACCCTTAAAGTCAGCAGGAATGACACCTGCACTGAAAGCTGGACTTGTGCCTGAAACTAGGATGTGAAGCTATAATAAACTTTTATACGTCCATCTTTTATGCATCATACAGCGGCCAAAATGCATGTGCTTTTTACATGCATGTACTCATCACAGGCATGCTATGTTAAGATGTGTCCACACTGTTGAATCTAGCAATTCCATTTGTTCTAATAGTATTTTAAATGCTGATCTCCCTTTGGAAAACCACATTTTACTGTTTATTTGGTTTCTCCCATCAACAATAAAAAGTAAAACCATAGTCTGACTTCCATCCTGCTCTAGGATAAGCCCCACGGAAAGACACAGATACTGACAGAACAGATGTTTTACAAGTGTTTTCAAAGGAAGTTAGCATTACAAGCAATCTTTAGTCAAACATTGCATAGTATGGTTTTGGGGAAAATAAAAATACAAATAAAGGAGGATTCATGAGAAACTGCATTTTTATTAGTAATTCTACTTTACCACAGTCCCTAACTCAACCCAGGACAGTCCTACACAAGCACAGCAGAGACAGTGTGGGAAGGGAGGGAACTGACTGTGCCATTTAGCACTGTATCATGTTAAGTTCTCCTTCCAAGGGTCTCTGCTAACTGGGGAGATGAAACTTTCATCGCACCTCTGCTCCTGCTAGTGCAACATCTTTGCCCAGTGGGGCCCTCCTTGCTGATCTGCCTTTCAACAGAACTAGGAAATTACCATTCACTGCCAAACAACGATCTTGGTGCCTTCAGTGTTGCTAATAACCACCTAAACAATACACATTTGCTAATTGTCCACTTACAAGTGGGTATTATATGATGATGATACCATGAACACAAGCATCATGAATCAATGACCATAAATCCTAGTCTCAAATGGGTTCCGCAGCAGCATCAGTTTTCCCCCACTCCAGTTACCTCCTGCACACCATCCTTTGCTGCTACAATTCAGTGCTGTAGCAAGTCTTCTACTGTTTGCATTTTGTGTGGAGAAGGAGAAGGAGCTAGTGAAGACAGTGCAGAAGGGCAAGTTTTCTCTCCACTAATTAAGTGCATGGGGTTTGCAGTAACAGTAAGGGATGGACATGTGGGTGGAAGGTATGCACTGCCCTCATTTTCTAGATTCTTCCATTTCTTTGGTTTTGTGTCAGCAACACTGCATGTACATCAGTTTTTGATTTTTATGTCTTTGTGGCTTAGGGCCATCAGGGTTGCTATATACACACAAACATACAACATAGCTGCTTCACAACAAAGATCTTTGTGCACTAATGCTGCAAAGGATTTGCCATCAGAAAGTGTTACTGAAGATGAAAACACTTCTAGAAACAGATTGATACAAAGCATGATGTAAAACGCAAAGAGAAGAATGGGAACATGAGGAGAAAGGGAATACCAGATTCTTTTGTGGGTATTTATTAAACAAAAGGACTGCTTAGATGTATTTGTCCAAATTGTTTTCTGATGTAACTGCATAGGCTTCAGAGGAGGAGTGAGAATGAAAGTGTCTGCTCTTGAAATGTATCATCTGTTCACCAGACTCATGTAGGTGGGCAGGTTACCTTTAAAATGATAAATTAAAAATTTTATAAAAAATGAAACTGCTGGATGCAGCTCACTGAAGATCAGTTTGTCTACATCAATCTTCTCAAAAATGAGTCACTAGAAATGGGACTAGAAACTAATTCCAAAAAGTCAGGCATGCTTCTAAAAAAAACCTATAAAGTTTATTTAAATAAGTCAGACTTATGCCTGCAGACCATGGTTGACCTTGCAAATGAGTTAACTTTCCGGTGATGCTACTTATCGTAACAAAAAGAAGTGACCTGAACCAGTGAGGGGGAACCAAGAAGTAGTGAACCCAGATGCGCCACCACAGATGCCACCTCCTCTCATTTGCCTTGATGAGAAAAGGTACTCTAGTCTTTGGATTCTGCTCATTTTTAATTTTACACAGATTCTCTCCTGATTTCCTATCCCTGAGAAAACTGACTGAAGCTCACAGTCTCAACTATCAAAGGATACTTGGATAAGGACTATCCAGATTAACAAATAGGCACTATAAGGACTGTCACTATAAATTTGTATTTGCTCAAGAAGTCTGTCTTATAGAAGGAAGACCACAGCAAACGTAACAACTTGCCTACATAGCCTGAGATTTGGATCGCTTTTTATTTCGTTTCCACATTGCATGTGACAATGAAAGGTTGTGACATTCTAAGTGGTTCCAGACTCCATCAGGCTGTCCACAATGAATTAAAACACAATAAAATCCAGATGCTTTCTCAAGTAAACACTTCCTTTCTCAGCAAAGCGAACCAAATGCAAAGGATACTGCTGAAGGTTTTCTTCTAGCATGTTTATTTTATATAAAGGTACCCTATACTTCACTGGCACTTAAGTGTTCTCTACTTCCGAAACAGTAAAGTCCCTGTCACCCTTTTTCTGTGTTTCTGGTGATGGAAGCCAAAGCCTTGAGAAAATATCTTAATTACATAAATTATTTTAATTTGCTTCTAGGTATTTAATGAAGGCTACATCTAAAATAACGCTGACAAGCTAAACTGGCTCCTGGAATATGGTTTGCAATGAACTGAAGTAAAATAAAAATATTAGTTCTTAAAATATATATATAATAATTCAACTTTCAAAACAGAGAATTTATGTCACAAACAAGGAACATGTAATTTCTTACAAGTAAAAGCAAAACATACATATTTTTATTAGCAGACTGAAGGAAGAAAAAAGTAATAAACCTACAAAAATTACAAAATAAATTCATCGTGTTAAAACACTGTTGTCATCCTCTAAAACATTGATAACACAGGTAAGGACTTTCAAATGAAGTATTAATATTACCCTTAAGTAGGATTGTGTTCTTGAGAAGCACATCAGATATGAGATTCTAACTGCAGTTTCATTAAAAATCAAACCCAAGCAGTCACCTGCAGGTCCTAGCCTGCACATGAACACAGCCCACAGATGTTGCCTTTAGTCCTTCCTTTTATGTTTGTGAGGGTACTTCTGTTTTCACTGCCCTTTCAGTTCTCCTAGGCTATAATGAAGAAAAAAAAGATGATGACTATTTGCAGAGCCAGTCTCTTCCCATTAAAGCCAGCAGCACAGCAGACAGACACATCCAGCCTTTAGTAGCAATAACAGGGAATCTGTTTGTCAGGAGACAGGGGCTTCATTCCTCTTTGCCATACATGTGGCTTTCTAAAGATCTATCCCTGGTCGTCTCTGAACTTCAGCAGTGGCAATGTGGAAGGCAAGACCACTAGAGCAAACTTATTCTGAAATACAGCTCTTTGAGGGACTGTACAAGGCATTGCCTGATCCAGAAGAAGCTCTGAGAGATTAAACAAGTCTATGGATACTCATCCCCCAATATAAGAATGTATTTTCAAGCTTAAAAGATTGCCAGGAAGTTTGTTGGGTTGTTTTGGTTTTTTTGTTATTGTTTTGTTGTTTTGGGCTTTTTTTCTTTTTGATTCAGGATTTTTAGTTTATATATATCAATTTGCCTAAGGGGAAAACCGACCTCCCTTCATGCCCCTACCAAATCCTATCCCTAATCTTGTCATCTTGAAAACAAGAGATTTCAATATAAATTGATAAAAAGTATCCAACTGTGTTTAATATAGAGCATGTACTCCTACATCATTCACAGGGTAATCCTGGAAACCAAGCAAAGCTTTCTTTTTTATGGGACTTTTTTCTTTTTTCCCCTTTAAAGAAAACAAAGAAGAAAAAAAAAAAAAAAAAAAAGAGAGAGAAACAGGAAAACATGAAAACCAGCAATAACAAACAAGTGGAACGAGGTAATCCTTGGCAACAAGAGAAATTGTGACTGTAGACATTGCTCCATGCTTTAAGATGTTAGAAGAACTGAGAATATTTTTGCATGCTAAAACCTGACACCACAGCCCCATGCTTTTTTCTGATATCGGTGCCATTGCTACCACTGAAAACTGATCACTTCCTCACACCCATCTTACTTTCTCTAGCTTTGGGTAGTGTTGAGATAGGTTCTCTCCTCCCTTCCATCTCGAGTTCATGCTGGTGGAAAGGTGCTGGATGTTTACCTCTCATGGAGGTAACAGTCCCACTGTGTCTTTAGAGCAAGGAGATTTTCTGATTATTTTAGCTGTTAGACCATCTTAGTTCTGAGAAAAGGGGTTAGCAGTCTTGCAAACTGTTGAAAACACAGCCTCAACTCATCACAAGTTCGGATAAAGTGATTTGGAAAGCCTTGAAAAAAATCCTTGAAAGGAAAAAAGGGGTGAAGCATTCTTTAGAGACGGCTTAGATAGAAAGAATATAAATTTCTTCCGACCAGGCCACTTCACAGAGATTTACTTGATAAAAGCAACATGTTGATTTATTCAACTCCTTTCCCCTGCTGCCCAAGATGTGAAATGCAGGCAGATGATGCAATCCCTCCGAGAGAGAAGGAAAGGAGGCGGGGAGGAAATAGAAGAAAAAAGGAAAAAAAAATAAATAAAAAAGCCAGCAAACAGTCAAAAGACTATTTCACAGTGTAGGATATTGCTGGCATGTCCGAAGTTACATAAGCTGTTCCTGAAGGGGCTGCAGGAGCTCGTGAGTTCACCCCGCTGCAGGCAGGACTGGAAGCAGGGTGCTCCAGACCCCTCCATCCCCGGAGCTCAGAGCCCACCCTGACAAGGCTTTCAGCCGCCTTCGGCCCAAGCAGGAAAAGCATCCGGAAACAGACTGACAATCTTAAAAACCAAGCAAAGCTGTCATCACCATTTGTGTTTATTAAAACTGGAATCAAAGCCAACATTGGTGATTTCTCCTAACTAAAGATAGTTAGCAGAAAGTCTTTTGTTCCAATGTCTGAATGCATCAAACGTGCTTGCCCTTTCAAAACAGAACACAACAAAACAAGCAGAGGCAGGAATCACAGGCTCTTCTCAAACTGTGTGTGCTCTTTACATTTCATAATATGCTCCCAGGATTAAATCAATGAAATTTACTTGAACTCAAGACCATTCTTTCTACTTATAAATTAAGTATTAATTATACAATGTTAATTTGCACACAAAATAACATGAAATTAAGTTGACAAAATTAAAACATTAAATGACTTTATAACAGGATGGGTTCATTTTTTTAGTATAAGAAATTATTTTAATATAACATATGTATCTATTAGCTACATATATGTGACATGAATTTCCCTGCAAAGTCTGGAAAGGCTTGCTTTATTTCAGTGTGGCTTTGAACTCAACAATATCTAGGGTATTGCTAAATTCCCCCATTTCTCCCATTCTCATTGTATTGCAACATGAGTCTCATGATATTTAGCCTGTTAGAAAAATTCGCTGTGTTCTGCTTTGAAAGAAACAGCTTAGGACACTGGGTTTTCATTTATATGGTTTTAAATAAAATTACATTAGGTTTTTATCACTAGAGATTTACTTAAAATTTCTAGTAGTTGGATCCTTTAAAAACCAGAAGATAAACAGAAGGAAAAAATCAACCTCCATTAAAAAAAAAAAAAAAAAAACCATGAAGTTCTCTATAGTACAAGAATAATTAGGATCCAGATCATTCAATTATTTCCAATTTCAAGACAAGTGCATTTATTTTAAAACTATTGTGTCTTCCTAGGTTTCATCTTGCCTGTCACAGCCAATTAGTCAAGGAAAATGATACACAAGGGCAGTGCATCATGAAAAATCCATCAGTGGCTATAGCAGTATATACATAGAAACACAATAATACAGATATCAATTATTCCTTCTCGCAGCTTCATACACTCATACAGTCCTCCCACTTGGTGGATATCTGAGCTGTACTGAGCAATGGCTAGATGTATAATACAGCAGCCTGCAGCAGGAAGTGAAGAAGAACTTGGTCAGATGAAAAAGCAAAGGAAAATAAGGTAGAGGGAGCATAGTGCTCAGTGACATTCTTGCCTTAGATCTTCATGCCAAAAGATCATGACCAAACACATAGGTATGCCCTAGGTCATCTGATAATACAGCTTAATGCCAGCCGTGGACAAACACTTTTTTCTGACAGAAGAGACAGCCCAGAACCCTCAAAGGTCAAATCAGCAGAGGAGGGCACTGGTACTGATGCTGAAATTTTACTGCCCGCTTCAATCCTTTCCAAGCTTCCCCATCATAACTGCTTCTTAGAAATATTTATCATGCATGGCAAAAAGCTTGCACTGATAAAACACCAGCTCAAGTCATCAGATCTAACTTTGCTGAACATGTAAACACAAGGCTTCATATGTGCTCTCTGAACAGACCTAATGACCAGCATCCAGGCAGTCTGACTGGTAGGGAGCCCAAGTATCTGGAGGAACACCATTTGCATTGTACCCTACTCAACAAGAATCAAATCAACAACCAAAATAAGTAATGGTTCCTCAAGAGAAAGTATGGTAGTGGCTGGACAAGGGAAATGTGACTGCCCTACCCCTTGATTTGGGGTCTCTATTGCATCAGCAGTGCTGTTTAGATATTTCTAACCCTTTTTGAAAATAGTACAGCCAGAACAACTATCCAGAACTGAACAGTTGGACCTGAAAGCCTACGCCTAGACTTCTGAAATGCTTTTCAGATTTGGAAAGACCAGCCCTGCTGAACTACTTCCAGACATGGCATAAACACTGTAAATTGCTCACTACCACCCTGTGACAGAAGCATTCATCATATCATCACTTGCAGCAATTCCAAAAGTCTTTGGCACTGAAATGGCAGACACAACCTTAACTGACCCTGGCCCGACCTCTGGTACCTCTGACAGCACAAGGAATGAAATAGCTTTTGGTTGGTGCACTGTCTGACTTGCAAACTTGAAGCAGGAGTTCTGTTCCTCTGCAAAGTCAGAGGGCAGAGGGCACTGTGCTCCCAGCCCAGTCCTCCAGCAGTCGGGAAGCTGGTGATAGTGGCGAGGACCTCTGAAGAGGAGATGTTGGCTATACACTTGCTTACCCTCTTCTTGGAGAATAACTAATCCCCTCTCTCCCTGTTACCTACCTGTTTGAACTAACTCTGTCACAAAACAATGAGGAAACCTTTCTGGGATGGACTCTATCTTAGCACTCAGAATGAGCACTGTTACAAGGCTGAGTGTTCCAGGTTCTCCCAAAACCCAAAACTTAATGCTGCTCAAATCAAAAGCCTTGAGTTGTTCCCCACCTTAGGTTAAGACCACTCCTACTTCTCAGTCATATTAAGACAAATTTTGATTCAAGCCTCCTCAAATATCAACTACAACCCAGACACCAGAGGGTAGCTTCAAGACAGAATGCACTGCAGTTCTTAGGCAGTTCTGAGAACTTTGCATCTATTACTCTACAGCTAATAGATGTCTACAGCTATCCTCAGAAACAAATAAATCTGACACTGATTGCATTGCTGCCATCAGGGTGTCACTGATGGACAAACAGAAATTTGGCCCCAAATGTACAGCCTCTCCCCGTCCCCTTACACCTTTCTAAAGCAGGATATGTAGGATAGTTCCCACTTATTACAGGATACTGTCTAAGGCTGTTAGTGAATGTTTTTAATAATAGGAATATGGAAAAAAAAGGAATTAAAATAAAAGTGGTCTGAACAAATTAGAGTTGCTTGATATTGCATGTCAAACCAAAAGAGAGAGACTGAAAGAAGTTAAATCCAGAATCATTTCTATTGTTATTTTTCAGGCCTACCACTCTCAAAGGTGTGCAACACACAGCACTACAGAATATTTAGACTAAAAAAAAAAAAATAGCCTTACATGCAAAACATGGAGCCATGCATTTCCCCATGTTTTTTAGACTGAGATTTAACCTTAAGTCTTATTACTTAAATAAACAAAGGTGCAAATATTTAACATTCTTATTTTGCAGCAACAGCCCCAGAAATATAGATGGATTGGTGGTGAATACAGAAATATAGGTGAATTGTGTGGCTGTTGAGTCCCAGTCTCCCAGTGTCTTGGAGATTGAGACACCTTTGAATAGGCACTGCTGGACGTGGACAAAATCCCAATACTGCCATGATACTTGCAGGTAGTGTAGTTCAAACCAACATGTCTCCACATCTGAGAAAAATAGCTTATTGCCAAGGATTTACGTAACAGGTGTAAACAGCCGAGGAAATACTCTGGCAAGCCTACAGACTCAGCCTAAAACCCATCACCAAGACAATAAAAACAAAGAAAATAAATAGGGGGAAAAAAATCCAGCAATTTTACAAACACACTGACTGCAATGTTAAACAAACATCCCAAATTACTTTGTGAATTGCCAAGTCCTGTACTACTAGGTTTCCTCCTGCACAGTGTCAGTGCTGCGACCTCAGGTCTGGTTAGGATCACTGCTGTGAAAAATAAAACCTGTGTGATAGGCCACACAATTTCTTTGAACAATAAATCATCTTTGGACTGGTTTGAACAGCATTAAAAGTGCATACAGAATTCAACAGGGAAATTTCTGCCTCTCTCAAAAGTCAATGATGAAAATTTCACTTGTGTCAGCACTATCAGGTTTTAACCATGACCTTGTGTTATGCTTGTTAAAATGTTAAAAAATATGGATGTTGGATAAAGAAAGCAATACAGGCATCAACAAGACAAAAAACATCCTCAGTTTAGGAAAACTGTCCTTTGGAAATGGTAATATTTATATATTGAAATGATGTTGTCCTCTGTTCCCAACACTGACTTTGTACCACTCATTGCAGTTTTATACATATCAGTGACCACAGTGGTAATAGAGAGGTAAAACCATCTCCACAGGCACTTTGTTTTTAAAACTTATCCAAACTGAGTGGAGAGGAAAAGTTCTATCCAGAGCTATAATATGATATTGTTAAGCGTTGACACTGAGTTTAATGACCAGCAAAACTTTTCCACTTCCACTGAATTCTTTTTCTTTCCTTTTGTTTTACAGCCTGCTGAAACAGTGATAGTCCACATCTGGTTAGTGTCTGGTTCAAGACAGACACCAAATAGAAAAGCCCATGTTTGGGATGAAAGAGGCAGGCATTCACTGCACAGGGCAGAAGAGCCATTTAATGCTTTTCTGTACAGCAGCGGTGGGGTCTGTGTGGGGGGTAGGAGTGGGGAAGGGAAGTGTGCTGCAAGTTTGGGGACACAAAACAGTTCAAAACCCCAAATAGTTCAAATTTAGTTTTCTTGATCCTTTTTTTCTCTGAACAAGAGACTGTGTCTAATAAAAACAACGAAATACACAGTAAAGATCCAGTTGTTTCAAATGTTTCCAGCAGCAAATGCATCATTTGTACACAGGGAAAGCATGAAATGAATTCTGCAGAGATAGCTTCATCATACATAACAGCCCAGAAAATCCCTCAGTGCCCTGAACCAGAGAAGGTAGGAAAACCTGCAGCAATATGTAGACAGGACACAGGCAAACAGTGCAAATAACCATCATATAGGCATGCTATTATAGAGAGACATCCAGAAATGGTGAATACACCAGTAGAAAAAATAAAGAGGTCAACAGAGGCTACAATTGAGGATGGAAACTATGCTTCCCATTAAAAACAGTGAGAAAAGCAGTGTTAAGTGGTATTTCTGAAATGTCCATATCTCCTACATTATCAACACAAGCATCACTATGATAGGTTTACTTGTTGCCACAACAGATGAGTAATTACTTAATGCTGTAATGGATTGTATTCAATCTCTTTGAAATATGATGAGTCCAACAGCAACCTGGCATGTACAAAAAGTATAAAAAATCCAACATAATTAGTCTTATTGCTGGAATAAGGCATCAGAAACAAAGGCAACCTCCTCCTTAAACATGGGCACAAATTACCCCCTGAGCACAAGCACATGTTATACATCTGAAGGGGGAAAAAAAGCTATTTTAGCGACTGTTCCTGTAAGAAGAGGATGTACAACTGAAAAAACTGAGAAAAAAACCAAACAAACAAACAAGCCGAAGCAAGCCCCAGAGAGGCAGACGAGCAGAGGGAGCACAGCATGACTAAGCACTGGGCTCACCTACCCCACCCCCTCAAGCAGCATTTTGTTTTCCATGTAAATAACACCTATTTTGTGGGTTCTGTCCCATTCCTCCCCCACCTGCCCCCACCCCCCACCCCCCCTTTTAGTGCAGCAATACAAGATTCTGCATATTCTTTGTTGACATACACATGCAAAGGCAGTGGCACAGATATTCAACTCACACCATCATTTGCTTATCCTCATTAGTACAGCCTGCTGTGCCTTGAAATTTTGCTCAACTGTTTGAGTCCAAGAAAAAAAAAATTAAATTATTTGGTAACTGCAGAAAAGATGCTTGGCAATTTGAGAATGACAATCAATTGAAAATGTTTCATAGCCATTATGCTAATGATTTGTTAGTGTCAGGGGCAACCTTCGATGTTGGGAATGTCGGTCCTTCATTAAAGAACCAAATGCAGCTACATAATTCCTAATGTGCTTAGAAATGGAGCTCATGATTTTAACACTTCTACTGAAACCATCTACCCCTAGGATGTGATTACAGGCACTTGAGGAACAAATATGTGGTCTTAAGACATAACATCTCTTAAACCTGTCTACTGCTTTACAATGAAACATGTTGCCCTGTATGCACAATTCTCCATTGTACCTGCTTGCTGCTAGCGTCACCTTCCTCACAAAAAACAGGCAATAAAATGAATTGCAAGAACAAAAAAATCCTGTTACAAAAGAAGTGCATTTGTAAGAAAATTCAGTATTCTGCCCATGAAGACAAGAACTGGGTCAGAGTTTCTACCAAAGATATACTTGTCAAAGCTATGTTACAAATATACAGCTATAAAATGAATTAAGCAATCAAAAGAGACAAGATCTAAACTTTGTTATCCTTGTTTCACTCTACAGTAGAGAGAATAATGAAGGAAGAGATAGATGCTATTGAATAAGGGACACGTCATCTTCTCCCGCATTATTCTTCATCATGACATACCACGAGCAGAGATTAAATAGAAGCCCAGATAGGTTCAAATGATACAGCTATCAAACTCAGGTGTTTCTAATAAGCCATTCACATGGATGCTTGGACTATTAAAAAGAGGTAGTGCAAAGACTGTAAAATGGATGAGAGAAGAGAGACAAAGAAAGAGATCTGAATCTCTCAACAGGAAACCACAGGGAAATTGGGACAAAAACGAAGAGGCAACACTGTATTTAATTTTTTCTTCTCCCGGTCAGCAGTGCACATAAGAACTGATTTATCTCTCCTTTATACCAATGTAAATGATAAGGTACTCCACAGAAGACCATAAAGTTACACCAGTATCAATGAAAGAGGATTTTAAGTGGTCTTAGATTACTTCAGATCATCCAAATTTTGTTCTTGATGAAATGGAGGGTGCTTTTCTCCACAGGGGTGGAGAAAATGTGGCTTTATTAACACTCCTTTCCAGTCATGATCCAAGAGGCCTCCACACAATGAAGCAGGATGAAAGCCAGACTATCACCCTATTGGTGCCTTCCCTGACAGTAAACACACCCTCCAAATATAACCCTTACTAGACATCTGAGAACCCACCAAGATGCAGACGATGCCCAATGTTTCCCAAAGACACAAATCCATAGGGAAGCAGTTTTCATTATTGCAAGGGCTGCTGCCTGTGGATCCATGTGTCCTTTTAAAGGGGATGGTGTAGGAACCCATCTTGGGCCACTGTTCTTCCTGTCCCAATCACTCTTCATTACTGCTCCCAGTCACAGGCAGAAAAATAAGGGGATGCCTCTGAGATCCTGGGCACCAGCAGAAAATTAACAACTGCCTGGTGTTTAATAGCAACCCTGATTGTAATTACAGCATATGGTTCTTTCTCTGTGAGATGGGATTTCTTTAGGATAGAGATTATATAGTATTGTGTTCCTTAAAGAACAGCCACAGTCATATAAACAATAGGATAATACAATCAAGCAGTAAAGCTAATAGTGCCTCCTAGTCACAGATCTGAAGTTTAATGACCCAAACCTGGCAGCACCCTGGGAGACTTGAAAAGAAGAGGCTTTCCTTAGCTGTTAGAAGAGGACAAATGAGCATACACAAGCAGATTAAATCATGATCTCTTCAAAGGCAAGAGAAGAACCTGTGGCTTAGTGGGTAAATTCACAAATTTTAGACCCATGGCTACATGCTGCCCTTCTCATTAGAATCATTTTATCAAGGAGACTGTATTACAGGGCATCTCTATCTGTGCCACCCAGAAAGTTATAGAAGCCTAACACAGAGATCTGAATTAGTTAGAGATATTCCACTATGACTCTCAGAAAAAAAAATGATACTTTTTAATTTATTATAGTCCTTCTAAGACATACAGGTCTGTCAAATAGACATCATTACACTGGAATAAAAGCATTTATGCAAGGAATGATGTTTCTAACCATCCTGCTATAATTATGCAAGTGTGATCAGCAAAATTTCCCTGTATGAACAAGCTCCTGCTTTCTCTGGCAACAAATTTAAGGAATTGCATAAATAAAAATTAAATTAACTACCAGGCAAATTAATATTTTAGCAGAGGGGCCCAAGTGTTAAATATTTGCCATTGTTGTATTGCTCTTCCTTGCTAAGTATATATTATATGTACTATATATTATATATACGGTGCCCAAAATCCACTGACACAACAAACTTTTTTTACCTTCACTTGCTGGGAGCCAAAGCAGGTTAAACTCATGGGGCACCTTGCTTGTCCTTGGCATTCAATAACACTGCTGTCATAAGCTGAGCCACTCCACAGTGAAATGACAGGAACTCATTTCCAATCCTATTACACATAGGTTCACAATATGCCTTGCTTCACCTGCAGCTCCATTTAAACTCTTCTATTTGAAGGTACCACACTTAAATTTGAGGTGCAGCAAGTCCCTCACATGTGGGGCCATCTGACAGGGAATCTTTGTGCTTTCTGCATGTAGGAGGAAGACATGGTAGGACATGCTACTAATAGTCTCACAGAATTATAGAATCATTTAGGCCTCAGTACATGTCACCACAATGAGCCAAATTCAACAAAAAGAAAAGACTTTTCTGAAGTTTATTTATAGCTGATGCATAGTCTCCCACAGCAGTTCAAAACCTGTGCATTTTACAGAATGTAAAAAGATATGGTGAGGAGGGTTTCTGGGCTATCCCATGCCAATGATGTCGTTTGGGGTTTGCAGGGCTGGATTAGATGCTTCCTGCTCCCTGTCCAAAGCCACAGCAGCCTCACTGACACTGTGCAATGGCCCGGAGACAACTACGGCGACAGGGATCCCTAGAAACACTCAAGGTGGATGGGGCTGTGAGCAGCCTGACTTAGCCTCACTGCAAGGTGGGGTGGGACTAAATGACCTTTAAAGGTCCCTTCTAACTCTAACTATTCTATGGAGGCCAGGGAGGATCTGTAGCTCCCTCTCATCATGGGGGGCACACCACAGCATGCCACACCACAGCCTTGTCACAGATACTCACCCCAAATGGCCTCACAACAGCTTCAGGGAAGGGCAGCTGTGCTCTTGGGAAAGCCAGACCACAGTGCACAAAGCCAACAGCAGTGTGGGATGCCCATTTTGATTCTACTTGTATCCTGGTACTTCCTTACCAAATTTCTCTGTCCAGACTACAGGACAGGCAGAGCCAGACATTATCGGGGGGAGAGGCGGAGGTAAAATTTATAGCATTTTTAGCTCTTTTTGGCTCTTAGGTATCCTTTATGCTAAATGGCAATATCTGCTGTGAAGAACTGCACATGGGCCCAACAATCACATCACATTCACCTCAGACATGGATTTGCAGGCCCAAGTCTCCTGCTGCTGCGTTGAAACCATTTAAATCCTCCAATACCAAGGGACTCAGTGACAATTTACAGTGAAAAGCAAAATCAGATCTTAGAGAGAGGAATCAATGTGAAGCATTGCAAGTACAAGAAATGCATCTCAGCAGATGTGCAAAATAAATTCTTGTGCTTCATTACCAAGTGAGAAGAGGTTTGGTGGACTCCTACAGGCAGGACTTGGTTTGCAGGCAGCTGGGCAGGGCACCACAACTCTGTACCATGCCTTGGGCCACCAAAGTGGTTCACATTCTGTCTCAGTGTTTTGCAGTCAGCAGGGAGGGAGGGTGTGCAAGGAAAGAGGAGTTACAAACTCTCAACTTTTGTGGACCAGGAAGATGCAATGTGTGGATCAATATGGGGCATGATTGGTTTCCTTTCCCTGAAGTAGACCTCTGCTTTCAAGCACCAGTGAAACACTAATAAGCAAAATATGGCTTCTATAAGTACCTGGTAGGGGTATCACCCCTTCTGTGGATACAGCCCTGAGGAAAGGGGCCTAAGGGTCATTCTTAACCCAGAAAATCAGCTGGCATCACAGTCAGGTAGCTGCTGAAGCCAGAGGGCCAGAAGCCACCAGCTACCCCCTCGGCACCAGAGGAACTGATCTCAGGAGGCTGGATCCCACCACTTGGCACAGCTGCTCGTGCCAGGGAGCTCAAGAGCTGACTTTGGTATGAGTGTGCACAGACCCCAGCACAGCCCACACATGAAGGATCAGGAATTTGAGCTGCGGGTGTTACCTGGCAGCTTGTTCTTCAGCAACTAGACCTGCTGTCCACCTCAGAACATATGGGATGGTAAAGCAAGGACTGGGATTTCAGGAATCCTGGGATTCTGACACAAGAACCTTACCGTTGCCTTCACCACCCAAGCTCAGAGCCAACAGAGTGGGAGGAACAACTACAGGGAAGACAGAACAAAGCCCACATCCAAATAGCTGCCAACAGGCACTTTGCAACAAAAAGACTCAATACATTAAAATTACTAAGAAAACACACCTGTAACCTCTAATCTTTATGAAATAAGAGATGAGTACCCATATAAATTTTGACTACCAGTCGCAGAGTCATAGCAGAAACTCACTAATGTAGTTAGTTAGAAAATTCCTTTTCTTAGTCTGAATTTGGATGCTTCTCTCTTGTGCACATGGACTTGGTTGGGAAAGTTAAATAAAATCCATTTCCTTATATAGCAGAAACAATTTAGGCTACAAGGATCCCATGCCAAAAGGATTTTCAGCCTAAAAATTACATTATAATGACAATTCAGACAGTAATTCTTTGTTTAAGCCTAGCAGATTGAACAATTCTTAAAACACAATTCTTTTAATAAAATCAATAATGAAAAATAAATCCATGTATATATAGAAAAGAATTATGGAAAAAACTGTCTTTAGGAGGGAGAAAAAGAGTTGAACAGACTTTACTGAGAACTTACAGTATCTTGTAGTTTGTATTGAATGTTTCTACTATTTTTCTTTAAGATAATCCTAGAGAATAGTGAAAACTCTTTTCCCTACTACTGTGCATGGTTCAGAAAAGCCTATAAACACAGACACTTTGGTATATGAAAGCCCACTTAAGAAAAGAAACAAACAAGATCTAGGATTCAAAACCAAACTCAGTATATTTTCTAGAGATGCAGCTGAGTGAGGGAGGTTATACTTTCTAAAATACCAGGAAACCAGAGTTACAGTAATGTTCTTCTACGGGATGTACCTACTTAAGTTCAAGTGTCAGTAAACCGAGGGAGCAAACATCCCAATTAATCTGTAGGTAACAGTCTCCACCCGTTACCCACTGACTAGCTAGTCAGAGCTCTTTTCGTCCCTAACATCAATATAACTGGTGAAGAGCACAGGCTGATGAGCAAAGGCTAACCTGGCAGAGCTGGGAGCACAGCAATTTGAAGAGGTATTCTTTCCTTCTAGAACACCTTTATCCAAAAAACAAAAACTCCTTCTGGAAGCAACTTCTGCAGACTGCTTTAAATAAGAGGAATCATAAAGACACTGAAAGGCTAAACCAGTTGCTCACATTTTTATACTGACTGAGTAGCAATCTGAAGCTTCATAGTCTCTCTTGTAGTCAGCCTCCTTGCTGGCTTACTCAGTATGCCGGGACTCGCACAGATGTTGACTTGTATATGCACATCAATAATAGCACAACAGTGCACAAAAAATGTTAAAAAAATTATACTCAAACTAACCATAAGAACAGGACTAGCATCTCCACACAGACAAATGAATCCTGCATTTAATTCTGGGCACAGCAAAGTAATTTTTAAGCAGTTCTGCTAAAGATGTTTAATCCACACATACAGTTCCTGAGATAATCCTGACCCAATGCATACACAAACCTCTATAGACCCATGCAGTCACCACCAGTGCCTGTGGTTCTAACAGTCCTGTCAATGTCTTGGATGGACAGAGAAAAAAGCAGTTAAAATGGGACCTTTTTATTTGAAAGAGTAGCAATGTGGAAGAGAACACTGGTAATATTTACACACACTGGTGAGACATTTTGAGCCAGCTCACCTGACAGAGCCACGATGTAATTTATTTATTTATTCCACTGTGTGGAATTTATCTCTAGATGTGCAGATTCATATGGGGAGCCCAGGTCCATGATGACCACAGGGTGTAGACAAAGGTATTGTCTTCTAGCACACCATCATAGTGGTCACAAAAGGTGTAGAAGGATCCCTTGTTTACAGGCTAGCTTAGCAACCTTTTTCTGGCAGGGATCAATTACACAGCACCATGCTCTGCAATGAAGTCTCTCCAGTTGCCCATGTTTAGGACAGGGTGTTCCCACATCAGGTATTTTTTGTGCCCAGGCGCATGCATGGAGAAGGCAGTAAAAAGAAGATGCTGTCCGCACTTTACATCAGAAGAGACAAAAAGCCGGTGTTCTGGTATTCAAGAAATTAATCCTAAAATCTCTTCCTAATGGTTTTAAGAGGCTGCAAATCCGTAGCAGGAGAGGAGCCCTAGAGGACAAAACAGGTGAGAGCACTGGAGCTGAAAGCACTGTTACATGCTAGCACCTGCCCGCACGAGGGTGGAGAAAAATGCCCGGCAGGCACTGCTAAAGCGCTCCATGTCCACCTGGCAATTACACAGGCAATCACTTTTTTATCACTGAGTATAGAAGTAGTGTAGTAGGCCCAGGAAATAATCCACAGAGCATAAAGTTAAATCACCAATACTAGCCAGCAACAAAAGATGATGCACAGAGCTCAGACTAAATGAAAACAGAGTGCAGATCCACAATCTCCTGTAATGCTTGAGGAAGGCACATGAGAATTTTAGAGGTAATTTAGGGGGGATTAAAATTATTTTTAGTAATTTTCATTAAAACAACCCTAGAGCTAAAAATTAGGTGAGTTCAAACCAAACTTGATAGTCTTATCACAGTGTATGCTAAACATATAAAAAAATCCAGCTAGTCCATTACCCCTAATAGCATCTGTGAGTTTCTAAAACTGACATTTCTGTCGACATCTGAATTGGTCACTGGAGGTGGTAAATAAGATGATTTGCCACAGATGCGAGGAACCGAATCCCAGAGCTCTGCAGAGAACAAATGAGAGCTCTGTTCGAGCCACAGCAGAGCCTTCTTTCCTCCCTGTTTGAGGCCAAACGCACCCACAAACAGCTGCAATAAAGCCATCGCATCAGTTACGGCCCTACCACTGCTGGGGAACTGCACAAAGTTGCATTTACTTGTTAAAAATGATTGATTTTAGCTGCCCTCCATATCCACGATCCACACAATTCCCCTGCACGCTATACCATCTGCTTAATTCTCCCAGGTTGGCTGTGGCATACCGTGACACACAAAAATCAATCAAAATCACTCGATACGTCAGCAACCAAGGAAGAGCGGCTGCATGTCTGATCTCACCACTTGTTTTGCAGAGTACTCTTGCTGCCTGCCCAGCTAGTGTGGAGACAGTACGTTTCTCCCCTTTCCAACAATGTGATCTTATCTCAGGCAGCTGGCCTGCACTCTGCACTTTCATTTTTATTGTGTGGGTTCTCAAACTCTGATGCAAATAGTCTGCTGAACATCCTCCCTCCACGGCATGTAGAGGCTTTTTTTTTCCCTCTTCAGCCTCCTTCCACGCGGCGCGCTCCAGCGTCAGGCTGGCTCCGGCCAGCTCCCATTGTTCACATTGTTATTTTCATGTCAAGGGCGTGAGAGGAATTTTTTTTTTTTTTTTTTTCTGCCAGAACAACCATTTAAAGCCTAGGCCTTGAAAATACACTTGCCATTTGCAGGAAAACAGTTACTGGATTCCCTGCAAGGCCAAAGGTGAGGGACAGAGCCAGGCAGTTAAAAAAAGTGAATGCTGATACAAATGAAAAGCTGAACCAAAGAAGGAAGCCATTTGCAGAAGAAAACTAAAACACCAAAAGTTTAATTTGTTCTGCAGTGGCCTACATAGAAGGCGAACTGCCACAGCAGATTAGACGAGGGGTCCACTGGGGCTGCCGTGCCAGCACCGCCGCAGCTATCTCTAAAAGCGCGAGAGAAATGATGCGTGTGACCTGGAGTGACAAACGGGAAGAGGTAAGTAGCCGGCTAATTGTGCATGGCTGTGCCTGAGCTCTACAGGAGGCTCCTTCCCATCACCTGCTTGTGAGCAATACCACCACTTATTCCTTCAGGTACTATGATACAAATGCTGCATTGTGCTGCAAAATTGACAGTCTTTCAATGGTAAGTCCACAGTGTTTATTTCATGTGTCTCCACCTCTTCCAACTGCAGG
Source organism: Poecile atricapillus (assembly GCF_030490865.1). Classification (NCBI taxonomy): domain Eukaryota; kingdom Metazoa; phylum Chordata; class Aves; order Passeriformes; family Paridae; genus Poecile; species Poecile atricapillus. The sequence goes on along the minus strand of NC_081251.1, from coordinate 75,806,354 downwards.
CTGCAGCAGCTGACAGCGTGTTGGGAAAGGAAGTATATCCTTTGATTAGCTCTACATTTACTAAACTAACTTTACATTAAGGAGTGTAAAGGGGCTTCATTCAAGAAGAAAACCAGGAAGGAAATGAAAATGTTTCACTGTTCCTTTCACAGGTTTTGGGGTTTTAAGAATATTTTTAGATATGATCTCCTTCACAGTTCAGAAAGCCTCAGGCCTGTCTCCTGTAACCTTGCTTTAAAATCTCTTACACACTGATCCTGCCTCCTCCTGTGATTGCTTTTATCACATCTTTTCCGACTGCTGCCACTGAAGAGATGGCAACCTTTCACATGATATTCCTGCCTGCCCTCAATTCTATGCCATGTAGGTTTACACCTCCTAGTTGAATTTTAATCCCCTCTTTAATATAACTGAGTATCCTAGCAACTCTGATGGCTATCATGGTGTCCCTAAATACCCCCACCAGGTTACTCATAAAGAAACTAAGTGTTTGGAAGAAGGAAACCCATGAGAATTCATGGAAACCTCTCAACATTGGTAGGGTTTTCAGATAATATGGGATCTCCTACTTCTCTCTGAACCTCCAGTGCTCATGCTCAGAACCAATTTACTTTCTGCTCCCTCTTAGAAATCTTTCAAAACCTTACAATGCTCTTGGTTCAAGTAGCAGCTTCTCCTAATTATGAACTCCCTCTTAACTTTTGTCCACTCTGAGTTGCTGTCATTCATCATTTATTTATTCTGTGGCTTCAGAGCATGCCCCTTGTTTGGAATAGCAGATACCTGCACTTCCAAATCTTACCTCATCTGTTCAGGATAGGCTCCTTGCCTAGTAACTCTGTATTTGCTTCCAAAGTTTTTATCAAAGAGGTCCACTAAAAAAAGGTCTTAAAAGATAGAGGCACTTGGCCAGGAACTGATTCTTCAGGACCCTACATTGGCCTTTCATCTCTCTAATTATGCTCTAAGTGACTCAGCAAGCAGTCAATAACAGGCACTACAACAACAACAACTTCCCCTCATTACAAACAGCTAGTTATAACTGGCTAAAATACAACAGTTATTCATAAAGCTGTCTGGTCCTTTAAAGAAATCATCAAGTCTATTTGTTACTCACTTGGGATATCATACTCCATCTGAAGAAGCATGCTGAGACCCTTCTGGTCTTCACCAGAATTGAGGTGAAGCCCATAAATCATTATTTTTGTGACTCCACACCATTTAATCAAAAAGCCTTAGATGTTTACTGGTATCTTTTAGTCCTGGTAATTTTTTGAACTTCAGGTTCTCAGGCAGCTTTAAAGTTTTCCCATTAGACACTCCAGTTTCTGTTAAAGAGACACAAATAAAAATTTGTAAAAAAATTATTTACAAAAGTCAGGTCTCCTTTCCTGTTCCAAGCTGATACTGATATGGTACTTAGAGTTTTAGCTCAACTTGAGCGACCCCAGGTTTTAATTATGCTCTTCTACATATCTCTAGCCAGATTCCATCATGTCACTATGGATGGTCATGGGAGGCCAAACTACTGACCTTTCCCACCTCTGTTGCCAACACATGCATCTAAATTACTCGTCCCTTTCTAAAACAGAAGCTTTTTTCCTGCTCTTCCCTCACCACATCCAGCAAACCTTCCTCTTCCACTCGTGTTGCATACATCCCCACACAAGTTTTCTGGATGGCAGCCTAGAGAGTTATGGCAATGGTACAAGGGCTGGCAGCAGAAGTCAACACTAGTTCCGACAGGTAGTAGATGGGTCCCAACTGTGCTTACGATGGCCACCTTAGACAAACAATCAGCCTTTATTTCACCCTTCAAGGGCTCAGCCCTTCCAGGTAGGAAGGAAAGGAATGTGAGGTACCTCCTCACTAGCGCAGGGTTCGGAAGCTAAGTTTGGCACGACTGTTGGGTAATCCAGATGTAAGGCAGACAACAACTACTCCTTCCTCAGAGAAGCAACCCACCATCAGTGTGCAGTCACAACTATTGCTACAGTCATGTCTCTCAGGGGAGCTTCTCTGGCTGTCCTGTCCTCTCACCCCACAAAGAGCATATGGAAATTCTGCCATTTGCCCCCAGAAGCAGAAAGGAGTCAAGACATGCACAAGTGCATGCAGGAGTCCATCATGGAGCTACCAATGTTCTCTCCTAAAACCTTCCCTCATGCTGGGGAGAGGACAACCAACAGACTGACTATTGGAGAGGAGCAGTAGATCTTGGCAAAGTGCTTTGCTACTGGCTGGCCTGTTATTAAAAATAAGACCAGCAACATTATATAGGAAATTGAATTCCCCCAAACTTTGAAGAGTTTATCTGATGTAGGAAGAGATCAGGTCATCTTCCTCAAGTAAGTATGTGCAACACATACTTGAGTGAAATGTACTGAGACGGCTAAGGAGGCACCTCACTTTAAACAAAGACTGTAACCACATAGTTTGTTCTTGTAGTCATCAGCCTTCTAAGCACTAATACTTTTGTCTTGGGCTTTGATTAGTAAATCATTGCTTTATTTTACTGCTAGGCTTGCCCAGCTCTGTGGAACAAGATAAATTATGTTAGAAAAACAGTAAGGGAAGAAGACAGATACAGTGCTAAACAATGTGAAAACCAGAAGTATGCTGCAGGAGTTTGCGGGGCAGGACTATGAAAGGGCAGGTGGAGCAGGATGCTTACCCTCTGCTGTAAGAATACAAATCTCATTTAACCTGTGCCTCCTCTCCACATTCTTCCAGAGCAGCTACTGGGGTGCAGGCACAGAGCTCACAGGGAACATTTCCACACCCCTTCCTTCACAGCACTTGCCACGGAACTGGTAGAGGCAAGTCAGGACAACAATTCACTTCCAAACCTTAAAGAGGAATAGATGCATTTTGGTAGGCATTAAACAAGCTCTCCTTCATGCACTTCATCTAGGTGATACAGTTCTCTGATGGAAGGATGTTAGGGACATTAGCTCTCCCACACACCCTGAAGATGTCCAGAGGAGGTGTAGGACTCTCCCACTCTACTCTGTTTTAATAAACTTCGCTGTTTCTTTTAGCCTTACGCTCTTTTGTGCTCATAAAATTCAGTTATGGCCATGAAGTGTTAGCAATTGCTTAACAGTAATTAGCCATGCTAGCAACAGGTATAAGTCCCCAGAGAGTACTCTCATTTTATTTCCTTTTGGACATTTTGGACATTTACCGAGTAAGAATTATTTCTCAATAAAACTGGAGCTAATATTTTCTGCACTTTAACTCATCCCTGAATTTTGAGCATGCAATTGATAAAATTGGAGGGAAAAAACACCAAAGTAAAGCAAAGTGAAAAATGTCTGAAAGTAATCAAAATAAACAGAAAAGTGCACTGGATTATGTTTTCAAAAATGTTACTAAATGCTCTTTGGATTTGTCAGCCATCTAAAATAATTTGGGCTAAAAAATTTGCGTTATTTTTATTACACTGAGGAACTGTGCTCTTGACTACTCTCATGCATTTTTTGGGGGTTATTTTTTGGTGAGGGTTACATGAAGAATTAGACAAATTTATTAACTACCCAGAGAACACAATCATTTACTCACAAGCAATATAAAGAATACATGCAGTTAATCTGATACATTCACAGCAGACCTATTCCTGTCTAACTACTTCTTGGAAGACCTAATTGGCAAGGTTTCCCTAATGAGCTAGAAAGAGAAGACTGAGGATACAGTGGGGAGCACCACCCCATACTTTGGAGGCAACCATTCTATATCCTTGGTGGACTGGGTTTCTGACTCTCAAAAGACATAAGAAAAGTGAAGAATGAGAGTGGACCTGACCTGCCAGATGATCAATTTCCCATGGGAAGCCAACAGATTCCCTGCAGAGGATTTTTGATTTCTCCCTCTCCCCTCACGTAACACAGTGCTACCAGAGGCATAGTCATGTCTCTTGCTAATTTTCTTCTGCTTTGATACAGAAGACTTGCATTCTCAACTTCTGCATTTTACTTGATGCAGAGGAAAAAGCCTGTTTTGTGCCAGATAATTACTTTATTTGAAAGGGTTAAATTTAATAGATGCCAATATAATTCTTTAAAATCCCACCCAATACTTAATTGCTGGTAACAAAGACTATTTGCAGCACACGGTGTTGCCGGGAATACTCTTCTGCTTCCGTGTTGCTGGCAATCAAAAGGCTTGTCGACAAATGCTTATTTTTCTGTGGCACACTTTGCACACCCTGATTTGGCTGATGCCACCAGGGTGGTAATACTGATGAGAGGGGTACACAAAATGCCTAAAGGTAGCACAGAAGGCTCCCTAATATAATTATAAAAATAACAAGACCAAGGTCAGAATAACCACCTCCAGACACTCCAGCCCCATGGCACCGTGGGCTCAGGAAGGCATCTAAGCACACTGCTTAGTCCCACCTTTCAGTAACCAGACGCCAGTTAAGAAGGACCTATGGAGATGAAGGGAGAAGGGTGAAGAAATGAGGGGAGGTATAATAAGGTATGCAGACCAGGTGGTTGGGACTGTCTGGAGGCACCTACTGAGCAGCCCTGCTCTTGATTCCTGCAGCTTGGGCAGGGCAATACAGCACACCAGACCTGTTGCTCAGACCGTACCACACTCATCAAACTTGCTATGCTCTCATTAGGAGCAAAGGGAGGCAGCTGAAAAGAATGAATTCTTCTCTGACTAGCAGGACAACATCCAGGATGGGCAGAGCAAGTGTGCCACAGTGACAGTGCCCATGCAAGGCACCTTCCTGGCAAGCCCCAGTCTTCCGTGCCCCTATTATGCACATGGGCAGCTGGCCACTGAACACCTTATCACATTTTCATATTCCCATATTCTTTTGGCTGAAATGAGATATCTTAGCCAAACAGCAACAGGAAATGTTGGGCAACATAGTCTCCCCACAGAATGAAGCAGCAGGTGAAAAATAAAAAGAAAAATATAAAATCAATAGTTTGGCAGCTTTCATTCCTTGCAAAAATTTCTTCTCACTGATGAAAGTTTCCTGAGAAACACAGGAGCCACCACCTTTCACTTGTCCCCACCATTGTCCTTCAGTCCTGGTGCCCATACCCCAGCCCATACACACAGACACTTCTTTTCACAGCAATGTAATGCCTTGCTCCCAGGAGGCCACTCTATACTTGGAGCCTTTGGAAATGAGCATTAGTCACCTTTTTTTCCCCTGGACAATGCTGCATTTTCTTACATGCTTTTTCTTGCCCTTCCTTGCTGATAATCCTCATGGCTTTCACAGTCCTCTCCCACAGCTCACCAAAGAGCACCCCTGCCCCATGTGAAGGCCGTCTGTACCCCATTACTGACCATCGGAATCTCCTGATTCTTTGTACTCACTTTTGAGACCATTACAGGTGCAGTGCAGATTGTGGTCTCCCAAGGCATCAAATTAAACACATCCTGTGACTTTCAGCTAACCTTCCACTGAGCAGCACTGTAATACTCACTTACAGACACTATAAGTGCAGAAGCACTTTTTAATAGCAATAAAAATAATGTTCTTTTCACTCTGCTGAAAACATGGAAGATTTCCAGAAGCAAGTCAGGCAGTCAGCCTCCCCTCAACACCCACTCCTGCAGGCGTGCGTAGGGAAGATGTTCACTTTCTGACATGGAAGCCTGTCATTCCTCCAACCCCTCTCTCTTCTCTGATGCCCACATAGACACTCTTACACTTTTTTCCTGGATACCTTCCCTCCTTCAGAGATTGGCTGAACCACCAAAGCAGATCACAGGCCTCTGTATTCAAGATGCAGCTCAAAAAGTAAAAAGAGCATCTTTCTGTAAGACCACAGTAGCATTCTACGGTCTGGCTCAGTGAAAAAATATATTTGTCACCCTCTCCACACCATCATAAATTAACTTAAAGTGATAAAATTATTCATTCAGACTTTACTACCTCCTCTGATGAAGATTGCGTTGGCCAATTATTTCAAGGAATGCCACATTACAAATGGGAACTCATTCACTGAATTGTTTTATAGGCCAGTGTTCATCAATTTTGCATAGGCTGCTTTGTTTTTAGAGCTGATTTCTAATCCTAACTCACATCACAGACACACATCTCTGCTTGGATTAATTAAGATCTCAGAGAGAGCCTTCTGCTCCATTACCCTCCGTTACTGATTTATAAAAGAGGCCATGAAGCAATGTTCTTAATGATAATGAAGAGGATATTTTATCTCTTAATTCCGTTCCTGTGCTTAAAATGAAGAGAGATGTAGATATTTCAGGGAATAAGGAGAAAATCTTTACTAGCTGCATGGCATCCTTCATTGGCAAGTGCAATCCTTAATTTTTCTCTTCATAACAAGCATTTTGGTTAGTGATCCTTCATGCTATCTGTGACTGATAAGACACAGACAACCACCACCCAACACTAAGGGGACAGACCATCAGGAACAGGAATTAATTTTTAACACTAATGATGTGAAACAGCTCGAGAGGACCAAAAGCAGTAAAGGTCATAGGAAACTAAGGCCAGTACTAACAGGTGAAGACAGGATGACTATGCAGTTCCTGAGAGTAAGGACAAGACGAGTGGGCAAAGCACTGAGAAAAGACACCAGGCTAAGTGAGTTCTCCTGCAGGCACTAAGTGAGATGCTTAGCCTCCTCAGATGAGAGAAACCACCTAAGTTTATTTTATACAACCAAAGTAAAAAATTCCACATCAGTGTGAGCCACAGACAAAAAAAACCTCAACAAGTTGGGTAGTGAGGATTTGCCCCTACCAATCCCCCCACTGTTTGAAGGGACAGAAATCCAGCTCCTGGCAGGAGAAAGCACCAAAGGGAAGGTGGAAAAGCTGAGTTACAGCATCAGGAGTGGATTATTGAAGTGGTCAAAACAGCCACAGTTCTGGCTCTCAGGACTTCGACTTTATTTGAGCGGTAATTCAAAACAATCTTATTCCCACTATGAATTTCCCATAAACAGGAAGCAGCAGTGACATTGCTAAAAATGACAGCTTCACAGCACAGTAGAGGGGAATCCCAGGATACTCCTCTCACAGGCAGTCACTGCTCTGCAAATGCAGGAGAGTTGCAGACTTTGGGAGGACAGCCTGTATTTCCATGGGATGAGACCTTGGTAAAGAGATACACTTTTTCTCCAGCATGTCCTTCATTGCCTGCTTCTCTGCACCTCCCAGCATCCGCCCATGGATACTTTCACTTAGAAAATTAAACTATCAAAAAAGGTTCTCTTCATTTTAAATGGTTTACCTAATCTCACCCAACCTCAATTTTGACTATGTTGTTTTTGTAAAGCTGAACACAATTGGCAAAACAAAAGTGTTTGTCTTTTACCTATCTACAACATCATCACACACAAAATACACACAAAATGTCAAAAGCAGGTCTGCTTCTATACAAAAACAGCAAGCTAGGTGGGTAGCCCACAGAACCTACTGGAGGATTTACCTGGATTTATCTCTGTAACATCCAGGCACTTCTCTTTCTGCATTTTATACTAATTGGGCAAAAATATAAACCAGAATTTATTCCCCTTATACCACACAAAAAATTTAACAGAATAGATAAGCCCTGACTCCTTCAGAACCTATAAGTTACGTTAAAGAGGTGATGGGCCATGTAGGTAGTTGTGTGCACCATCAGGCATATCAAAACTATATCCCATTTGCCAGTTTGTACAAGTCTGCTAAAAAAGGATGTTTATCTCAGAGTGAAAACTGATATTTGGCATTTTTGAGACATTTTTTTAACGAGATATTGTATACCATGACTCAGTTAAATGCCCTTGTTTTCAGTCTCAGGAATATGAGTTTTTATTAAATACTTTTGCTGTACAGAGAAAATTATTCTGCTCTGCTACATTTTTTTGCATATTTTTTATTTCCTTACACCAGCTTAATTTTGGTAAGTCATGCTAAGGAAGGCACAAACTGAAGCATACAGCATTTGCATTAGTAGCTATAGAACAAGAAAGATACAATTCATGTTGTCTAGCATTTCTCCACAAAACTGAAGGCAAATTTTACTCTTACTGAAGCCCTAATCCTATCTGAATTCTTCAAAAGACAGGCAGAGTTGCTCTGTCTTATACCACACTGAAGACATACATTACACACAAGTAATTTGATAAACAAATTATTTTGCAGTTAAGATGAGTTTGACAGATAAAAATGGAATCACACTAATTTTGTCTGATTGGGTCAAAACAGCATTCCATCTTGGCCACTAGAAGAAAATAAAAGGAGAACCTGCTTGCATTTTGCAGAGCACTGCCTGAAGGCCAGATTTCTTTCCCACCAGTGCCAAGCTTCAGAGCTCTGATTCTGTAGGTGTTCAGAGCCAGACAGGACCTTTCCCTCAGACACAGCTAATGAGAGCACCACTCTGCTACAGGGCTGACAAAAGATGATGACCTTTATTCCATAGGACTGCTTCGCTGACACTGATGGCTGTGACTTCTGCAGCTGAGTAAAGACAAGATACGTACTTTTAGAATACTGCTGCCATTCATTTGCCCCCACACAGTATTATTTCTTATCTACCCTGTGTCCCTGCATCTTAGCCAGAACCTCACAGTTCCTAGCAGCCAGGTCTTTCCATCTGTTGCTAAGAGCAGCAACTTGTAAGAAAGCTGTTGAGTAATCAGGGGCCTCACAGCAAGGAATATTTGCAGGAAGTACCTGCAATATAAACATGCACACACATGCTAACAGGTAGACAGTGAATCATCTCACACCCCGTGAATCCTACACAGCCCATATGAAGCATCACACAGCAAACGCTGAACTACCTAATCTGTGCATGGAAGTCTTTTTCCAGCTTAAGGGGAATGCCTGGGCAATATGTGGTGAGAGCTGATTCTGCATCAGGGCCTCAATCAAGCCTTTCCAGGACAGGAAAGGCAAGGCCAGAACAGCACATTGGAGAAACCACTTCAAGGGATCAGACACACCAGCTCAGGGACAGATCTAGGAGCCAAACAACAAATCAGACCCCACCCTGGCTACAGATCTCCAGAGATCTAAGGACTGCCCAGCTTCCTGGGCACAATAAGTCCAGGGAGAAAACTGCGCCTACCTTTTCCAGGTTCACTATAATGACGGCAATTTCTCACATATACTCGGCAATGATAGCTCAAAAGCCACGCAGCAGAGCAAGCAGAGTTGAAAACACCCTTCCTGGCTTTATAACTACACTGTAAACAATCACCTTTGCTTCCATTATATTCCTACCCAGACACTCAGTTGTTTTATTATTTTAAGAGGAGAAACATACATGTTCTATTTTCCATTAAGCTTTCTACATATGTGTTTTCCTGATGATCTTCTGATGATCACCATTCAGATCTTCCTTCACAAAGACGAGGTGACAAAAAAAAAAAAAAAGCCATTTATTCTCCCCACATTTACCACATTTATAAAGCTGACAGTTTTTTCTTCAGGATTGATTGGGGGCAATGGGGGTAGGAGAGTTATTTGTTTGTTTTAAAATGATAACAGGCAGACTTGGAGAACAAACGGAATGAAATCTCAGAGGGCTCAAGCAGTTTTAAAAAAATTCTCCACAAGCAGTTTAATAGCATTAAAGGTTGATTCATGCAATAAATAATGCATCAAAGGCATATAATTTTTACTGATACAACTAGAGCTCAGTCTACATGTATGTCCTCATGCATAATCAAGACCTGCAATACAACTTAAATCTGAGTCAAACTGCAAAAAGGCTTTTTCATCCTCTAACATGAAGCATACATTTAAGAGCATGCTCTCTTTACAAATTTCAGCATAAATTTGGAGTACATTGATTTAGATACCAACATGAATTATGACGTGAATTGAAGAAGATATCTCTATTTGAATCTTTAAAACTTGTGCTTTAAGTGGCTGCATCCTAGCAAAGAGAAAATAGCAGTATAAATTCTAAGGCCAAAAGCTTAAAAGTATTTAATAATTTTAGATGCCCCCATTGAGACACTTTGGGTCTGCCAAAACTGCAACAAAATACAAGCTCATCATTTTATAAATGTCAAACTCACTCCAAATTCAGATGTAAAAAGCTTAGGTCCCTAGCCCCATATTTTGTTACATTCAAGTTTAAATACTGACAGTTTGAGCACATAGTCCATACTCCTTCATGAGATCCTGATTCCTATAGTCAATATAGTTTAGCACTTTCCGGTATGCAGAGTGATGTCCTAGGTTTCATTTCAGTTGTATTTGCTCCCCATTTCTGAAAATCCTATTATTTCTATTTAGGAGTCCTGACACAAAAGTGTAGCATGATATTTAAGAGGCATACAAGTCCTGCTGTCCAGAGGTTTCAGTATTTTGTCAGAGTAATGAAATATCACAATCCTTTCACAGATGAGAAAACTTAAAGTGAAAAAGACATTTTGTACCAATGGAGATGGTCTTAAAAAAAGAGTGCTGCTTTAAATGTCAAAATTGCAAACCACAGTATTACAGCCTTCTAAAAGATAACACATTAAAGAGCCTCCAATAGCCAAACATTGCATCTGAAGTTAGGCATGAAATTAGCCAGATACTTAGCAGAAGCAAGGTTTTCTTGGAAAACTGAAGGAAGCTACAATTTCATAGCAAGAGATCTGAATGCTATCAACTAAAAACAAAAAAATTAAGCATTAAACAATTATCCTTCTGACAAATAGTCTTAACAGGGGATTTCCATAACAGAAAATATGTGGCTCAAAGAAGTTATGCACCATTTAAGTGGCTCATTTGGGAAATGTAATCCTTTTATGGTACTGGTATATAACACCAATCCCCTTAGTGGCTGAATTTTAGTAAGTCCTATGCACAACCAAGGATTCTGACTTAAGAATCTCAGGACAAAAAATTACACTGGGGACTCCCTAGAAGTGAACATTCTTCACCTCCAAGCAAGAACCCCTGAGATAGTCATGATTCAGAGAACAAATTTCCATTGCTGCATACAAAATAGCAGTCAAAGCAATATCTGTTTCAGATCTTAAAGTTATGCTGAAACAGACAAATACCAGTTCACTTATGTAGCTTACTGACTTGCTTTCTGCTTTTCCATATTTCCAGTTGAATGTGAAGATGTACTTTTCCCAATTTCTCTGCTGCTTCATCTTCTTGCATACAGGTAATGCTGGACAGCACATCACAGCAGCTGCATCCTTCTTCTTTTCAAACTCCAGGCCAAGGTTCTGTTTACACATGTTGATAAAAATTCTTTTGATAGGTACAATTTGCAATATTAAATGAACAGAAGCTTGCCATCCTGATGAAAATTTGCAAACCATAAAACTAACTTGGTCAGAGAATCAAGGCTTACCAGAAATAGCTTCCATAAGAAGCCAATAACAGCTCCATAAGAAGTGGTTTGTTTTCACTGGGATCTTTAGGAAGCAAAACCATGAATTTGAAAGTGGCATATTATAAACAGTTTTCTGTTTATTTTTGTTTTCTTGCTGTTTTGTATGATAAAGAATGATTTGTCAGGGAAAATCTGCACTTTTGGTGCAAAAGAGGTACCAAAGAGCCTGTGGACTACATAGGATGGGGAAATACTTGTCTAACTTGTAACTCTGTGGAGTGAGAGAATAATGGGTGGTTCTTGTTTCTGTCAAGCTTATTTCCTGCAGTATCACCATGGCAGTGCAAGGAGCCCTCATTCTTCATGACTCCAAACACCTCAGAACAGGAGCAAGTTTTTGCAGTAGGAGGCCATCTCCCCACACAAAACAACATAGTCAATTGTTAGTTGGACTGTTTAAATCCAGACTAACTCTAGGGACCTCAGCAGACATACTGAATATCCATGTTAACAAATATTAATATAAGGTCTCTTGTTCTACACAGGTGAGCAATTTATTACAGAAATTGGAACAAACTAAACTTAATGCCTTAATTGCCATAACAAATTTTTTACACACAGGTCTCCACCCTTCACACTAAATCTAGCCCTGACAGCTAACTAAATACTTCTGCTCCAGAACCCAGGTAGGTAGTAGGTTGGCTGGTGGCTCACTGGCTGGAAACTCCTCTTCCATGTTGAAAGGTCTTTATAAATAATGTCAATATTTCATGTAATTGTTTTTTCAACCTGGTCAGGTTTCTGTGCACTCTAATTGTTCTATATCAATGTGGTAAACACTTCCTGCAGACAATTTGTTAGGAAGTTAGGATTTTATATAACCCAGGAAATGAAGTCACCAGACCTGTGGGCTGCCTGGAGTGATTCAGCCCCCTGGTTCCTGCAATAAGCAGGCACTTGAGACACAAAAATCCAGAGGCAATGACAAACTAGTGGAAAGAAACAGGGTGCAAACTAGTTTCTCCGTACTCAATTCATACTTAAAAATTCAGAAAGTTACAAAGAACTTCCACAAACTTTCAGCCATTTATTTTTATCCCTGGTGTCAAAATTATAAATAAATTCTGATCCCTCTTCTCCTCTTGTCTTCATTGCACTGGGGAACAGAAAGGGACACGATGTGTAGGAGGGGATTGAAGTTTCTTTCTGTATCTTTTCACCAAGGGAGCAGTACTTTTTCTTCTTCGTATTTCTATTGGTTACAAAATACATGTGTCATTTTCTATTAATGTCCCCGGTTTTGCGTCATCAATCACTTATCAATGCTCTGAAAAAATGCTATATAGCTACAGCTAATACAGCATTCCCTGAAATGGCCTAAGGGTTCTGAAAAGCTCATAGCTTTTAGTTCAGAATTAACTTGGACTTGGAGGTTTCTGCTGGTTTTGATTGTTTCAGCCTGTGAGGAAGCTCAGGAAAACGTAAGATCTAGACAGCGGAACAGGCTGTCCAGAGAAGTTGCGGACTCCCCATCCCTGTAAGGGATCAAAGACAGGTTGGATGGTGCTTGAGCAACCTGGTCTAGTGGAAGGTGTCACTACCAATGGAAGGGGAGTTGGAACAGGACTGATCTTTACAGTCCCTTTCAACCCAAACCATTCTATGGTGTAATTTTCTTCCTTGAAAGTTATTTTACCAGTCTTTTTGAAATGCAGCTTGTCTCCTTCACTGTGAGTGGATCTCCTGAGCCATGCTCCTTAGCATCTTCAGCATGTATGGAAGTTCTTGTCTAGCCACCACCACCAGATACAGCTGTGGTGTGTGACCTCAACTCTGCCTTCCACTAAAGTCCTCTAAATATGCAAGAGGAACCAAAATATTGGCTAAGCAGAATAACATTTCCTTCCAATGGTCATAACAAATGCCATTGCAAACAAGGAGGAGAAAGAGAGACAAAAGAGAAAATGTGAAAAGACTAAAGGAATTTCACACTGCAGACAAAGGAATAATCCTTGGCTGCATAATATCCTGGAAAATATTCCACATTTAATAAAGGTTTAAATCAGGAAATTTGTCCAATCCATATATGTTCCAGTGGTAAGATCAAACCAAAAAATCTTTTTCTGAACTGACTGGCCTTGGGGACAGTTGCCGGAACCCGAGGATTTCTGCATGTCTAAGCTTTCTAGAGGAGCGATTACTCTGCAAATCACTGTCAGCTCCTCTTCCTATATGGTCCTTACTGTTGATACCTTTTTTGGCAGGGACCACAGAAAAGTCTGAGTTGCACAGGAGAAGGGGGAGAAATCTGAATGATCATACAAGGGCTAAACAGCCAAAGTGGTAGCAAGGAGATGAGAAGAGAGAAGGAAAAGTCTGAGCCTCCCTTTGTGCACTTGAATACTGACAGGTGAGAGGAGGCTTTGCGCTATCCCCATTTCAACACTACATAGGAAGGGAATGAGTAGAAGACAAGTACTTCTGAGTTTCTTGAAAAATACCAGTAAAAGCAAAGAACAGAAAAAAACAGGTGGGCCTACCATGTGTGGAGATAGAAAACAGGTAGTGAAATTTACAGCACCAACAGTGTCAGGGGAATAAGGAAAATGAGGATTTTGGCTCCTCCATTACAGAACACAATCATGTACCATTAGGTGCCATTTCAATGTGCTTACCCTACTTTGATTAAATGCATGTAGCCACTTTCCTTATACCATCTTTGATAGTTCAAAGCCATTATATGTACTGCAGAATTTACTTTATTTTGTTTACTTTTGCTCTCACTGAGATTTTTTTATTCAGAGGTCACTTAATCCTGGAGACAATGATAAAATTCATCTTCAAAAGATTAGTGGAAAAAAAATTGAATTTAAAAACAAAATAAAATCCTTCTGGAGACCATCCTGTGCCCAGCCTGTCCAGCTTAACTTAATAGGAATACCCCTGTAAATTAGGCAAGCCTGATTTATCCTTCCATTACCCTCAATACTGGCATTTACTAATTCCCAAGCATAACAACAATTCTTCTAGATGTTTTTACATATTATGCATGCACTCATACTGCTAAGTTCTTCACAGTTAGAAAAGAGATTCAGAGCTTCAAATAGGTAAGAGAGGCAACAGTCATAAAAAAATCCCAAGGGAGAAACAAAAGGACTTAATAGCAGGCTATTATTAAACTCTATTTGATATATTAAAAAATCACAAGGAAGCCTGTCAAAAAAATTACCATGATCAAATAAATTGCAAGGCAAAGCTGCCAGTCATGTCTTGTGAACTGGTATGGCAGAGACATGAAGGGAAATAAAATGCCCAGAGCCCAACACAAAATCAGATTTGTCCTGCTTGTGGCCCCCTGCCTTCATCCAGCCTGCTCCAGCTTCCCCCCTTGGCATCTCATCCTTCTTTCCTGCCTGGCCATGCAGTAGCTAAAGGTGCTGCAGAGGCTCAGCATTGGGGCTGGGAGCCCCACTCCCACTTCATTCCACCTCCTCCCTAGCAAAACTGTTCTTCTCCTCAGCTCCTTGTTATCTCCTGCCTACGCACACGCTGTATTCATATGTACTTTGCCACTTTGCAAAGTGCTCTTGGGATTACTTAGGTACTGCACCAACCCAAAGTTGCTCCATTTTACAGCACTGGCTTCATAAAACTCAACCTCACGTAGAAGAGAACTGCCAGAGAGATTAACTTCAAAACGTTCCCTTTAAAGTACACGGTGTCAAAACTCTGCACGGTGGATCGCAATCAGTGCTTCTTCAATGCAAAAGCCATTCCTCCTTCAAGAAGCTGGGTTGGTGAGGCACCTAAGGTGCAGACACGGGAGAAATCAAGGCTGGACACACAGCCTCTTCTCTGTCCTTTGCTCCCAGTTGTTCCAGTACTGCTCAGGTGTAGCTGTATAACCTGAGTTTCTCTTTCTGCAGTCCTCTCTACATGCATTTCCCAGGATAAGTGACTATGAGTTTAAAATGGCAGCAGTATTACAGCACACTGGTGTAACAGTATAGTAGGGCAAAGTTTGGAGAAAGAATCAATACTTTACCAGGTAAACTGAAAAAGCTGGAGAAAAAAGAAAAGCATCTGGGGACTAGGGGCCTTTTTCAGACTTTAGGAAGCTAAAGGCTGCAGCAGGGGAATTTTAAAGCTAAAAGACATTTTTTTACCTTCAGTTTGTAATATATCTTAATCTCAAGCAATTTGTTCCTTTTCATTGCACTTACTAGACCTTTAGCTTGCTTCCTTTCTTCCTAAATTGCATTTGGCCAGATGAACGTCTGAAACCCAGAAAATCCCAGTCAAGAAAAAGCAGCCAGAAGCCTGTGCAGCTTTGAGAGTTGTGTTTGCACACTTTGGTGTACCCATGCAGTTCTTTAGTTATTACATTTAAATAGAAGCTTAGAAAGCAAAAACATTGCTCTGCTTACATTTCCAGATGCTTTGCATTCCCTGTGTCCCCCTCCTCATCCCGGCTAAAAAAACCCAACAAGCACTGCCTCAGTTTAAGGGGCACCAAGAGCCTCTGTTTGGCTGGGGATTTTCCCCCCTTAAACAAATTCAAACCTTGATAATCTCTAACCTGGCTATCAAATGTTGTATGCTTAAGTGAGAAAACCCACTGACATCAACAGAACTACCCACATTAATAGTTACAGCTTGATTTGGCCTTAAGGCTTTAGATGTTTAGATGACCATTTAGATCAATTCTACGCCTTAGATTGGTTTTGCAGTTTAAACCATTTAAAACAAGAAGCACCCCAAAGGAGGCCACAAAGGCAGCATGGGAGAGAGAGCAGAGGTGCTAATACTTTATTAACCATGGTGGCTTATTGAAGTCCAGGTACACTAAGACCAGCTAAAGCTTTCTGCACCTGCCTTGAAAAGCCCTTCTCCAAAGGCAAAGGTCTGACACACTGCTTGAACGTGGTTCCTGGACTAAAAAGCAATAGGGGACTTACACAGTGAAAGAAATTCTGAAAGTATTTTTTTCTTAGGCATCCTCCTTGAAATTGCAGGGAAACTGTAAATTATCCCAAACCAAGCACTGCAAAGACAAGAAATGCTCTGTTACTACGCTCTATGTCAAGGTACAATTATGTGAATGTATTTTACAAATACATAGCAATAAAAGTGCAACAATATCACCCAGACTGCCCAAAGCAGGCCCTGAAATGATGCTAGGCAGTAAGTCTGGGACAACGGTGTGGACATCCTTGCATCAGTACAGGCCAGGTGACAGAGGGGAGTACTGTGACGACCTCAAAGAAAGTACAACAGCATTGGTTCAATGTTATCTTTGACTGGACCTATCTATCATCACAGAAGCCAGGCCATGAAGCTCTATTCTAATAAGGTCTCACTGAAAGGCATTATTTTATCCACTTCCTCTTGTTTATTATTCTTTCAAATATCTGATAAGATACTTTTCAACTGTGGCTATTCACTTTCTGTTTGCGTAGGTCTTGGGTTCATCACAAGTTACAAGGTCAGCATTAATCTAAACAATGGTTGGTTATGGGCGATTTTGCCAAGTAGAAAACACTCTAAAGGCTAGATTGTTATCATCAATAGGGCAATGCACAGGCAGCAGAAACAAGCCCTACTTACACGCGTGTGGATTAAGCAGAGCTGCTCAGATGCCAGGTCATGGGTGTAGCACATGCACCAGAAGCCACAGTTCCTGCCCAGGGCTTGTTAAGAAGAAAAAGTAGGGAAGGAAGGAGGAGCTTCTCTCCTTTCTGCTTCAACATTTCAGCATGGCCAGCTGGCCAAGCACCTGTGAAGGACATGGAGGGGCCACCCAAAAAGTGAAGAAAGCTATCTTAAACCTGCAGAGCATATTTAAGGCAAGGAAAGAGTCTGCAAAATGTGTCTTTTCCAGCTGTGCTCTGTGCTGTCATCCAGCCCACAGCAGTATCATTTATAATGAACATACTGACGAGGTGCCCTGCAGAAAATTCCAAAACAAAAAAACCAAATTCAGTAAAACAAGAGAAATAGTAAATCTTTGTGAAACCTTTATAACTGGTTTCTTTGAGGACTGCTGATTGATAGCTGACACAAAAGAGTAAAGCTCCATTGGCCTGTAATACCAAAATACTTTAACTGTATTTACAGTTTGTCAGTCATAGAGCCAAAACCTTCCAAAATATACTCCCTGAACCTGAAATGCATGCAGCTTATCTCTTGGCCTTTATATTCCCTTCTTCAAAACACACCCCTTCCTGCACTCTCACCAACAGTGACTCACACCAACCTAATGAAAAAAATTTAAACCCCAAGAATTAAAAAAAAAAAAAAAGAAGACGACTAATCAAACCTTGCATATGCAAGCAATTTTATTCATCCTGTTTTACACAAATCTGTTTTCTGTAGGTCTCCTGTCCATGAGATACTCCGTGTTTTTCAGACTGGGACTAGGCAAGATGAAGACTGTAGCACTAATACCCATCTATTACCACTGATGGAACAATCTGAAAAGTGATATTTGTTCTCCATGTCTTGTTTGACCTCCAGATCAGCTGATTAACCTTTCCGGAGCAAAAGCTCTTTGCAAAGGAAAGGTAGATACAAGCACTGGCAGTAGTCAGCCCAGCCAGAGTGTTAACCCTGACTCAGGAAAACAGCAGCTCAAGAGGATAAATCTCTATGGTGATGGAATTGCTGGTCTCTCTAAGAATGGTAGCTAGCACTTTTCCAGAGCTGTTATTTTGTGATGAGAGCCAGAAATCAATTAAATAATTTCTTTCCTCTGCTAAATATTCACAGTTTGCACATGTTGCTACCTTAAGTGAGATCTGATTTGGAGGCCTCTGAGGGAACCATTCCTAATTCTCTCATTAAACACCTCTGAATATCCTGTTCTCTATATTACTTTTATAAACACCTGAAGTAAAAATATTTACATTATGCTTTAACTATTCACTCTGATTGTGCAGTAACCTTGGGCTGACAATCCACATTGTGTTTTTTTAAGTCCCATTTTGTTCAGCAATTGTTCAAGACACAATGGTCTGATGGTCCAGCTGCAGCCAAGAAGCACCCCACAAAGCCGAGGAAAAGTGCAGGCACCCAAAAACTGATTCTCTGGCCATCATCATGCCACTGACCAGCTAGAAAGGCCAGTTATCTAGTCCTTCTTCCAAAATCTCCAAAAGGTGAAAAGATCTGCTGGGAATGGCAGGGCTGAAGGGAAGTCTTCATGACTTCAACTACCATGAAGAGCAGAAGTACAGCAGCTGTTGAGTTAAAGCTTTGCAAACATAGAAAATTTTTACATGCTGAGATAAGCCTCCAAAGCCGCCAAGGATGAGAACTCACCTCTCACAACATCAAAGCTGTTGTATCTGGGGTGATTCCTTTGAAATGGGAAGGGGGGGGGGGGGGTGAGGGGGTGGGGTGCTTTGAAGGGAGAAGGGGGGGGAGGGGCTAATTCAGTCTGTATTACAAGTAGCTTGCTGCTCTTCAATTCTGCAGCTATATGAATCTTCACATATTTCTAGCACACTCACTAAAGCATATTTCCTACAAGGATATTTAATACTGTTTATCAAGGTCAACGAGGGAAGCAAGATTAGATATTTCAAAAGATATGTTCCCTTCTGTTGCCATAACAAAGAAAGGTACATTAAATCAACATCGCTAAGCTGAATTCAGATTTCAGCAGCCCTCCTGGCTGAAGAGTCACACACACACACAACACCCTCACCCCACAAAGCCTCTCTCTTGTTACAGGACAGGCAGTGGCACTCAGGCTTACATCACAATTATACATGGCCTTCCCTTAGCAACCACCTAAACTTTATTGATTCTATAGTTGATTATTATGGCAACAAGCTCCATTCTGACTGTTTATAAACTTTCAAAAGGTCATCAAGAAAACAGAAAAAAAAAGCTATTTTTCCTGACTATTTTTTTGGCATGCAGACCCATGGAAGATATTGGGAGAAAAAAAAAAAATGCAACAGGAAGGAAAGACAAAACCCCAAAATCCCAAACTAAAAAAGGGAGGGCATTTCTGTGGCTGTGGTGGGGTCACCTGTATTCTCTTCTCTGCTCTGCCATAAGCTTGCTCAGTGACTTTGGATGCAAACTGGGTCTCCATACGTGTTCTTTTGAAAAACTCCCCATCTCCAGATCTGTAGACTTGACCTTAAAAGTTTTATTTTGTAAACTGTTTTGTTGTTGGGAGTTTTTTTTTTCAATCCCAGGAAGGGGTCATGGATAACTTCTTTAAAAAGAGTGAAAAGAGAGAGAAAAAAACATGAACTTAATGTTTTAAAAAAATACACTATTTGCAGGCAGATGGATGCAGGATTTCATTATCAGCTAGCAGAGAAGCCTCTCCCCTGTTCCATAGCTGGGATGATACCCGAGTCTAAAGTGCATGTCCAGTAGTACTCCAAAAAGCAATCATCTGGCTTTCTTCAGGTCTGTTCCATAGCTCTGACCTGAAGCCCAATACAAATTCCATCAGGGAACTACAAGATCACACATAATATTCCCATTCCTATCGCTCAAAGCTGATATTCCTTTAACAGCACTGCTTAATTATATCCTGGTCCCACCTACACACAGAGAGCCCTTCTTAATCCCAGAAGAAACACAACAGTAAGTTTGCAATGTAAGCAAAGAGTAGACTATGTGGTGGCCAATTTCTTGTTCAGAGGTTTTTCTGGGAAGAATTCCAACTCATGTGATGCACAGGACTCCATCTTATCATTAAAAGGAAATATCACTTAGCAATATTTTACATTTTGAGACAAGGAGCAGCTAATTAAATATCAACTTTTTAAAATAAAAGAACAGCATTCCTTCTACTTTACCTGAGTTACTCAAAGGTAGCTCCTCCTATCTCTTGTGTTTTTGTATAGAGTTCTCAGAAAATGATTTGTTACTATTTTAGAAATTAAAATAACAGATAGTTTTATACCATCATTCAAATGAGATCTGTGAGCAAACTGGTGCATTTCCTGAACAGCATGAATATTATCCTTATGAATGAATCAACTACTTCCAAATATGGATTGGAAAATATTCAGCTACCAGATATTTGGAAAAGCAAGCACCAAAACAAGCTCAGAAGTCCGATACAGATGTCTAAGACCCAAGAAAGCATTCCATCCAATCAGTCTCTGGATTTAGAGTCAGTCATTTCTCTGAGTCACTCATTTCATTGCTATTCTTCACTTATTTTGGGTGGGGACTCTTAGTTCCTGAAAACTCAATGATGTGAAATTCTCACACCCCAAAGCAAAAGAAATAAAGAAAAATACCAGTTTCTGTCTGCAATGAGCCCATGTCCTCTGTGCAGCACCTTCTTTCCCAACCCCCTTTTTGCTTCTGACGTACATGGCAAATGCCTGCTGCCAGCCCGTATGGCCCATCTTCCAAGCTTTCCCAGTTCCTACTTCTCTGCACTACTCGGCGAGAAATATTTGTTGCTGGGTTTTGCACTGATGCCTGCCACCATAGACTTTGAGGCCTTGCATCTGTTAGCCATGTTCTCTCATTAAGGTTCCCACAACAAACAAAAGCCTCAACAGTCTTTTTTCTTCCTGCTCTTTTCATAATGATGCCCTTCATTCTCTGTCCATCATAGCTCATACTTCATCCATCTTATTTCCATTATAAGTTCAAAATCTCAGCATTCCAAAACAGCGTCCAAACAAAAGACTCTCTAGATATGAATGCCATCTCAAATCAATTACCAGAGCATTCATCCCTCACAAAAATATCTCTATTATATTCTCTTACTGCTGAATTCAAAGATTACACTGCTGACATGCTTCCAGAGTTTATGGAGGTGGTGATGGGGAAAGAAAAGACACCACTCTCAAACTGGCCAAGAGAATTGTGTTTTTCAAGTTCCTTAAAACTTAAATCCTGAGCAAGAGGAACAAGAAGCATCTTTCTTGTTATATGTGTACACTGTACATAACACAGAAGAAACTGACACACCCACAAGGTGTTTCCAGAATGCAGTCATCATCAGGCAAAATCAAATTCAGGGTTAGGAGAATGACATTTCCATTGGAGAAAATTAGAACTGCACCTGCATTTAGCCCTCTTTGAATCACATTACTCCAAAGCAAATGGAGACCACAGAGAACATTAAGGCCTCTTAAGAAAAGCAGCAGGTCCAACAAACCATCATCAACCAAACATTATTTATCATAATTATCAGTTCTAAGATTCAGAGGTTTTTTTAATTAAGGGGTGGATAGTTTCAGTTATAGAAAACTAACTAGAAGATTCAATGAAAGAGTGTAATAACTCTTCAGCAATTGTTCCAGGAATCTTCACTGAAGTATATTTTAACATTTTGATTATGCTCAAAAATATGTTATACATTATAAATGTTTAAAGCGGTCAAGTACAAACATGAAACCATTTTTGTATCAGATTTTAAATAATCCTTCCCTTGCTATAAAACATAAGCAAGATTATGCAATACCTCAACGATGCAGGTAACACTGTGCTGACAACTAAACCCAACTTGCCCTTTTCCAAATACCTTCAAAAATGTTTAACACATTCCAGGCTGTGCAGTCATGCATGTCAATTAAGACTGTGTATAAAACACATAAAGAAATATATGCAGCCTCCAAAAACCACATGCTTCATGATTCATTCTCCCATATCAAACTTTATTTCATTTCTTGCCTCTTCCTACTGTTTCCTGCATCTTAAGCTAAAGCCCTTCACAGCCAGGATTCTCCCTTTACTTCTTTTGCACTTCTAATAAAGTCCTTTGGCACCATATTAACACCAACAACATGAAAACAAGTAATAAAAAGTGTTGATTATGGGCATGTTTATCAGACTTCTGAGCCCAACATCCATTAACCACAGCCTTCTATGACACTGTCAGTATCACTTTGTAGGCAGCCAAAATGATATGACAGAGGTGCTGCAAAGACCACGCCATGAATCACTTTGCTAGTTCACACGGCTAATGTGTTTGGCAACACAGGAGTGCAGCGAAAAGTCCCGCGCTGAACCAGCTGACACACAGCTCACTTTGTCTGTGTTAGAAAGGCCTCGTGGTTAGCACCTACTAGGTAAGCATCGATTTATTCTGGTTTTAAGTCTGTGCTCCGGATGAAAAAGCAAGCATTGAGGAAAGGATCAAGGATAATTTTCTGAACAGCAGTTGACACTTCCATCCTGAGCAGAGGAACATGCTCAGCTTATATTGAGGATGGGTGCATTGTTCCAAAATGTGCTAGCAAAAATACACTTATTCTTTCATAGACTGCATTATTCTTATTACATGGAAAAAAAAATATATATAAAGGAGCACTAAGTATTCAAAATCTTCTTCTGAAATTGAACTTTTCAGGTGAACTCAGAAGCAACTTTAAATATGCCACATGGTATATCCTATATATTTCAGGTATTCAAACTTCACATATGTTTTAGACTAGAAGAAAAATTATTAGTTTACCCAGTCCTCCTCCCTACCATATTTTAACAAATAGTTTTAATACATTAACTTTATTCATGGTTATCTAATACTTCAGCTGTTATTAACTTCTATAATTTAATGTAGTCTTTAACTCACATTTCCAATACCAGCCAATAATATGTAGCTCTTCTATGCAAATTACATTTGTATTCCTGCCAAATTACGAGTTTTACTAGAAAATTCCAAAGAAAAAACAACTTTCCATGAGAGTCAGGAAGAATACTTTTTTTTTTTAATGGAAGTTGTAAAAAGCAACAGCCATGGGCTATGATATAAATAGTTAGAAAATTTTTCATATGGTGTTCTGTATGCTTTTTATATGGTATGATAGGCATTATAGTCTACTACTATAGTCAACTTCTATACTGAATGTTTACCAGAAACTCTCCAAAAATTAAATCAGAACTTGATCCAATCCTTGATGAAGTAGTACAGATTATTTTTTAAAACAAGACAGCTTTCCACACACATGGAAATAGTACAGTGTATTCTCTGTGGGCAATCTAAGCAGTAATAAGCTTAAATTTTAGCAAGAAAGATTTGGTCTTGACATTGGGGAAAACTCCAAAGCTTAGGCCAGTGAAACACCCTACCAGAGTAGGTTACCTGCAAAGTCACTGGATATTTGTCACATGAGGCACTGAACAAACCCCCAGCAGGATTCACTATTCTCAGTGATTATCTGCATTCAAAGAGAGGGCCCTGATGGCCTCCAGCAGCTCCTGATACTTTCTGTGAGCCAATCACTGTGAAGCTATGACCCCAAGAAGCAGTTTTGCAAATAAAATAACTCAAACCATACTGTCTATGGATTCCTAACCCACAACTCCTAATGCCTCCTTCCCTGCTCAGCTGACTCTCTCTCTCCTGTGTGCCAAGTGGCTTTCCTTCTCCTTGTGTTTGCCCCAACACTCCATGCTGGACTAGCCAAGTGACAGCACATGCTTTGACCAGTCTGGAGCTACCTGTGCACGTTGCTGCTTGACCAGATGACTACTACTCCTGGGAAAGCAGGAGGAAAAAAAAAAAAAAAAGAGTGCTTGATTATAACCTCCTTTGCAATGGAGAGATCATCTTGACTCTCTGTATCTATCAGTCTTCTTTTTTTCTTTTTCTGTCATCTCTATTTCTGCTAGCCCTCCAATTAGGTATGTGGAAAAGGGCTTTAAACAAACAGAAAAGTTATCTGTAGATAAGTGAAGGAACTGAAAGGCAAACATAAAGACAAATATTACATTAGCCTTGTTAAAAATGGACTTTGGATTATCCTCAGTGGGAAGAAGATAAAACTTTTGCTTCTTTACAAACTAAAAATTAAAACAATAAACTAAACAACAAAAACCTCACAAAAACCCAAGGAAATTTTATGACACTGGATTTTCTTAGTGATGTTTCTGTAAAACACAGTGCCTTAAGTCATCACATGAATCACTGACAATTTAATCAGCTTCTGCAAGTTTGTCATCCTCATCAAGAGTTGAATTTAAGACCTTCAAAAACTTCTTTCACTCCATTTAAGAACTGCTGCACCTACTGATTCAGCCACCCACGCTACACTTTAGACTACCAGAGATTCTGCTAAGAATCCAGAAAGCTAGTATTCAACTCAGAGTCTAAATGAGCTCCAAACAATCTGTAGGTCTCAAGGCTTCAGGAAATCTTGCTCTAAAATGGAGCACCATCAGGAGAGAGCTCCTTTTGCCCAAATGCAGCAAACTTCACAGATATTTTTGAAAACCTTTATGTGAACAGCAGTGGGAGAACCCATACATCACAAGAGGCAGAGCAGGTATAAAATCCAGTGTTAGATTCATCTCATCTATCCTAGAGCTCTCCTGGAAAAAAACTTTAGCCTGTTAACATGCTCAGACCAGGAGCTATTTTTTAAGATAAAATTACTTTGTATGAATGCATGTGGCACAAAACAGGGTCAGTTTTTTTAAAACTAAAGCTCTGTAGGTCACAATCTGCTCTTTTGCCCGGTTAAATGGATACTGCCATCAGTGGTAATTAACCCTACAGTTCAAAGTTCTTGGGATGAGAGATCTTCAAAGCTTATGCCATTAAAGGTCTCACATCCTCAAAAGTGAGAGCAGTGCACTTCCTGATTCTTCTGCAGAATGAAATAATGGCACCAGCATTGTAGATGCCCTGGTTTTAAGTCTTTTATTACTTACGTAATTTATGATATATCAGATGATGTCTTTCCAGAAAAGCCAGTGTTGAGAGTTCTTAGAATCTCTAGATAAAGAATCATACTGAAGTACAAACAAGTGCAACACTAAATAGCATGTTAGCTATTTATTCTGGCTTCTTTGGAAGCAGTATTTTTTTATCAGCTTGAAACAAATGGCGACCCTTTCTGGTGATGAACATCACAGTTGCACAACTTTTATGGTTCAGTTTTGGCTACAGCGTGAAAAGACCTTGAGACTTTTTCTAAGGAAAGCAAAGATTTGTCTGTCATTGTAAAGACAAGGGCAAAGTGCTCAGTACACCATAATTTGAGTACCTGGTATAATGTCATTCATCTGCCTGAAAATTTGTGGATAGTGATTGTCATTTTGGAAAATGTGATCGACATATTTGCAATACCTCATTTTGTTTTCTGTTCCTTGACTTTTACTGACATCCAGTGGAGACACACTCAAACCTCTTTTAGGGGCTAATACAAACTCCTTTCTTGTAGAAAACCCCTAGGTTAAGTTACCAATGGAATGAAAAGCCTGCCTTGAATGTATCTGGTTTTCAGAAGGCCCTTCCATGCTATGTTCACAATACACATTCCTTTACAAATTCAATCCTTAAAACTGTTTCATTTTAAACAATACGTATTTCCAGTTCTGACAAATCCATTTTCATGGTTTAGTTGCTGTTGCACTGGTATAAATCCATATTCTCCTCCTTCTTCATCTTATCAACCTACAAATATAGGAAAACAGATCAGAAACAACGCCTGCTTCAAAGACTGTGTCCTCATCACTGTCAAATGAAGCCATCTCTGTTCTCATCATAATTTGAGAGAAGGCTAGCATATTATTTTTGTATGTGCGAACTCTGCTTACCAACTGGAGGAATTTGTGAATACCATAATTAAACCCCACATAAGTACATACAAAACACAGATCATTACAAGGGAGCATGTGAAATCCATTAACCAGAATCATCTTAAAAATAAATGGTAATTAAACAATGTTACCTGAACTTTTTTTTTCTACTTTTCAAATAAAATTAGCTCCTAGAATCCACACTTATTATTGATAATTCAAACCCCAGCAATCCAACAAAGATCAATACAGTGGATTCAGTCGTGCCAAGATGCTCAGCAGCAAAACGCAAACCTAAAGCCCACACTTCCATATTCTATCCACACTGCTGACTACTCAATAGTCACTCATGAAAAGCAGAGGTTTACATCACCCAAGAAGTCTACAACCCTTTCAAGAGAATGAAAAGAGAATAATTTTCAGACTGGAGAACATATGTTTGCTACAATCTTAAATACCCATATTTAAAGGTGCAGCATGTTCTTCCTGAATATGTGCATGCAAATCCCACTTAGATTACAAGGGAGCTCTGGACAAGGAAGCTGGAAAC